>NC_057850.1:229125366-229748093 GCF_015237465.2 Chelonia mydas
CCACCTCCAGTCAGCCTGGAGTTTTGCATAGCCAGGGTTTGTCATGGCTACTGTTTCCTGCTGATCTGTGTGGGGCTTTTGCTTGCAGATGGTTTGCTGTAGCTTCTTTTGCAACTACTTGCTACCTTGCCTGGTGCTTTGTCTGGGAAGGGCTTACCATAGCTATTGCTGCTGTCTTACAGGAAGAGGGTTTGCTGCCACTGCTGCCTGCATCTTTTCCTGGAATTATTGTTTAAAAGGGGGAATCAGCAAAAGCCACCCAAGTGGATTAGAAAACTGCAGACTTATTACTTTTTGTTGCCAGTTTCAGTATCTTCTCTGCCATCTCTGTTCTGCCGAATGTCTGTTTGACTGCACACCTTGCTGTGATATGAATGCCTGTTCTGGTGCTAGGGTGTGTTGGATTAGTAAACTGAAAACCTGATCCAGCTGCTACTGACTTCAAGGGAGCAGGGTTGGCCCCTAATTTTCTGTCTTGATCATGTGATTTTTGGAATGTCCTTACTTTGATTCTGTCCCTCTGATTTGGGGGGATTTTTGCTGTGGACAGTGGCAGCTGGTATATGCAGCTGGTAAATTAGAAGGGCACAATGGGCACCTCATAACATGGTGCTTGCACCCAGCCAAAAGAGGATAGGATATGTCAAATAAAAAGAAAAATATGTTGGAAAGGAGTTCCCTCAGTTTCATTTTCCTCAAGGAAAAACTGATTAAAAAGCACATTGCACGTGATCACACCCCCGTCTGTCAAACTTCTACCTGATTTAGTTTGAAATTGCTGAGGTAATAAACGTTGGAATTTGTAATTGATATGCTGATGGACTCCCTTAACTACAATAAACAGTTTATTCAATGTGAGCCTGAGAAGGAGCCAGAATTTACCAATGTACGTTGTCAAAGAGCCACAGTAATATGTCAGCAGTCCCCCATCAGCTCCCCCCCGGCTCCCAGCGCCTGCCGCCCAATGGCAGCCCTGCTGATCAGTGCCTCTCCATCCCTCCCTGTACCTCCTGATCAGCTGTTTCAAGGCGTGCAGAAGGCTGGGAGGGGGAGGGGGAGGAGCGAGGGCATAGCAGGCTCAGGGGAGGGGGCGGGAAGGGATGGAGTGGGGGCAGAGCCAGGGGTTGAGCAGTGAGCACTCCCCAGCACATTGGAAAGTTAGCGCCTGTAGCTCCAGCCCCGGAGACTGTGCCTATACAAGGAGCCGCATATTAACTTCTGAAGAGCCACATGTGGCTCCGGAGCCACAGGTTGGCCATCCCTGCTATATAATGTTAAAATGCAGAGTTGAACAGAGTGTTATAAAATTTATTTTGTGACACGTTATTGCTATATAAGTATTGCAGTGAACATAAGGAAATTTGGCACTAAGTTAAATAAAATGAATCGTTAATGTATTGTTTCACAAGACATTTTGTATTTTGGACTCGTACAGATTCTTGAGAGTATGCCAATGACGGAGAAAGTTGAAGAATTACTACAAGTGATAGGCCCATTCTATGAAATAGTAGAGGATAAAAAGAACAGAGCATCTGGCCTAACATCAGGTTTGAATAAATACCTCCTCCTTATTTTGTACTGTAAATAATAATAAAAATTTAGACTCTCTTAACTAACTTACTTACATTTCATTCTCAGTTTAAATTCTATAAATAGTTTCTTAAAGCTAAATGTTGCATCTTTCTATTTCATTCCTTTATCATATGCCAGTCCGACTGGAGAAAGTCTCTAAATATTTAGAAGGTAGGAATGATAAATTTATGTGTAAATCCATTTGTTTCATTGTTTTATGTGCTGTAATTCACTGCAACACTTGAGACTTCTGGGTTTGTCACCTTTAATTTTTATTTAAAAATAAAAACACTACAGGAAGGTCCAACAGCATGTTTGTAATTTAACCAAATGTTTTCAGTGCTGGAGAGGAAAACTTCACTGCAGAGCCTCTGGTTGCTGAGAGAGAATTTAAAAAAATCCAGTTTCTGCCTCTCTATTGATAAGAACAGCCTTTTAAATTCTGCCTTTCTTCTGCATCCTGCATGTGGGTATGTGCAGGCAAGCTGTGTACTGTAGTTGGCAGTCTATTTATTCTCTGTCATCCAGCTTGAGAAACTTTTTTTGCTCTCCTGCAATTTTTTAAATTATTATTTATACCTCAGCACAAGTATGCATGGGAGTCCACAGACAAATAATAAAGGACCTGTAATCTCCTCCCCTGTACTTGCAGTCCGCATTGCCCAGTGCTAGAGTTCAAGGGAGAAGGGATTAGTCTAACAGTCTGTGAATATCTGACAGGTGGCAAACCTAGTAATTTCATAGTTATGTAAAAAGGCACTGTGGCAACTATTATTTTACAACGTTGTTGTATTTCATAGTTGATTCTGTGAAAATGTTTTGATAATTAGACCGTTGAAACGTTACAGGTAAGGTTGTCTGTCTACATCTTGGTTTAAGAGTCTAAAACCTAGCTAAAGCTTTAAGATAAAGTTGGATATATGTAGCCTATGTTTGGAACAATTTTTTAAAAATTGATCTGTTCTACATTTAATTTTTATATAATTTTTAAAATAATGTGACAAACTGGTTTAAAGTGCTTTTCACATTTTTACAACTCAAAAATGGCTTTGATTAATTGTCAGGGTTTAAACTAATCAGTTATATGTTCAAATAGTTTTTTCATATTTTAGAGAAAATAATAATGGCTGAATTTTTAAATGGCCACTTTAAAAGCAGGGTCACTTTTTTCAACTAAAACTGCATATGCTTCAGGTCTGGTATTTAATTAGCCTGCTTGGCAGCTCGATTGGCAGGCAAGATTGTAACAGAGTATCTGCAGATTCAGGTCAGTGATCTGCATGATAAGGATTGACTCACTTGGAATCTATGGTACAGAGTGCCAAAAGCCACTTTTAAAAAGTAGCTAAATCTAAACTAACAGAATCATAGAAACTAAAGACAAAAAAGACCAGTTGGATGACCCAGACCGAAATACAATGGATCCTGAATTTGTTACTCCAACAAGTATATTTTGTTAACATCAGAAAATTTATATCCTAATTTAAATAACATTAGTGAGACAAACTAACCATATCAAGAAACTTCAAAGTTGAAATTCAAGTTTCAGCCTTATCTGGCTCTATCAATATTGTAACAGATGTGGTACATAGCATTCACAAATCTGAAACTCTGTGACATCTAATTACTTTAGCATAGGTTTAGATAGATTCAGAATCTTAATAGTGAGTTTCTTTTCAATTTTGTCACAACATTATTACATTGGGGATGTGAAGAAATCCTTCCCTCACTCCCACCCCAGTCCACTGAAGAAATTAATATTTTAGTAATAAGCTATAAATACCAATTAGTACTTACAATACTATTCTTCTAATAATCCTAATCCAGTGTCTTATCCTTTGGGCCACTCTGCCTTCTTTGAGTCCCCCCCACTCCATTTTTCCTCCATATTAATTTTTGTACTATTCCCCTTTGAGGAAAACTCAGGAAGCTTGATAACAGCAAAGGTGAGGTTTATTCCCCTCACTCTTTCACCAATCTCACATTCTTTCTGTCTTTCCATCTTCTTCCACTTCTCACTCTCCTCCCATGCATCCTGGGAGTTGTAGTTCCTGGACTCAAGCTTATAGGACCCACCTAGGAACAAAATTTACACACACAATTTGGGGTTGCTATGTGCACCTAGATAGCTACAATACACAATCCCCTTTAGAATAATCATTGTAAAACTTTCAACAGTCGCATCCAAACCATCACTTAAGTCCAGTAACAAAGTTTTCCAATCTTTTTGGCAGTCTTCTTTGTCTCACACCTCTAATACCCGGAGAGGCAGGAATGAGACTAGGTGAGGGAGCAATTCCTACTAGTACAGATTATCCATCATCGCTATCGGTGTCATTGATGCTCTCTGGTCCAAGGTGGAAATTGTGATTCTCTTCGTCAGCGGCTAGCTGATGAGCTGTGGATAATCTTGAAATATTCCATTTTTTTATACAGCGGAATCTCCTCAGATTTCTGTTAGCTGCAGATGACATGAATGTCTTGAATGCCCTTTTTTGACTCTGCATGGCAGCTTCACATGAACAGAATTTTCAATTTAAAGCTTGTGAGGTTTAGCACCTTTCTTATGATCTACATACTGTCTGTATTTCTCCTTTTTGTTCTTAAAACATTCATGAATAGTTTCACCTGAATGTTTGGTTGAAAAAGGAGACTGTATAAGCATTTGACAGATAGTAAGTCACGTATTGGCCTTACATCCTCTAACAGTTTGAAGGGTGATACTCCTGTTGAGTGTGTAGTGGTCCTGTAAGCAAACAGTGTTTCACATAAAGTTTTTTTCCATGGTCTCATTTGCAAACTGGTAAATTAAAGACTTTCTTTAACCAGTCTGTTCATTCTCTCAACTACACCATTAATTCTCCACTGGTATAAAAAAACTATTTTGCGCTTGATACTATTGCTACTGAAGTAGTGTTGCATTTCAGCAGGTTAATTGTATTCTATTGTCAATTATCAATTCCTTGGGAAATCCTTCTTGGCTAAAGACTGATCACATGAACTTAACCGCTGTTTCAGCAGTAACCATTCCAGTGAATGTAACTTCCAGCTGCTTTGAATTATAGTCTACCATTACTATGGCAAACCTTTGCATAACAGGGTAATCTTCAGATGATCCCATTATATCGAGCTGGTTTCTCCCATGGACAGTTAGGATAGTCAACTGGTGTGAGAGGGATGCTGAAGGTTTCTGTGACTTATCACTACTAGCACAAGCCATGCAATTCTTGATTATTTCCTCAAGCTGCTCATCCATCCCTGGCCACCAGAAGTTGTGTTGCAGTTGTCTTTTGGTTGCACTCATTCCCAGGTTTCCTTCATGTGTCGGGAGAATCAGTCATTCTTTCAGAAGTGTAGGCACAAAAGATGGTAAATTCTCAAAATCTGTTAATTTATAAGGGGCAGCTCATGTGATATGTTTCTACATGGTTGTAAGTGTTCTGATGTCATCCTCCTGTAAGGCCATCCATTGACTATGGAAGTCTTTAGGTCCTAAAGTGCCTTGTCTTCTCTCATGGCTGTTGCTCACTCTGAGACTGTGATCATTCCTTGAGATTTGTGCAGTGACAATCCATTCATCTTTCTCTATTGCATCCTCATGATAAGATGTGGCTCAAGACCATACTCACAAGCATCTGTTGTGACAGTCGTTTACTTCTCAGAATCAAAGGGTCTTGGAGTTGGCCTGATTGAAATTGCATGTTTGATCTTGTTTAAAGCTGTTCTTGCACACTTCATCCCATTCAAACATAACATCCTTTTTTAGGAGATGATGCAAAGGAACTACTTTCATAGCAAACTGCTGTATAGACTTTGAATAGTATTTACACAATCTAAGACGGATTAAAGTTTGTCCTTATTGTTTGGTTCTGTTATATCACAGATGGCTTTCACATGGTGTGGTTTTGGTTGTATGTCCTAGTTATGTCACTGAGTTGGTACGGAATTGACTTTTCTTCTTGTTGATGGTAAGTCCATGTCATTGAAGTTTTTCTATAACCTTGTTTAGGATGAGATCCTGTTTGGATTCATCTTTGCCATACATCACAATATCATCTGCATTCTCTGGAATACAGATGCTGCAGAGGCTAATCCAAGTGGCATCTTTTTGAATTGGAACGGGCCTTCTGGAGTGATGAAAGATGTGTACATGTGGGATTCTTCCGTTAAGGGGATCTGGTGGTAAGCTAAGAATAAATCAAGGGTCACAAAGACTCCTGCCTCCTTTAAGTTGAGCAGCATTTCACCAAGGTTGGGCAGAGGATGACAATCTGGAACAGTGATGAAGTTTAGATCTATCAAATCCACAAATATGCAGATAGCACCATTAGGTTTCCTCTTGAGAATGAAGAGAAACCCATTCTGATAAATCAACTAGTTCAGTGATATCTGCTTTACATAGTTTTGAAATTTCCTCTTTGGTTGTCTCTGTGCAATTGGTATGTTTAGCACTTTATGCTGCGTAGACATTGCATTGTTTTTTAGCAGGATCTTGTGCTTGAGCTTTTTGGGAACATTTTTGGTATCGGTGAAAACTTCTAGAAAGTCAGAGATGATTTCTGGTTGTAGCCTATCCTCAGTTTGCAGGAGAGGTTCTCTACTATTCTATCGAATATAATCTGAAGATCCCTTTGATTACATCCTAAAATAGAAACTCCCTTTTGGGGTACATAGTTTTTTTTCCCCTTGTGCATTATGGCTTTTGTACTCAAGGATAGTTGTAAAATAGCCATTGATGTGGATGGGAGATCCACCATACCCTCTGGGGTATGTGTCTGGAGAATGCAGCATGGGTTGGGAGCTGGCACAAAGCACATTGCAGAATTGGTTGGGAACTACAGTAAAAGGCAAACCAGAATCCACTAACGTCATCATTACATGGCCAGCAACTCAATGTGGATTGGTGTGATGATCTCCTGTCACATTCAAAACATCCTTGGGATTCAGTTTGCCGTCATCTTCATCTGTGAGAACTCTAAATACAACATAGTCAGCAGACTTTAGAAAAATGTCTTTTTGTTGTTGTTGCACTTCTTGCATCCTGACTTCTTGGCAGAATAGCCTTGAAAATCTGCCTCTGACCAGGGTCACCGCACCTGTAGCCCTGGTAGCAATGTGGTGTGTGCAAGGGCAAAAGGCACTGAGAGTGTAGACTAAGGAGCTTTCCATACTGTCATCTTGGACTGCATTAACCTCTGCAGGCTGGAAGATATCTGGCGTCATGGAAAGTGATTTAGCATGATGTATGGTGCTCTTCGCTTGTCAGGCAATTTCTATGGTTCCCTTTTATCATGGGGAGTTGTTCCTGAATTTGGAACTGTTCATCTTCATGACAATTTGGTCTCTGATTATTTCATCTGTAAAACTGGCAAATTCACAGGTTGCATTCAGCTCATGTAATGCAGTTACATAGTTGTTGATGGGCTCGTGAGGTATCTGTACTCGGGAATAGAACTTGAAGCATTCAACCACATTTAGTAGAAGATTAAAATGATCATCCAGGGCTCAGAGAGCAGCATCATATAGAGTCACATCTTGCAGTATGTCAGTAAGAGGAGGGAGATGCTTGAAGATTTGTTGCCCATCAGAACCAAGGCAATAAAGCAGTAAGCCTTTCCGCTTTTCTGGAATGTAAGTAGAAGTTGCTTGCTGAAATAAGACTTCCATTGTTTCCATGGGAGCAGAGGATCTTTTGGGATATGCATGAAGAATGGTTGAGGTGAAACTTGTGTCATGGTAATACGTGTGGTGGAGGCAAGTTGGAGACGTCAAGTGATTTGAGCAAGGAACATGGAGAAGAATTTGTTGGTAAGAAATGCTGGTCACAGAAATGGTTGACTGGACCTGTACTTGTTCTTGGTGCAGCTGGGGTATTCAGAACTGCAGAGGAATGCTTTAGCTGTGAAAAATGAGGACTATGGAAAAATAGACATTGCCCCTTTAAATTTGTCTTTTCAGCAAGTTGCAGACAGTAGCAGGCTACAAGCCGGTGGAGTTTCCCTGGGAGCAGCAACAGCAAATCAGAGCAGCAGGGAATCATAGGCATTTGGATAAATTAGAGCAGGGGTTGGCAACCTATCAGAAGTGGTGTGCCAAGTCTTCATTTATTCACTCTAATTTAAGGTTTCGAGTGCCAGTAATACATTTTAATGTTTTTAGAAGGGGTCTCTCTATAATATATAACTAAACTATTGTTGGATCTAAAGTAAATAAGGTTTTTTAAATGTTTAAGAAGCTTCATTTAAAATTAAATTAAAATGCAGATCTTATCAGTTTAGTATGATCCTTGCCCTTGCTTTTCCTTGCTGAGTTTTCCAATGTCTGGCACGTATTTGGATAGTTTAAGCTAAACACAGGCTTTTGCGTGATCAGTTGTTAACCAGCTCCAAGAGGGACAGAGGACAGATTTCATGTGTGAAAATACCTGTTCACACAGGTATATGGATGCAAATGCTGAAAGCATTGCAAACGCAATTTTCTTCAAATAGTTAAATTTCACTGTCAGGGACGTCCAGCAGGTCAGAGTAGAGGCCCCATGATCTCCCTCAGTAGCTTTAAGTGCACTCTGCAGATCTCCAAACTTTGATGCCCACAATTCTGAGCTTTTTAACTGAATGAGCTTCATTTCAAAATCTTCAATACCCATCCACTGAAATACAGACAAATCCGAGTCGCTTTCATTGAACTTTTCAGGTTTAATTGGAAACAAAAGCATTGGGCCAAATTGCTGGAAATCTTGAAATCTGTCAGAAAATTCTGATTCCAGTTCTTGCATGTACATTCCAATCTCATTGACACTGACAGTGCAACGTGTCGATAGCTCTTTTATGTGTTGGAAGTAGCAGAAAGTTGACGTTCGAATATCCCGAGAAAAAACTTCTAGTTTTACAACAAATGCCTTCCAGGATTTCGTAAAGATCCAGAACCGTTTGCCCTGCACCCTGGAGATGGAGGTTGAGTTCGATTAGGTGAGTGGTGATGTCAGTTAGAAACATGAGCTTACACAGCCATTTGTCGTCATCCAGTTCAGGGTAGTTTTGTCCTTTTTCTGACAAAAAGGCCTTAATTGCATCAAAACAGTATACAAAGTGCACCAAAACCTTGCCACGACTTAGCCACCAAATGTTCTGTGAAGTGAAATGAAAGGACGTCTAACTTTGCTTTCTTAGGAGCTGACATTTTGTCAGATGTGCACCTCAACAAACAGTGGGGAGAAAAGTCACGACAGATGGCACACACAACGTCAAATGCAGTGTGCTGTTCCATGTGACATGATAATGATGTAAGCAGCAAATCAGGACTTAAAAATATCCCAGTACAGTGGCGCTGGAACAATTTTTAAGGTGGGCATGCTGAGCTGCGCCTCCTCTTGCCCCTGTCTGCACCCCTCACTGCCCCAGGCTGGGGCCAGTGGGCCACAGCTGGGGGTGGCTGCAGAGCCCCAGGCTGGCGACTGGGACCCGAGGATGGCAGCAGATCGGCCGGGACCTGGGACCGGCAGCTGGCTGAACGGGGGCTGGCAGATGGAACTCCGGGTGGCAGGGGGCCAGCAGTAGGATCCCGGGCTGGCAGCAGAGCCCCCGGGATCGTTGGCCGGGAGCCGGGCAGTGTGAGTGCCACTCAGAATAATCTTGCGTGCCGCAAGTTGCTGACCCCTGAATTAGAGTTCTGTTTATCTGTGGTTCTTCTATGCTCATCGCCAGTTTCTTTTGTACTTGAACCTCTTTGAGGAAAACTCAGGAAGCTCAATACATAATTGGTTAAACAATTGCAAACAAAGAGTAACTGTTAACGGAATGATGTCCGATTAGAGCGAGGTTTCAAGTGGGATTCCATAGGGATCTATTCTGGGCCCAGTGTTGTTTAACATCTTTATTAATGACCTGAATGTAGGAATACAGAGCATACTGATAAATTTGCAGATGACACACAGCTTAGGGGGGGTTTGCCGACACTTAGAAGGGACCGAATGGCTAGGCAGCAGTTCTGCAGAAAAGGACCTAGGGGTTACAGTGGACGAGAAGCTCGATATGAGTCAACAGTATGCCGTTGTTGCCAAGAAGGCCAATGGCATTTTGGGATGTATAAGTAGGGGCATTGCCAGCAGATCGAGGGACGTGATCGTTCCCCTCTATTTGACATTGGTGAGGCCTCATCTGGAGTACTGTGTCCAGTTTTGGGCCCCACACTACAAGAAGGATGTGAAAAAATTGGAAAGAGTCCAGCGGAGGGCAACAAAAATGATTAGGGGACTGGAACACATGACTTATGAGGAGAGGCTGAAGGAACTGGGATTGTTTAGTCTGCGGAAGAGAAGAATGAGGGGGGATTTGATAGCTGCTTTCAACTACCTGAAAGTTGAAAGGGGGTTCCAGAGAGGATGGCTCTAGACTGTTCTCAGTGGTAGCAGATGACAGAACAAGGAGTAATGGTCTCAAGTTGCAGTGGGGGAGGTTTAGGTTGGATATTAGGAAAAACTTTTTCACTAGGAGGGTGGTGAAGCACTGGAATGTGTTACCTAGGGAGGTGGTGGAATCTCCTTCCTTTGAGGTTTTTAAGGTCAGGCTTGACAAAGCCCTGGCTGGGATGATTTAGTTGGTCCTGCTTTGAGCAGGGGGTTGGACTAGATGACCTCCTGAGGTCCCTTCCAACCCTGATATTCTATGATTCTACGATAGAGCTAAAATTCAGAGGGATCTTGATAAATTGAAGAACAGGGTTATAGTCAACAAAATGAAATTCAGTAAAGACAAATATAAGTTCTACACTCAGGGAAGAAAAACCAAATGCACACATACAAAATGGGGGATAACTGGTTTGGCAGTAGCACTGCTGAGAAGGATCTGGGAATTGTGATAGATCACAACCTCAACATGAATCAGCAATGTGATGCTGTTGCAAAAAAAGCAAATGCAATTTTAGGCATTAGCAAGGAATAGCATGCAAGTCATTGGAGGCAATAGTACTGCTCTACTTGGCACTGGTCAGGCCTCAACTGGAGTACTGTGTCCAGTTTTGGTCACCATTGTATAGAAAGGATTTGGAGAAACTGGAAAGGATCCAGAGGCAAGTGACAAAAATGATCAAAGGGATGGAATGTAAGCCGTATGAGCAAAGGCTGAAGGAACTGGGTACGTTTCGTTTGGAAAAGAGGAGATGGAGAGGGGGACATGGTAGCAATCTTCAAATACTTGAAAGGCTGCCATAAAAAAAAGACGGAAAAAAGTCGTTCTCTCTTGCCACAAGAGGCAATGGGTTCAAACTACAGCATCACAGTTTTAGATTAAATGTCAGGGAAAAACTTTCTAACTGTAAGAACAGAAGGACAGTGGCACAGACTGCCTAAGGAGGTTGTGGAAGCTCCTTTGCTGGAGGTTTTCAAAAGGAAGCTGGATAGCCATCTGTCTTCAATGGTTTAGACTCAACAAATCCAGCATCTTGGCAGGGAGTTAGATTAGATGACCCTTGCTGTCCCTTCTAACCCTGTGGTTCTAAGATAACAGCAAAAGTAAGGTTTATTCCCCTCATTCTTTCACAGAGCTCACATTCTTCCTTTCTTCTCCTCTTTCTCCTTCTGTTCCTCCCTGTCCCCAATGCATCCTGGGAATTGTAGTTCCTGTACTCAAAGCTACAGGAACTACCTAGAAATAAATTTAGAAATACAAACTGGGGTAGTTATCTTCACCTAGCTAGATGCAACATTTAATCTCAGTACTAAGGCAGTTATCTTTACCTAAAAAGTGGACATGTCTCCGTCAAAGGCCCATCAATGTAACTCTTGAATTAGTGAAAGATTGCAGCAGAATCATGGTCCACAACTTTGGCTTGCCAGGGTGTTTCCTGCAGCTCATTGATGGCCCCTGTTACTGCAGAGTTTAAGCTTTTGACTTTTTTTTTCCATCGAAGTTTCTGCTCCCTGTACTTGCAAAGGAAACTTTCCAAATGTGAACTGCTGCAGTACCGTCTTACTGTACAGAGGATTCTGAACTGTGTGAACTCCCTCCTCACATCTAACTGAAGAGTTAACTCTGAAGCCTGAAACTAGCTATTTGTTTAAATGACCAGTAGTAGTATAGTTAATCAACATTTACTAATATATTTAGACAGACCACACAGAGGATAGTCTATTAGGTCTGTGGGATACAATCCACAGCCTTGGGCTAGTACCCTTTAGCTCTGGAGAAGTGGAATACCAGCCAGAGTGGGTAGTGGGAGGTGAGTAGACAATCAGACTTTGAGGTAGAGAGTATCTACCTCTGCGGTAGATAGTCTGAACAGATCAAGGAGTCAAAGGAACATTTATCCTGGGAAGTTTGTTTATGTTGAAGGCTCATTCTGCCGCAAACTCTGCAGGGCTCTGAGTATTCCTTCCTCTGCAAGTATTAAGTCACTTCTTGACTATCAACAGTCCACAAAAATATTTTCAGTTATATAAAAACGCTAAACTTCAAAGAAGAATGTAAATCCTTTGCTTGCAGCTGTTAGGGTTTTAAAAGAGAGTGAGCAACTAGCTTGCAGCTGCTGTAGCAGCAGAGGGCAGAACATTGGTGAAGGACCTCTTTGTTTTTAGCTGCAATATTGCTACTTCACATAAATGACTTTTTCTATTTTCTGACTTCCGAACAAATGCTCAAAAAATGTGACAGTAAGCCCTATGCTGAATAGATCAAGAAGTTTCTATAAAATCATGCATGGTGTGGAGAAAGTGGATAAGGAAGTACCCCTTCACATAACACAAGAACAAGGGGTCACCCAATGAAATTAATAGGCAGCAGGTTTAAAACAAAGAAAAGGAAGCACTTCTTCATACAATGCACTGTCAACTTGTGGAACTTGTTGCCAGGGGATGTTATGAAGGACAAAAGTATAACTGAGTGCAAAGAAGAATTAGGTAAGTTCATGGAGGGGTAGGGCCATCAATGGCTATTGGCCAAGATGGTCAGGAATGCAACCCCAGGCTCCGGGTGTCCCTAAGCCTCTGACTGCCAGATGCTGGGACTGGACAGCGGGATGGATCATGCAATAATTGGCCTGTTCTGTTAGTTCCGTCTGAAGCATCTGGCATTGGCCACTGTCGGAAGACAGGATGCTGGGCTAGAAGGACCATTGATTGTGACCCAATATGGCCATTATTATGTTCTAGTGTTAAAATAACATTGATCAATGGTTCAGAGACTTTCAGAAGGACAAAAGAGATCAAGTTTTTTGAAGATTCACTTCCACCCGAGGCTGAAGAAACTGAAGTCAAAGATTAGCTAGGATTGATTCAATTACAGTGATCTGATCCAGGTTTCATGAAAGAATTTTTTTTTCAATTTTCTGTAAATTCTGGGCAAGTGACAGATGTCCAGAGTTACAAAGCTAACTCATTACTATAACCTTCTTTGAGACTACTTATTTGTGAACAAGACTTCATATTGTTAATCTGAATAAATCCAAACAGCAGTCACCTAATCAGCACAATTTCATAATGTTCATAGCCACCTCAAAGATTTAGCCAGACCCTCAAGAAATTAGCTTCAGTGAAGCAGTCTCCTGATTGATAGAATTTTCCCTGTACCCTGCAACACACTGTCTGTTTAAAATGCTATTTTTGTACACTTACAGTGCTTTATAAATTAAAAATAACTGTGTGCCTTTACATTAATTAAAATGCCTTATAAACCTATATGAAAATTAGGTGTGGACTTCAGTGCTGCTAGAGGTTGTGCACCACATGGTTGTATAAGATCATGAAGCGCACTCACCTTTATGCTCCCCTTAGAAGCAGAACATGGTACCACTGTACTACCGTTCGGCCCTGTCAACGTGAAGAGTACTTGTCTTTGTGGGAATTTGTCCAGATTCCAACCATTGACATAGCTGCACCAATACAAGCTCCTACTGTAGGTAAGGGAAGTCATGATCTGAACTGTTGCAATATACCCAAGTTTCTGGGAACACTGGTGTAAATCACAGCTACCCTTGCCTGTACCAGAAATTTGCATTGATGTAACTACAGTGGTGGCTGTAAAGCTATTTTCTCAGCTGTCTTCCTACATTTCATTCAGTATTTAGGCTTTAAAGATCCTAGGTGCTGTAATAATAATAGTATTCACTGAAGTCCTGGATATGCTTGGAGACCATATCTCTGGCTGGAAGACAGCTGTTGGTGCAGAAATGTGTAGGTAGGCAAGCCTGGAAGAGAAATCCCACTTGAAAAAAATAATTTTCTTCTCATAACATTTATTTACCTTTTTTCTAACGAAACTTGCTTTCAGAAGGTAGTAATAATTGTTTGCTTTCAAGTAGTTGCATTTTTCAGAAAGCCTTTCATGTCAGTTGCACCAGTCTTTATTTGTATTTGTGCTTTCAGTGTCACACTTTCCCCAGCTTGCTTTATTGTGAAACATCCTCTTCTTTGTTTTATGTTTGATTTATTTCTGCAGTGTTTGCCATCAAACATGCTTGTTTATAATTGTTTTCTTCGGATTTTTATGATAACCCTATGTCATAAATATAAAGGGAAGGGGTTAAGAAGCTGTGATACAGTACTATAAAATCCTCTTACCTGTAAAGGGTTAAGAAGCTCAGGTAACCTGGCTATCACCTACCCAAGAAATGACCAATGGGGGGACAAGATACTTTCAAATGGGTGGGGGGAGGCTTTTGTCTGTCTGTGTGATACCTTTTCCGGGAACAGATCAGGGATGCAAGCCCTCCAACTCCTGTAAGGTTAGTAAGTAATCTAGCTAGAAAATACGTTAGGTTTTCTTTGTTTTGGCTTGTGAAATTCGCTGTGCTGGAGGAAATGTGTATTCCTGTTTTTGTGTCTTTTTGTAATTTAAGGTTTTGCCTAGAAGGATTCTCTATGTTTTGAATCTGACTGCCTGTAAGATTATCTTCCATTCTGATCTTACAGAGTTGTTCTCTTATCTTTTTTTGTTCTTCCAATAAAGTTCTGTTTTTTAAGAATCTGATTGGGTTTTTTGGGTCTTAAAAATCCGAGGCTGGTTTGTGCGCATGTTTATTCTCAAGCCTCCCCAGGAAAGGGGGGCGTAAGGGCTTGGGGGGGATATTTTGGGAGATGTCTCCAAGTGGTCTCTTCCCTGATTCTTTGTTAAATCGCTTAGTGGTGGCAGCATACCAGATTTTAACCTAAGCTGGTAAAAATAAGCTTAGGGGGTTTTTCATACGGGTCCCCACATCTGTACCCTAGAGTTCAGAGTGGGGAAGGAACCCTGACACTATAACCCAAGAAAGAAGTATTTATAGGCTTTACCTCTAAGGCTTTACCAGCAGATGAGAGAAATAGCAACCTATGTTACCATGGAGTTTATAGATGCTTTAGCAGAGTGGTTTGGATGGGAAACTGCACCAAAGCAGAGTAACACATTCAGAGGGGGAATAAAAATTTAGGATTGGTGGGTGAGGGATGTCTTTAAACCTCAGTTTCCTCTTACTATTTAGAGTTGTATTCAGTATGTTTTGTAAGGGGTAGTAGTAGGAAGGCAGTTAGCATTTAATATGTGAATTAAAACCTTCCAGTATTAAACTGTTACTCTCTGCAGGATGAGCTTATTACAAAACAAAGGATTAAAGGCATGATTAGTGGAAGTCAGAAGGGTATATCCCAGTTTTGGGCACCAGTGGTGCAAATCTCAGCTTGCCTTGTCTGCACTTGGAGGTTGCACTGATGTAGCTTCAACCACAATGGCTCCAGCGTAGTAAGACCTGAGAAACTGAGCCTGCCACTCCCTCACACACTCTCCAATTCTCTTGTGCAGTATTAGAGAATATTTCACTGCTCACACTGTGTTGGTGCTATAACAATATGTTAAAATATAAAAATAAACCGTTTTGGAGAAAGTGCGAAGAGGAAAATTTCATTCCTCCTCCTTTCTCTTGCCTTATTTAAATGTTTAAAACAAAAGCCTAATATTTTCCTCTTTCTTGCCTCAGTTGCCTGGCTGTTTTCTGCTTCAGGGTGTGCTGAGTAAACAATTAGTGTCATTGTTAATAATCAGTCACTGGCCCAAGATTCTCTGTCTAGAACCAGCTGTTCAATCCACTACCAGAAAGGCTGAGAGTCAGAAGCCCCTTCATCTAACATTAATAAAGGAGGTTTAGTGAACCTGTGCATATGCTGTATAATATATGTGCAGAGCATTACAGTTTACAGATCAGGTTTGTACTTAATTAGTTCTGGTATCATGATGTGAAAGCATAGGTTTCTCTAAAGGCTGTGCTTATGAAGGACAGCAAAAAAGACAAAATAGTAAAATGATCTATATAGAATAGGCAATAGAAAAGAACAGATGTAGGTAGTTCTCTCTTTGATTGGTGTTGGAAATGTATCCAGTCAGCATGGGGTAAAGTGCTTCATGCACATAAGCCTTATTGTAGAAGCAAAAACATGACTCTAATCGGGGCCTCAAATATGTATGGAAAAGAAATCATCTGTGTAACCCATGAGGCTGTGATTAATCTAGGCATTTTAAAAAGCCCTTTAGCTAGTAAGCCTGGGATAGCTTTGTTCACCTAGTGCAGGGGGAGCAACCTTTGATACAGGCTACTCAGTCATTGTAGATCGAAGTGCCTGGGGTATAGGTGACCCAGGGATCCAGTTTTCTGTTGCTTTAAAACAGACACTCTCTCTCTCTCTCTCCCTCCCCTCATTCCTTAGTTTTTCTGGTGCAAAACATGGAGTGCAATTGTGGCTCCCCCTCTCCCGCCCATCTGGGTGCAGTGGACCTTCCAGACACAGATCACATCTTTCCCACCCAGAAGGGATTTTAGGTACCTACTTGGTGCTAGTCTGCCCTCCATGGGATTGGGGGAGGGGGACATTTCTGAAAGTCCAAGTGCCTTTCTGTGAGGAGGGAATGGCACAGGTAAGGCAGGAGTGGGTGTCCCTGTTCTCAGCACTTGGTGAGACTAAAAGCACAAAGGTGATACAGACTCAGCTATTGCCTCTGAATAGCTTTGTTGCATATCCGTACAGGTATTTGTATAACAAACAGCCATTCCTACAGCATTCATACCAACAAAAAGCTGTTTGTTGATGCTCAAAACCAGTGACTAAAAAGACATCAATGTGATTGACCAAATAGCTGTTTGGAATTCCGATAAGAATGTCTTTTTTTTTTTTTTTTTTTTGTAGTATAAGAACAGCTCTGGATGTGCCTCAGGTGCAGGAGGAGTGTGGACAGAATTAGTCTCCAAAGATTTCAAGGGTATAAACACCAAGGAGGGAGAGTGATTATTTACTATATTATACGGCAGTGGTTTTCCAACTTTTTTTTTCTGGCGACCCAGTTGAAGAAAATTGTTGATGCCTATGACCCAACAGACCTGGGGATGAGGGGTTTGGGGTGTGGGAGGGGCTTAGGGCTGGAGTGTGGGGGGTGAGGGCTGTGGCATGGGGCTGGGAATGAGGGGTTCAGGGTGTGGGAGGGGGCTCTGGGCTGGGGCAGGGGGTTAGAGTGCAGAAGGGGGTCAGGGCTCTGAGGTGGGGCTGGGGATGAGGGGTTTGGGGTGCAGGAAGGGGCTTGGGCTGGGGCAGGGGATTGGGGCATGGGGTGGGGCATGGGGTTACCTTGGGTGGCTCCCAGTCAGTGGTGGTGCAGAGGCAGGCTTCCTGCCTGTCCTGGCACCGCGGACCATGCTGCGCCCCGGAAATGGCCAGCAGCAGGTCTGGCTCCTAAGCGAAGGTGCGCAAGCGGCTCTGTGCGACTCTCATCTGCTGGCACTGCCCTCCCAGCTCCCAGGATTGCGGAGCCGGTGCTTGGGGCGGGGGCAGCGGCTGGAGCCCTGTGACACCCTCCCCCCACCTAGGAGCCAAACGTGCTGCTGGCCGCTTCCAGGGCGCAGCGCAGTGTCAGAACAGGTAGGGACTAGCCTGCCTCAGCCAGGCAGCACCTCTGACAGGACTTTTAATAGTCTGGTTGGTGGTGCTGACCAGAGTCACCGTCACCCAGTGCCTTACATTCCATGACCCAGTACTGGGTCGTGACCCGCAGTTTGAAAACCACTGTTATAAGGTATAACTAAGATTAGGAAGAATAAATTAGAAAAGGGAAAAATTAGGGTGAATACTGGGGAAATCTTACTGTCAAGAAGATCCAGCAGCCTTTGGGATAAATTCTACAGGGGAAGTGTTGAAGGCACTTCTGGTTAATGTAAAGCCACATCTAAAACGAGTGGATAAAACACTGGTAAGTGTAAAAATAGAGGTCCAAATGGTTTGTTCCGTCTCTGTTTGATAGAATCCTCTCTTGGTCTCTCATTTATTTGTGGTGACAATTGCAATAAGTAGAGGAGATGATTGCACAGCCAGCTGCTACACTGCGCATGTGTTGGGCAAAGAGCACAACCATGAAAATTTCCTTTGCAGCAGTAAGTTGCACTTTGTATTAGGAGAGCTTGAAGGAGATTGAGTTGCATTCTGACAACATGCTGAGGTACCACTCTGACACCATCATCTATTATATCAAATTTTCAATTGTTCCTGTCCCATGGACCGCACAAATAATACTACCTTGACCTTTTTATATGCTTTTCATCCAAAGATCAATGGGCCTTACAAAGATTATCTAAGCTTCACAACATCTCATGAGAAGTGATAGACACTGTAATCACTCCACCCTTCATTGAAAGACAGTAGAAGGATGCAGCTGTTCATGAAAGGAAGCAAACAATTCTGTAGGCAATGCAGAGAGAATTTAAGTTGGCAAAATGTAATTGTGTAGTTTGGAAGTGAACCAGGACACTACCATTAAGCATTCATTTTCAGAAGCAAATTGCTATGTGATCTGTAATGATTGCAAAAGGTCAGAAAAAAATACCACATACTCAATTACCAAGATCACATCCTGCAGCATTTGGGTGTTTGTCTGAGGTCTGCCATCTAAGAATTGAGCTGGCCTGAACCTGCTTAGCTTAGGAGAGCAGAGGGAGTTACTTCACAAGGTGGTATGACTGCAGGCCACTTAACTTAGCATATCAAAGATTATTTAACATCCCGGTGCTATAGTATGAGGAAGCATAAGATATTTTATGGCCTCTCCCAAGGGGATAAAATAACCACTGTCATCTAAGGTGTGGGGTCTACACAGCCAGTTATTAGTGAAGGTAATGATAATGAGATGAAGATAATGAGCACGTGCAAGATTACACAAACTGCCATTGATGGGTTTCCAACAATCTTTATGACTGTTATAGTTTCATGAGAGAAACTTGTACCAATCTAGAAGACAAAAGATTTTATTTAAGCTTTTTGAAATGATGCGTGGAAAAACCCAGAGGATGGGATGTGAACAGAGGTATACCAGGTCCTCTTGATAAAAGGACACTGCCCATGCTAAGCCAGAATCCTGGCATGTGTCACCATCCCAAAACAGCAGCATAATGGGGTTCCCGTTAGGAATGTGCCTACTGTGTTACTCTTCCAGAATTGCTTTAGTGATTTGTATAGCTGACAGAAGAATGTATAGGGCTCAGGAAGTTTGGCAAGACGTGCCTTTTTCTTTCCTCCATTTCAGTCCTGCAGTCTGATTGGGGTAATGAGAATGGAAAAGTGGGGGGGATTCAAAATTAGCACAAAGTGACCTACAAGTTTAAAAAGCTTTCTGCCACTCCCGCCTCTACTATAAAAGCACATTCCTCAAAAGGTAGCCAGAACCCTCTTATGGCATGTGAGCCCCGGATACTGTCCAGTGGTTCTGACTAGTGGTACTGAATAGCATTATATTCATCAATCTATCATGTACAAAGTTAGTAGTGTTACATTGGTGCTGGTACAGGATAAGGAGGAGGATGCTAGCAGCCATGCTACTTTGGGCTCTGATCTTGTGAGATATATTAAGTTAAATAGTGTTGAACCTGGTCAGGACATTGGTGGGACACCTGTGATGAAAAGCATGCAAAGCAAGGGTACCACAGAAGTATTGGTGATGACCAGCTATCACGTGTGGTGCTCTTCCTCTGGTTCAGCATTGAATGGATGCCTCAGCATGATCTTAGGGAGCACTATGCTGCTGGACGTGACCTTTTGGGTGAGAAGTAAACAAAGGTCCTGATCATTCAGATATTCCATAGCACTTTTCATAAGAGTAGAGCTATTACCCCTGGTGCCCTTCCCTAATTCCAACTTTGATAACATACTGCCCAAATTAACCTCATCCCAAATGGTTACGGTCTCCTTAGTATTTGTTCTGGCTGGGGTTAGAGCTCAGTGAGGAGAGTGTATGCTTAATTACGGAAAGCCTCTACAGTACAAAAAGAAAAGAGTAAATACCATAGAATGCACTTATGGTGAGGTTGTGGCTTACAGCAATCTGGGTATAGTTCAAAGGTTCCAGATTTTAGTTCTCCCTCTCCTGCTCTCATCAAAAACATGGTGCATGGAGCCACCTCCTTTCCTTGTATTCCCTGTTTAGATCCCACATGACTGGGCAGGGTACTTGGTTGCACCTTTTTATTTCACGGGGAAAGGTGGTAGCAGGAAAGCTTCCCTGCCTTTTGCTCCTGTTCATATTGCCGGGAACCTGAGAAATGTCATCATTAGCCTCCCCATCTCCCCTGCCCCAAAATAAAATATCCTCAGTTGTACTTCACTGTAAATGGGGCACAATTCCTCAATAATATATTGGGAAAATGCTGGGAGGTTTCCTTACAAGCAAGTTTTGTTGAATAGGAATATGGGGAGCAAGAGATCATATGTTCGCTCATACTCTTGACAGTGATCAAATTAGGCCATGGTTTCTTGAAACTAGAGGAGTGTGGCTAGCCAGCCTGCCTGCCTCCCTCCTCACCCGAAGGTTAGTTTATGTAGAAAACTCTGAATGCTAAATTACATTGCAGCAAAGAAAATATTAGAGCAGGTTTAATATGTCTAATATGATTGTATATTATTATGCAACCCAAATTTAAGAATTAATCCTTCATTGTTCGGACAAAGTTAATGTAAAAACTGTGCTAATACAGTGATAAGGCTGACAGTTAAAACAGACAAAAATTCAGCCTTGATATTAAGTTCAAAAGTTTAAGGGTTGCACTGTAACTCTGTCCCCTTATTATTTTGTACTTTTATTGCCCGACATCAATGTATGTCTTAATATATATGTCCAGTGTGGTAGAATTGAGAGAATATTCTCAATTGACTTTCCTGTTGTTTTTAAAAGAGAATACCCAATTGATTGCACATTAAAATAAACATGTTTATTTTAATATATGATCCTTCAAATGATGGGAGGTTTGGAGATCATTTTTATATCCATAGCCTTGGTCCTATTGAAATGTTTATTTCGGTGAGGTTTGCTTTTTAAAATCTGTGTTTAATTCGACATCCAGACAAGTGCACTGTATGTTTGTTTCAGCATCTAATCATAGAAATCAGTGTACCTCTATTTATTTTCATGTACACTTCTCCAGATAGATGTTAGCATGTGAATGCAAGTCTAAAGACCACAACTAGTGTCTGTTTAAATCATTAAAGAAAAATAATGCCTACTATATCATCTTTCAAAGAGAATACTTCCTTAAGTGAATTTTCTTCAAACAATTCAAAGGCACTTGATTTCACTGATGTCTCACTTTATTGTATAGTAGAGCTGAAGTAGTAAAATAAGCCATTTGTGTTAGAATGCCAAAATAAATGTTAAAAACTGTATCCTCTTCACATTTATACTACTCACAGGAGTGAATGGGATTTTACAAAACTTTTTTTCAAAATTCACTTTTGAGCTGAGAGAAAACTTGAGACATTTAAACCCAACGGGAACTTTTAGAGAAATATAGACGCATAGGCTTAGAACAGAATGGTCATCTCAGTCTTCCCTATAGTGTTACTACTGTAGTGCTATAAATGGGGTAATATTTTCCACGTCTTTGATGTTAGCAGCATAGCAAGAATAGTGTTTTTTGCTAGTTAGTTCCTATACTATTTTTGATCTGATTCAGAGGAAGCAATTCATCTGCAGTTACACACAGATGTTGTGTGGTGAGTGACAGTAAGGAGGATGATAATTTAAAAAATGAAATAAGATAGAATTAAATTGAGCATATTGGAGAAATGTTCTAGTCTGAAAATTCTATAAATAGCTATTAAATAACACTTCTAAATTGTGGCTTTAAAATAAATACTAAAATTCTTGTCTTTTTAACATTTGTCTTTAGACCTTGGTAATGTTATGACTTCCACACCAAATTCAAAGGCTGTGAATGGTAAAGCTGAGAGCAGTGACAGTGGAGCAGAATCAGAAGAGGAAGAGGGTCCTGAAGAGGAAGAAGAGGAAAAAGAAATACAACAAAGTGAAAAAGGTGTAGTTTCTTGTCCTGAACTATTATACCTTTTCCAACACAAAGGGCTGTATTGCTCCCCTAAATGGCTGTAAATCTTGAATGTCATGTGTGAGATACATCAGTAAATTTATTTTGTTTTATACAAAGTGCACAGAAAAATACATATGAAGAATGGGATCACCTTTCAACCTGAATTACCAGGTGAAGGACTAAGGACAACAACCCTAAAACCTGTTTCATACAAGCAGAGCCCTGCATATATAGAGAGCCTCATTAATTTCATTAGGGGTGTCTGTGCACATAACAGCTTACAAGATCAAGGTGTGCTGTGTATAGTTATTCTGTTTTATGTTTAGGACCTGTTTATCTTGTGGGTGGCTGTGAGTGCATGTAGGCGCATGGGATACAACCACAGAATTAAAAATCCTATTTCTTCCTTTTCTTCAACGAAAGATAAAAGGAAAGTTTTTCAGTGAGGACTTTGTCTGTGTTTATGGGGATTTTAGGAAAATACAGGTCTCAGATGAAAACTAAGAAAAACTATGCATTTAGAACTTAGCCGTTAATATTTTTTTCTATGAGAAAACTAATAATCCTCTTAGTTTTACTAACTGATGAGGGCTACAGTGGATTTGCTACTTTTATATTTAAAAGTAATTTTAAAGTGTTTTGCTTGCTATGTAGAGTGAAAGTTTAGGATTTTTTTTGCATTTAAGCTTATTTTATTTAAAGGTGCAGAACTAACCCTGTGAACCTAACTCCAAGTAAAAATGTAATCTAAATCTGATTCAGACCATATAAGATATACACAGCAGATTGGAAAGTCAACTGTCTGGAGAAATGTGTTTTGCACCATAAGTCACATGGCTTTTTATTTGCAAGGTTTCCTTGTTCTTTCACAGACTATAAGAATGTAAAGCAGGACTCAGCAGCAGCTAAGGATTTGGAAAGTATTGTCACTAATGGCTGTTATAAGGACAACTTTATTCCAGAAATGCAGAATGGCATCCAGACTAAATCTGCCCTGAATGGCTTAAATGTGGAGGAAGAAATAAAGAAAGTGGAGCAAAGCCTAGAACTAACGGGAAAAACTAATAACAGTGTTCACCAAGGTATTGTCCTCACATGAGTACATTGTTATTTGCATATTCTCTGAGCAAAGCTTACTTTAGGGATTTGGAGAGCTGCAGCTGGTGCCCTTTAACCACAGAATTTTTAAGAAAGAAAATTAAGTGTGATTAAAATTAGAATACAGATTTATATACACTTTTTCCCCTCAAGATCTGTAATAGAAAAAGAGATGAATCCAGAGACTGGGAGGCCCAAAACTATTTTTACTTTCAGAAACTTGATTAGTTCTGTTTTTGTTTTAAAATTTCATAAATGTTGAAATGCTATTTGAATTTGAACCTAAGAAGTAACAGGATGAAAATCACTGAGATCTATATTATAACGTCCAAAGACTGTGTCTATGAACTCAAATGTTTAAATGGCTAACTTAAACTTTACCCTGGAGACAAATCAACAACTTCAGACTGAAATACTGCTCTACAATGTGTTTGGGAAAGGGAGTGAAGTAAACTACAAAGAATTAAACCCTTTGTTCTAGAACAGGAATGAAATGGTTAATAACTGTAACTGTGGTTCTTCGAGATGTGATGCATACGTGTATTCCACTTAGGTGTGTGCGGGCTGGAGCCAGAGAATTTATGTAACTGGAGCTGTAGAGGAGTAGCACTTGCACCTTGTGACCAGTAGACCCTCCCCTAGCTATATGAGTTGGTGCTGCCCCAAGCCCCACTCAGTTCCTTCACACTGAACATCTGGAGATGAGACTCTGATGCAGCGGGGATGGAGGGTGGGTTATAGAATATACACAGTAGTGGATTAGCCACTGGGTCAATGGGACCCATGCCCAGGGGCCCTGGCCAATTGGGGGACTCCCAGAAAAATGGGCACTCTGACCCGCTCCACCTGCCCGGCACTCCTGCCAAGGAGCAGGGTTGGGGCGCAAAGGCTTGCCCCTGTCTGCCTGCCCACCTGGCGCTCCTGCCGGAGAGTGGGGTTGAGGTGTGGAGGCTTGCCTCCCTGCATGCCCGGTACTCCAGTTGGGGGGTCAGGGCGTGGGAGCTTGTCCCCCTTCACCCACCTGGCGCTCTGGAAGCCCCTGCACCCCGACCCCGCTCTGCGGCAGGAGTGCTGGGTGGGCGGAGTGGGGCAAGCCCCCATACCCCAATCCCATTTCCCTTGCAAGAGGGTTGGAGGGACTGCAAGCGGAAGAGGTGGGGAGGGGTCCCCACTTTCTCTGGCCCAGGGCCCCATAAAAGCTTAATGTGCTTCTCCATTTACATCTGCATCACATCTTGGAGAATCATGGTTACAGTTTCTTTAAGTAGATGCAAATTTTTCATGTTTCTTCTTCTTTGAGTAGATGCAACCGCATATTCCACTTAGGTGACTCACAAGCAGTACGACCTTTCTTCCTCCCGCCCCAGAGGCAGGGCACAGAGTCTACCTGAACAAGGATTGTAGGACCACCCCTCCGAATGTTGCATCCACCCTGGAAGAATCAGTAATGGCATAACGGTTTATAAATGAATGGATGACCAGGTAGTAGCCTTACAAATGTCCAATATGGAAAAGTCACTGAGGAATGCTATTGACATTGCTTGTGCTCTCACTGAATAAGCTTGCGCCTGCTGAGGGGAAGAAGTTGAAGCTATTTCATATGCAGTCATCTAGAGTTTGTCTGTGAGGAGACCACTTGACACTTCATATGATCTGCATATGACACAAACAGGTGAGGCAAAGCACAAAATAGTTTAGTTCTGTCCAGATAGAAGGCTAGACATCACCTGATATCTAATGTATGGAGATGCTGCTCCTCCAGAGGTGAATGCAGCTTAAGAAAGAACAAAGGTAATTATACCGCCTGGCTCAAATGAAATTGAGAAACCATGTTAGACAAAAATTGTGGATATATCGTAAAGTCACCTTGTCTTTGGAGAATTGTGTGTAAGGGGGCCCTGCCACCAGAACCTGCAACTTTCACACTTTCCTTGTGAATGTTATTTCTACCAGGAATGCAGCTTTTTGACACAAGAGCGGAAAGGGACAAGATGCTAGGGGCTCAAATGGAGGTCCTCTCAGTGCCGCTAGGACCGTGTTCAGGTCCCACAGAGGAACTGGCTCTTGGACCGGAGAATACAGGCAAAGAAGCTCCATTAAGAATTTTACTACCATGGGACTGGAGCAGACTGATCTCCCCTGAATAGGGGAATAAAATGGCAATATTACTGCCAGATACACTTTCAATGAATGAAGCACAAGTCCCGACAATTGAGGGTGCAGCAGGTACTTCAAGATGTCCTGGATGGAAGCCAGCTTTGGTTGAATTCTGCATGTCAGTGACCACATGGAAAACTGTTTCCATTTTGCCGAATAGAGTATCCTAGTAGAGGGCTTCCTACTGTTGAGTAGAACCTGCTGAACAGTTGCTAAACACTGCTCTTCATCCTCATTCAGCCATGCAGCAGCTAGGCTGTGAGATGCAGGGAGCTGAGTATGGGGTGCAACGTGGGCTCTGATTCTGAGTGAGTAGGTTGGGATAGAGAGAAAGGGATGGGAGACTGAACTGATAGCACAAGAAAGTTGGAGAACCAGCACTGCCTTGGACATGCCAGGGCAATGAGGATGAGCTTAGAGATGGAAGGCATAGGACAGGGAGGCTCCTGTCCACCTTCCGCTTTAGGATGACCTGTGGGATGATTGGGATCAAGGGAAAGGCATAGAAGGGAGCCGCTTGCCAGCTTAGAGATGGAAGGCGTAGGACAGGGAGCTTGGACTGAGGCCTCCTCAAGAGCAGAACAGGTGACATTTCCTGTTGTCCCTTTTAGCATATAGGTTGATCATTGGAATGCTCCTGGTTAGGAAGATAGTCTGGAGGATGCTTGTCTTGAGGGACCACACGTGACTCAGGGAAAAATTCCTGCTGAGATGGTCTGCAAGATGATTCTGAACTCCAGGCAAGTGGTTGGCTATCGGCATGATACTCTCCTTGATGCAAAACTGCCACATCTTGACTGTGTTAACGGTGCCAGAGCCGATCCTGCTTCAGGACTGAGCCTGGGTGGGATGATTCTCGAGGCTCCTTGAGGGGAAGGTTCGCCAAACCTGAACCTGTGGCAGATCACCAGTCACAACTACAGACCTGACCAGCGATCTTGGCATTGAGCTGGATAAGGAGTAGGACCTCCATGACTGAGGAGTGGCCCACGGATTCCATGAAGGCCACTGTTATGAATAAGGTATTGGTGGCCTGTAGGTGCCAGGCCAGGGCCTCTGTCCCAACCACGAGAGGAGCACCAGTCCTGGTACCCATAGTGTTTCATGAACAGCCCTCGCTCAGCCGGTGGAAAGTGGGAGGAGTAAGATCCTGGCTCGGACGCCAAGGAGTCCCAGCCTTCGGCAGATTATGGTGGGGCCAGCCCAAAGGATGCGAGTAGCTGGTCTGACTTTTCTGTAGCCCAGAACGAGGGGGCTGGTGCTGATGGTGGAAACAGTAATGCTGGCACTGAGTATGCCTCTATTGTTTCCAGTGCTGGGAGCAATGTTGACCCCAAAGTCAGCATCGGTACCGATGCTAACTGACGGTGGCAAAGTGGAGGGCGGTGACTGCCGCCACAGCAACTTTGGCAGTGCCAGCCATGGGGGTACTGAAGAAGTACCCTGGTGCTGAGGAGGTCCCTTGTGCGAACTCCAGTACTGGCCCCATTTCCATTGAGTGTGTTAGGGAAACATCGGGGTGCATCGCTGACAGACCCATAGGTTCAGCAGCCTGCCCAGCCAACAGGGCTATAAAGGACACAGCTCTGAAAAAGTTCTGGACCAAGAGAGAAGTTGGGACAGAAAGGCAGAGGACACCCACTTCTGCCTGATATGCCACCGGAGGGGAAGCAGCCGGTGCTGGCATCACCCTCGTCAGTACTGGACTCAGCAGATGCTTGAGGGCCAGAACTGGAGTCAAGGTACAGGATCTCTGACCGACTGCTGGGGCGTGGCTGATGCTCCATCCCGTGCACCACCATTCAACCTGTGCCGATCCATGCTCCTTCTGGAGGAGGGAGACTTGTCCTCATGGGACCTGGAGTGGACTTGGACAGTCTTATGTGACTTTGTCCTTGGCAAACTCGATGGGGAATGACTCCTATCTCTTCAGAGAGGTGCCAGCTCCAGGACGCAGTGGCAGCATTCTCCAAACTAGAGGGCAACCTGTGATCCAACGAGGGGCTCAGTGCCAAAGCAGGTTGCATGGCCTGTTCGAGCAGGTGCTGCTTCAGATGAAGATTCCTCACCACTTGAGTCTGCTTCGTGAACAATGTGCAAATTGAACACCACTCCTTGATGTGGGTTTCGCCTAGGCACAGCAAGCATCACTGACTCATTACTGGGGATTGCCCACACACACACAACAGACCATGGTGAGGGTATCATGAGGGAACACTAGAACTACAAGTAACACTAAATCTAATCCTATACTAGGATTACTAATAAACTATATACTACTAGTAAAAGAAGTCACTGAACAGAGGATTGTGAGGTTGAAAACCTCACAGCCTTGACTCCAGCCACGGGCAGTAAGAAGGAAATGAGGGGGGTGTGGGGGTCAGGGAAGAGCCACCTCATCTAGTCAGGGGAGGGGCTATGGCCACGAGAAGCTAGCACCACCCATCTACGGGTACTGCTGTGTAAAATTCTCCAGCCCCAATGTGCACACACCTAAGTGGAATACACAGCTGCATCTACTCAAAGAAGCAGCATCCAGTTATTGAACTTATCTTTTTCTCCTCAATAAAAGTAGTTTTATAACTTGTAACTATGTAACTCCTATTCTTAATCTTTAATCTATGGTGCAAGATTATCACATTCAAAATGGTGTCAAGTGTAGCTCACTTGAATATTGTCATTTCCTTATTCTTTGTCAGAATTGGCCTTATTGTATTTATTGTTTGGGTGTGTATCAATTATGTATAGGTGCAAATGAAGACAGTGTTGAAGAGGTCTCAGGAATTCAGCACTTGACGAGTGATTCAGATAGTGAAGTTTTCTGTGATTCTATGGAACAATTTGGACAAGAAGAGGTAAAAAAAAAACCCTGAAGTTTCATGCTAACGGGCAAATTTTTAAAGTGGAATGTAATGAGTTTCACAACTCCTGTTTATATAAACAGGAACAACAGAAGATGTGCCTGGATTACTTAATGCTCTACTGTGAAAATGTGAGAGCTTCCTCTTTGATTACAAATGAATAATTAAATAAATGTTCTAGTCTTTCCTTACCTAAATTAAATGACCCCCATTTACCATACTATCTGAGTGCCTCACAATACCCTGTGAGGTAGGGAAGCACTATTATCTGAATTTTATAAATGGGGAATTGAGATACAGAGAAACTTGCCCAAGCTCATACAGTGAGACTGTAGTAGAACAAGAAATTGAACCAGGGTCTTCCAAATTTCAGGCTAGTACTCTACTGCACCACATTCCTCTCTAATTGGTTCTTACGGATCCCACAGGATTCCTTTAATCTTGTTAGAAGCATCACCCAATAGTAAAACTTGCTGGAGAAGGTGGTGTGGCAGAACTGTTGCAAGCTCCCTTCTACATATATACAGATAACTTTCTGATATGTGGTTTGAGCTTGCTGGGGCTCTTTAATTGAGGTGGGTGGATAACTGGCAAACTATATGGAGAAATCCAAACTTGCATGAAAACACTGACAATTAGAAGTGCTTTGATCATCCTAGTTGAAAACTAAAAAGCTCTTTTGGAGCAATTGGAGGGTATTATCTGAAAAAACCAAGTATAACTTTTTGCTGTTGTGAAAGATTTATCAAACACTATTGTGTAAGCTCTGAAGGCATGAGGTTTATGAATTACATCCAGTGAATTTTCAGATGTAGTTGTGGATATGTAAATAGAGGTTGCGTGTAGGTCAGTGGTTCTTAACCTGTTTACCATTGTGGGCCACATATATGCAGCTCTCTGTGTTATGTGGGCCACATCCACACAATATATATACTACCTGTATGGCTCTGAGAATGTCACATGGGCTGCACCTGTGTGCTGATTGGGCTGTGGGTTGAGAACCACTAGTGTAGATGGTAGTGGGTTATTGCATTAACTTTACATTTTTGGAAAAGTTAGTTTGCTGGTTTACGTTGAAGGTGATGACAGGTTTAGTTGCCTCATTCTGTTCTCCATTTGTGATCCTAGAGCCAGCACTTACTTTGTCTTGAGTGGCAGCTATTTATGGGACACCAAGGGATAGCATGGGTTTTGGTTGGGAGGATTTAGATGTATTGGTGGATCTGACTGAGCTTCTACAGCATCTTTTTGCTTTGTGCCTGGCCTAAACCAAGACTGTTATTAACTTGTGCTGTGAAGAGTGGGGAAAGTTCCTGCATTTTTTAAAAAGTGAACTTGAAGGGGAAGTGCTGAATATGGGAAAAGAGTCTACCTATAAATACTATTTTGGGAATAATGTTCTTCTGATGCATGAGAGGTTATATGGCTAAATCCCAGCAACTAGTGATGAATGCAGTTGCAGGTGGCTCAATTATATGTATTTTTCTTCCTGGAAGAATTTTTTGTTAAGTCTTTTGTTAACTTGTATTATGCAGCCCCTTTAGGTTTAAGTGTCCTAACCCTGAGATTTAATTTTTTGAAAGCTACACGAACAAACAGTCTCTCAAGCATTTCACATTACATAAAATGTTTTATATTTTGGTCCAGAACATATATATTTCACATACTAATGAAAAAGGCTCTTTAGTTTAAGAGTGTTACATCTGAATTTTATGACTACTTTAAAAAAAAAAAAATTAACTTCATCATGTTTTCTTTGTCAGTTATCCCAGGTATATCCTATTTTTATCCTCTCCTCACCCCTTAAGATCATACACATTTTAGTGTGCCATATCATTCTTTAGAAAATCAATAGGTTGAGACACACATTTGCATAGCTAAAATGTTTAACAACAAATTGTATTTAGTTTGTCCTCAGTATCCATAAGGTTTCTTTTTTAAGTGAATAAAAAGTAGCTGAAGCTTCATTTCAAGTTGATCATCTATTCCTGTTTGTTCCTGTAGGGAAAGTAACATGGGCTATGGGATGAATGGCACCCTGAGTTCAGTTTAAAAAAAATTCCAGCCAATTTTTTTTGGTAATATCACACTGCATTGGCCTTTTCGTTTGACCTATAGAAGCACATGAGCCAAAGGGCTCGACTGCAGATTAGTGAAACATTCCCCTCAAACTGGACAGGGTACGTTACATGTCTAAAGAGAAATCTGTACAAACTGCCGTGTGAACTTGGGAATGAGTTCATATCTGGTATCCATTTCTCTGGCCTTTATCATGGTTTGCCTTTCAGCTGGTGTACATGTGTATAGTCTAAATCCTACACTATTGCAAATTTAGAGAGGATAGTTGATGAAAGGATATTAGCAATGATTGTTTTGTGAAAGGTGTAAGCTGATGGCCAAATACTCCTAAACAGAATGACAGTGTGTGATGGTTGGATCACAGAAACCCCCTCGGGGCTGCCAGCTGATGTGCCGAGACTACATCTGCCCCTGCTTTCCTGCCCTCCCAGCGTGGGACTTCAGTTCCCTGCCTGGTTTGAACCAGACCCGCTAGCCTGCTGCAAACCCAGACTCAGGTCTGAACCACGTCCCCTAACAGCTGTAGGCTTAAACTGAAAGCAGCTTAAGAAGTATTCCTGTCTTTAACACTCAGATGCCCAATTCTCAGGGTCCAAACCCCAAATAAATCCATTTTACCCTGTATAAAGCTTATACAGGATAAACTCATAAATTGTTCGCCCTCTATAACACTGACAGAGAGAGATGCACAGCTGTTTGCCCCCCCAGGTATTAATACATACTCTGGGTTAAATAATAAGTAAAAAGTTATTTTATTAAATACAGAAAGTAGGATTTAAGTGGTTCCAAGTAGTAACAGATAGAACAAAGTGAATTACCAAGCAAAATAAAATAGAACACACAAGTCTATATCTAGTACAGTAATAAAACTGAATACAGATAAAATCTCACCCTCAGAGATGTTTCAATAAGTTTTCTTTCACAGACAGGATGCCTTCCTACTCTGGGCACAATCCTTTCCCCTGGTACAGCCCTTGTTCCAGCTCAAGTGGTACCTAGGAAATTTCTCATGATGGCCACCCCATTTGTTCTGTTCCACCCACTTATATCTTTTGCATAAGGCAGGAATCCTTTGTCCCTCTAGGTTCCCACCCCTCCTTCTCAATGGAAAAGCACCAGGTTGAAGATGGATTCCAGTTCAGGTGACATGATCACATGTCACTGTAAGACTTCATAACCCACTTGCCAGCACACACACATACAGGAAGACTTACAAGTAAAACAGAGCCATCTACAGTCAATTGTCCTGGTTAATGGGAGCCATTAAGATTCTAAACCACCATTAATGGCCCACATTTTGCATAACTACAATAGAACCTCAGAGTTATATTTCATATTTCTAGTTTCAGATACAAGAGTGATACATTTATACAAATAGAATGACCATACTCAGTAGATTATAAGCTTTGTAATGATACCTTACAAGAGACCTTTTGCATGAAGAATATTCCAGTTACATTATATTCACACTCATTAGCATATTTTTATAAAATAATATAGACTGCAACGTCACACAGTGCATGTCCTGATAAATCTTATATTTAATTGCTGCCTATTCAAGCTGGCTCATGTGATTTGCATTCTGACAAGATGGTCAGCCAACTGAAGTCAGGGCACTTTTTCATATCAGAATTCCCTAGTCTTAAAAGGAGAAACTGAATAGTGTTCAGTTTTTTTTTTTTTTTTTGAAGCTTAGTTTTTAGTAATTACAAAGATATAATATTTAATAATGTAATATCTAAAAATAACTCCCCTTGCAATTTATAGCTTGAGCAGTGTTTTGAAGATAACTGTTACAATAGTCATCAATTTTTAAAAACTAATCCTAACTAAAAGAAGGCACATAGGTTTTGTTTTATTTCCAAATGGAATGTTTTGGAATTATAATAATTCTTACAATTTAATTAGAATGCTTTAAATATTTAAAGTTTTTTACAAATTACAAACACTCAATCTCAATACCTCTGAGATGCTAGGTAAACAAGTAATCCCCATTTTACAGACAGGTATATTAAGGTAAATCTTCTCTTATTTCTAAAGTAGTCTTTCTAACCTGGAAAGAACATCTAGAAAATACTAAAAACATCCTGTAGGGTGATAATTGCTTCTGTTGAAAGCAAAACCTTAACAATGGGGAAGCTCAAAAAAAAAAAAAAATTAAAAAGTGGATAGAGGACACTTCATCTTTTATTTGATAACTGTCAGATTTTACAGAACACATACTTTAAAATTAACTAGATGCTGCTGTTAATTTGTAGCCCTTGGAAATGATTACATCAGCCAAAGGACCTTTACAGCATTCATCCCATTCCTTGGAAGTAGATCACAGTCCTCTATTGGAAAATGCTGGTTTTCATGAGCATGCTCACCTGCCCTCTGAGAATTTTAGAGTTGAGGATATAACAGAGGCAGCAGTTGAAGGAAAAGGTGAAGTCAAGTGTGGGGGAGAAGATGGCAAAAGCAGTGATGGAGGCCCTGACAAAGAGAAGAAAGGTGGAGAAAAGGTGGATTTCCATGGAGTCAGAAGAGGGAGAGGTACTGTGTGTGCATCACTTCTATTTTTCTCACTATACTTCCACATATAGATCAGCTGAGTAATTAGTCAAGATTGAACATTAGGGCAGCAATACTGTATAATGTTTTCATCCCACCTTCTTTCATAACTGGATAAATAAATATTGCACCCCTAAATTCCAGTGGTAACTATTAACCTTTGCATTAAGAGTACTTTTTATTTTATTCATAATAAGAGTCGGAAAAGAGTGTTCTTGTACTGGACAGTGCTTCAGTCAGCCTCATGAGCTTAATAGTGGACTGTTCTGGTTTGGCTTACCTTGAATTCTAAGTATCACTTAAAGCACCCTTCTGTTTTATTAGTGTAATCTTCCACTTCCTCTTCAAACCAGATTTATATATGTAGAGAAAGGAGAGTTTCTCTGCAAGTTACAAGGTATATTTTAAGCATCAAAGTATTTTTACTTTTACCGTATCCGAATCGAGCACTTCATTAAAATATTCATTTTTGGTATTGTATTTAATTTGGTCAGTCTTTGGCCATAGCTGTTTGCCTTATACTAATACAATGCCTAAATAACTAAGATATGAGGCAGTCATTTAGTAGTCAAAATCTTCAATATATGAGGGACTGCCCCCACACTTCTTACTACCCGTGTTGATTTTCAACAATATTGAGAACTATGATATGGAAGTAGCACTCTTTTCCTCTTTAAAAACTTGTATTTCTACACAATCAAATATCTGCCATTGGTTTAAATGTGTCCAATGTTAAAGCCAGTTTGTTCATCGGAAACTTGGAAAAATGTCTATGAATGATAATTACAGGTTTTTAGAAAACACTGTGAAATGAGCAAATGATCCGATATGTGAAAATTCCTTGCTGAGGTTTGCTGCTAGTATAATAGAGTTGTGTTTTATTTAAAAAAAAAAACAACACACAACAGCTGGCTCTCTCCTTTTTTCCAACTGGCACTACAGACTATCATTAGCAGAGATTTTTAAGAAGAATCCTAACACAATCTCTAGATTGAAAAACTAGAATGGACAGGGTATGTGATTATTTATCCTACCCCCTTTCTTGATTGCTACTTCCTAACAGAACCTCAGTAGCCTAAGCACAAAAAATTTAAAGAGAAAATTAAGTTTGACGCAAATGTCTTTTTTTTTTTTCATCCCATTTCTGCCTTCCTCACTGTCCCAACGTGTCTTCTACATTCCATTTGGATACATGAAAGACCTCCCTAGTTTTTCCTCACCTACCCTTCATGACAGGACAGGCCTCACTGTCTCTGTTAAACTGGGCAGAGGGATCACTGCTTAGCTTAGGGAACCTTGCTGAAACCTGTATGGAGTTTTCATACCCAGCATTTTACTGTATGGTTTCTTCATACACTAGTCTGCAAATCATGGAAGCATGAATATAAGTCATCTGGATGACTGTAAATGTGTATCCTTATTTCACTCCATTCCCAGATTTGTTAAACTTAGTATTGGAAGCAGTAAAGGCTGTAGCACTGAGCGATTAAACTAGAGGAGTCATGTTATGTGGGAGGACAGTGAATAACCCTAGATTTGCAGCTGATATTGACTAAGGAGAATTTATCAAGAATAACTGACAAGGTAAATGGGGAAAGCAGAAAATTCAAATTGAAGATAAGCATGGAGAAGACAAACTATGGAAATTGGAAGATAAGAAGAGGTAAAGATCAAAATCAGAGACAAAGAACTAGAAAAGTGGAAACATTTGTGTATCTTGGAGGACTAGTATCGGAGAATGGAAATCACGAAGATGCCATGAAAAGAAGAATCAGACTAGCCACTACTGCATTTAGAAAATTCTGCAAGATCTGGAAGGCTAAAGACATTTAGATAAAAATTATATGACCGCATATATGAGGCAGCTGTCATGCCGATACCACTGTATCGGTCAGAATGTTGGAGTATAAGGAAAGCCGATGATCATAATGAACTGGCTGAGAGGAATACTGTATGTGTCAAGACTGCAGAAAAAGAAAAATGAAGTGATAAGAAAATGACTTAGGCAAGAAATAACTGTTATGGAAAATTCAAGAAAGACCACTGTGGTCTTAGATGTGTCAAGAATAGACCTGGAAAGGATACCACATGTGGTGATACATACCCGAATGCAAGGAACTAGAAATAGAAGAAGATTAAGGAGGCACTGGATAGACAAGGTGAAGAATGACATAGAATAAAAAGAAAAGGAGTACTTGTGGCATCCGATGAAGTGCGCTGTAGCTCACGAAAGCTTATGCTCAAATAAATTGGTTAGTCTCTAAGGTGCCACAAATACTCCTTTTCTTTTTGCGAATACAGACTAACACGGCTGTTACTCTGAAACCTGTCATTATAGAATAAAAAGGTTTAAAGATAAACAAAGCCATGAGGCTGGTAAAAGACAAAGTGGTTGAAAGATTTCATTTGGCCTCCTCATAGCTGTTGAGCTGACTATGGGAATCAAAGAAGATCCTGCAAATGACATTTATAGTTCTAGACCCTTTACTATAGCATCACAAATACTGCTGTAATAACATCCTGGTTCTTTTATACAAGAATTTAGAGTTAAATAGAGGATACAAGTGTTACCCTTGGTTGGGGAAGTGGGAAATGATAAAGCAGTATAACCAAACATTTTCAGTAGAGGCAATAGCTTCTCTCTGTTTTGTTTTGTTTCCTCAAAAACTTAGGGCATAGGATGCAGCCTCTGGGTGATGGTGCTCAAGGTGGACAGATGGGCAGTGGAGGGGATGGAGAACGCTGGGGGTCAGACAGGGCACCGAGGGGCAGCCTCAACGAACAAATTGCAGTAGTGCTCATGAGGTTACAAGAAGACATGCAGAACGTCCTTCAGAGACTGAATACACTGGAGGCACTGACAGCCTCCCAGGTAAAAATTTGTCCAGATTAAATATAACTTTCCAAGAAAAAAATAGATAAAGAAATGTTGCTTAACTAGCTATGCCTTGAAAAGCTCTCTCAAGGGGATATTTTGGATAGTTTCTATGCTTTTTAAGATAAGAAAGCAAGAATTAGGTCTATAATCTAAGTTATTAAAGACATTTTCAAATCTTTTATTTTGCAGCTGTGAAGTCTAGTTGTATGTAGTCTCCACCATAATAGAGTTTGTGTCACTTCTACACATTAAGTCAACTATATTAGTTGGTCCTTCCATTGCAAGTCAGTGCATTCCTATAGAAATTTGTATTAATTTCCATCTGAGGTCAGAGTGTACCATTTTGATACTTACTAGCTTTGGTTTGTATTTAAAGGCAAGATCTGTGATGCTACAGTCAAATGTACAACCTGCCTCATCTGCTAAGGTAAGATTTTTTTCATATTTGTAAAAGGCAATGTTTGGAACAAGATAAAATGGCTTTAGATATCTTACATGTTTCAACTTTTGCCTGGCTCTTGAACTAGAAGGAGTAAAATAGAGGTCTTATAATCCAGTCTCTGAAGAAATGATTGAATAAATCACTTTTAAAATGAAGTGTAAACTATTTCCTTCTGCTATGCGAGTTTCTATTTTTTTGCACTTTGACCCAGTAGTATTTAAAGTGTGTTTATGTACTAGCATCTAATGTACTGGTACAAATTTCTGACCACAATTTGTATTTTGTTTTGCTTAGGGACCATCATGGTGGCCCTTTGATATTTCTCCCGGCACTTTAGCCTTTGCTGTTGTATGGCCCTTTGTTGCCCAGTGGTTGGTGCATGTATACTTTCAAAGAAGGCGAAGGTGAAGATTTATTTGTATTCTTTTACTCAACAGAGCATGTGCTTGTATATTTGTTTTCATTTGTTAGACATTACAGTACTCTACTCATAGGGATGAGCACAAACGAAGATTCTGCATTCATAAACAATGACAAGCATATTCTTACATTGCATGAGGCTTGTATAACATGAATAGAGGACGTGGGCGGTGTCAAAACATTAAGTAGATTGATACCTAGTGCCCCTAAAGAATCCTACATTTCCTTGAGCTTTCACTATTCAGAATGTAAGCTGCTGAAAGTTCCACTCTAAGTACCAGTGAAACTCCCAGTGCTAAGGATGGGGTGCTCAACCTAACTGTTACCAGAGCCTTTGGAAGAGACTGGAATAGGAAGATATGGGATCTTGCTCCCAAAGAGGAACAGAATGGATGTTCAGCAAGAAATTCAAAATTAGCTACCACAGCTTCTCCCTTGCAGTAGGCAATTTAAGGGCATTTTCAGGAAGTGACCTATATGGCTTTACTCCCCTGCAAATTTCTTCATCATAGGAAATTATCTGCTAACTTGACTGCATGGGCAATATGAACTTAACCTGACTAACCGTAAGCCTTGTGCAAAATGAAACACCATACTAATTCCAGTGAGTATTATCCCTATATGTCTGAGGCTGGCTGGCTCCCTTCTGCTTGACATCCTTAGGTTCTGTGGCCCACAATATCCTCCTGAACCACATCCATTGTTGTGCAGGAGTCTCTGGTATCCTCTTGTTCTGCTCTTGTCTAGCAAACAGATTTCTCCCTGTAAATGGAGATGGTTCCGTTACAGAATTCCAGAGTGTTCAATGTTCAGCTTCTTATTCTAGCTACTTTCTCTCACTGTCCTCTCATCTGCACCTGGATTACTACTTTTATTCTGATAACAGTACATATTTTTCAATGTTTTGAATACCTTCCTTGATACACTGTCTTGATCAAGTGATCTTGGGCTTCTTTTCTGCTTCCTTTAGCTAAATGACAGTAGCGCTGCTTTAATTAAGAGGAGCACCCTTCAAACCCTACTTAATCTCCTCTATTTCCCTTCTCTATCTAAGCATGGAAAGCTCAAGTTAGTGTTTTCTAAACACTAGATCCAGACTCAGACCTCACTGCTGACTCCATTGTCTTAGGATGGTGTTATCCTTTATCCCAAACTCTTCTTATTCCACATCTTTCTGCAGATCTCTCTCACTAGATTTGTGTTAAATTATTCTTTGATCAAACTACATCTGTACTTTGAAAAATGGCCATTGCTCACACGTTTTAGTACAAACTTGGAATGGATGCTGCCAGTTAAGGGTTCTCTTATCCCATTTCCTCAAATATAAGTATACTACACTTGCATTACACTGCCCTAACATCACTGACAACAGGTTTTATTCTATTATTTTTATACTAATTTAAAAAAAACAAAACAAAACAAATGAAGTAAAGGGGCCAGCCTACCTGTTCAGTACAAGTGCAGTGTGCTGCCATGTGGAAGATCTGTGCTGAGGATCGTAGCTACGGAGTGGTGAGGGGATGGACGTGCTGCATAATGGTATAATTTTTATACTCCAGAGGATTTGGAATTCAGAAGTCACCTGAATCTCTTGATCTTCCCGATATGCTGCAAAGCCGATCTATTTGGGGAGCACAGAGGTGGCTGGGATTTTGAAAGGGATTTTTTTTTTTTTTTTTTTTTACTTTTGATTAGTGGCAATGTAGTGGGGGGGGGGGGGGGGTGAGCTATGTGGTAATGGAGGAGAAAAGGTGCTGCTATTGTGCCTCATATTATTTTTGTATTTTGTTTTAATTTAATGGAGAGATCTCCTAGAGTGTCAGATTCCTTTAAGGTATAGTTACAGCCAAATATAATAAATGTATGGATTATGATTTAAAAAAAAACCTACTTACGTTTTTTATTTAAAAAGCACCCAGGCTGACTACCAGTAAATGAAGATAAACTTTTGACCTGTAGCACCTGTGCACCATTCTTAAACTTGATCATCTTTTTCTGTTCAATATACAAATGTATACTGTAAAGAAATATATGGTGTATGCTAAAAGAATAAAGGGAGGATATTATACCTAATTTCAAGTAATTGTGGGGTTTAATGTGTAATTAGTTTCATAATGTGAATTGCTTATATTCACAACCTGTCTGTTGTAAGTAAAAAGTCGTCACATAAGTAAGTTTTAAGTGGCTCTACTATGATTTTTTTTTTCTTCAAAAGCTAAGGAAGTGGGGTTAAACTAATTACATGTTTGGTTCCCTTTAGAAAACTGATCTGAGAACTTAATTTTTGATTTCGCTTAAAGACTACTAGGACTGGGACAGCCTGGAGAGAGAAGGAATTCAGAATTCACATGAGAACCTCAGGATCTGTGATGGCTAAATCTTCCTTCGATTGTAGTAATTTTTTGCACTACATGTGAGCTAACTACTTAAGGACTAACATTACTGATACTTGAATGATCCACTGCTTCTAGATTACAAGTAAAATAAATAATTATCCCACCCTTAAACCACATGAACATTAAATTATTAATTATGCTTTTGGAATGGATTTCTGGCTGGGCATTCTGTAGAGATGACTGATCTTTCTTATGGTAATTAATAATGAGGGGGATGTTAGCTTTGTAAAAAGAAACCCCGTTGTATTTATGGAATAGAAAATTGTAAAACTGTCACTTTAACATGAGGATGATTTTGCAATTGCAGTAACTCAGATTTCTTTCATGTTACATACTGTGAGATAGAAGTAGTGACTGGGAAGACAGTATAAGTCCTGTGTGTACATTACATGGTGGCTAAAAGGCTGCATGTAGTAATGTAGCTCTGAAGGCCTCAACTGGTCTGTTTTGCTGCTAGACAGATGTGGGGTACATTTCTTTGTGCATCAGCCATGGGTGGAATCAAATATTTGACTCTGCATAATCCTGCCATTCATTGCACTTCCATATGTACCCACTCCCAAACCGCGTTAGTTTTAGCAGCCAAGCATCTTGCATGTTAGAGACGTGGTGGTAAGATGGGATAGATTATAGAGCAGTGTATGCTGAAAAGGAGCCATAGAGAGAAGCTGCACTGAATAATACTTTAAATTCATGTCTCTTTCTTTACTGCTAACCGGTTTCATTTTAATTGAGACATGAAGTTTATGCACATAGTGCTTTAAAATACAAGATGAAAACTAGCTACACCCAATATTTGTAAGATTTTACAAAGTTTAGTCCAGTGTAAGCTATTATTTTATGTAGTAGTCAATTTAAAGGATAGATGAATTAATCTAGACTCAACATCTATGTGGCCTTTTCCCACCCCAAAACCTACTTGAGAGAAAACATCTGTTTCCATATTTTCCTTGTATCCTTCCACTGCATCCAAATATTTTCCAAAATATTTATCCTAATTTTGATTTTCCTTTCCAGTGGTATTTATTCATACATAGAAATTTTATTGATTAGTATAAAGGTAAATATATTACAATCTTGTGAGGTTTGCTTGGTCGAAGTATGCTTTGCAGTTTGATTTTAAAATATGTATCTAAGTTACATAGCCTAGATCTATGAGAAGGTGAGCAGTATATTAAGATATTTTCTGTACCAAGTAAGAAATCAGACCTAGATAGTAAAATGGTTGCTTTGCATTTGCAATGAAGAGAAGAAAAATTCCATTATGTCATAACCTACATTTAAGACCTGAATCTTAAAAACTACACTGTTGTTTATGCTGTCTCATTCTTCAGTCAGAGTGATACATTATGAATAATTCATGGGAAATGTCTTTTGGGATAAGGCATGCTTTCTGCCCTGTAAAGTTTTTTATTTTATAGTTTTGGAAAGCACTTTTCATACAAGTTATACTGTATAAAACAGATGTAATTATAGGATTTAATGTTTCTGCCTTGTTTAACAGAACATGATTTTACCCTTGTCTCGAAATACTTTTAAAAAAAAATTTCTCCCTCTTCTGATCTTCATCTTTGATGTAAAACTGAGTTACTAAATAAAGAGTGACAAGAGAACATCTCTGATAGCATGTCCTCACAAGCAGCTGTTTTGGTGTAACATATAAACAAACCTAGCATGACTGGAGATGCTGAAAGCTTAAATTTGAATTAAACCAATCCTCCAATAGAAATTTTGCTATGGTTGAGATCTAGGCCTCCATGAAGCTATTCTGCCTGTCCTTTAAATAGTTGATTGTCATATTGTAGACAGTGCAAGAATTAAGATTACTGAACAAGGAGGGTCTGCATTAAAGCCTAATTACGCTATCATATTTTTTCAAAAATGTGTGTGACTGCACCCTCAGTTACTGCAAATATTGGTGCAAATGACCACACCCATCGTACCCTGCTTGCGTCTCCCTGGCTATGAGTGCATGCACAAAGTAACTCAGTTCATCTTTTTTTAAAAAGGCCTTAACAAATGTAGAAACATTCCTCACGCAGAATATCTGCTTTACTACTGCATCATTTTGTACTCAGTATATAAGTGTCCACCAAGCCTCCCACCATGCCATTTCATGGAAAGAAATAAGTTCCTGTAAGTTTTAATTCCATTGGTGCTGCTTCTCTGTGCTCTTGCAGCACTAGCAGCCTCAGTAGATATCCCACACTAGATATGGCTCTGGAGCTCATTGAGGGTCTAGGTCTAAGTGACTGGGTTAAAGTGAGAGTCTGAGACTGGACCTCCCAACCCAGCAAGCAGCTATAATGAGGAACTACAAGACCCATCACAGATCATTCTCTTGCCTCTTTCCAACTCAGCTGCAGTGTTTTCTTTTCCATAAAGACCTGTAACAGACTCCTTTCTGCTGCTTTACAGGGCCAGAGATATTGGTTTATGAGACAAATGACAGAAAGGCATCATAGCCTTAACTCCTGAAAGCCTCTCTAAATGAATCAGAGTGGTTGCGTGCATTGAGTATGCTACTCCAACTGGTGCTGTCTAAATCTTAGCTGCTGGCAGCCAGAGTTGGGTTTGGGGATAGTGAAGGTTGTTTTCATTTACTCAGATCTCACCACAGTAACTACGAAGTCATGTAGAGGTGTGGTACTTCCAGCACAGATTGCAAAGTAGGAGCCAAATGGAGAGATGGCTCCTAGGAACAGTGGCAGCTTGCATACTGATGTCAGGGAAGGAGACAGTTGCAGTGGGAAGAGGTCAGCAGAAGATGATAAATACAAACAAGCAACCCTTAGCACCAAACCCAGCTCCTGTGACCAGGAGATTAGCCTGCTATCTCAGAAAGGTAGTCACAGAAGGCAAAAGACTTGGAGACCCTGTAATCAAGGCAGCAGCAGTGCTTCTCTCCCCTGTCCAGAGCAGAAGGCAGAACATAAATGAAAGCCTAGGCCCTACTCACTGTATAGAATGGGCTCATGGAGGGAAGGGGAGGGGTGCCACATGATTGGCCAATGGCCCAGTGCCTACAAGTGAAGAGGGCTGAAAAATATTAAAAATAAACTAGTACTGCATGGGGCAGAGTAATTTATTAAAGTATTTGCAGAATGTCTTATCACTTAGATAAAACATTACAAATTGATTCTTCCTCCTCAGTGACATTACTGACCCGCTCTGTTCTAGGGAGTTATTTAAATCTGGGGGGAGAGAAGAGGTTGGAGGTGGAAGCAAAGCATGCAGCAACAAACAACTTCTCTCAACTATGTACCCTATATAAAATGTTCACAGACTGGTCCGTCACTTGAACCCCAGTGTGGTACTTGCTTATTAGCACATGTAAATGGTGCACCTGCTGAGAACTTTAAAAGGTTTATTTTTATTATACAGGTTTCAAAAAAGTTTATGGGAGGGGAAGCATCAAAATGAAATCTAAGGCTGTATGTAGAAGAGGTATTTATCAAAAATACCTTACTATGAAACAAACAAGTACAGTGTAGTGCTAGCTGGCAGGTCACACAATTTCATAAAGGACAGGTTCCAGCATTCAATAGAAAACAGAGTAGAATGTGTTGTTTTACCAACCTGGGTAAATTCAGCCCATGAGCAGTCAGAGTTTGAACAAACGTCAGCTGCTTAAAAGATTCCACTGAGCTCATTTGTAAGTGATGGTAAGTGAGTTCCAGAACTGACTAGAGGCACAGGGGTTAGTTTCTCTCAGGTACAGCAGTGGTTCTAACAGTTGTGTCTGGGGTTTCAAGGCTACTAAAGCCTGGGCTTAATCAGCAAAAAGGTAGTCAATATTCCAAAGCTTCTTGGCCCCAACTGTCTGTGCCATATATAGATGAAATGTTTCTCAGTCTGATTAGTAGTAATAGTAGTGACTTTGGCTACAGAGCTAAGTGTCTGAGAGCCATGACCCTTTAAATACAGAGATTTCAGTGGACTTGACATTTCTTGAGCTTTTTAGTCTAGCACCTCTTAACCCTCAGTCCAGTTGACATGAACTAGATGACTCTGAGGTCAGGTGGTAGCTTTGGAATTATGTATAGATTAACAAACAAATATGGAGTGCATGGAAACCTAGGGGCCTTAAAAGAAACTGCTGGCCTAACAACTGCACAACAGACCACAGAGGCAGCATTCCACAGCATCCAGGGACCAAAAGCCTGTTCTAATGCACTTGTTATGATTGAGATAACTAGTTAAGGGAAGATTAAATTTGTCCAAGGCCTCCAAACCTCTTATTTTATGCCTCCGTCATGTGAAATTGGGAGGTGGTAAATAGGTAACAATAAATCTTTGAAACAATACATGATAAAAGGATAAAGCTAAAATAGTTTTGAAGAAAGCATTTTTTGGATCAGCTTGCTTAGTCAACATGTAGTCTTAATTCCATGATGTCTGCACAGTAACACAAAAAAAAAATCAAGATATTCAATAGAATTAGATGAGAATTTCATATTCAGCTGTACAGACCAAGAAAAATATGACCCTGTGCAGCAATGTTTTATAAGGAATGCATACCATTCATATTAATACACTCTGCTCTCTGACTTGTCTACAAAACTTACATACAGTGTAATGAAAAAATCCCATTTCTGTCATTTTGACTTGCAAGACTTTATTATGGTAAAATATCTAAACATCTAAACTGGGTTCCTTGAGATAGTTTTTGAAACAGAATGGATGGATATTACGGTTCTTGTTTATACATGTTTTACAGTGGTTTGATTTCTAGTTTTATATTAATGCATTAGACTATGTAAAAATGATTAAACACTTCAAATAGTTCTGTAGTTCATGATGCACATTGTAATTAATTTGAAAAATCTTTAAATAAAAGCTCATATCAGTTTGTGATCCTTTATAAATTAGGCAATCTTGGTATTTTTTGTTAAATATTTTCTTGATGAATATAAGCTGGTACATTCAACAGAACATCCTAACAAAACCAAAACCCTCACTAATAGCATGAACTAATTATGCTAATAGATAGTTACAGCCTATTTCAATTTCTGTTAATAGCGGAACACTAAAAACTTAGTTTTGGTGTTCAACTTGAACAGTTTGCTAATAGACTTTTATGGAAAGATAATATAGTGCCCCACAAAGCTGTATTTCTCATTAAAAGACTAGTTTTCTAACTCCTAACTTCTGCAAAAAACAAAACTAATCCCGTGACATTTTCAGATGCTGTACTTCGTCTCAGGTTAAGATTTTTTGGAGAGTTTGGGATATTTGGATATAAATGCTACATTTCTCTTACAATAAAGGACCTGTTATGATCTGCAGCTTTATCTCACTGACAGAAAAATAGTCCTCTGTTAATAATGTGCAGTAATAAATACCTATTATATTCAACATTTAGAAAACCATCACTATTTAAACTGCTGCTCCATGCACAAACTAGATTCAGTGATCTGCAAGTATGCAGAAATTGGGAGACATTTTAGTCAATGCGACGAACTATAGTGTGGCTTCTGACATCCCAACATTCCAAGGTGTTCATCATACCATGTTTTCACAAGTCCCCAGTAAGTTACAATGCAAACATGTCGCGACAATTCTGATTTTGTGACATTTTGCAACTGTTTGATCTCTTGTGCGGCTTCTGTGACAAAACATAGGGTGATTCTTCTCTCCTCATACCCTTCTTGGCTATTTGGAGCAGGAAATCTGGCAACTCTGGATTAGTTCACGCTCCATTCACTAGCCTTGTGTGCCAGGAAGCATGGGAAATGAATGGTCATCAATCCACTTACTTGGTCTGAAATGTCAATTCCACGCAACGCCCTGAAAAGCCACCTGATGATTGCTAGCATAGTGATCAGTTCTGGGATACAGCAGCTCGATTACACCATGGTACAGCATGAACGTTCCGTCCCACCCCCACTGCAGCAGGCATTGAAGCAGGAAACGAAAAACCTTATCATTAATTGAATGAAATTGTAAGCACTAAAAGACACAAATTTTGTTTAATGGTGATTCCCATCTAAGATAAAGGAAAACAGTTTTAACAGAGACAAAAATCAGGCATTATCAGAAACAATCTCCACAATGCAGTAGATAATCTCTATGTATTTTCCCAATCTATTAAAATATAGCTTAGATTCTTCATTAAAATGCTTAGTACTGAAAGTCCTAATTTTAACTCAAGTTTTATTGAAATTGAACTTATGATGTTCTCAAATTAACCAATTTGCAATACATTATATAGACTTTAATATACATACTTCGTGTTTTCATTAGCAAACAGATTTTTTTTTTTTTTTAAACATCTGGCAGAGTGACACAGGAAAGAAGCCGAATAGATCTCCTCAGATCTTCTAAATTTAAAATAAACGGGTCACTAAAATAAATACTGTTCAGTCTATCATCCCATAACTCATTCAAAGTCTTTTCAGTATGACAATTTAAACAAAGTCTATTTGGTTTTTTAAATTTGCTATAAGATTCCTTTACTCTGTGCATTTGCCAGGGAAAAAACGTTGGCAGTAAAAATACAGTTAAGTTTTACAACACTGATCTCATCAGCCGAGCAGGCAGCGTATGTGACCTAAGGATGCCAAAAACATCTCTTTTCTCATCCCACTAAGGAGTAATTCAGAGGGATAAGATGTTTTTACACTGCCCTGAGACCTAAAAAACTTCCATTTTCACTATGGATGCAGCTGAAAGTTGGTCTGAAAGCTCCTATCACAAATGTGACTATGAACATATTGAACCCCAGATAAATAACGCACTGAATGCCCCCACTCAGTTGTGTTTAATTGCAAAATAGCCCCAACAAATTGGAAGTACTCCACAGCAGCAGGAGAAATATTTTGCCAAGTGTGAAAGTGACATTACTAACTTTACAAATACATACTCAGGCTCTCAATAAGGTGCAGAAAGTAGGATAAATAAGAAGAACAAGAAGCCATTTGGAATTAACGAACATTTTGTATAGTGGCTTTGTTTTAGAACAAAGGATACACAAATTAAAAGCAGACTGACCAATTGTTTTAAAAAACTACGTTTGGTAAGAAAACCAAGACCAAACTAGTGTTAAAGGGTAGTTTACAAATGTGCAAAACCATGGACAAAGTTCCATTTTCTCAATACTATAAGCTAAATCCAGACACAGTCAGATGCTGAGCATTATTTCTAGCTTCAAAGTAGGAGGTATCTGTTTCATCAACCGGCTGAGGTACGAAAGGCATAGTTTGATTCTGAAGATTATCCCAGTCTACACCATGAAAGAGGGGATGATGTTTCAGCTCTAAAACAAAAGTTTACATAAAATATTAAGAATGTTCTCCTCTGAACAACTAGTTTAGCCACCTCACTGACATGATGCCAGTTAGCTGTTTGGGTGTGTTTTACCTTTCTGGACATTCAAAAGCCTACATTACAAACAGTCCGTGACAGAACAAACGGCGTTAGTTAAGGAGACGTATTTGCACAACTGACAAAGATGATGGTGAAACACAGTCACTTCACTTTTAAGACCGACTGAAAGAGTGGTGGTTTATCGGATACTACTGTGTGGGAAAGTCAGCCAACAACTCCCAGTGGGATCAGACTACTCCCATGCAAGCTAACCTTTTCCTCAGTTATAGAGAGAGCAATTTTACATTTGGCACAGATGCTGGATCAAAGGAGGTTGTAAGAAATATGATAGAATGGCCATCATACAAGAAATGGAAAAAATCTCTTCCCAAGATAGGGCATCTGCAGAGACAAATTTTAATTCCACTTATTTGAAAGCCTACTCTAGTTTGATCAAGAGACCACAGACAATGGAGTTCCTCCTCCCCAGCTGCTGGAGGCAGGATAATCAGAAAATCCTGTAATCTGATTGGTGATTCACTAGCAGGGCTCCCTCCTCCAATCTGATTCCTCTGATTTGAAAGAACATCTGTTAGCCTACTCTACCTTCATCATGTGAGATGTCTTGAGTCACCCTAGAAGAAACTTTCGAACTCTTCCTCTACACACATATTGTCAAGAACTAGCCAGGTTACCAAATGTATAACAAAATACAATGTGTGAAATGTGAGCAAGTTGATGTCAGAGAAATAGAACTTTTATATGTCAAAAATTTGAGGACTCTGCTTTAAAGCTAAAAGGCTGGGAGAATGCCTGGGCCCTTTATTAGAGGATTGTTAATGTCTCCCTTAAAAGGGAGAGATACTGGCAATAAGCTGCAGTCCAACCCTTTATCAAGGAACAAAAACTTTGGACACTAGTGTTCTTGAAACTAAAGCCTTTACTTTAACTTCTCATCTGAAAATATCACTGAAGTGACTGTGGCAGGCCACCAGCACCACATGAGGCAGTCAAGTTCCTTGGATTCCTCAATCAGTCAGGCTTCTGACTATGTTATGACAGGGAATGTATTATTAATTGCAATGGCAGCTGATCTCAGGAAAACGACATAACAGTAGACATCTTGGCCTGTCTTTGAATGGCGTTCAGTGCAGCTAAAGAGGTACAACTGCAAGTCTCAATAGAGTTTAAGGCCAGAAGGAACCATTAGATCTTTTAGTCTACGTTCCTATAGATCACAGGCCATTATATTTCATCCAGCTATCCCTGTAATTAATCCAATAATTTGTGTTTGGCTAAAGCTTATTTTCCAGAAAGCATCCAGTCTTGATTTAAAGACATCAAGAGATGGAGAATCCACCACTTCCTTCAGTAATTTGTTCTAATGTTAAATCACCATCATTGTGTAAAAACTTATTTCTAGTTTGAATTTGTCTGCCTTCAGCTTCCAGCCATTGGTTCTTGTTATGGATCATCACTTTAATTTGACTCTACTTAATCCTTCCAGAGGTCTCAAAGGCAATTGCTCCTCTCCAAGGATTTCTCCCCCTTTTTCCAAGATCGATGTAAAGCAATTGGGTTATAATGCCAGGCAATACACTAACAAGAGCTCAACAATCTTTTGTTGGGAGGACAGACAAATTGGACACTAAATATCTGTTTTCAGTAAGAGTTGGATAGATTGCACTTTGGAAAGTTACACATGAATGATGTTAAACATTAATTACAAGTAGCGTGAATATATAACAAAGTAAAAAATCGTTATTTGCTTTCCTTATTCAACAGCATAAAACCTTTTATTAGCACAAAGTCTACCCCAGTAGCATAGTGGATACCATAATTTGCACCATATTCCAGCACTCAAGCCCAGTGCCAAAGCAGGGACGGTGACATTTTGAAATATGCAATTTATCACAAAGGTAAAACGAAAAAAGTTTAATAAATACTGACCCTTCAGTCCAGCTCGCTTTGTAGTGTCAATGGTTAAAAGAATATCTATTGCATTTTGGGCATTACTGGACAACTTTTCTTCACCCTCAGGCCAAGGAATATCTACAAACAGAAAGACACAGATTTGTCAGCAGTTCAAATAGCACAGCCAACTTTCAATTCATCAGTTTTGATGAGAAAATCAATTACCTCTTTTCAAAATATTCTGGAAGACTTGTTGTGGTGTTTCATCATTAAAGGGTGGAATTCCAGTTAAAAACTCAAACAAACTAACTCCGAGAGCCCACCAATCTACTGCAGGACCTGAATAAGTGAGAAAGCCAGGCAGTTAGCATAAGAAGGAAGTTGCTGAATAAGCTGTACTATAACTTATGCATGAAGGATCAACAACACTTGCAAACAAAATCATTTAAAGCCTAAAAGTGGCAGAATTTTGAAAACATCATAAATCCTGAAAAGCTTTTTGGAAAGGAAGTTTATAATGAGATACTGAGAAACAGACAAAACACAAGTTGTACTCTGATAATTGTGGCAGGAGATTTAAAATTGTTTACTATAGGAGGATTTTTATTTTAAAAAGTCACTATGTTCGTAGCTTCATGTTAATATTCAGAGTAACATTTATTGTGGGCAGAAGAGTGTAGGAATAGCAGAATTGCAAACTCCTGTACAAGTTAGTCTGACAGTGTCTATAGCCTCTCTCATATAAAGTGTTTTCTTGTGGTAGGAGACAGTCACTGGTAATTTCTCAGCTCCTCTGGAATGCAAGACTGAGTGAACCTTGTAATTCCACATATTACGTTATCACTTCAGTTGCTTGATGCGACTCCACAGGCGCAAAATACTGACATTTTATTTTCAATAACCTAAACCCATTTCTGCCAATATTGAGCACAGCCTGCAGAGATGAGCCAGCATGCAAGAAAATGGATTAATGTTCTACTGTGCTAAAGTTCATTACAGCAATGCAAAGTTACTTATCTGCTCTCATGTGTTTCTAAACAGTTTTTTCTGGGACGCGTACAGCCTTTGCCGAACATATGCAATCAACCCACTTAAACAAGCAGGCAAAGCAGTTCAGACACCACTAGTCAAAGAGCTACATGCATTCTGTTTTCTGCATCTTTAAGCCATGCCCAATCCACCTTATAAAGAATACAGGATTCACTTGGTGCAAAAACTGGTTTACACAGAAATCCAGGCTTGTAAAAAAGAGTTTTTTCAAAAGATCACCTCCATGGTAGAAAGGAAATGCTTTTGATAATTTTAACTTTCCTATGTTTCTAACCTACTGTAGTCTTACTAAACCAGATAGGTCAATTATAAAGTTCCCCTGCTGGACACAGCAATCCGAGCACCTCTCCCAGCTCAGCACACTAAAGCAATGAGATCCCATCCACTACATCCAGTATACTTGGATGTTGGGGAAAAATTACAAACATAAGTCAAAGTCTAATAAGATCACAACTCTGGACAAAATACTAAGGAAAATGTTTCATGGTCTAGAGACATTTTAATAGTCTTATCATAACCCTTTAAGTAGAAATGAATTCCTATCATCTATTTTTGTGGCAAGAAAGCCAAATGCAGTTCTTTGGCGTCTCTACCTTTTTAACCACATAAATGAACAGACACTATGAGCTGTCCCAGAAAGGCTGAGAATTTTAACCCAACCAATCATCCTGAATGATCATTTTTCACCATCATCTCCTCCAATTTTATTTAACTTTTGTGGCTTACTTCCAGATAGCGAGAAGGTGTTTAGAAGTGGTGTGCAGTGACTTTCATCTGAAGGGTGTAAGCATAGCCTCCAATGGCCTGTAACAGGGAGACTAAAGTTTCTCTATAACTTGAGTCTCTTGTAGCATCATGCATTATTATGTGGTTCTCTTATTGCTATATAGAGTTTCAGGTGCAATTTATTTAGCCACATAACTTTCACTCAAAAAATGTGATCTAGTTATACTTTGACTGTTCATAGTTTAGTTGAACACTCCTTTATAGTCAAACTCACCAGACATCAGAATCCCTGCATGTAAAAAAAACAATTAGTTAACCATAGTAAGATTATTGCAATAAATTATTTATTATTGTACACATTCATTTAAATATTATCAATTATGTTTGACACTGGAGAAGTATTTTAATTCTTGCTCATTGCTTTAATATACCGTGGTACTTTTTTAAGTCACTAACTACAAACACTGTTTTTTAAAAGAGTTAACCTAAATACGCTTTAGGAAATTTGGAGAGGAGCAAAAAAAAAAAAAAAAAAAGGTTACCTACCTTCTCATAACTGTTGTTCTTTGAGATGTGTTGCTCGGGTCCATTCCAAGTAGGTGTGTGTGCGCCGCATGCACAGGCATTGGAAGGTTTTTCCCCTAGAGCAGGGGTCTCAAACACGTGGCCCGCGGGGTTATTTTCTGCAGCCTGCCAGCTTCCCGCGGCACCCCCGCCCCCCCCCCAGCATTTACCAAGAGCGGCTCCGGTCCGGAGCTTGGGAGCTTCTGGGGAGGTACCTGGAGGAGCGGCCAGGGCAACACACAGACCCCTGTGCCCCCCAACCCAGGTCCCAGCCACTTCCCGGAGCGGTGTGGGAGCAGAGCAGAGCAGAGCAGAGCAGAGCAGAGCAGGGCACCTGCCCTGCCCCTGGTGCGCGCTGGGCAGAGCGGGCAGGCGGCCAGGCAGGGAGCCTGCCCTTCCCCCGGTGCACGCAGGGCTGGACCCACCCCCTGAACCCCTCCTGCAGCCGACCCCCGTGCCCGGAGCCCCCTGCTGCACCCCACATCCCTCCTGCAACCGACCCCCGTGCCCTGAGCCCCCTGCCACACTCCACACCCCTCCTGCACCCCAACACCCTGCCCTGAGCCCCCTGCCACACCCCGGACACACCCTGCACCCCAAACTCTTACCCTGAGCCGCCTGCCGCACCCCGTCTGTACCCCGATCCCCTGCCGCACCCCTCCCGGGGGCAGAGTTGGGGTGGGAATTTCAGGGAAGGGGTTGGAATGGGGATTTCAGGGAAGGGGTGGGAAGAGGCGGGGAAGGGATGGGGCCTCACGGAAGGGGTGGAGTGGGGATGGGGCCAGGGAACCGGTTGGGGGGTGGTCAGTGGTGCGGCCACCGGGCCAATGTACTCGTCCTCATGTGGCCCTCGTGGTCATTTGCGTTTGAGACCCCCTGCCCTAGAGGTACCTGTTGGGTTGGCTGTGGAGCCCCCTGGAATCGTGCCTTCATAGTGGTGTATATAGGTCCCTGCCAACCCACCGCCTCTTCAGTTCCTTCTTGCCAGTCTGTTCCGACAGAGAGGTAGGCAGGTGGGTCTTGGAATGGACATGAGCAACACATTTCGAAGAACAGTTAGAAGAAGGTAGGTACCCATTTTTCTTTGAGTGCTTCTCATGTCAATTTCAAGTAGGTGACTCCCAAGCATCTCCTAGGAGGAGGGGGTCAGAGTTCAGCGAGTCGCAGACTGCAGCACCACTCTGCCAAATGCAGCATCGTCTCTAGCCCGCTGTGTAATGGAGTAATGCGACGTAAAGGTGTGGAATGACGACCACGTTGCTGCCCTGCAGATGTCTTTAATGGGAACCTGCGCTAGGAACGCTGCCAAGGATGCTTGTGCCCTTGTGGAGTATGCTGTCAGTGAAGGGACAGGGATCTTTGCTGGGTCGTAGCATGCCCTGATACAAGCCGTGATCTATGTAGAAATTCTTTGGGACGACGCTGGAAGTCCCTTAATCCACTCCACAATTGTAACGAAGAGTTGTGTTGATTTTCAAAATGTCTTCACTCTTTCAATGTAAAAGGCTAGTACTCGCCTGACATCCAGGGCGTGAAGCATTCGCTCCCGGTTGCTGGCGTGAAGTTTAGGAAAGAAAACTGGGAAAAATATGTCCTGGTTTGCATGGAATTGGGAAACCACCTTTGAGAGAAAGGTCAGGTGGAGTCGTAACTGCACCTTGTCCTTATAGAAGACAGTATATGGAGGCTCAGAAGTCAGGGTCTTAAGCTCAGACCCTCTCCTGGCTGAAGTGATAGCCACCAGGAACACTATTTTCCAGGAAAGGTAAAGGAGTGAGCATGTTGTTAGGAACTCAAAGGGAGGCCCCATCAGTTTTAATAGCACTAGGTTGAGATCCCACATGGGCATCGGTTGCCTTACTTGAGGGTACAGTCTATCCAGTCCTTTGAAGAAGCGGCCGACCATGGGGTTAGCAAAAACTGATCAGCCAGCTGAACCTGGATGGAAAGCCAAGATGGTGGCCAGGTGCATAGAGGAAAGGAGTGAGCACCCTGTCTGTTTATATAAAACATCATTTTTGTATTGTTGGTCAATACTGACACACATCTGCCCTCCAGATGGGTTTGGAGCCTCTGGCAAGCAAGGCGAACTGCTCTTAGCTCCCTGATGTTGATGTGCAGCTAAACTTCTGTTTGGGATCAGAGGCCTTGAGTCCTGAGTCTCCCTAGGTGTGCCCCCCCCCCATCCCATTGCTGACTCATCCGTGACTAGACACGGCGAGAGTTAGGGCCTGGAAAAGGGTACTCCTATGGACACTACTTGTGAGTTGAGCCACCATAGGAGGGACTCGATAACTAATGGAGGAAGTGTGATTATCTTTTCTAGGTGGTCTCTGTTTGGTCTGTACACTGAAGCGAGCCAGGCCTGAAGAGGCCAGAGCTGTAGTCTCGCATGCTGTACTACACGCATACAAGCGGCCATATGACTGAGCAACTTCAGGCAATTTCGCACCAGGGCAGTGGGGTATCATCTTAAGTCCTTTATGATGGCACCCAGTGCCAGAAAATGCGATTCCAGGAGGAATGCGTTGGCTTTACCGGAGTCTAGAAGAGCTTGCATGAACTCTATCCTCCAAGAGGGTTAGAGTTGACTTTGTCACATTCAGTATTAGGCCGAGCCTGTCAAAAGTCAACTTTATCAGGCTCACGTGCTCCTCCACCTGACCCCTAGTATGGCCCTTGATTAGCGAGTCATCTAGGTATGGGAATACTTGTACTGTCACCTCCTCAGGAAGGCAGCTACGACCGACATGCACTTGGTGAACATGCAAGGGGCCACCAATAGGCCAAAGGGGAGAACCGTAAACTGATGATGAGTGTTGTTGACCACGAACTGGAGGAACTGCCTGTGGAACAGGACTATGGACACGTGAAAGTATGCATCCTTCAAATTGAGGGTGGTGTCCTAATCGGCTGGATGAAGGGAAGGGATAATGGAAGTCAGGGAGACCATGCAGAACTTCAACTTCTTCATGAATCTGTTGAGGTCTTGCAGGTCTAAAATAGGCTGGAGACCACCCTTGGCTTTTGGGATTAGGAAATACCGTGATTAAAACCCCTTAACCACGAACTCCTGAGGAACCTCCTTTACCACTCCGACTTCTAGGAGCATTTGTGCCTCCCATATAAGAAGATACTAGTGAGAAGGGTCGCTGAAGAGGGATGGAGAAGGGGGGTTGGGAGGGAGGAAGGGATCAGAATTGAAGAGACTATCCAATTCTACCATGCGCAAGACCCATTGCTCTGAGGTGATGCAGGCCCAGGTAGAAATGGGACAGATGGTTCACAAAACAGGGGGAAGGATCCGGGATCTGGTCTGGTGCACCTTCAAAAGTTTTGCTTGGGGGCCAAAAACTGCATCACCAAGCCCTGGTCTTGGTTAGAAAAGGGCTGAGGTGGCCTTTGCCTATTATTCCTGCCACACTTCCTGCTGTAATTCTGCCTATGATGAGCAAGATAGAAGTGTGGGGGAGGTTGCAGTCTGAAACATTTCCTTTGTGGATGTATGAAGCCACAAAGATTTTAGCGTTGCTCACAAGTCTTTGAGACTTTGGAGCTTGGAGTCCGTTTGCTCCGAGAGCAACCCTGATCCTTTGAAGGGCAAGTCCTGAATTGTTTTCTGGACCTTGTGCAGGAGGCCCAACGCCTGCAATTAACATAGTACAAGTTGCTGAGTTCACTGAGTCTAGAGAGGCTTGCAAAGAGGTTCTTGCTAGGACCTTGCCCTCGTCGAGGATGTCCCTGAACTCTGACCTCGAATCAGTTGGAAGCAACTCTTTAAACTTGGTCAGAATGTTCCAAAAATTAAAATGGTAGCGGATGAGGACCGCTTGCTGATTTGCAATGCGAAGTTGGAGCCCTCAGTAGAATAGACCTTATGGCTGAAGATATCCAGCTTCTTTGCATCTTTACATTTGGGCGTTGGTCCCTACTGCCCTGACCTCTTTTTTTTATTTGCGGCCGCCACAACTAATGTGTCCGGCTGAGGGGGAGTAAATAGGTATCCATACCCCTCAGATACAAAGTACTCTCTTTCAACCTCTTTGGCTGGGACGGGGAGAGACGGAGAGGTGGGTGTCTGCCATTGAGTATTGGTGGAGTTTTGGATGGTCTTAATCAGGGGTAAAGGCCATCACTGAAGGACCTTCAGGGGTCAGGATATCCACCATAGGGTCCATTTCCTCCGACACCACCTCTGCCTGGAGGCCCAAGTTCTGAGCCACTCTCCTGAGTAGTTCCTGGTGGGCTCTGTTGTCCATAGATGGCAATGCGGCAGATGAGCCCACCACTGCCTCGTCAGGGGAAGATGCTCTTAGTGGAACCGGGTCCTCTTGTCCCTGCAGTTCGTGGAAATCATCTTACGCTGATGCCTCTTGCATGGTGCCAACGATGGCACCAGCCTCCATGCTGCCTTCTCAGCCCTGTGGTGGTTCTTGAACTATCGACAGGGTGGATAAAAATCAATGATTTAAAAGAAAAAAAAAGATTTTTAATTTAAAATCATTTTTTTGATGAAAGCTTTTTGAAAAAAACCTATCTAAAGATAGTTTTAATTAAGATACATTATAGCTCAAAGATCTCATCATGGAATAGGGATTATAAATTCTAATTCTATAGTATGAGACAATATATTCATGTAATGTTTAAGAAAAGTTTTGTAAATGAGTTCCAATAGTCCATAGATTAAGGACCCAATCTTATGGGGTTCCAAAGGCTTCTGTATAGATTATTTAGGTTAATCTTTCTATCTACCCAATGGGACTCAGTGCTCAGTCTAGAACAGTGGTTCTCAAAGCCGGTCAGCCACTTGTTCAAGGAAGGGCCCTGGCGGGCCAGTTTGTTTACCTGCCGCGTCCGCAGGTTCGGCCGATCGCGGTTCCCACTGGCCGCGGTTCGCTGCTCCAGGCCAATGGGGGCTGCGGGAAGCGGCGCGGGCCAAGGGATGTGCTGGCTGCCCTTCCCGCAGCCCCCATTGGCCTGGAGCAGCGAACCGCGGCCAGTGGGAGCCGCGATCGGCCGAACCTGCGGACGCGGCAGGTAAACAAACCGGTCCGGCCCGCCAGGGCCTTTCCCTGAACAAGCTGCGGACCAGCTTTGAGAACCACTGGTCTAGAAGATACCATCACAGATGCTTAGTTTTGCAGTTCTCAAACTGTGGATTTGTGTCTCCAGAGATACATGCTTGTTAACAGCAAAAATGTTTTAAAATAAATAATATGTAGAGGTGAGAAATAACAGACCTGAACCCTATTGTCCCTCTGCAAATTTGTATACACAGAGTCAACCCCTTACCTCTCTCTAAAAGTGCAAAGTTTCAAAAAGTTCAATGAATAGAAGATTGTTGGGGGTGGAATAGATCTGGACAAGGAGAAGTCATCTGGAGATAAGTGTGAGAAGCGAGGGACAGGCAATAGAAATAAAAGTGAAACTGTTTGAGCAGCATATTCCAGAAGTCTAGAGGTCTTTGAGTGTAGCCTTGATTGATTTGAGATCTGCCATACTATTCTCTCACTAAAAGGGAAAACCTATAATGGCAGCAGACTGTAAAAGAGACCCAGTTTGAGAATATTTTAATGAAGTTCCTCTACCTGAGGGTAAGAAAGGCATGCGTGCAAAATGCAAACCATGCAAGAAAGAAATGCAAGAGCTGCTTGCCCGAATGAAACATCATAAGAAGTGTTCCTTCTCAGCAGGAGGGAGCTGCACTGAAGATGATGAAAGGAACATGTCTGAACATGCAGGATCTTCAGATTGGTAAACTTTTTTATTTCATACTTCTTTAAGGACTGCCTGTCTTCCTTCTGGACTATTCTTGAATTCTCATGTACTATAATTTTAGATGCAGTTGTGATAAAAAATAAATAGCTGAAATAGGTAGATCTTCCTTTTACAATTTCACCTTTAAAGTAGTACTGAGTGTCAGTGAATGCAATGAGTAATACTAAATGAGCAGTATGGTAATAGTAATTAAATAACTGCATTGACATATTTTGTTTAGAGAATCGATCCTCAACATACAGGATTCTGAAGACTATCCACCTTCAAGATCACCATCATTTTCTATAGTTTCAGAGTTATCTCCAATGATAGTGTTTCAGTCACATCATGTATGTCACATAGCCACAGTATATCACCTGTAGCAGAAAGAAAAAAAAATCTCCATCATCCAGAAACAACCATAGATAAATTTGTGATAAGAACCAGCAGATTACAAAGAGGTAATTGATGAAAAAATTGCCCGGTTTGTTTATGCAACAAACTCTCCTTTCCATTTGATTGAGAAACCACACTTCATTAACATGGTTTAGTCAGTAACACCAGGATACAGTCCACCCAACAGAGCAGATGTTACAGGCAAATTGCTGGATAAAGCGTATGAAAGAGAAATTGAGCAGTGTGCTAAAGGTCTAGAGGGTGCAATTGTTAACCTGAGTCTTGATGGGTGGAGCAATGTCCACAATGACCCTGTTGTATGTGCTTGTGTGACAACAGAAGAAAGGAATGTCTTCCTTGCAGAAACAATTGATACATCAGGAAATGTGCACACAGCAGAATACTTACAAGTAGCAGCAGTAAAAGCTATAGCAAACTTTGGGGGGAAAAAAATGCAAATGTCCAGTACACAACTTGGTCACAGACAATGCTGCAAATGTATCCAGGATGAGAAGAAATTATTTTGAAGAGAGTGAAGAGAGTCCCAAGTTAATAACATACGGTTGCAGTGCTCATTTTATGCACCTCCTAGCCAAAGATTTTGGTGTTCCAGAAATAAAGGCTAATGTTGTTGAAATTGCAAAATACTTCCATAACAACCACTTTGCAGCAGCTGCTCTGAAAAAAGTGGGAGGAACCAAGCTAACTCTCCCACAAGACGTGCGCTGGAACTCAGTAGTGGACTGTTTTGAGCACTATATCAAGAACTGGCCTAATCTGATGACAGTTTGTGAACAAAATCGTGAGAAAAAAATAGATGGCACTGTCACAGCCAAAGTTCTCAACATTGGGCGCAAGAGAAATGCTGAACGCATGCTGAGTACTCTGAAGCCTATTTCTGTAGCCTTGAATAAAATGCGGGGAAATAGCTGTTTTATTGCTGACGCTGTTGAAATTTGGAAGATACTGAGTGAGATCTTAAAAAGAGAAATATGCAATGACAAGAGTTAAATTACAAGCATTAAAAAAAAAAAAAAAAAACGGGACAAGCACTATCTGCAGCTCATTTTCTTGCAAATATTCTCAATACTCGGTACCCGGATGAAACCTTAACTGCTGAAGAAGGGGAGTTGGCTAGGACATGGACATCAAGCAATCATCCCTCCATAATGCCAACTATAATAAACTTCAGAGCTAAGAGTGAACCATTCAAGAAATATATGTTTGATGATGATGTTTTAAAGCAGGGGTCGGCAACCTTTCAGAAAGGTGTGTCAAGTCTTCATTTATTCACTTTAATTTAAGGTTTCGCGTGCCAATAATACATTTTAACGTTTTTAAAAGGTCTCTTTCTATAAGTCTATAACATATAACTAAACTATTGTTGTATGTAAAGTAAATAAGGTTTTTAAAATGTTTAAGAAGCTTCATTTAAAATTAAATTAAAATGCAGAGCCCCCCAGACTGGTGGCCAGGACCTGGGCAGTGTGAATGCCACTGAAAATCAGGTCGCGTTGCCACCTTTTAACAGCAGTAGCTTCTTCTGCCGGTGTAGAAAGAATATTTTCTTCCTTTGGACTAATTCATTCCAAATTGAGAAATAGTTTGGGACCTGAAAAAGCAAGAAAGCTTTTTTCTTTTCCAGATTATGAACAAACAGGAAAATGAAAGGTGAAGACGACTGAGTTAGCTGCAGAAGCCAATATTTTAAGTTTCTCACATTGACCTGGCTGACACAGTTGATTAATATATATATTTATACGTTGACCTGGCTGACACAGTTGATTTTTATATTATATATATTTTAAATATTTCATTTAACTATTTTAGTTAAAAACAATTTTAACAAAAAACAAACCTGATTTTAAAAAACTTGAATGTTTAAACTAAATTCAAAAATTCATATGCTTGTTTTGTTAAAATATTATATGTTTGCTGTTGAAGAAAAAAAAGCCAGAATACATAACATTGTTTTAATTAAATAAAACAATTTAAATATCTGTCTGGTGATGTTCTCCTCCTAATACAGCATGGCAAGAAAATCCTCCAAATATTAATGATTAACCTGTTGAATTGGAGCTATTTATGAAGTCATTGGGAGATGAACTATCTGCTTCAATTATCTTTGGTAAATGAAATAACTAAACAATAATTCATTTTCTGATATAGCTGTAAAACTAATCTGAAAACTTTTCAAAATAAGTCACTTAAAAAAAAAAATGTAGTGTACCTTCTAAAAATGAAACTTACATCTATCTCCGAGTTGTGAAGAATATGTATTAAGGTTATAACCACCACCAAGAACGCACTTTTATGTAGAAATCCATGATTAAATCGAGTCTTCCTGACTAGTCATTTAAATCAATTGGATTTAAATCAAATCTACCCTGGCTATTGATGATGTCGGAGGAGCCCACCTTTCCAAGGTGACCAACAGAGAGCCTGGTCCCTGGGCTTGGTGGTATGTCCACAGGGTCTATTGCGGTGGCCAGGGCATCATAGGGAACTGGTGCCCCTTCTCCTGTCTCAATTGTTGCTGGCTCTGTTTCGACACATATGATTCCGCCTCTGAATCTGAAGATGACTCTGTTCTCGGTGACCATGGCAGTGCCAAATGAGGCAGTGGCGGAGAGTGGTGCCGAGGGGAAGGTGACTGGTGCTGCATCATGGCCAGTTTTCCCTTGGAAGGCACAGTATTTCTCTGCCGTGCCGGGGACTGTGAAGCTGTCATAGCTATGAGGTCCCTGGCTGCTTCGAATGTGTCTAGGGTAGAACGAAGATCCAACTCCTCCACCTGGCTCTCCCGTGCAGGGGAGTCCAGCAGCACCGGAGTCGATGGACTTCCCTGCGAGGCCAGAGAGTTGATGGTGCCGGTTAACTGGAGTAGGGGCTGAATGTCCCAGCGCAGGATGTATTCCACTAAACGCTTTCACGCTCCACTGCTCTAGTTGTGAGCAAATGTCCTCTATTGGATTTCTTCTGCTTCTTGTGCGTCACCAGCGAATGCAAGTGGTGCTGAGTAACTGCACTGGAGGTCTTTGGTGCCAGAGAGTGGCGGTGTTGAGGATCTCTAGACCCCAAGTCCCTCTTCAGTACCCCAGGCTCTCTCATGGAGGCCGGTGTGCTCTGCATCAAAGTGCTTTGTTTCGGGTCTGACACAGGCTGAGCCAGCTGAGGATGGAGAGCTGACTCCAGGAGGAGCAATTTTTATCTAAAGTCCCTCTCCTTTTGGGTTCTTGGGTGGAAGCCTTTACAGATTTTGCACCTGTTGGTCTGGTGGGCTTCTCCCAAGCACTTTAAACAAGAGTTGTGGGGTTGCCTCTGGGCATAGGCTTCCGGCAGGACCAGCATCCTTGAACCCTTGAGACCAAGGCATGCCTTGGTCCCTGGGAGGGGAAGAACATGGTGGTGGGGGACCCTAAACAGGAACTTATCTAACTTACTATAATACTATTTTTACAACACTAATTATTTACAGGATACAAAGAAAATCACTTGTCATAGGAGAGAGAGAAGTAGCTCCAATGACCATCACGGGTGTTAAGAAGGAACTGAGGAGGTGGTGGGTCGGTAGGGACCTATATACGCCGCCATAAAGGTGCAACTCCAGGGGGCTCCACAGCCAACCCAATAGGTACCACTAGGGGAAAAACCTTCTGATGACTGTGCATGCAGCACACACACACACACACCCCAACTTGGAATCGACATAAGAAGCACTCAAAGAAGAATATATCTTTCTTAGTTTCTGCTTGTTAACTCATTTCACCCTCTAACTTGGAGAACTCTACAAATACCAGTAGCAGAAGCCAGACAGAATTTTATTGGGTCTCCAAGTATATGGGATAAAAGTAAACAAACAATGAAGATGCCTCATTGATACTATGTATTGGAAAGCTAATCTTTACATTTTTAAAGAAACAATTTTATAGGTCAGTACCTTTAAAAAAAAATGCCAGTGTAAAATATACTTGAATTACAAAGAGTAAATCACACTAAATGTTTTAAGTAAAAAGAATAACTGAACAGGAAGCTCCCCCTTCTTGTCAATTTTATTATGTAAAGTTGGGCTGGAATTTTGCTTTACCACTAGAAAAATGGAAATCAGGACTGCTTCAAATTGCTCAGAAATATATCAAGAAACTGAAGTTCCACATGGTATCCCTAATCTCCATCATTCCCTCCCTGGATCCAGGAGACTGGTATGCTGTTCTCAATTTGAAGGATGGTTATTTCCACATTTCCATTGTCTCCTAGAGGAGAAGCTGTTTGTGAGAACGGTGTCTGAAGAAGGACGGGGGTGGGAGGGAGGGGTGGACGAAAATTGGAGGGTGTAACCGACTGTTACAGTGCTGATCACTCAGCGGTGTGATGTTATGTAAGACCACACTGGGTGGAAGGAGGCATAGATTTGGAGCCGAGTCTGATATACCATCCTCGGGTGTACCTTCGAAAGGTCTGCCTCACCCCGCTGCAGTACCTACGTGAGCCCGACTGAAGCTGAGGCAGAAGGTAGGGGTTGATGACATTATAGCCCTTTGCCTTTATTTTGTAGGGCTCTTGCCTTGGAGGTGCTGGAAACCTAGGAGGCTGCTGAGGTCTGAAATACTTCCTTGAGGGGGTGTGTGTGTGTGTGTGTGAGTGTGCGCGCGCGCGCGTAAAGGCCAAGGGAACAAAGCATGGCCCTCAAGTCTTTGAGGTCATGAAGGTTGGAGTCAGTCTGTTTGGAGAACAGGGAGGTATCCTTGAAGGAGAGGTCCTGGATGGACTGCTGCACTTCATGATGCCCAATGATTGGAGCCACAAGTAGCACCTCATGGTGACCGCTGACACCATTGTTCTGGCCGCTGAGTCAGCCATATCCTGAGCTGCCTGGAGGGAGGTCCTGGCCACCATCTTGCCTTCCTCCAGGATGGCCATGAACTCCTGCCTTGATTCCTGTGGCAGGGAGTCCTTGAACTTGGCCATTGAGTCCCACAGGTTAAAATCGTACCTCCCCAGCAATGCCTGCTGGTTAGAGATATTTAGCTGGAGGCTGCCAGTTGAAGAAACCTTGCATCCGAACAGGTCCAATTTTTTGAGGTAGTGCTCAACTGCCCTGTTTGTCCCGCTCGTTTGCAGCCAACACCATCAAGGACCCTGGGGGGGTGATGGGAGCGAGTACAGGGACTTGAACCCGCTGGCCGGTACGTAGTATTTCTCTGCCCTTTTTGAGATGGGGGCAGAGATGAAGGGGTCTGCCATAGTACTCTGACAGATTCCAATGCCACCTCATTAACAGAGGGAGCCGCTGCAGCCAGGCTATCACTTAAGCTGTACACCGACTCCTTCAGCTCCTCAGCTTTCAGTCCCAAGTTTGCGGCAACCTGTTTCAGGAGCTCTTGATGGGCCTTGAAGTCATCTGGTGGAAGGAGGTTACTAGGGCCTGCGATCGCCTCATATGGGGATGACTAGGAAGAGGCTAGTACTGGAGGAGGGGCTGCTTCTTCCTCCTCCACCTGCAACACTTCTATTGGGGCCATTTCTGGGACCTTGGTACAGTAACTCCTTGCTTAAAGTTGTAGTTATGTTCCTGAAAAATGCGACTTTAAGTGAAACAACGTTAAGCGAATCCAATTTTCCCTAAGAATTAATGTAAATGGGGGGGGATTAGCTTCCCTGGAACCTAACACCCCACCATACAAAGTTTTAAACAAACAATTTAATACTGTGCACAGCAATGATGATTGTGAAGCTTGGTTGAGGTGGTGAAGTTAGAGGGTGGAAGAGGGAGGGGCATTTCCTAGGGAATGCCTTACTGCTAAACAATGAACTAACATTCGGCTGAGCCCTCAAGGGTTAACACATTGTTGTTAATGTAGCCTCACACTCTACAAGGCAGCACGAATGGAGGGAGGGGAGACTGCATGGCAGACAGATACAGAGACACACACCCTGTGTGAGTGAGAGAGAGATGCGCATTGCCCCTTTAAGTATGCTGACACCACACTCTAAGTACGTTGCCTTTAAAAAGATTAGGAAGTTGAGACAGCAGCTGCGGCCAGCTCTCTCTATCCTGAACCCTGTTGTGTCTCCCCCGTTCTGTATGGAGAAGGGGGTAAGTGGGGGGCAAGAATAGGGGGGAGGGAGACACCCTGACATTAGTCCCCCTCTTCCTCCCTCCCCTGCACAGCAAGCAAGAGGCTCCCGGGAGCAGCTCCAAGGTAGAGGGCAGGAGCAGCACATGGCAGTGGGGGGAAGGACAGCTGAACTGCTGGCAATTGGTAGCTTGCTGGGCAGCTGCTGCACAGGGAACTTAGGGGAGCAGGGAGCTGATAGGGGGGCTGCTGGTCCACCCTGGTTCCAAGCCCCCACCAGCTAGCTGCAATGGGCTGCTCTTCCTGCAAGCAGTGGACAAAGCGGGCAGCTGCCAAACAATGTTATAAGGGAGAACTGCACAACTTTAAACGAGCATGTTCCCTAATCAGCAACGTAACAACGAAACAACGTTAACCGGGATGACTTTAAGTGAGGAGTTACTGTATGGGGTTGGTAGTGGAGTCAGGGTCCAGTGCCAGGTGGGACGAAACAGTGGCTCACCTCTTGGACACCATGGAGTATGAACGATAGGAAGGGGGCCCCGGTACCAGGGAAACTCCCACGGGTTCCAATACTGCCACTGCATTGGCCAGTGGCCTGGTGGTCAAGCGCCAGCTGCGGGGCCGTACCGAAGTCTGATGCGTAGGTTGCGTACTGGTACTTCTTCGGCAGGGTGAAGGATTCCCCCTCAGACTCTGAAGAGGATTATTCTCTCAGCGACAATGGCGGCGTCATACCCGCTTCCGCCTCCAGGCGGTGCTGGGAAACCAGTGACAGACGACGGGTTGGAGACCGTTGCAGCAGGATCATGGAAGGTTTTCCTCTGGACAGTTCCATGATGGTCAGTGCTCCAATGGAGCGCACCGACTCTTGATCCCTTATATCCCCAGTAGCCCTGGCTGGCAGGGGGCTTTGAGGGGTGGGCGGGATTGGGAGGGACATCATATCCTTTGCTCTCTGGAAAGCCACAAGAGTCGAAGGGGCCTGTAGGCTCAAGGTTCCATGACTGCTCCCTGGAGTCAGAAGTGGGACCCAGACTGGACATAGTGCTCTAGGTGGAGTTGCCAGAGCCGATTATGGCTCTGGGGAGGTTGAGCAGACCGGCATGGGTCTCACTGTGTCAGCCACTCCCACTTGTCCCTCTTCAGCACTGCAGAGCACCCTCTCTTATACTTCTTCCTTCGAACCAGGGGTGGAGAATGGTCCCGGGAAGAGCATGGTGCTGGTGCAGCACTTCACATGGAAGCCAAAGGGCTAAGCACTGATTCAGAGCGACTTGGCTCCAAGGCTGATCTGAGGGCTGCCTCCATGAGTGCGTGGTTTGAAGCCTCTGCAAATCTGGCACTTCTCTTTAACACAAGTTTCCCCGTGGCACTTTAGACAGTGAGAGTGCAGGTCACTGACTGGCATGGGCTTGCTGCAGGACGTACATAACTTGAAGCCTGGGGACCGGGGCATGCCCAGACATTGGGACGAGAGTCCCTCAACGACAGGGACCACTATTCACACTATACACACTAATACTGACCAATAACTATATACTACTATACAATAGACTACAAAGTCCAAACCACTGGGAAAGCATTGCAAGAGCGTGAGGGATCATTCCAAGCAACCATCACGGGCGGCAAGAAGGAACTCAAGAGGGTGTGGAGCTGGCGGCGTCCCTTATACTGGTGCATACACATGCGACTCCAGGGGCACTACAGCTGGTCCTACAGATACCCCTAAGGTAAAAATTTCCAGCAATTGTGTACGTGGCACGCATGCACACCTATCATGGAATGGACATGAGCAAGCACTCAAAGAAGAATCTCAGTTTCCCCTTCATTAAATGTGTAGATTATGCCGCATAATAAGGATGTTGAGATTTAATGTTTGTAAGGTGTTCTGAGATCCGGAGATGGAAGACTGTGTGAAAGTAGAAGTGCAAAGTATTACATCATATTCTTATTTAGGAAATATTTGTTTAGCTATTTAAGTTATAATGTTAAAAGAATAACGAGTATTTTAATTGTACTGAAACAATGTAGTTTAGTTGTATAGAAGAACTTCACTATCATTTATGTATGAACTGGTGATTCACAAATTAATGGTCTCCCTATTTCTCAATACAGATTTAATAGCAGAGTTCCATATGAGGTCTGAAATCACTAATAATTCATTAATTTTACAAAATATACTACAGAAAATCTACGAGTGTACAATTCAATAGCAAATAAAAGTACAATCATCAAATGAATTCAACACATTTTGTGATGCACGAGCCTTGTTTTTTTGTTTTTAATTGTGCTTGTTTGCTTCCTTGCTAATTTGCAAGATTAATTTGCAATTTGTCTGAGGCACTCTTTCCATTGACTTGGATCAGACCCCAATTAGTCCAGATTAGTAAGGTGATATTTTGTTTCCTTTAAGAAGTCTTCAAATCTGTTACCATTTTTCACTCAAAATAAAGATGGTGACACAATCAGCCCACCTGAATATTCAATGGAAATACTGCACTGAATCAGTGTGTATTTTTATGATTTTCATTAAATCCACAAGTTGGCTCTCTTTGATATAAATGGAATGAAACTTATTTTATGAGAAAATATGATTGTAATAGCCACTTTTCAACATCCCTCTAATTCTGGACTAGATTTTGAAAATATCCAAATGCCTAATCCAAAATTAAGGAGCAAGGGCGAGGTTTTCAAAGGTATTTATGCATGTAAAGATGCATATAGGTGCACACCTAGGTGCCAGGAGCTCTTGAAAATATACCTAACTCCCTTTGAAATCAATGGAAGTTACGCATTTTTGAAGATCCGCCTAAACACCTATCTGTATCTTTAGGCACCTTAATACCTTTACAAATCCAGCCCCAAGTGTCTAAAAAAATGTGTTTTAAACATTAGTCACATTCTTGCATTTATAAAAATATTTCTTACCATGAGGCTTTGCTAATAGCAACTCAGGTGCCAGGTAGTCTGGGGTTCCTAAAATGCGTTCACCTTCCACTGGGGCAGCCCCTCTTCTTACACTCTTTGGAGTCCTATATGGTGTGTCAGCATTTCCCTGATTAGGTGTCTTATGCCAAAGAACAGAGAAAAGATTTCATATACAAATGTTATACAAAGAGCCAATAGTCTATTTCCCCTCCCAGTAAAAATACTGGCTAGGACTGCAATTAATTTAAGATTTAAATAATTCATATGAATCAAAGATACGTCTTACAACTTATATATTAGTAGTATTTTATTTCCAAGTTCCAAAAAGTGTGCTTATTGCGCAGTCTTCACACAACAAATTGCAGTCAGAACTGCAACAGGTTTTGCATCTTTTTTTGCTGAATGAATTTCAACTATCCCAAAGCATAAGAATGAGTGAGTCCCATTCCTTCACTATAAATGAGAATTCTAACTGAACAACTGCTCTAGTGTCATGGAGTCATAGAAAGCAATTTTCCTTAAATAAATGAAAGAATATCAGTCTTCTTACAGCCACTAAAATTACTCCTCCCACTATGAATCTCAAAGGTAATTTATACTGGGGATTGTCCAGATAGCCTCAGCTTTTAGCAATGTGTGTTCAATAACCAGCCTAAAGTCGATATATATGCGTATGTACTCAATATATCTTAAATTGTAACGCTCATCTAAAAACTGGAATTTGGCATCATGGGATTCCAGGGCTATTACATCCCAGATTTACTCTGTTTACTTGTAATATGGCTTTTGTTGTTTTTAAGTTGTCTGCCCTGTTGACAGCCTGGGATCTGGAAGTCAAGCTGGGTTCTTTGAGCTATATATTAATCTTCAGTAATAAAGATTCTGCAGGTGAAATTCTGCCCAGTGTTAAACCTATGTGAGTCTTACTTCCAGTGCAGCTGCACAGTGCATTATTTGAAGACAACTGGATTTCAACTAATTGCCTTAAAACGGTACTTCATTAACAACCGTTGACATGAGCTTGAAGATAATCCAATACGTTCTCCATAGTTATTCTGGCACTTAACGATTGACAGAGTAAAATCTTACTTTTTTCCACTAAAACAAGCAGATGCTACTGAATAAACACAGTGTATGTTACATAATCACTTTTCAGAATAGAGATTCCCGTAAGCCCCAGATATGTAGACCTCACTTGATCCCTAACTTTATCTTTGATGCAATAGTCCAATGTACACTATGTTTACTGTCATATTAGCAACAGAACCTGCCCACAGAAAGGCACATAGGTCCCATTTTAATACTAGGTTGACTTTACAGGATTCAGTTTTACTACATAAAAATTCTATACCTAAATGTATAGTCTAAAATTATATAAAAAAATAAAAATCTGTAAGACCACCTTGTATAGAAGATAAAGCAGTTGCTGCCCTAACTCTGCGCAGGCTGAACTCCATGCTACAGCTAAGTTTCATGGTTGATGTGATTTCACAGTAAAGCAGGAGCTAGCAATCCAAAAAAGGTCAGATATTCACAGGAAAGAAAAAGTGGGTTTTTAAAAGTTAATACACTGCATACTCTCCTTTAGTCTGCCAGGGACATTCAGCACAAACTGCTAACACTGAGAACATTTTAACAATTCCCTCTCTCCTAGATCAGCTCCCCCTTCCTAGCAACAGTTACAGTTACTATTACTAGATTAAGCTTTCATAACACCCAATAATAATACAATAGCAGCCACTGGGGACTGAAACACAGTCTTACCATTCCTTCCTCCTATGGGCTACTTAATATAACAGTGATTTCTCTAAAGTCCAGACAGCAGGGCTATACATATTTCAACAACAGTAAACTTATGTATTTATATAATTGTGAATATAATTAGGATTACTGCAGTCAAAATGAAAACTTCACACCCTGCATACAGAAGTTTTTCTTTGCATCAGTCATAGTGATATGCTCTTAAATCGAAACGGACAGAATGCATCACAGCATCAACAACACAGGGAGACAAAACATGAAGCAGAACAGCAACTGCCAAACACTCAGCAGCATTCATACTGCACTAGGAAAAGAAGAGTCAAGAAAGAAACACAGGCCAACAGAAAACCTAAAGACTCCCACAATAAATGGCCCAAAGGAAATGTCTCACTGCTCCAAGAGTGTGTAGTGAGACAAAAGTAAAGGAGTACATCCCTTTTTAATTGTCCTTGCCTAGTTCTGAGCAAAGGATCTTCCCTTGCAGAAGGGCAGACTGAGACAGCATTTTTCAGAGGCCAAATTGTGGGTGATAAGTGAGTGTCGCTACACTCTTGCTGAAAGGCAATAATTTTGGCAATGAATGTGCATCCACTCGAAGTCTGACCTTTTGAAAAGCTCTCTCTGCTTGCCTTTGTTCGATTCTTTCATACTATAATATTAAATAATTTAATCAATGACCACATGTACATACTAGTTACCACTACAACACTTGGACACATACCTGATAAACCCTATAAGATCTTCCCTTTTGTGCTGGGGTAATAGCCATGGGGTAAGAGCCACTACAAGCAGGAGAGAGATCCATCACATCTAAAGAAGCCAGGCTAATTCTTGATGGCTCAGATGCATTGGACACATTAATTGGACTGTTATAACTTCGAAAAGCTACAACATTTTTTTTAAGGAGGTTCAATGTTTTCATCATCTCCTCTGACGGAGAAGAGATTATGTCAGTATGAGTTTCAACCAAACATTTCAGGACATTATCCTGTTCATGGCACAAAGGCTTGCTGTCCTGGACAATATTCTCTTCCTCACCTCTTGGTGAGGCATCTTTACAACAGGACGACATTACTGACATGTCCTCAGTTTTTGACTCCTCAAAGGAAAGTTCTTTAATACTCTTATCCAGGTCTGAAAGCTGCTTTTCTAAATGGCTCTCTGTAACAGACATCTCAGGGAGGGATAAATCAGAGTCTGCACTCAAGATTCCAAGAGGTTTTTCATCATCAATGCATAAGAAACTAGAGTTAATATATTCCTTTTTACTTTCTTTTTCACAATCTGCATTTAGCTCATGCATAAGATTCTTAGCTATTATTGGAGTGGCTGACTTTTCTGATGTTTGCTTCCTATAGATGGAGTCCTTAGCTTTTTCTTCATTTTTATGGGTCTCCTGTAGACCTCCACCACCAGAAAGCATTAAACACTGGATTTCCGTTGTTAAACCTGTGCTTTGGTTTGCCTGAAATTCTGAGATTTGACAGCCGCGTTTATATTCTGCATTGCTTTTTTTGACATAGTTAAGTTCTTGAAAAGGACTAGTGTCAACTAGTTCAAAGCTTCTTTTTACACCTGGCTTTTCAAGAATGTCCTCCTCTTTGATGCATTTGGAAGGGTCAACCAACCATGTGCATGACTGCTGGCGATTGGAAGATTTTCCTGTCTCATTAGCCACACCAGTTCTTTCCACAACAAGTTTTTCTTCCCAAGCCTTATTTTCAGAAAGACATTTTCTGACTAGATCTTTCACATCTGATGCAGTCACAGGAGTGTCCCCTCCATCAAAATGCTCAATTTTTGCATCATGCCTGCAGCCAGAGTCATTGCTACCAATGGGAGAGATGGCAAACTCAAGTTCCTTCTTCTTTAAGGCTGTAATGTCTTTTGCATTCAGTAATTGTGTAGTAGAAAGCTTTTCTGATGCATTATTACTTCCTTTGCCTGTTCCAGAACACAGTATATCTTCAGTTTCCTGGAAATAAGCACATTAATTTTTTTTTAAATACTAGGAATTATAGAATTACAGCATTACAGAAATATGCCCTTTCATGACCTGGGTTGAAAATACTTTATTTCCACCTTAATGGAAAACTGCAATTTAACATGAAACATTTATTATGACATCGGATTACAAAGAGTCACTACAAACGTATTCTAAAAAACAAGTAACTGAAAAAATCAAACAGGAATCAGCCATTGTGACAGTCTGATTTTGTTTAGAAAACAAGAAATGAAGCCTGCCCACAATACTGGCCATCTATGCCCCCAGAACTGTTAGCCTCATTGATTATAAAGCTGAGTCAGGATCAGGCTAAGGTCTCCTATCAGCAGGCTTTCTTCCATTCCCATTGCTGCAGGGCAGTAGGGAGGTGGAGTCTAATTTCCTTTCCCATTGTGCTGCTCAGGATGAGCATTTGGCTGAAAAAGAGAACACAAGCAGAGCTACTCAAAGTCTATCTAACCCATTCTACCTAAGCCTTTGGAGTAATTGGGGGGAGGGAGAAAAGGAGGGGGCAGAGGGAAAGTGCTTTGAAAAGCTGTATGGTCAGTGTATGGGAACCCTTACATTTGTTATACGAGTTATCTTGGAGAAATAAAGTAGTCCTGACCTGTACATCTTTCTCCCACCTGGGGCTGCTACAGCATTCTGATTCCATACTGGACATGTGCGTACGTGAGTGGCTACTGGCACTGGAGGTACCAAATCTCTTCCTAGATTGAAGGAGAGTTGGAGTTAAACTCCTCACTGGCATCCCAGGATTTAAGGCAGCAACATCAAGACCTTTGAAAGGAAAAATAATGAATAATAGTTCAAATTTTGACTAAAATATGTAGTGTACATTAACCAGCTTCATACCAAATCTGAGCACTACTCTGAAGATAATCATCCATAATTTCAAGTGATGTAGAAATTGTTCTCAGCACCTCTCCTGTACAATAAGTTTCTTCATTTTTGAAAAGGTATGATTTACCAACACTAGCTTTGCAGTGACCATCTTTTGCATTTCTGTTTTGGAATATCAAGACACCAAAGACTATTCAAATTTTAAGGCACTCAAAGCAACACTAACTTAGTTGCACTGCAAATGTGACGTAACATTTCTGGATTAGTGTTTGTTTCTTGATTTAAATATGTCATTTGTGTACTGTCATATGTACTGGCTTGTACATTCAGATTCAAAACCTGGCATTAGTGATCCAGTAGGAAAAACACTTCAGTTGGAGTCAGCACTGAACAAACAACCCAGACTAGTTATTTCTGGGGGAATTCTGTGCCACTGTGCACATGCAGAATTCACATCTGCTGCAGATTTCTTTGCTTCTCCGCAGAAAATTTACTTTCTGATGGGGAAACAAAAGGAAGCTGCAAGAGCGGTCATGCGCCTCCTCAACAGCAATGCAGGTGCACAGTTTTGGGCACCCAGAGCAGCCAACAGAGAGGTATATCACTGTGTGTGACGGTGGGGGGAGGAGGTGCATGGGTCAGACTCCTCCCCCATGCATCCAGATCCCTCTGCCCCCAAACAACCCCCACCCATGAACCTCCCCTGCTGCTGGGGATGCCCCAGCTGCTGACTCCTACCCAGCACTGGGCTCAGCTGCTAGTCCCAGCGGGAGCACAGAGCGGCCGTGGCCAGGTCAGACCCACCCCCAGAAACTTCCCCAGGCTCCACATCCCCTCCCCTCGCTTCCTGCTCCTATCACTCCTCAGCCATGGGTTGAGGGCTCCCTGTACAGGGAGCTGTTATCCCATCTACCCATTCCCTGTGCATCCGGACCTCCTAACAATCCTCACCCTCTCCCACCCAAACCACCACCCCGCTAAGCCTCCACCCTGCACCCAGCCCTACCCCTCCTGCATCCAGACCCCTACCGAGTCCCTCTCCCCTGCATCCAGACCTCTACCCCTGCACCCAGACCACCTCCAACTGAAGCTCCCTGCACTCAACCCCTCACCCCAATGAGCCCCACCCCTATACACCTGGACCACCCCGATGACCCCCCCACACCACTGAGCCCCAACCAACTGCACTCAGACCCCCTCGTTGAACCCCATACCCAGATTCCCCCCTGCTGAGCCCCAACCACCTTCACCTGGATCCCCCCATATGAAACCCATCCATGTACTTGGATCCTGCCCAGCTAAGTCTACCTGACAATAGCTGGTGCACCCGCGGAGGGACAGGGCCCCGGCGTGTTTCTGGCACAGGTCTGGGCCTTGCACTGTAGTGTCAGGGTCGGGTGCAGCCTCACCACCGAGCCTGAGTGTCTGGGGGTGTGGGCAGGCTTGCAGTGCGATCTCTCACCTCTGTGCACCTAGTGGCCTGGGCTCCCCACTGCCACACTGGAGCCTCCACATTATTTGACCAATAAAATTTGAAGAATTTGCAAATATTATGCACAGAACATTTTTTGGCACATAATTCCCCCAGGAGTAACCAGTGTTAGAGGGCATCATGTTGTTGAAGGTATTGTCTTTTGGAAGAGATGTAAGCCCCATGACTGGATCCATTCAAGCAGTTGGTCAAGTTAAAAACCTGCAAGTTGATGGCATTGCTTATTACATGACTTGTTATACTTACATATTTTCAGTACTTACATGACTTCAATAGTTTATTCGAAACAGGAGTATAATCTTTTTGGCCAACAGACATGGGAGAAACCAATTCTCGAGAAAGTTGCAAAGCATCAGCAGACATGGGACTTGAACTAGGTCCTTGCATTTTCCCGCCGATTGGAGTGTACTATCAAAATGATAGAAACTTTATTAAAAGATAAATGGATTAAAGTTTGTACAGAACATCTATAGCTGAAAATGTAGTCTTAAATTTACTCAAAGTTAAATTATAATTGGAACTCAGCTGAAATCACACCCCAAATCTGTCAATTCACTTATCTGGAGTAAGGTCAAAAGTAGCCTCTAGAACACTCAAGTCAAAGGCACGAACAGTCCAATCATAAAACATGCTACTGGCTGTGGTCAGTTGAGACACGGAAAAGCCTCATTACTCCAACTTAAGTTCTTCTCATTACCTTAAATGCAAGCAGTTTGAAGAAAACTAACAAATAACTAGATTACTTACAAAACCCAGAGAGCTGATGAGAGACAACACTTGTCCTGGAGTGCGCGAATAATCTTGCTTAGGCTTAGCCATTGATGGTGTAGTAAGGATATCCATCATATTTATCTCTAAAGTTTACAAGTTAATGCAGTGTCAGTTTTTTACTGGATTAATCAATAAATGAAAAATTTCAGTCATTAACAGTATTTAAATTCAGTGAAAAGAAAAGCTTAGCCATGTAAACCAAATTAGAGGACATCTCACTTAATTCTGAATTTTACACAAGCTATTTCTTTACCTATACCATTCATCACATTTATATTATTAAACCCAAAAGATTTTTCAAAGTTCAATTAGATTTCACTATGTTGTTTATTTTTTGCATTTCTCACCATAAAAACCATTGAAGTCAGTTTCATTTTCAGGTTTTCAATACCATATTGCAAAGGTTCAAAACGGAGGCAAATGTTTGTAAGAACTTTCCACTGACTTGTTTAAAATGATGAAATAATTTAGAGACCCCAGCAATTTTGAGGTAAGATGGTGCTGAGTGTACCTTCTGGGGCATACTCAGTTCTCTCTAACTATTGTATAGAGCTAAGATGCACTGTGACAGACACCTGCTACAGTAATTTTAATATGGCAAAACTATGATCTGTTTTTGTGGTAGGGCAGGGGGAGATGGGCTAAAAAAAAAAATCATCACACTGGCATATGTGCAGTATATGTTTAATAAGGTTTTCCCACTAAGCTTACAAAGTGCACATCTATAAAAGGGAAGGCTATAGAAACATTTTGTTTTCATTATTATTTATTTATTTAAGAAAAGGCAGTCTGGAAAGGAAGGTAAGAATTTCCATACATTAAAAGATTAGGGTTGTACAGTTAACATATCATAATTAGTCACATACTATTTCATAAGTATAGTATATGTATTTTTCCTACAACCAAAGATATATATAGTTTCTAAATATTTTTTCATTCCTGTAGATTTACACGAATTTCACTTTTGTTTGCAGGGTTGTAACTATACTAGTCCAGGATACAAGACTCAAAGAAGAGTTCTGTGGAGCTCAAAAGCGTGTCTCTTTCACCAACAGACAGTCCAATAAAAGGCATTACCTCACCCATCCTGTCTCACTAATTTTGCTGCCATAATGGTTCAGTAATGTATAATTTTAACGGACTGTCCAGTCAGTGCTCTTCTCTCTAAATCACATATTTTAATCATTTAGTCAGCATCCATATATGGCACATTCTCTTTTCAAAGAGTGGTACATTCTGCTATTCAGGGAATGAGGCTATTAACTATTAAGTTAAATTAACTACCAACATGGTGACGAGGCCATTAACTATTAAGTAAAAATAGCTACCAACAGAGGTGATCTGTATACACCAGCAAGTTTATACTATTGTGCTATGTTGCATACAGAATATAACATGTTGTGTAACAGTTTACTTTGAAGCTTCTAAAAAACACAACTGTCTGGCATACACAGTGTATTACACAGTATCTAAGATTGTAGAATTGTATATATTCTGTTTGAGAAATAGTACTGGATCACGTACTACAGGATAAATTATAATGCATACATTATGAATAAGGCTACATGTTAGTTATGGGTATTTTCAGTAAAAATCATGGACAGGTCATGGGCAGTAAACAAAAATTCATGGCCCATGACCTGTCCATGACTTTTACTATATACCTCCTCCTCCAAAAGCTTACTATTTACTTAAATATGAATGCTTTTATAAAAGCAAGTAACATTAGTTAAGAAACTGAACTAGTCATATGTGGTAGCAATACAGTAGAACCTCTGAGTTACAAACAACCTCCATTCCTGCGGTGTTTGTAACTCTGAACAAGACATTATGGTTGTTCTTTCAAAAATTTACAGCTGAACATTGACTTAATACAGATTTGAAACATTACTATGCAGCAGAAAAATGCCACTTTCCTTTTTAAAAAATAGTTTAGATTTAACAGTACTGTAATGAATTGGCGCTTTTTTCTTTTTTTTTAAATCTCTGCTGTTGCCTGATTGCGTACTTCTGGTTCCAAATGAGGTGTGTGGTTGACTGGTAAATTCATAACTCTGGTGTGCATAACTCTGAGGTTCTACTGTACTGGTTACTGATTAGAAATATCAGTTAGGTATATTTGTACAGTACCTGGCTCACGGGACCCTGATTCTGATTGGGCCCCCTACATGCCACTGGAATGTAAAATATCAAGAATATTAAAACATGATATTTAGAAACCACTGAGGAACCAGAGACTCATTGATCCACATCTCACCTCTGTTCAAAGTAACTCTGGAGAGCCCGAAGTCTGTCAATTTAACATGGCCCTCATTAGAAATTAGCATGTTGTCTGGCTTCAGGTCCCTGCAGATATAAAGGTACTGAAATAAGATTGGAGTATAGACAATTTAGCATAAGAAAGAAGGGAGGAGAAAGCATTAAGTAGAAAGAAGAAAAGGAAATGGCCCACCTTGATTATCATACACATTGTAAGGAGAGTGATCACTTTAGATAAGCTATTACCAGCAGGAGAGTGGGGTGGGGGGAGAGAAAACCTTTTGAAGTGATAAACACCCATTTTTTCATGGTCTGTGTGTATAAAAATATCCTCACTGCATTTTCCACTTTTATGCATCCGATGAAGTGAGCTATAGCTCACGAAAGCTTATGCTCAAATAAATTGGTTACTCTCTAAGGTGCCACAAGTACTCCTTTTCTTTTTGCGAATACAGACTAACATGGCTGCTACTCTGAAAGTAGAAAGAAGTTACTCAACCAACAATGGGGGCATTTATAGTTCTCCAGGATCAATATTAGAGCCCATTTCCCATTACAAAACCAATTTTAAGTTCAGATTCTAGAGCTGTGTTAGAAAATTGAATGTTTCTTCGCATTAAACATGCAAAGAACATCATGTAGCCTGAAATATATGCCACAAGATTTGTGTGTCGCATAATTTTAATTTCTTGGGGAGCATGTCAAACTGTCTCACTGAGGACTACCAAATTATTAGTACTTACTAGCATTTGACATTAAGCATTACTAGCAATTGGCTATAGATTTCAAAATACATTTCTTGAAGTGCTGTAGTAATATAAATTGAAGAGAATATTTCATCACTGGGGGAGAAGAGGAGTCTCTCCCTTCTTCTCCCCAATCTTCCCACAGACTTGGGAGCCTTCAGGGGGCACTGGGGACAGAGTAGGCAAGTTCCTCTTCTTATTCTCTTTGAGGGACGAATAAAAAAAAAAAAAGACTAAAAGTTCCCTCTCCCTTCAAAAACTATGCTAGGGATGGATATTCACAAATAGACACTCAGTAGTCAGAGGCTGATGACGTGAGAACTGGACTCCACAAGGATTACATGCTCATACCATAAAATGAGCTTTAACAACAAACAATTTATTGATTTGCAGTCATAAAACTGCATATTAGATTTTTACCTGTGGATTATCCCATGCCTGTGAAGATAATCAAGAGCCAATGCTGCTTCAGAAATATACTTCACTGCCATTTCTTCATCAAAATAGCCATATATGTGGAGAAGAGATTTGACATCTCCACCAATAAGATATTCCATCACCTGCCATTGAAAGATTTCACGTTTAAAATCAATCTTTATTTTTGTTTGAGATATTTAAGAATACACAATTATGAGCTACCTTTTTTCTTTTCAAGAAAGGAGCATTTCACATGGGGTAAAAGCAGATAAAAGAATTCTTGTGGTAGTTTAACTCATTTCCCAGGCAAGTCATGGAAGCAATGTTTAATTATATTGCTTTCTGTTTAGAAGACTTAATCCAAATGACCTGGCCAATAAAACATTGCTCTGATGGACATAGAAGCTTTTTATTGCTTCTTTTTGTAACTCTGGTCAGCTTTTCAATAGGTTAGACTGATTACAAATAACACTTCCCATGACAGGAAGTATAATTTGATTACACAAAATTCAGTGTCAGTCAAGGATAATTGATCCCAAGTTTCACAAAATATCTGTCTTATCAAGTTTAAAGTATCTTAATGATTGTATTTTGAAAATGTAAGTACAGAATACAAAATCCAGGCCCAAATTTTCAGAGATGAGTAAATCCCAAGATTATGTACATGATTAGAGTAATTGTGCATTCAAGAAACTAGAGAGTCTGTAATTATGAGCATGCTTAAAGGCCCAAATGTAAAAAATTGAGCTCTGTTTTTCCTTGACATAATCGGGGCAATAACAAATGGTCTGAATATGATCCTGCATTAAATGTATTTTAAAAGGTTAACTTTTTAAATTGTAATTTATTTGGGCTGCCCAAACCAATATTCATGCTATTGCAGCGTCTAAAGACATTCAATACATCTTGCATTTAATTTCGCATTAAATTTAATCAATACTACAGACATTAAGAGAATAGCATGTTTCACAAAAGCAAGATTTCACAAATCCACTCACCAATAGTAAGAAGGAAGCTTTTTGTGTCAAAGTGTCTTCCTCATCACTTCTGGCAGAATCTAGGCTTTCATTTAAAAAATTATGGGTCCAAAACCCTTCTGCATAGCTGGGGCACCTCTTGTATGGACCCTGCTCAAATCCTACTCCAAGTTTTGGGGAGGGAGTGTTAAATTGCTGGTTCTACCACAGAGGAAGACTTGGCCTATATTTATCTCAACAGCATGTCAGAAGCCTGTGCTAGTCTTTATTTTATCCTTCAATCATCCTGTTCCCACCTACCCCAATTAACTCTGCCCTTTAAGTACTGGCAGCAAGAGCATACATTTTACTGTTAGCGATTTACTGGATATTTTTCAAGGCACACACACAGTCACTCTGAACCCACAGTCTTCTTAAATATGTGGCTCATTTTTATTTTGGACCCAAAATTGTGCTAGGCATTCTTGACCAGGTTAGCTACATGGAAGGACTGTGTTAGAAAGAAAGGGGGGTTAAAAGGAGTCCGGGAGAAGGAAGATATTAATCCCACATAACTACTCTAGTTAAGACCTCATATTGGATGAGAAGTGAAATGAAATTACCCAAATACCCAATCCTCATTATTGCAAGATATTTTCAAACATTACAATTCTTCTAATGAACTTCATTCTCCACTATGTTTTCAAAGCTGTCTTAAAGCACTGTAAACCATTTACTCACCAAGTAGACATTGTTAGCTGACTGAAGTGAGTAGTATAAGTGTACAATGAAAGGACTTTTGCTGAGAGCCAATGCATCTCTCTCTGCCTGGACCTGGTGAACCATGTTTTTATTTATCAGGTCTGCTTTTTTGACCACCTGTAAAACAATTCATGTAGAAATGAATTCACAGTAATAATTTGCCATACTCATTTATTTTCAAGAATACACATGCTGATAAGGATAAGCTACATCTACACTAGAGGACTCTGCCAGTATAGCTATATCTGCAAAGCATTTGTAATAAAAATAAAGCTTTACTAAGGTTATTGAGGTTTTAGGTCTAGGGGTGGAGTAGAGGGGACTTTATAGAGCTCCTAAGCACTGCATTAGTCCCCCTATTTTTAGAAAAAGGAAATTAAAATATACAAAACTTAACTAGTAACTGGAATTTAAAAGTAACAATAAGGTTTAATTATTTGCGAATGTGTACCAAGGACTATTACAGACAAAAATATGCACTTAAAATATGCAAATAATAGTTAAAGGAAGAAGAAACCTCAGATACACTCACAGTTCACACCACTTCAAATGAAAAAGTATAAAATATTACACTGCACATTCCAAAACAACCTTAAATCTGCCAGCCAAGACCCACCCACTATTCAACAGGAATATGCTTATCACAAATAATGGATGTTTTAAAATCATTGACCACAAATGAATTACAACATTTGCAGAAATGCTGACCCTGCTCCCACTTCCCGGTAAACAACACACCAGCCTGGTATGATGAACAGGATGTTCTTAAGCGTGTAGCCTAGATGTGATGTGTATCTGGCAGTTGTGCTTTTCTCATATTGGAAGGATGCATAGGGAAAGAGCAGTGACATTTTTGTACAAGAAAGCTGGAGGAGGAATGAGCTTTCTGCTTCATTAACATACTAGTCAGGGAAGGACTGATTGCCTTTAAATGGAGGGCAAGGGGCAATATAAATATCCCTATCTCTTAAACATAAGCCACTGAACTAGAAGACAGCAACAAAGCCAGTGATGGTTAGTGAGGACCTGTAGCCTAAAGTGTACAGTAGAACCTCAGTTACAAACACCTCAGGAATGGAGGTTATTTGTAATTGTTCTCTCAAAAGTTTACAACTGAATATTGACTTAATATAGCTTTGACACTTTACTATGCAGAAGAAAAATGCTTTTAACCATCTTAATTTAAATGAAACAAGCACAGAAACAGTTTACTTATCTTGTCAAAAAATTTTTTTTTAAATATCCCCCTTTTTAAAGTAATTTACATTTAACACAGTACTATACTGTATTTGCTTTTTTTTGGGAGGCGTGGGGTGTGTCATCTCTGCTGCTGCCTGATTGCATACTTTCAGTTCCAAATGAGGTGTGTGGTTGACTGGTCAGTTTGTAACTCTGGTGTTCGTAACTCTGAGTGTATCATTTACATTGGGTGGGTTTAACACGGTTTCTAATCAATATGTTGAAGTTGGACACGGATACAAGGATGGCTAAGGTTGATTTTAAAATGTGATATTTAATGAGTATGTTACTTAAGGGATTATATGAACTGTAAGGATTTGAATATTTATCTTCCTTCTATATTTCCCAATGTTTAAACGCTTAGGCCATTGGTTCTTAACCTAAGACTCATGATCATCCTGACATATTTATAATGGGAGAAGGTTCCAAGTAATGAAAGGGAGATCCCAATGGGAAAACTGTTGAGAACCACTAAATTAGTGTATTTCTTTCTTTTAATTTTAACATTCTTTGGTATACACACATTTCAACTTTAATGTTAACTCAAAATCTTGGATTGCTAATTTAGTTAGCTGAAGCTTCTTGCTGTACGTCATAGATTCTAGATTCAACTCACATGGGGCACTTAGAGGGCTAAAAAGTGCAGACAGATACTAAACTTACAGTTAATTTTTCATTATGTAAAGTCTCCTCTAAAAGCATTGTAAGTTGGAAAATTTCTCTGATGACAGCAAGCATTAAATTTACTTTCTAACCAGTCATCCAGTTTAGAAGGTTTAAATTCTTGCAGGATACATCCTTCATTTACGGGGACACTGCTTTCCTTCCCTAGTTGCCAGTAATAAGCTAACTTCTTATTTTAAGTTTTACGTGAAATCAATGCTCAGTTTCAAACTAGTGTGTGCAGCCATTGGTAAAATATACAACGTATAATTAGAGATTCAATGTAGAATACTTATTGATAAAGCCCTACTTAAATTGTGGGATGATTGTTAAAAACGGGGGGTGGGGGGGGCCTGAACTGCAGACAAGCCATGGAAAATTGTGGAAAACCAATAACAGACCTTATTATTTGCAGTAATAAAGTCCATTATTACTTTTCCGTGATTTTCTGCTGTCAGCCTCCTGTAGAATCCACAATATCGCAGTTAAGTAGGGCCTTACTTATTGAACATTAAACCGCATTAAGTCTAAGACTGAATCATGGGAGGGAAGGATTTTTAAACCTCCAAGAAGCTAAACACAGAAATACTCAAATACTCACTGTAATGTCTTAAATGGTTTGCTAACTTAATTTTATATTAAAATATTAAAGAAAATATTTGTGTGGACAACTTTTTTCAAAGGAGGTAATATCAGTAGTGAAACTACCCATTTCTTAGCACGTGTGGCAAAATTTAATTAGAATTATGACTGGGTCTTCTAAAGAAAAATATTTTAAATGTAGAAATCTTGCCTCTGCAATTAAGCAATACTGCTATCCTCTATGGAAAGAAGTTACATGCAGTGAAAAGAGTACATTTGTGATAAGTAAAATGTATGTCAGTAAAATATCCCAACCTTAACTGGCTAATTTTTTAGTAGAAAAAATCTAATTTCTGCATAAGTAAGAAAAATGAAATGTCAATTTCATAATCAAAAGTAATCTAAAAAATGTTGGTCTTCTCAGGAGAAAGCCTCAGCAAACACAAGCAATTCATGGTGACAAATAACTGTCTTTGTTAACTGTGAGACAAGGTGGGTTGAGGTACCTTAAGAAGAGCCCTGTGTGGCTCAGAAGCTTGTCTCTCTCACACAAACAGATGTTGGTCCAATAAAAGATACTATCCCACCTATCTTGCCTAATATTCTGGGACCAACATGGCTATAACTACACTGCATACAACATTTGTTAACTTTGACCTTCAGCAACAATATCATATTGCATCAAACATATCCTCTGCCTGTGCCATTACGGTTTACTCTGGGGGAATTGTGCGCCACTGCGCACGCGCACAATTCAAATCCAATGCAGATTCCCCCCCCCCCCCCCCGAAAATACACTCTACCTGAGAAATGCTGCAGTTCCACTTTTCACCCACCAGAGGCCACTGTGGTGCTAGAATACCTAGAAGCCAACTGCATTCATGACAGCACCCTGCCCCTGGACCCAAGTTAGGCCAGACAGAGTGAGGGCATACGGGACTGCTGGGTGGGTGGGTGGGTGTGTGTGTGTCATAGATTGGGCTTCAGGAGGGCTAATGGTGGGGGATGGGCTGGAGCATGGGTGCAGGAGCTAGTGGGGTGTCAGCACTGAGCCGGGGCTGAATGGGAAGGGTGCTGCAAGGCCACCCCGGGATGGGGGTAGATGCGCTTGACTGAACAGGAGAGGCTTGTGGTCAGCCAGGGTCTGAATGGGGGAGGCTCCCCAATGATCCTTCACCTCCCCGCTAAAAAACCTGTTCCATACTTCTCCCACCCACACCCAACAACTTTCCAGGTTCGCTCCCAGGCTCCTTCCCACTCCCTCAGCACCTCCATTACTCCTGACTCCCCCAAGCCTTTGCACTGCTTCTGAAGGGTGAGGGTAATACATTTCTGTATTTCAGTTTAAATGAATTCCCCAAAGTTCTTTATTAATATGCCTAGTAAGGAATCTGTCAAAAACAAACAAACAAACAAAAAAACACAACCCCAAACAACCCAACAACACTACCTGAATATATTTTTTTGGGTCTATATTGTTAGAGATATACTGGCTGACAGGTATATTTCAAAATTTGAAATAAATTACCAAAATAATTGAAACTGGCATGATTATATTGTGTTATTTTGACAACTAAAATATGCAGAATTTTGTAGAGTTTTAAAATATCATGAGCAGAATTTTTCATTTTTTGGCGGAGAATTCCCCCAGAAGTAACTTATCTAAAGAACAAATTCAAGCTGGTATAAAACATACACTGGAGATTACCATCCATCAGTAGATTAATTCCCTGTTCATTCCCCTTGAAGCATCTGGCATTGGCCACTGTTGGAAGACAGGAGACTGGGCTAAATGGACTATTGGTATGCCCAATACGGCCATTCTTGTTTTACGAGAAGCCAACCATTAAGGCATTAAATGCTCTCAAAATATATTACAACAGTTTAGCATCAATTCTGCAAACACTTAATCATGCGCTCAACTTTACTACTGTGAGTAGCCCCATTGATTTTAATGCAAGTAAAGTATGTACATAAACATTTTCAGGATCAGAGCTTTTATAAAGAAATGTCTCGTAAACACACAGGTATACTACATTCAAGGTTGACACATTGATTCATCGAACTTAATAAGAACCTTTTCCTTTGTGTGCTAATTTCTTTCATGTTTGGAGTTTTTTGGTTTTTGTTTGATTTTTAAATCAAAAGCTTAACACAGTTACCCCCATGAGCAACCCAAACAAAATGATCATAATGAAAGTTTGTGTGAGCATTCCGTCTGTGCAATATATCAGCTAAGGGTATGTCATCCCCAAAACCATAATTCCAAAAGACCCAGTCTCAGACACTAATTTCCCAACATTGAAAATAATCAGCCCTCTAGATCCTGTTAGCTAATGAAAGGAATTCTGTCAATTTGAGATTACTCAATATGAAAAAGGGAATTTAGAAGTTTATGGGAGTATACTTGCTCTGGGCTGTCAGTCCTGGCAGCAGGGCTCCAGGCTGTGCTGACAGCTAACAGGTGAAGTAAGTAATACAATGTCTAGGTAGGCACTGCATTGCCCTAACTTCATCAACCTAAGCGCTATGCCTCTCTCAGAGATGAAGTTTTAGAGTATGTCTATACATACTGTGCCTCAGCGATGCAGCTGTACAGATACAGCTGTGCGGCTGCAGCACGTCTGGTTTATTTTATTTAGTGTGTGCATAGTCATCTAGCTAAGCGATGGCACCTTCAGTGGCACGATACAGTTCTTCTAGGCCAGGGGTGGCCAAACTGTGGCTCCGGAGCCCCATGCGGCTCTTCAGAAGTTCATATGCGGCTCCTTGTATAGGCACCAACTCCGGGGCTGGAGCTACAGGTGCCAACTTTCCAATGTGCTGGGGGGTGCTCACTGCTCAACCCCTGGCTCTGCCACAGGCCCTGTTCCCACTCCACCCCTTCCATGCCCCTCCCCATAGCCTGCCATGCTCTCGCTCCTCTCCCGCTCCTCCCAAGCCTCCTGCCCGTGTGGGGGGTGGTGGTGGTACTGGTTGGTGGGAGACGCTGGGAGCAGGTGGGGGGAGCTGCTGGGGGGCTGCTGACAATTCTGGCTCCTTCTCAGGCTCAGGTGGCCACCTGTTCTAGGCCACCACTGAACCTAGTCAGCAGGCATTCAACAACGTGAGTCATCATCTGCATTGTGCCACAGCTGCACAAAGGGCTGTCATGAATACTAGTTGGCTGCACAGAGACCTTGCCCGGTCTGGAACCTGTTCAACAGGGACCATTGGCGATGGGGCAGGTCAAAACCAGGCAGGCAAATTGTGGGATCGGCGAGGAGGGACTGGCTGGGGATTATAATAGATATCCATTCCTCTTGCCAGAGTGTTTCTGCCCTAACATCCTGATGTCGCGGATGAGACCATAATGGGAGACATGACGGCATAGTGTGTCTGATGAAGACGCTCTATGCTAACAGGAGAGAATTCTCCCGTTGGCATAAAAAATAAATATCACCTCAGTGAGCAGCAGAAGCTATGTCGGCAGGAGAAGCTCTCCAGCCGACAGCCCTGTCCAAACAAGCACTTATGTTGCTCAGTGAGGTGGAACATTCACACCTCTGAGCGACGTAAGTTTTGCCACCATATGCTGTAGTGTAGGCATAGCCTTAAGTCAAAGTAGTGGGCACCTTAGATCAAGGGGAGCACACTGCCGTGTAGACCAGGGCTGAGCCACTCAGCTGCGGGAACGGCAGACAGAGACAACACAAAGTTCCAGGCACAAGTCTGCCTTGAGACCACCGCAGGGCACAACAAACAAGGGGTAGTGGGGCCAGCCAGAGCACCACTGGAACAGGAGCCGCCTGCACACGCCCAGCTGCCGCTCACGGACCCCTGACTGGGCCCAGCAGCGAGAGTTCATTTTTCCTTTCCGGTCTGAGCTCCGGTTTGCTGAGCGCAGCCCGGCCCAGCCCTTCGAGCCCAGCAACCCGCTCCTTGAACCCAGGCGACTCACGGCTCCTGCGCCCGCCCAGCGCACCACAGGCCGCGACTCCCCTGCAGCCGCCCCCTCAGGCCGGGGCCTGGCCCCCAGCAACACGCACTCGCCGCGCAACAGAGCGCGCAGGAGCCAGGCCCCGCTGAGGTCTGGGGCCAACGGCTCAGCTTCAGACCTCCCAGACGGGCACATCGCCGGCCTGACTCTCCCCCGGCGGCTCCACGCCCCTCCCCTCCCGGCTCTTCCCAGCGGGAGGGGGACGAGCTAGTCAAGCTGCTGCGAGCCCGCGGCTTCCCTGCCCAGGGCTAACGTGGGCCCAGACGGGCGGGCGATCACTGGGGACTGCGAGCGGGCTGCCGGGCTATCGGGGTCCCGTCTGCAGCGGGCAGCGCTGGGCCCCGCTGAGCCCGTTGTGCTCCGGGTGTGACTGCGGGAACCGGAGCAGCGATGAACTCCTCCCCCGCAGCGGATCGGGCCCTAGCCCCGCCGCTCTCACCTTGACAGCGTAGAGCTTCCCCCCCTTGCGGCCCAGGTAGACCTTCCCGAAGGCGCCCCGGCTGATAGGCTTCACAATGGTGAAGTCCTCGATGGAGGGCGGCCGGGGCACCGCGATGCGCCTCACCCGCGCGACGCCCCTCTCCTCAGCCGCGGGTTCCACCGTCCCCATCGCGCGACTCCGCGCTCTCCGACTGTCCCCTTCACCGCTCCGTGCCCCGCGCCAATTCAAAGCTAAGCCCCGCCCCACCTGCGGGTAACGTCATTGGCCAACTGACAGCAGCAGGCACGGGAGGTGGGCAGGACTCCCCGAGAGCCAGCGTGAGAGTGATAAGGGGAAGGGTGAAAACGAGCGCATGCGCAGTGAGCAGTCTAGAGGGGGCACTGGGGAACGTGTAAGATCTGGGGAATCAAGCGAAGCTGGTTCTGACCAGCTGGACTGGTCTGTCTCAGTACAACTGAGCGCACTGCAACTCTGCCTCTAAATGTAAGTGACCCCAATGCAACTCTGTCTCTAATGCCTCGGGGCAACTGACCCCAATGCAACCAATCCCAATACAACTGCTTCCAATATGTTAGTGCAGCTGCCTGTAATGTAAACAACACCTAACATCCTGTTACAACTGCCCCTACGTGTCGTGTAATTAAGGTCCTTCAATTTCAGTTTTTGCTGAAAAATTGCCAAGTTTTACAAAAGCTCTTATGCAGTTTTTACTGATTTTTTCATCTGAATTTTGGACCACTGAAGTACATGAAAATACTGATTATAGTCAGAAAAATCCAATACCTTACACCTTAGGAAGATGTGTTTATGCTAATAATAAATTAGTCTAAGTGTAAATGTGAGGCAGTTTGTTAAAGTAAGGCAACATAGGGGAAGATATGTGTGTGTATATGTGTACATACTGTTAGTAAGACAAGGTGGGTGTGGTAATATCTTTTATTGGACCAACTTCTGTTGGTGAAGCAGACAAACTTTACAGCTCACTGTTAATGTAGAGGTTTCAGAGAAGCAGCCGTGTTAGTCTGTATTCGCAAAAAGAAAAGGAGTACTTGTGGCACCTTAGAGACTAACAAATTTATTTGAGCATAAGCTTTCGTGAGCTACAGCTCCCTTCATTGGATACATTCAGTGGAAAATACAGTGGGGAGATTTATGTACATAGAGAACATGAAACAATGGGTGTTACCATACACACTGTAACGAGAGTGATCACTTAAGGTGAACTATTACCAGCGGGGGGGAGGGGGGACCTTTTGTAGTGATAATCAAGGTGGGCCATTTCCAGCAGTTGACAAGAACGTCTGAGGAACAGTGGGGCGGAAGGGGCAATAAACATGGGGAAATAGTTTTACTTTGTGTAATGACCCATCCGCTCTCAGTCTTTATTCAAGCCTAAGTTAACTGTATCCAGTTTGCAAATTAATTCCAATTCAGCAGTCTCTTGTTGGAGTCTGTTTTTGGAGTTTTTTTGTTGAAGAATTGCAACTTTTAGGTCTGTAATCAAGTGACCAAAGAGATTGAAGTGTTCTCAGACTGGTTTTTGAATGTTATAATTCTTGATGTCTGATTTGTGTCCATTTATTCTTTTACGTAGAGACTGTCCAGTTTGACCAATGTACGTGGCAGGGGGGCATTGCTGGCACATGATGGCATATAACACATTGCTAGATGTGTAGGTGAACGAGCCTCTGATAGTGTGGCTGATGTGATTAGGCCCTTTGATGGTGTCCCCTGAATAGATATATGGACACAGTTGGCAACGGGCTCTGTTGCAAGGATAGGTTCCTGGGTTAGTGGTTCTGTTGTGTGGTTGCTGGTGAGTATTTGCTTCAGGTTGGGGGGCTGTCTATAAGCAAGGACTGGTCTATCTCCCAAGATCTGTAAGAGTGATGGGTCGTCCTTCAGGATAGGTTGTAGATCCTTGATAATGCATTGGAGAGGTTTTAGTTGGGGAGCAATTATCCGTGGATGTAATCACTCCCTACTGCATGGCTTTCATGATTGTCCCCCGTTAGACCATGTTGCAATCCTCTTTTCCTCAGATGCCTCTCAATATAACTAAAAAGAAAAGGGTTACTTGTGGCACCTTAGAGACTAACAAATTTATTTGAGCATAAGCTTTCGTGAGCTACAGCTAAATTTGTTAGTCTCTAAGGTGCCACAAGTACTCCTTTTTGCGAATACAGACTAACACGGCTGCTATTCTGAAACCTCTCAATATAACTGTTACTCAACTAGCTCATAAATGCCCTTCAGTAAATATCCCCAAACTCAACTGTCCTTTATAACTATCCAAATGAACCACCTCTCCTTCTGAATGTCCATTAAACTACCTCATAGAATAACTGTCTATGACAACTGTGGTAGTTGACAGAGATTGTATTTGCTTTATTGTCTACAGAATGTATATCCCATTTGTCATTCATGTTCTTAACTTGAAGTCTTGTGCATTCCTCGCTTACTGTTAGATGATCAAGTAGTATCAGCAAACAGAAAAGGAGGACTTGTGGCACCTTAGAGACTAACATTTATTTGAGCATAAGCTTTCGTGCGCTACAGCTCACTTCATCACAGCAGCTATTTTCCACCTGCCACTACAGCAGCATTGACTGGGATCAGGAATGTGGCTATCACTGCAAAATCAGGACCTATGTGTCAGTATAGTTTACTTATTTAGACTCTTTTTGTACTTCTTAAAGCTCTGAATGGATGCTCTGCAACAATGAAAATACTCAGCATTTCATACAAATGTTAGAAGTTGTTTGCAGTGTGGTTGAAGCCGTGTTGGTCCTACAATATGAGGGAGACAAGGTAATTTCTTTTATTGGACCTACTCTTACACGCTTAATAGACCAGTGGTTTTCAAACTTTTGTACTCGTGACCCCTTTCACATAGCAAGCCTCTGAGTGTGAACCCCCTTATAAATTAAAAACACTTTTTTATATATTTAACACCATTATAAATGCTGGAGGCGAAGTGGGATTTGGGGTGGAGGCTGGCAGCTCAGGACCCCCTGAGGGGTCCCAACCCCTAGTTTGAGAACCCCTGCAATAGACTAATAATAGCAAAAGTATAAAACCAACTCCTTTCAGAATAACCCATCTAAAATCCACCCTAATTTCCTCTTTGAATGCCGAAAAGAAGCTAGTTGGAACATGAACTTTCATCTTCAAATTCCAGGTACTCTGAGAATACGAAACAGTCTTTAGGATTTACAAAAAGCCTATTTAGATGCTTCTCAGTGACAACATGGCCTATCTGATATCCTCTTGGTACTTACTGCTCATCTGAGCCACATCTTATGAAAGGGAACATACATGAGGATTTCAAGCAAGACACTCCAGACAAGTGCTGATGATTGAAAAGACATAAGGAAAAAATAAGGTTTCTTTTGGAAAATGTTCTTTTGTTAAATTAACAGATTTAAGGATTTCTGAACAACTGAAAAAATTAATTTTACATTAAACAAAATTCACAAATGTGTGTGTGACACTCTGTACCTCAAAATAGCACCCTGGAACCCACATATACACCACTGTGGTATGATTATGATACGTTTTGTACAAAGTATGCCTTGTGAGTGAGGTGTCATTTAAAAGGTCTTCATCTGTTGAACATTATTATCTTGTTGAATTGCATGTACTATCATTGTATGTGAAGTTATGAAGTGTTGTTAAAATATGTTGTGAGGTTGGGAGATACCTACAGCCAGTCTTTCAGTGACAACAAAGGAGCAATTGACAAGACAGAATTACATCAGGACCATCCAGACGTGTTGATGACCCACCAAGAAAAATCTACTCTCCCAGAGACACCTCAGAGGGGGCACATATGCAATGAGGGGTACCTAAACCCCATGTCACAGCAAGGATTTTTCTAGCAGCTGGAAGAAAGTATAAAAGAGAGACAGTGACATCATCACTTGGCCTCTCTCCTCCCACACCTCAACAGCTGTAAGATCGTCTAGAAGACAAAGACTTTGAACTGAGGGGATTTGTCCCAGAGTGAGAGGGAATGCAGCCTGTGTATTAGGAACTGTAAGCTGCCTGTAACCTCTATTAGAGTGAGAGAAGCTGTTTGATTCAAACCTAACTTAGTCTGTAGAATTTAGACTGCAAGTTTATTTCTTTTTCCTATGTAACCAACTTTGATCTCTATGTCTGCTACGTATAATCACTTAAAATCTCTCTTTCTTAGTTAATAAATATGTTTTATATTTTATCTAAAACAGTGTTTTTGTTGTTGAGGTCACCGAGATTACATAAGTTGATGGAGGGTAGGACAGAGTCCTCCTAAGTAAAGGTTTCAGAGTAACAGCCGTGTTAGTCTGTATTCGCAAAAAGAAAAGGAGTACTTGTGGCACCTTAGAGACTAACCAATTTATTTGAGCATGAGCTTTCGTGAGCTACAGCTGAGAGTTGGATCTTGGATTTTATATTTGACAGCTCCAGTCTCTTTGTAATATAAACCTGATAGCCTTCCCATTTCCCACCAGTTGGGCTCCTTCACATCTTACTTCCATGAAGATTTGTTCATTTGTATCCTCAGATGATTGAATGTGGAATACTGGTTGGAGATACAGAGGGCCAGATTTCAATATCCATATTCACACCAAGTGGTACCTTGCTCTGTGACTGAGTAATGCTTCCATGCCTTGTTGTCATGGAGTCACCTGGACAATGCTCTGGAACTACGAAGCCAGTCAGGACTCTGGGGGGAGCATGCCTCCTCTCTCTGAGTATATTGGCTCCAGGGCAAGAAGCTTACACAGTTTCGACCTTCCTGCATCTGACCTCGGAACACTCAGCATTACCTTCCACACCGTGCGCTTCCTACAGTGAGTCTGCCCCGGTGAGGCTCCTGGGGAAGCCAGAGGGCCCTGCACCCCAACTCCACAGGCAGATGTGACTCTCAGCCAGCTAGTAAAACAGAAGGTTTATTAGTCAACAGGAACATAGCTAGAACAGAAGTTGTTAGCACAGAAATCAGTGCCTTTCAGCCAAGTCCATCTTGGGGAGAGGTGAGCCCAGAGCCAGGGCTCTGGCTCTCCCTCTGTGCCCCAAGCCACCCAAGAATGACTCGCCTCCAGCTGCCTGGCCCCTGCCCTGCCTGTTGCTCCTCCTCTGGTCTTTGTCTTGCTTCCCGGGCCAAGAGTCACCTGGTCGCATCCCCCCTCCTGGGTCTCAGGTTATGAAGGGGTGGCTATAGCATTTGTGCAGGCAGCTGGAGCAGCCCCCGCAAAAGTCACATACCCTTATTGTCACCACCTAGACATTGGTGCAATACTCAGGGAAACTGAAGCACACACAGCATTCATGCAAAACAGTAAGGGTCACATACAACATAATGAGGGAAAATCCGCACTATGTCACGCTTGCGCAGGGAGCAAAGGAGGGGAGCAGCTCCATCCTATCCCACAAAACTAGAGAGATGTTTTCAAGACTTGGGCAAAGTAGCCTTCTGCTTGATGGTCTAGAGTTACAATGCCTGCTCATTACCCTGGAAACTTGGCAGATGCCTTGGCAATGCCTAGTGGCCAGGCCCGTGGGATCCAGAAGGGAAACAGCATATAGCTGGCTCTGCAGTCTCCAGGACCATATTAGCTATGTGGTCAGCTGTAATCTCCTAAATTTAAGGTAAAGAAGGCAGTGGTCCTACTAGGCTTGCCACCTCTTTTCCCAGACCTTCATGGGGATCTGCGCACCAAGAGCCCCATTTAACTTTAGGGGACATTTTAACTTCTGAACACCAAGCGCACCTTTAACTTTAGGACCATGAGTAGTCCCATTGATTTAGATTAAACTACTGATGAAAGTAGAGTACGTGCATAAGTATTTGCAGGATCAGGGCCCAGAGTTGCAGGATGTTAGCTGACCCTGAGAGCACCTGCTGGGGCCCTAGTGTGATGGACCCAGTGGAGTGATGTGGTGACTGGAGATAGGTGGGGTAGGGGCTGCACTTTGGTTTTCCTACTCCATATTAGTTAGGTTTTGCAAAAAGCAGGGGCTGCTCAAAAGCAGGCCTGTTTTATCTGCACCCCGGCTCTGTTTCCGAAACGACGACCTCGTCCTGCGACCAGCTGGACACAGCAGCTGATGCACGCAACTCACAAAGCTGCACCCCCGCCGCGGAAATGGTTCGGCCCTATGCCCTCCCCCCTCAGGCGGAAGGAATGGTTTGCTCCCGTGCGCAAGAGCGTCGTAGGAAGAGGCTGGTGTGCGCGCATGAGACACATTGGTTGCTAAGGTGTCCGGTTGTCGTGGGGGAGGAAGGGGAGGTGGCCGGGCAGGAAGGGCTCGGGAGGGAGTATGACCCGGAAGCGGTATGCCGCGCCGTCCGTTTCCGGCACAGTTGTAGTTGGCCTAGTCGTTGCCGGCCGCAGGAGGCGGCCATTTTCCATGGGAGTGGAGCAGCTGAACGCTGCTTCTCCCGGCGGCCGCGGCCAGAGGGAGTGAGAGGCGAAGACCGGCGGGCGTGTAGATCGTCGGCGCGGGAGAAGGGGGAGTCGCCGCCGCCGCCCTCGTAGAGGGGAGGATGTTTTCCTTCTCTACCACCGTGCAGCCCCAGGTGAGAGTGCTGGCGCGCGGGTGCGACTCGGGATACGGGGGAGCAGGGGGACGTTCCCCCCCCCACGCCCCGCGATGCTACTGAGAGGGAATGGGTCGGCTGGGCAGCTCCCGCCCGTTGCGTCGGAGCCGTCGCGCTGACGCTCCGCCCCAGAAAGTCCCCGCGGGGTCGGGTTGCAACTTGCTAGAGAGGCCAGCCTGGGGTAGCGGGCGGGGTGAGAAGGCGATTGCTGCTGCTGCTTCTTCAGGGAGGGATTCTGAGAAGCTGGCGGACTGGCGCCCAGAGGTGAGACCTGGCCACCAGCTTGTCTCCTGATAGACACCTGCACGGGGGAAGCTAGCAGGAAATACTCTGATACCCCGACCCGATCCTGAGTGGAGAGCGGGTTCCCCATCTTCTCTCTCGAGTTCTCTCCCCCCTGGTGGCTCGGCTAGGGAGTTTCTTTCTCTCTCTCTCTCTCCCTCTCCTTTCTGAGCTGACAAAGGAGATTGTGACACTTCCTGGGCTCTGTCACTTCATGTGTCAACGGTGGGAGGAAGGAGGTGTGTGATACAATAGACTAGCACAGTGGTTAGAGTGCTCGCCTGGGAAACTTCGGGTCAAATCCCTGCTTGGTCACAGACTTTTGAGCAACCTTTAAAAGTCGGTTTCTCTGTGCCTGGTTTTCCCATTTGCAAAATGTGGATGTTAGCACAGCCCTGCGTCACATGGGTGTTGTGTTGTATATTAAAAATTGTGGGTTGCTTATATGCCACAGTAATTGGAGGCCATATAAATACCTAAGAGAGAGACCTACATAATACACATAGTCATCCTTGATTGGATCTCAGCTTCTGACAACACCTAAACTTCTGATAAATGTGCAGCTTACTGCCTTTTTTACATTCCAGATTCTGATGCAGTATAATAGAGTCTACACATGTCTTGTCCCTTAGCATTCCTTATTCCCTTCCTGATTAGGCCCAATTCCCTGCCCTGGTTAGATGCATGGGTGTTACACTATTATTTTTTTCTTGCTTGGGCTACAATATGGTTTACTAACATAGTTATAAATCTTCCCCAGTTTACATAGAGAAGTACTACTTTTGTAACAAATGCTAGTAATCAATAATACTGGCATGATTATTTGTCCTATTCACACAGAATGTAAGAGTAGAGATTTTAAGATTAAACCAAACAGAAAATGTCAGTTATGTTAAAAGTACAATGTGTAAGGCTCTCTGAAAACTCTCAGGCTTGGGTCTGCCCTCAGCTTTTGTTTGTGTGACTTTTTAAATATCCCATCCCTGGTTCAGTTGAGCTAGTACTAGATTGTACACCATACTGGCACTTCTCTAGTGGCCTCTTTGGTTTTTTCAGAATTAAAATTTTTTCTCCCCAGGGGTGTTACTTAGCTGGCCTCAGCTTTTCCCAGGATCCTCTCCCTCATCCTTTACTTTGCTGATTTTAGGTATACTAGTTCCCAGTTTTAGCAAACCTGGGAGATAACAAAGCATCACTTGGCTAGTCTCAGCTCGGTGGGAAAACAATTGACTAATAAGATTAGCGCAGTGCATTATAAAGAAATAAAACTTTACGTTTAAAATATTTCAACTACATCTGTAAAATGTTGAACATGCAGCATTCTGGCCACATTTCTGGTCCAGCAAGAGAAGCAAATGGGGAGAGAGAGTCATTATTATATAGATTACCAGTTTACAAATTAATACTTTTGTTTAAACCAGTCAGTTGATGCACATATACTTTGTATTGCCCAGACTTAGCCCACTTATAAGCAAGCTGCCTAAGCAGGATCTCCTGGACAACTAAATTCTGAAAGAGAAAATGGAAGTTAGAACACCAGTGAAATCTAAAACTGTAGCGAAATTTCAGATAAATGCACGTATTTATTAGGCAAAGTTGAACTCTTTCTCTAAGAAAATAAAATATCTAGATTATCCTTTTGTGGCACTCTAGTCTCCTCACTATTTGTGTCCTCCATACATTCCATTAGACGAGCATTATACTTTTACCATATAATACATAGTCGGAAATTGGATGTGCTGTGGGATTCTGTTTGAGAAATGAGCTTCTTCCAAATCCTGGTTTAGCGGACACCTGCTCTAGTGTGATAGAAACCACTCTGATCCTGTTTACAGGATGAACCAATGCATTGTGGAGCCTGGACAACCACAGCTAAATGAATAAATCTCTTAAATATTTAAATGGACACTTAACTTGAAATCTAGTCTGTTTAAAATAGGTTCATTTATTTCTCTTGTCTTTAGGTTCCTTTGCTTTTTTTTTTTTATGGTTCTGTAATCACATTTACTTTTCAAATGTCTTTGCTCTGCTGCATGTGAAAGACTCTCTCAAACAGGAGATTGACTGGAGACAGAATGAAATTTACTTTATACAAAGTGCTGTTTAATGAAACCAAAGAATATTTTTTCTCTGATTTTTCAGTTACACTAATCTTAGAAGATATAATAATACTGAGAAAAAATCGGAAGTATAATTTTTTTTTAAACTGGCAGTTGCTTTCTGTTCTGACCACTTACTGTGAACTACTTATTTCCTGGGTCACTGCCACCCAGATATGGCAGTACTTGTCATATTCTCTCCCAGCTCTCTTGCCTATCCTCTTCCATCATTCTTACCTATACTTGTGCCAGGGCACAGCATGAATCCTCAGGCAAGGCGGGACCAATTAATGGCTTAGGCCACTGGGACTAGTATAGCTTAGCAACAGGTGTACCTACATGCATATTAGTCCCAGTGATATATGCCATTAATTGGTCACGTCCTGCCTAGGTATCTGTGTATGTAAATTGGTGGGCTACGCACTGATACAGTTACAAGAAACCACATAACAATTTTGAACAACCACGTTGGTAGTATGGATACTTCAGACATTGAATAAACAAACTATCAAACTTGGCTGAACTCTGTGACCATAAAGTGGTGTGGTGTGATCGTGTAGATTGGTCCAAAGTGTTAGTGAAGTTAAGTAACTTAACAACATAGCTTAAACTACAATAGGACTTCAGAGAAACTGATTTGTGCAGTTGGAAACCAAAGAAGCATTGCAATTGTTCTCACTTAATTTTGGGCAGAGTTAGGGAGAATCCTGCAAAAATAGAAGTTTAGGAGAGGGCATTGTGTGATTTACTATTAGACCATTTTACTTTCCTATATCATCTTTGTGTTGTTTTCTAAATCCAAGACTTCTAAATATATAAGTAGATTTAAAGTGGGTTTAGAAAACAAACACTTGTAAATTATCTAAAAAAGTATTAATAGTAGAAAAGTTACACCAACATGTTTTAACATATATTATTTCTTCTAAAGAGAGACCTATGCTAATTGTAGAAACTTTTCAGAAAGGATAAACTCCAAGATATAAGTAGAGTTGCAAAAATATATCAGAGGTCAACATTTTTCTTGAAAGGGCCCCTTTAATGTCTTCTAAGTGTGCTTCAATAATACCTAGGCAATTCTCTCCCAGGTGAGGTTGCAATGGCACCTCACACTATACATTGATCACTAACACAACAAACAAATGACAGGATCACAATAAAAGTGGCAAAACATGATTCGTTTTGCAATAGCTAATTTCTTTATCTGCTATTGTTATTAAGAAATTTATAAAAAGATAAATTTTGTGAGAAGAGAATTTTTTAGTTAACAGAAGGCTAATGGGTATCTTAAGTGCAAATTGAGGCTGTCCATTCTTTGCTTAAAAGTTGATTTTTCCCCCCTACTCTGTGTTTGAGTATCTAACATGTTGTTTTGTACATCAGGCGACCTGGGTTCTGTTTCCTACTTTGGTAGACTACCAGTGTGACTTAATCTGTCTTGCTTTCTTACTGTCTGATGATCGTTAACTCTTTGTGTCCCCATCTGTAAAATGGAGATATCTACCCCTTGTACCTTAGAGGCAAAATTCAAAAAGCATGTTGAGAACTTAACTTAGAAGGCACTGTATAAGATCATCATTTTATACAGTATCTGAGATGGGAATGTATTTAGATATTTAAATACTGACAAGGAAATTCGTGTATGGCATTATATTCTGTTAGTGTGATTGATTACATTAATCTTTAATTTCTACCAGGTTACAGTTCCTCTGAGTCACCTCATCAATGCCTTCCATTCACCAAAAACCTCAGCTACTTCTATCAGCACAGCATCTATTCAGTCTCTACAGAGGGATACAGCCCCAGAACATGATGCTCAAAGCAGTGAGGTAATAAGAATTTCGGAGAGACGGGATTATATTTACATTTAAATGAGGTCTGAAGATTTTTCTTTTTTTTTTTTAAATTGTCAAATTTACATACAATTTGCTATCTTACAGCTAGTGTAGTATGTTTGATATAACAGGGAGCAGGGGGGGTTGGATGGATCGGGGGTTCTGAAGGGGCCAGTTGGGGCAGGGGCCAGGCTGTTTGAGGAGGCACAGCCTTCCCTACCCAGCCCACCATACCGTTTCACAACCCCGATGTGGCCCTCGGGCCAAAAAGTTTGCCCACCCCTGCTGTAGAATATGGATGTTTTGTGTGAGCTACATGAGTTCATCATATGGGATGTATGTTTGACAGCCTTGATCAAGAATCCAGCTTTGCCAGGTAGAACATCATGGGTTTTGAGCTGATGCTAGTGTAAGATCAGTGTTCTGCAGTTCTACTTTTGTCATATTAACTGGCTTATGCATAATTAATCAGAAAACAAGTGAAACATTTTACTCATACAAAAGGGTAAATATTTTGATTGATAGGATAAGGTCTCTCTCCTCCCCCCCTCCCAAATAGGCACAAATGAGGCAAAGAGCCAAATTCTAGTTTGTAATATGTACGTTGACTGCCAACACTGGCATGACTCCCTGTGCTTGAGCCATGAATACAAAATCCCTTTCCCTTCAGTGTGATTATACAAAACAGCGATCAGAGCTTGTTTATCTGGGTTTCTACAATTGTTCAGTTTCTGTAATTTTTTAAAATGACTGTGAAATATCCAATATCCACATTTCCTCAATTTCTCACCCACCACTCCCCCCCCCCCCCCCCCCAAAAAAAAAAAAAAAAAAAAAAAGACTGGCAAAAAAGCCAGAAATTGCAAAAGATTCTGCACCTCAGTCATTCTAACTAGTGGATAGCTGCTGTTGCACGTTCTTGGGGGATTTTTCTTCTCTCTGACAAAATAGCAACATCTCAAAGATTAGAAAGATGCTGGATGCTGAGAGGGGCAGGAAAATAATGCATCTGTCTGCTCAAACCAGAACAATAGTAGAAAACATGAATAAAAATAGATATTTTTATAAAAATCAGATTTTTTTAATTTATATTGAATCTATCTTTTCAAATATAAAGTTATTTAACATTAAATTACGTTAGCTGAATTTACTGTAATATATTAAAATAATTCACGTTAGATTTTTTAAAAAAAAAGTAAGCAATACATGTGATTACTAAAGTTTTAATGAAAGTCAGACTACTGAACTGATGGGAAATCACTGGGTAAGCACCTGGAGCCAGAGTTTGAAGTGTTAAACCAGCTTTTGACAGCAATAGCCTCTTTTGTGAGTGCAGAGAAAATATTTTCTTTTACGTTTTATTCAAGTAGTTCAGTTGAATGACTAATTCATTGAAAGTTAAGAAAATAATTGGGAGTTGAAAAAGCAGAAAAGCTTGTTTTACTCTTCCAATCTATAAATAGAAACTATGCATGAGAGGATGAGATCTACTAATTATAAAATCTTGAAGGACATGGTGACCAGAAACAATCAGTTCACTAATTACAGCTAATACTTTGTTTAATAAACCAGTCAGTTTTAAATGCCAGACATATTTTGATAAACTTTTTTCCTATATATTCAGCACATCTAAGGTAGTTGTTTTTAACTAATAAAACAACTTTGAAATGTTATTTGTGTGCATTTAATTGAATACCAGTTTCCATCAAATAAAGCTTGAAACAAATCGCAAGATAACAATCATCCAATAAATTAGAAATGCGGCATTCACCATTTTTTTTAACATAACATTATTCACATTCTTAATTTTTATGTTAAGCTGTATAATTGCTTACCTAAATGTGTACAGATGTGTATCGTCCTGGTAGCAAAAAGTACCACCAAATTTAGTGTTAAGGCTGTAGCTGGTTGCTGTTCAACATGTTTCAGTGATTACCAACTAATAAGAATCAACTTTTTCTTTAGGAAAATGAGAAGTACAAATACAAAACAGGATTTAAAATTGACAATTTAAATCAAGGTTTCTTGACTGCTGACTTAAATCATGACTAAAATTGGTGATTTAATTCACTTTGACTTAAATCAATCTACTTTGCTTTCAAATATGAAGAGAACATTCTTAACATGGACTAAGCAGACAAATGGCTATATATTAACAAACAAGCACACACTCTGATTAATACGCACAGGATGGCATATACAGAAGCTTATTTTATATCAATAACTGGTTTAATTTTTCTCTTAGAGTTTAATTAAGTCTTCCTATTTTTCTCCACCTAAAATGTGTTTTTCACTTTAAAATTCTTTCTTCTTTAAAAATCTGATAGTTGAAGCTGTATCAGTAATTCTGTGAAAATATCTCCTTCTTACCACTTTTTTTTCATGAGGTGACCTGATGTTATTAAAAAAAGAAAAGGAGTACTAGTGGCACCTTAGAGACTAACCAGTTTATCTGAGCATGAGCTTTCGTGGGTGCATCCGATGAAGTGAGCTGTAGCTCACAAAAGCTCATGCTCAAATAAATTGGTTAGTCTCTAAGGTGCCACTAGTACTCCTTTTCTTTTTGCGAATACGGACTAACATGGCTGCTACTCTGAAACCTGATGTTATTAAATATTAGAATACTTCTCTTATTGCTTTACAGCCTGTTCTGAATCTGAGAGATCTGGGATTGTCCGACTTGAAAGTTAGCCAGCTCGATGAACTAGTGAACAGGTTGCTTCCTGGCTATTGTACAGAAAACAAAATCTCTTCCCAGTGGAATACATCCTATATCTCTGCACAGTCCTTCTTTGAAAATAAACATGGTATGTTCCGGGGTGGTATGTCAGTATTACCATTTCAACAGAAATAAAAATGGGACTAGTGAAAGCTGTCACACTTAAATTTTCAAGCTGAAACCATGGTAAATCAAGCCATAGGTCATTATTTTATACAATTACTTAGTTTGTTTTAAACCACAATCTACTGGAACTGTCCATAGAAAAAAACAGTCAGAATACCAGTGTCATTTGCTATACAGATAATTTATAGAGTTTTCCTCTGAGTTTGTTGAATATCTTATAGTGTATTTCCAGTCACGCTCAGTGTTTTAGTCAGATTGTGAGACTTAGTTATTTTAGAGTTCAGTTTTTTTCTTCAGTCTGATATTCTGCTCAGCTGTAGTAGCTAATTTTATCAACTTAACATTGAGGCAAATGCAACCCTCTTATCTGATGGCAGGACTGAGCTGCTAGTTTCATTTACCAGTTAGGGCTTGTCTACACTACAACTTGGGATCAAGGCTGCAGCGATTGATCCACTGGGGGTCAATTTAGCAGGTTTAGTGAAGACCCACTAAATTGACCGCCAGTCGCTTGGTCTTCGGCTCCGGTACTCCACCAGATCGAGAAGAGTAAGGGGAGTCGACGAGAGAGCATCTCACAGCGACACAGCATAGTGTGCATCTCGTGGTAAGTGGATCTAAGCTACGTCAATTTGAATTATGCTATTCATGTAACTCAAATTGCATGGCTTAGATCGACTTTCCCTTTTTTAGCACAGACAAAGCCTTAAACTCAGTGAATGGAAGGAGAAACTGAGTGTAACTACTAGTGTATCTGTCTCTGAATATGATGTGTCAGTCTAGATAAAGTCCTTCTCCTTTTCTCTGAAGGATTTTTATAGCTTTTAAAATACAGAAATGTTGATATGAGTTGAAAAGGAATTCAGATTGGCTTCACTGTTAGTATGTGTTGCTAACTGTGTCATTACAGAAAATAATGTAAGAACTTGGGAATTTCTATGGTCAGTGTTATGTAGGAGTTCACACTAGATGATCTTAGTGGTACCTTCTGGCTCTAGAATCTGGGTGTCTTTTAAACCCCCCCACCCCCATTTTTTTTTTTGATGATGGCCTTATCATATGACTCTTCTGCCAAATTCAAAAGGAATGTTGCCGCAGAAGCAAGGTCTTGGTAGAAGTGTCCTGATTGCACTAGCAGCGGAAGCAATTAACTGGTATCTAAATTGCTGTCTCCACAGCATAGCAGTTGGGAGACTAGGAAGAGGGAAATCAGCTCGAGGCTAGCCTCAGAACAAAAGTACTAAAGGAACTGCATCCTGAGTTGGTATAAATGGGAGAAATAACTTGCAGAGACAAGTCCCCGGTTGAAAGGGGAGCGTTACAAAGGTTTTTGGGAGTCTTCAGAGCTATGAAAGTCCAGTTCATAAGATTGATCTTTTCACTTAGGGTGACAGAGGCCTGTCTTACACAACAGCATTAGGTCGATGTAAGGCAGCTTACATTGACCTAATTATGTCAGTGTACATATTACAGCCTTGCTCCTGCCCATGTAAGTGCTCTAGTACACTGACATGGTACCTCCACAAGAGGTGTAGAGCTTACGTTGGTGTAGTTAGGGCGACGCAGTGTCCCTGTAGACGCTGTATTACTTACATCTATTGACAGTCATTGTCAGTTTCAAGGCTCTGCTTGAGCTGTGAATTGACAAGAAAGCCAGCTCCCAGCTCGGCTGCTGCCCAGTCTGCTCCAACCCAGGGTGTTGCTCAGGCTGCCGCCCAGGCTCCCCACAGGGAGTCCTGCGGTCCTGGCTCCCCACTCCCTGCTGGGCTGCCGTCCGGGTTCACAGCTCCCTGCTCACATCTGGGCTGCCCCCCTGGGCTTTTGACTCCCTGCTCCCCACTGGGAGCGTGGCTGCACCCAGGGGGGAGCTCTGTGCCTGGAGCACAGTGCAGCTCCTGGCTCCGAGCAGGGAGCTGAGAAGCCCAGTGTGGCGTCCCCATTTCCAGCAGGGGGTAGGGAGGAGCTGGGCTCCTGGCGGCGAGCTGTGTGCGGAGCTGAGAGCCCTGGCTCTCACCCCCTCACATTGCCCCTCTTAAGTTGGTGGAAGCGCTCCAGGACATGCACCACTGACAGAAGGGCAGTGTGGACATGAACCACCACAGTTGTGGTGGCTGTAAGTTTATTTAACATAGGTCAACTTAAGTTTATAGTGTAGACGTGCCCTGGGTAGAGCTATTGGTGGGAGAGGAGCCCTGCCACAGGCTGAAGAGCTGCTAAAACTCCAGTGTAGGGGAAAGAAATCCTAGAATAGTAGAAACTGCTTCAGGACTGAAGCAAGCTCATTGTAACAGCTGAAAGCAGAATATATTTTATTTTATTTTATTGTAGAAGTTCTGTTTAACAGCATGTCCTTACGTCACTGAAATAAACCACCAGGATTCAAGATGAAATATTTTACTATCTTATGTAGAAGTTTAGTTAGCTTTTTAGTGATTTATCCTTACTTATTTCTTAAACTTTAAGGCTAAGATTTGTAAAGTTGCCTAAGGGCTTTGGATACCAAAATTAAGAATTAGGTGGAATCAGCCTAAGTATTACAAAACTTTTCCTGAGTTTTAGGTGTAATTTCTTTACCAGAGTGTGTTTTTAATTTAGCTGTGTTAATGAAGTACTGCTGACAACAAGCTTTGAAAGTTCCACAATTGTAAACACTTATGCGGGATGCCAGCTCACACTGCTTTTCGCTGTTACTCTTACATCTTATTACAACTTCATTTATATATGTGCTCATAATTAAAGATTGTATAGTAATATATATACACACACACACACACACAAGGGTGCACAATTAAGGTTGTACATTTAACTCTAACTTTTGCATTTCCAGGCTTTTGAGCATTTAAAATGTTACCTTAATGTTTCATTAATGTAAGTTTTTTTTTTTTGTATTTTAGTATACCCTTTAGTTACATTTAAGAAGATCGCCCAGAATAATCCTTAGATTTAACCAATTTATGTAAATATCTTCTTTGAACATGTGCTTACAAATATATATTTGGCTTCATGGTCCTCTGAATCATCATTTTGTGGACCATATCTGTGCCACCTTTGAAGCCTGCCTAATGGAGATGTTGAAATCAGTTTCTTAGCAGTACAATGCATTTCAATGACACTAAACCAGCGATACTCAGATCTCAGTGGTTCAGAAGCCAAATTAGCATTCAGCACTACTGCAAAGAGCCACAGTAGCGTGAATTCATTGTTTCATTTACTATATATTTTTATATATGTAAAATTCTCACAGCAAAATGACTGACCAAGTATTATTAACCAATAAAATAATATAGTAAAAGCATTCTGATTGTTTAATAATTAAATCACACATTGTTTTAAAATCATGTGTTGCAAAGAGCGGCAGAAAACACATTAAAGAGTCACTTGTGGCTTGTGAACCTCAGTCTGAGTAGCGCTATTTTGAACAATGGATATGTGGCATCTTGTGGTATGCTATCTATTCACAATAGGTAACATTTTTGAAATGGTATTTGCTGACGCATTTCCTGCTGTGTTGTCCCTTTTCCACTTCTTGTTGCTTCCATGCTATACTGCAACTATTAAACAAATCAAATATTTCTTAGTGTCGTCTTAAAATGTCTTAATGCTTTGTAAATACCTTATTTTTAAATCCATTCACGAAATGAGTCTCAACACAGAAATCCTGTGAGAGTCCAGTTAACTGGGATTTTCCTGTGCAGTTGCAGGATCCTGAGTCTTACCTGGAATATTTGTTTTCACCTGGAAGTTCTAATTAAAAGGATTCTAGCGTACTGAGAGAGTGTCCAAAATGAGGAAATTCAGTAATTCCCACTATATGTTGTTAGTAATGGTTTCTTTATTATTCTGTGCTGGAACTTCAAGTGACCAGATATAAATAAAGTAGACATTTGGATTCAACATAATTAAGAATAACTTAGTCTAAGTAAAAAGTCTAGTGTGAAATATCATGTACCTAAAATGGAAATCGTGCTTATGTTGTTGAATCTTTTTTTCTAGGTTTCATGGATGTCTTTAGAACTTTACGCACATCTTACTTATACAGACAGCATCCTAGTCCCCTCCAGCGTGTGTGTTCAGACCTTCAGCGCTGGCCAGGTATGAAGCAAGAAACTACCTCATGAGATCAGTTAATTTGTTTTTAACTTACATCATGTTTTTTTTTCCCCTGGGAAATTCTACTTAGTTTGAGTAAAGGGGGCATTCAGCAAATATTGGCAAACTTACTTGAATTTGGTACTTTACTTTTTTAAAAAGTCATCCTAAGGGCCTTCTTTTCTTACGAGTTTTTGGGGTGTTAAATCAGAAGAGATCTTTAGAAACGTGGTTTCGTGGTAAAGTCAATAAATATGACATCATTAATAGACCTTGCTTTAAGGTGTGAAATTCTTAAGTTATGTTATTGAAGAGGACCTATACCCCCTCATCTTTTAAGTCAAATAAGTAAATTCAATCTGACATTAGTGCTAGTGAGCTTTCTTAAGATGTAACTTGTGTCGCTCTCCTTTGGTTTTGTAGTAGGATTGCAGTTCATTTAATTAAATATGCTGAGGGATTCAGAACGATTTTAGTATTAAATGGGGAGCTTGGGTTGCAAGAGGCTTTTTGGAGTGAGTGTAGCCATTCAAAGGCTCAGATAAAACTTTAAGACTAATTGAAATGACTAGTGATTTATTCTTGTCACCTAGCACCTTTAGTATAGTCACTTATATATTTCATAAATAATAAAAACAAAGAGTATCATTTGTAAGAGGCTTTGGAGAAATAAGACAGAGGAAGAACCTACAAATATGGTGTAACCTTGATTTGTTTGACAAACCTTATTCCTTCTCTGCTTAAAGAGGAAGTATGATGTTAAAGGAAAGTGTTTTTGTTTAAGTTTTCATACAGTCTCGGGGTTTTAAGACTTTGAAATCAAGAGCAAGACGTCTGCAGTCGACATCTGAACGATTTGCAGAAACAGAAAATGTGTCCCCTTCATTTGTAAAGGCAAGTACAAAGAGCTACATTTTTGAGATCATGACTACTGTGAAGAAATTGAAGACTTAACTTATGACATTTAATTACTGAATAATCAGTAATGTTCTCACTTATTGAAAGGAAAATCTTCCTAGATCTTATAACTTGAATGAATTGAAAGGATTCCATTTCCCCCTCCTTAATCCTGCATCCAGGACTTGCTTTACTATTGCTGATATAAGGATCCCCAAATCTATTACGTCTTGTAATGATAGCAGGTTGAAAACCTAAAAGAGTAAATTTTTAATTCCAAAATAAAATATTTTGCTTCTGACTTTATTTTTAAAATAAATTACAAAATAATCTTGGAGACCAGTGAAGCACTCCTAAATGTAGAAATTCAGTGAGTGGTTTCACTTATAAATGGTGCTTTTTTTGTACTATAGCAGTTGTAACTTGGCTACTGCTTTAAGAATAGCTACTTTGGTGGCTGATGTCTTTTTAACATGGTAACATGCTTACCTGAACAGGAGGTGTCTTCCTGAGTTAAAGCTAACTTGCAGAAATCTAATGCAGTAAACCCAGTGACCCAGATCTTGGAGTAGCCAGTAAATTTTGTTATTGGAATAGCTACTCTGTCATGGATGCCCCTTATAGTAGAACCTCAGATTTACAAACACCAGAGTTATGAACTGACCAGTCAACTGCACACCTCATTTGGAACCGGAAGTATGCAAGCAGGCAGCAGAGACACAAAAATGAAAACAAAAACAAAACCTCTCAAATACAGTATTGTGTTAAAGGCAAACTACTAAAAAAAAAAAAGGGGGGGAAAGTTTAAAAAAAAAAATTATTTGACAAGGTAAGGAACCTGTTTCTGTGCTTGTTTCAAGATGGTTAAAAGCAGTATTTTTCTTCTGCGTAGTAAAGTTTCAAAGCTGTATTAAGTCAATGTTCAATTGTAAACTTTTGAAAGAAGAACCATAACATTTTTGTTCCAAGTTACAAACGTTTCAGAGTTACAAACAACCTCCATTCCCAAGGTGTTTGTAACTCTGAGGTTCTACTGTATAACATTTTGTAAACTGAAAACAAATGAATATTGCTAATGTCTGACAGTTCCTCATTGAAAAACTTACACGTCAGGAAGCCAATTCACTATCGTTTTTGCTCTGCATGAAAACTGGCTCTCTATCAAAATGAATACAAAGTAATATTAGTATGCAATGTATGTTTAGGGACTCCTTTTGAGAGACCGAGGATCTGATGTTGAAAGCTTAGACAAGTTAGTGAAAACAAAAAATGTACCTGAAGCTCATCAAGATGCATTTAAAACTGGTTTTGCTGAGGGCTTTTTGAAAGCACAGGCACTGACGCAAAGAACAAATGGTAAGCTGCTTTAACGTAATACCATCACATTCTGTTTTTTGGAAAGTAGTTTATTTCTTCCTATTTAAAAAATTTTTTTTTTCTTTTACAGATTCCTTAAGACGAACACGTCTTTTTCTCCTTGTTTTGTTACTGCTTGGTATTTATGGCTTGTCAAAAACCCCATTTTTATCTGGTAAAGGCTCCTTTTCTGATACTGGTTTGTTAACTTTTCATTCCTTTAACCTTTCGCTTTACTCAGTTTCTTTGTGTTCAGGTTGAACACTAAGTAAAATGTGTATTGTACTTTGTATTGTGATTATTGTATTTTGATTGGTTTCAAAATACCAAAGGAATTTTAAGTAATATTTATTGCTTTTGCATTCAGCACTTCAAAAGATAACTACAAATGTGTAAAGTAATTTTTTTTTCTTACTCTGATACTCTGTCAATTCTTGACTTTCTTGATAAAACTCTTGCAAATGAGGGTGGAGGGAGCCGAATAAGTAATGCGACCCAGAATTTAGGTCGATCTGTTCTCATTCAGGTCAGTAGTGAGAAAAAGACTTCTTGCCATTTGGTGGCTCTCATGTGATCTCGCCTAGCTTCTAGTGACCAGGTGCTTATGTTGCCAAAAGCACCATCATAAATTTATGCTTATTAGCTATCTCATCTGAATGGCCAAAGGCTGAATGTGTCAATATTGGACTACAGTTCCATATTTAGGGGTGATCCCTCTGGAACAGAGGTGAGAATCATTGTTGTGGCATTGTGGGGAAGTTTGTACAACTACCCATGTATATTTTTTTTGTGGAGACAGGACTTCTTCCTGAGCTGTGGAGGAATGATCTCTAAAATGAACCAAAAAGCAATTGGTTAATCTCTCTCATATAGCTATTAAATATATGTGGAAAAAATCTAAACCTTAATTGTTCTACAAAATGAAGCTATTAAAATATTTATTATAGCTGGACACTTGTAAATGGAAACATTGCTCTCCAAAAAAAGATGTGGATGGCATAACACAGGCAGATTAACTGTGCATATCCATTAAAAATATAATATATGTAGTCTTGGAATTAAATGGCATCTTGTATACTGAAACATCCCCCCTTCTGGTTTGCCTGCAGTACGCTTTCGGACAACATCTGGGCTTGATGCAGCAGTTGATCCTATTCAGATGAAAAATGTCACCTTTGAACATGTTAAAGGGGTAAGTTAAAAAATTAGCTTTGTGTGGATCGCTTGTTGCCAAACTGAGAACCTGATAAATTATGGGTTCTTGCAGGTATTTCCTAAAAGTGGTAGCCCATGGCTAAAAGTCTTGTTTTTATAGGACTGGCTATAGAATGATAGAATTAGGTCTGCACTGTGAATGAATCATAAACCTAGAAAAGCAAGGAAGTGAAGACCAGCATTGCATTTCCAAATTGTTCTATAGTTAGTAGAGAGGCAACAAGGTTTTAGAGTCCAGGTAAGTAGCTGCCAACTGATTTTTGTTTTCCGTAGGCAGCGTGGGTTGAGGGGGAAGTCCGTGGCGTATGTTCTATCTTCCTGGTGCCTGGAATAGATTATTTCACAAACTAACATTCTCAAACTGTAGTAGCCAAGCATAAGTATATTTTTGTTGCCCCTGTGGTGAGTGACATGTCTGCATCCACAAGCTTCAAGTATTACCAGATGTTGGGAATGAATGCTTAAGGACAGCACAGTCTCTACTAAGCCAGAATTACCACTGAAGAAGGCTACTCTAGGTGCTTAAAACGCCAGAAGGCATTTGTTTCTGATTCCCCTAATCTTCTTAATAGGGAGCTATTTCAATGGGTAGTTATTTGCCTGCACTCTAAATTCCTGTTTAATCTCTACTGCAAAAATTTTTGATTATCTGAAATAAATAGTTGTGATAGTCTCATTGGAGAAAACTTTGGCATTAACTTCAGTAATACTCCACTTTGTTATAGAATTTGGTTGTTTTTATTTTTTGTATCGTAAGGACAATATAAAATATTATGCTTTCTTTTTGAAGCATTAAGGTCTACACTGCATTTAATGCATTTTCCTAGTCCATTGTTTTGTGTGAGCAATTGCTGCAATCTGAACATACCTACTCATGTTCCTAGCACGGACTACTTCCACGTTTTTTGTCCACGATTATTTGTAACTGTATAAAAGATTGCAGCTATTTTGATAACTACTTTGTCACATTTCCTGGCATATTTTAATATGTAGGTGGAAGAAGCAAAGCAGGAATTACAGGAAGTTGTAGAATTCTTGAAAAATCCACAGAAATTTACTGTCCTGGGAGGTAAACTTCCAAAAGGTAAGAATGTTGTCTAATTTATATAAATAAGATTCCTGAAGTGTCACGTTGAAGCCTTGAATGTCTGAGTCAGTGTGAAGCAATGGATACAGCTACCAGAATGGTTGCAAACTCTTTGTTTAGAATATTACTAGATTCAATCCTACTGGGCTTTGCTATCTATCATCATCCAGATATTAAGTTCTCAGCCATTTTGACTTTTCAGACTACACCAGTGTGTTATACAGCTACAGTGTAGCATATATCATCTATACCACGCCAAGAGTCCTACCTACCCCGTTGTGATAGGACAGGTAACTTAGGTTTTTTAAGTAGTAAAAATTGGTATTGTTTATGGTAGATGTGTTTTGTCTTTGTCACTTGTAACTCTATGTGAACAAAATTTTGATCGTATCAAAGGCACTTGTGCTCATTGAGCGTTAAATCTGTGGTATGTTTATAGCTTAAAATCACCTGAGTTAACAAAAGAATCTTAATATGTTTAAAAAAGAAGCAATATTTATGCTCTAACTTTAAAAGGGCTCAGCCACTTTTGCTGAAACTCCCCCAGAACTCTTGTGTTGTCTCAGCCCAAATGTGAGAAATGAGAATCTTGGGGGAAAAAATGGAAGGCTATGAGTTTTAAAAAAAAAAAAAAGTTTAAGAAATTAGTGGGCTAGAATGGAATGGTTCTTTTCATCCTAAAAGTTAGTCTGTTAGGAAATTGAACAGTTGTTGACAATGGCTTGCCTCTCCTTGTTGCCATGACCTGGTATAGAAAATGGTTTAGACTGGACACAATGGTTACCACCATTTCAGCAAGTAAAACCTAATACTTGCTGGAACTTGTCTTGAGTTTGACCACCACCAAATCTCAGGGGTGTGAAATGGGCTTGCCACATCTGCGCTGCCACTTGAACTGTTTTCAGTAACAGGTTAGAAGCACTCATAACTGAAACCCATTTTCAACAATGGCTCAATCGTCTAATATACACTGGCCTTAAGTTATGGCATTTATGGCAGTTGATTGCTCACTTACACAGGGGAAAAGGGAATTTGTACTCTGTTTATGTCAAATTATTTTCATCTGACATTTGAAATAAGGTTATAATTATGTTTTAAACGGTTGTTTGTTTTTCTCTTTTTAATTCATATAGACAGGCTTTAAATCTTCTATAAAGTTTAAATGAGTCTCATTGACCCATCCTACTTTATAGAGATCATATTGTTGATCATATTGATAATTTAACAAGTCACAGGACCATGACTCAACCTACATAGTAGATTGTGTTTTTTAAACGGGGAAAATTCTCAAGTGTAAGAAAGGGCAACACTGTTGAGCAAGTTTAATAGAACTCCAATTTTTCCTAAATATATTTATCAAAAAGTTGACATTGGTAGAATTTCAGTAATGATAGTATTGTATACTGTTGTATCTAGATTTCTGATTTTATTTGGCAGTATGCTTCTTTTTAAATTTACAGATCTGCTGTTTCCATGCTTCAAATGTGGATCAAAGTATAAATAGATCAACTGTAAATCTTAAGTCCTGCTATGCTGCAACCATGTTGAAATCTTGGTTGAGCAATATTTGAAATTAAATATTAAGATATAATTGAAGCTAGTTGTAAGGTTTTTTTTAAAAGGCTTGGAAGATATGAGAGAGCTACTGTATAACAGTTTGTTTATGATGGTATAAATCTTTCTTCAGGGATTTTGTTAGTTGGACCACCAGGTACAGGCAAGACCCTTCTTGCACGAGCTGTGGCTGGTGAAGCTGATGTTCCATTCTACTACGCATCTGGGTCAGAGTTTGATGAGATGTTCGTTGGTGTTGGAGCCAGTCGTATCCGAAATCTGTTTAGTAAGTTAATTTTTCAGTTCAGTTGTTTTCTATTCCTTTAACACTTGAAGTTGGGTGTTTGCTGATGCTATTTAAACATGTCAGGAGTACATATGTTAATTGCATAAAGTCCTGGCTGCTGAAAAGTAGCAATGTCTCATGGCAAAACACACTTCCACTCTGGGCCAGTTTTCCATTTAAATGAATGAGACTAACTGGACTCATGAGTGGCCATTAACTGCAGAAACCTACTATTTTTAACTGTCAACATTAATTTTAAACTATTTCCAACACATGTAGAAATGTGTCTTGGTAAGTTATTTAATACCTCCGTCTTTCATAGACAAAGGGACACTGTTCACTTAAAATCATAATTCTGTCTGAAATATTATTTAGCTGCTGTTGTCACAAGTAGGTCCCAACATTACTAAATGTAATGAGTAGGGCTTCGTGTCTCTCAAGGAAGTTGAGGATTCTGTGATTTTCTGCGACCGGATTTAGTCGGGTATTTATAGTAAAAGTCACGGGCCATGAATTTTTGTTTATTGCCCTTGACCTGTCCGTGACTTTTACTAAAAATACCCGTGACTAAATCGTAACCTTAGTAATGAGTAAGGAAGAACTTTTTTTTAGTTTTAATATAAATAAAACAAAATATAAACAAAATGTAACAAACAAGATGTCAGTCTTCAGCTTGACACTTTCCTTGTGTTGCCTGCCTTTATCCTTTGTCTGTTTTTTTTCTTTCTAAAATGTAAGTGCATGTTGTAGGATATGTCTTCCTCAATGTGTGTACAGTGCTTAGCACATTGTGGATGCTACTGTGCTATAATAAACAATATTTTGACAAGACTGTGTGTGTAGCCAGTTTCATTCTTTCCACAGTATAGTAATTTTCTCCTTTTTGTAACTTTCACACAGCAAGAGGAAAAAAACATTTTTTAAAAGTGGGGGGGAAGTGGTAAAACTACAAACTGGTAGGCGACTTAAGCACAGGTGTAGTACCTGAAACTCACTTCTTTTACTTTAAACTTTGTCGCCTTAAAAAAGTAAGTAAAATGTGCCTAGTCGAGGGGGCACTAGACTGGGGCTCAGGAAAGCTGGTTTCTTTTCCTGACTCTATCACTGACCTGCAGAGTGACCCTGGGTGAGTCACTTCACCTCTGTGCCCCAGTTTCCAAGTCTGTACAACTGGGAGAATACCTCCCTCCCTTGTAAAGTGCTTTGAGATTTTTCGATGAAAAGTGATGTGTAAGTTAGGTTTATGTATTAAATTGAGTAGATATCAAGTTGACTGTGTCCCTCTCAGTTCAAAATAGAATTGGGTTTAACTTTTATTTTTTAATCCATTTAATATTGGATTAATCAGTTTAATTCGTCTTGTTTAGTATATTTTTGTCTATCATGAGAGTGGGCTAATTTTGGGCCAAAACTGAAGTTGTGATAATGCAAGGTTTTATAAAATCTAAGTTTAATAGAATCGTTCCTCTGTGATGCTTGCCTCGAAGATACTGAAAAGCAAAAATTGACTAAGGTGTGCCCGTTTTTCATCTCCATATGTCTGAAGAATTGGAGAAAATATTTTGTGATAGGAAATATATTAAGGGATTATTCACTTCTTCCTCTCCTCATCAAATTAAGGCCAATACAGTTGCTAACATCTCAATATCCCCTTTCTTATTCCAATCAACAGCCTCTGAGTGTGAGCTTTAAAGCACTATGAAAACTGGTATGGCCAAATACTGACTTTTTGCCTTGACACTTGTCATTTTGCTCAAGTCACCTTCCCATATATGTAGATGCAAGTTTTCCTGAACAGATGGTATTTAGAAGGAAAATAAAGCCAACCTGTGATGCTTAGTATGTATGCACCCATTTGTGGTCTGAATGTTAGATTATTGGGGAGTTTTCTAAGGCCACCACTATCGCTTTTGAGCGTTAATACCTGTAATTCTGAAGGTGAAACCTTTGCTGTGAGATAGCTGATAAGGTACAATACAATGGGTCAACTTAAAGTTCCTCAAATTTGGCAATGTCTTCTGTTTTAATGGGTCACAATTTTACATCTACTTACACTAAACAGTTTTTGTGAGCATATGATCTAAAATATGAATTTCTTAATCTTTGGTGACTTTTTCCCAAATACATTAGTTCATTGACTGAAATAAGTGCAATTCTGGTGACAGTTGGCAAAAAAAAAAAATGGAATCCTAAAATAGTGGAATAATAGACTAGAAATAATAGAATCCTAAAATAATTGGGAAAGTTGGATTTAGTTTCAATATGTGAAATACTTTGATTTCAAATGTTCTTAAAATATTTTCTTTGTTAGGGGAAGCAAAAGCAAATGCTCCTTGTGTTATATTTATTGATGAGTTGGATTCTGTGGGCGGGAAGAGAATTGAGTCTCCAATGCATCCTTACTCAAGACAGACCATCAATCAACTTCTTGCCGAAATGGACGGGTACATATTTTTTTGTTCTTTTGTAGTGAGCCAACCTTTGTCTATATTGATATTTTTAAAACACCTGAATGAGATATTCCCTCTCTTAAAGTTAAGGTTAAGAATCTCTTCAAAATTGAGATTTGATTAAAGGTTATACAATTTAAATAATACCTAGAACCAATTTCATCACCACTTTATGCCAGCAAGAACAGTAGAGCCAGGGATTCTGGTGGCGGAAAGTATATGAGAGGGCCAGGTTGAAGTGGCAAAGCAGATGAATTGGCGAGGAGGGGAGTGGGCTTGATGGAGGAGGTGCAAGGTTTTAAAAAAAAAAAAAGAGAGAAAAAGGCGGGAAAGATTAAGCGGGGGAATGAGAAATCTGAGTTGGAGCATTAGCTGGTGTAGTGCCTGTAGAGCTCCAGCAGGAATTAAAGCTACCAATGAAAGGGGAAGTAGTGATGGAAATGTTGCTTTCCCTTTGCAGGGTTGAATAATCCTTTCCCCTCTAGCCCCAGGGGCAATGGCTTAGTAAGTGCCAGAAGGGCTATGTGCACCAGCTTTGCTTAACTTTGTCTTTTTCCTCTGATTCAAGTAGATGCATTTGACAGGTGTTCTCACTGGGATACAGACCTTGAGAACTAGGAACAGTGTTTCAAGGGTTTAAACCAAATAAAATCTAAATTCACCTCCCCCCAGATAGAAGTATTAAGCTGAAAAGCGCTTACTACCTGCATGTTGTCCTCAAGGATAAGCTAATAAAACTGTGTCCCTACTTGGCCTAGGGAGCTTGGCTGCATCTTGCCACTTTGACAGGCAGTACAGGTTTGGAATGTTCCTTCATCTATCTTTATGTAATAGTGCTTAACTCAGAGTCTTGGACAAAAATGCACCTGATGTTTCACATCAACTCATTCAAGCCAGAAGCCTAACAAAGCTATTTTTGTTACTGATTAAGCCTAAAATACTTCAATTTTCAAAACAGAGGTTTGATTTTGGGAGGTGAAAAATACCCCTTTTCCATTATTTAGACCAAACTTTAAGCTCCATTTGAGGAAATAAAGACGCTTTGTTCCTGTTAATGATGATCTATCAATTGATTGCCTCCAGAGCTGTGTCTTCTGGAATGGATGGGCAGGTAGAGGGGACTTGTAGACAGTCATTGGGTTGATGTGGCTATGTTTGTATGCCAGAAGCTGGGAATGAGCGACAGGGGATGGATCACTTTGAGTACCTGTTCTGTTCATTCCCTCTGGGGCACCTGGCACTGGCCATTGTTGGAAGACAGGATACTGGGCTAGATCGACCTTTGGCCTGACCTAATAGGGCCATTCTTATGTTCTTTGTGGCTCATACCTCGTTGGACTCCACACTCCGAAAGGCCAATTGACTGCAGCTGGCCCAGAGAAGAGCCAGGAGTAGTAAACTAGCTAAAAAGTGGGCAGTCCTTGGTTTTTTTGGTTTTTGTTTTTTTTTTAAATAAAATTTCATAATGCTTAGGAATCTAATTTTGTAAACTAATATCCTTTAAAATCTTTTTTTGAAGCTTTAAGCCTAATGAAGGAGTTATTATTATTGGTGCAACAAACTTCCCTGAAGCATTAGATAAGTAAGTATGAAGTTTATGTACCAGTTTCACAAATGTGTATTAAATCTCCAATTGTATAGTGATGGGGGCTGTTTAAGTAACTAGATGCAGTTGTGATAATCTTCAGATTTTACAAATGATGTTGAGGTTACTTTTCTCTGGAAAGCTGTAGGGACTGGCCAATTTGTAACATTTAAGAGCCACTGATTTAGAGGAAACAGGTAATATTACCATGTTTTCTAGTAAGAATTGTAAAAATTTGCAAAGTGGTGGCTGGGTGCCCCCTCTGCCACGATGCATTAACAACTTGGTAAAGAATCACCCCCTTAGCTGCATATACATTTTTGGCAGTAATTCTATACAAAAAAAATATTACTGTACCTCCTGATAGATTAATAGAAATTGCTTTCTGCTAAAGTTAACCAGCAACAAACACCTACATCCGCTTTTTCCGCAGTGTACAGGTAAGTGGAGAGAGAGGTGTGTTCCTGGGAGAAAGTCTTCTCAAAATGTCTGTTTTATTAGGAAAATTAGATGTGTTGCTGTAACACTCTGTCAGTAACATTGATATTCAAATGTTAAAGCACGTCTTATTTACTAAGTTTCTTTTTCCTTTCTCTTAGTGCTCTAATACGTCCTGGCCGCTTTGACATGCAAGTTACAGTTCCAAGGCCAGATGTAAAAGGTCGAACAGAAATTCTGAAATGGTACCTTAATAAAATAAAGTATGATCAATGTAAGTATCAATATTTAGTTGCATGGGGTGACATCTTTTGCCATCAGACTCTTGGTCCATCTAGCTCAGCGATTCTCACCCCGAAGTGGGTTGTGACCCCATTTTAATGGGGTCGCCAGGGCTAGCTTAGACTTGCTGGGGCCCAGTGCCAAAGGCAAAGCCCAAGCCTGAGGACTTCAGCCCTGGGTGGCAGGGCTCAGGTTACAGGCCCCCTGCCTGGGGCTGAAGCCCTTGGGCTTCGGCTTTGGCTCCCCGGCCTGGGGAGGTAGGGCTTTGGTTTTCCCCTGCCCTCCCCCGGGGTGGCGGGGCTTGGGAGGGCTCAGGCTTTGGTCCCCCCTTCTGGGATCATGAAGTAATTTTTGTTGTCAGAAAGGGTCACGATGCAATGAAGTTTGAGAACCCCTGATCTGGTTCATTGTCATGTCAGCGATAGTGACCTGAACCAGATGCCTCAGATGAAGGTGCAAGAAACTGCAATAGGCAGTTGTGGGACAACCTGCCCCAAGCAAAGCTTCCTTCTAATCCGCAATGGTTAGAGGTGTGTCTAAATCCAGAGACATGAGAGTTCATATCCCTTCTAAAACTTGTTTGTTTTAATATTTACTATTGTAACCAGGCATTCTCATTCATATAAATGTCGAACCCCTTTTTGACATTGTTAGATAAACAGAAAAAAAAATCTTTGCAAGGAAATAATAGGTGGTATCAATATCTGTTCTTTTTTGCACGCAGCTCTCGATCCAGAAATAATCGCCCGAGGTACAGTAGGATTTTCTGGAGCAGAGCTAGAAAATCTTGTGAACCAAGCTGCATTAAAGGCAGCTGTTGATGGGAAAGATATGGTAACCATGAAGGAACTGGAATTCTCAAAGGACAAAATTCTCATGGGTAGGCTTTTACATATGCAAGACTAACAATTTTTAAGATAGTGTGGTGATTTTGTATTTGAGTGTGTTTATTGCATTTCGTTATCTGTTTCAACTACCTTCTTCTCAGTTAGACTGATGTTTTTAGGTTAGTGCCTGCCAATTACAATGGTGGTACATTAGAAAGTCCTGAGATAGATGCTTTCAAATGCAAACCTAAATGATATTCTAATAATGTAATAGCCTCAAGTACAGTAATGTTATCTAGTTAGGTCAAAGCTTATAATAGTTGCCATGGCAGGTTCGGATACTGACAGCAAACGCTCTGTATGGTAGTGTGCTACATTGGGAAACTTACTCTGGCCATAAAGGCTAATGGCTTTTAGATGCAATTATTTGAATCATTATATCCAACATGCTTGGGTGCTCAGAAGCGCTGAAGTTAGGAAGAAATTAACATGTTTCCAACCTACTGCAGTAATCTTTCACAAATTCAAATAGTGTACAAAAAATAAACAGTGGCACTGTCTGTAACATACTCAGCCAGACTATATCATAGATACAGTTACGAGAATATTTGGATTGAAGTAAAGCATGCTGTTGTGACATGACTGAGGCTTTGGGGGAGGATGAGGATTAAGGGGATGACCTGTATCTGTAGACTTCTGCTGTTCACTTCAATTTTGGATAGGACCCATCTGGATCAGAGGGTTAACAGTATGTTAACCGCAGTTTAAAACAGATTTTCTGAGATTTGCTAATACTGCAAGCTTCTTGTAGCAAGGACTGTTTCAGTAATGAGTATGCCGTCAGCATTTAAAAATAAATGGGAGGCAAAGGATCAATTAAAGGAGATATGCGTCTTCCTTGTAAAGAAGGGAGGTAGATTATCAGAACCCTGGAGCAAGATTTGGTTTGAGTTGCATGTGGTGAGGTAAAACTTAGATGCCTGAGGCATATACTATTCCAAAAACCTCTTCTGATCCTTTTATACTTGATGGACTGAAATTTTCAAATGCACTTGGAATTAGCCTCACATTACTCCCATTAAAGTCAAATTGACTTCAGTGAGAGCGGGGTTAGACCAATACTGAGCCTTTTTGAAAATTCCTCCCAGTAACAAATCTAATGACAATAGTTTGATTCTTATTTCACTGTAGTCCTCAAATGTCGGTCATGTGTATGTAAACATGTTTGAATGATAGTTAATTTCATGTGCTTTTTATGCAGCTTTATTAATCTCTTCCTTTTCATATGTTTTTAAGGACCTGAACGTAGAAGTGTAGAAATTGACGATAAAAACAAAACAATCACAGCATATCATGAATCTGGACATGCTATAATTGCATATTATACCAAAGATGCAATGCCAATCAACAAAGCTACAATCATGCCCCGAGGACCAACACTTGGACATGTGAGGTTTTTTTAAAAATAAGCCTAACATTTATACTATTTACCTTTTTGCACTTTCAAGGAATTTCCCAGCAACATTGTGACATAAAAGGCATGTCGTGATATTGCAAAACTACTGTAATAAACTAATGTATATATGATATAAAAATAAGCTTTTTAAAGAGAATCTTCTGAATCTTTTTTCCACTTTGTTCCTTTTTCCTATAGCTGGGTTAGAGAGACAGACTTCTCTTTAGCTTCAAACCAGCTAGCCATCAATAATGGTTCAAACAAACAAGGAGGGAATATTAAGTCTTGATGTGATTCTGAACTAGTACTGGTCCTTTTCTCTTCTAGAACAGCCAGAAAATCCCGGAAAGCTTAAAAGCAGAGCTGCCTTTTGTAGAAACTTCCTTGTATCAAGCCAATACTTCTCCAAAGATATTTTATCTAAAATATATTGCTAACTTCAGTAATTTGCTCGCTCTTCTTTTAGGACAGACCTTGCCCCTTCAGCATTTCTATCCTGTCCTTTGAAATCTGAGCTGGGTGATATTTGAACAAAAAGGGACGTGTTCCCTATTGTGTATATTTGTCTTTTAAATATCCAGCCAAACTAGCGTAATACATTGATCCAGAAGCATGTGGACCAGTGTCCAAACAGGTACAGAACAAGATGGGATATTAGTTGGTGTGTGCTATAGATCACCAAATTAGTTTTAGGGAACAAGATGACCACTGCCTTACGCACCTATTTACAACATGTAAGGAAAAAAAGTTGAGACTGGGGGACTTTAGTTTGAGTGGAGTCCTGGACTCCATGGAAGTCTCATGGTGCCAGTACTAAAACATCCTCAAGTGTTGCAGTCAACACTGAGGAATTCTATATTAAGGCAAGGTCTAACAGAGCAACTGACCACAGAACTAAAAATTAATGGATGCTTGGGTATAATTGATCATGACTTTGATCATGTTTATAATGTGCAAGCAGAATAAAGTCCAGACCAGTAATACATGTGCTTTAATAGGGCTAATTTGGGTTAGGAAATAATTTAAGCACACCTTACTAAATGCCCAGAAAGTCCCAATTGAAAAAGAAGACTGCACTAGTTAAAAGATCAACCTGGTTTAGAGGGGAAGTGGAGGCAGCTGTAAAAACAAACAAATTAAAGAAAGGGGAAGTTGACAGTAATTAATATAAATCAGAAGTTAGGAATTGTAGAAATTGATAGGGGACACAAGGAGAAATCTATGGCCAGCACAGTAAAGGACAATGAGGAGTTTTTAAATATAATAGAAACAAATGAATCCTGACAATGGTATTGGTCCATTACTAGAGAGAGATGGTATTATCTATAATAATTAGAGCCCTACCAAATTCACGGTCCATTTTGGTCAATTTCATGGTGTTGATTTTTTGATTTCAGATATTTAAATCTGAAATTTCACAGTGTTGTAATTGTAGGGGTCTGGACCCAACTCTTAAGGCAGCAGCGCAGAAGTAAGGGTGGCATGCTATGGTATTGCTACCCTTACTTCTGTGCTGCTGCTGGTGGGGCACTGCCTTCAGAGTTGGGCGCCTGGCTAGCAGTCACCGCTCTCCAGCCACCCAGGTCGGAAGGTAATGCAGAAGTAAAGGTGGCAATACTGCGACCCCCCCCCCCCCCCCCCCCCCCGCGCACACACACAATAACCTTGCGAACCCCACCCCCACCCCCCCGACCCTCTGTTGGGTCAGGACCCCCAGTTTGAGAAACACTGGTTTCTTCTGTGAAATCTGTATAGAATAGGGCAGTGGTTCTCAAACTTCATTGGACCATGACCCCCTTCTGACAACAAAAATTACTAATAAATCAAGATTGAATGTTTTTTAAAAAGGGATGTTGTAGGAATACGAGAATTATTTTGGAAGTTTTATGGCCTGTGTTGTACAGGAGGTCAGACTAGATGATCACAATGGTTCCTTCTGGCCTTGGAATCTATGAATCTATATCCCTCAGACAAGTTGACCTGTGCTCAGCACACATTTAGGAAATACTGGGGATACTAGTCATTTTGTAGTTCCCTGATCTTGGTTCTTAGGTATATGAACCTGTAGGTTGCTTAGGGCTTCTGATTTTACATTTTACCAATAAAACACCTCTGATTTAAAAAAAAGAAAAGAAATTGGTATTTATCCAATAAACACTGAAAATAGTTACTTGTATCTTAGGCCTTGTCTACACAGAGCAGTAGTTTGGACTACGGGGGTGTGATTTTTAAAGCACACTAATGTGTTGATCTTTAATAGGTCCGTGGAGACCCTGCTGGTGTGCACTAAAAGTTCCCTAGTGTGCTTTAACATAGTGCAATTTGAAACAGGACTACATTAAAGTGTACTAAGGAATGTTACAAAGAGAGTGCTCATTACAGTATATACTGATGAGCCCTGAAAACCCCTGATTTTTAGACATCTATATAAAACTCAAAAATTGCTTAAAACCCCCCTGAAAAATGAAATTAATAAATCCAGAAAAAAACAGAAGCCCTAACACTGCTGTTTTATGCTCTATTTTATTTTAGTCTGACCAGTTCTACATTTTATAGGTATCTTTGCTACCAGAAAACGACAGGTGGAGTGAAACTAGATCCCAGCTGCTTGCACAAATGGATGTTAGTATGGGAGGGAGAGTAGCAGAAGAACTCGTATTTGGAAGTGATCACATCACAACAGGTCAGTTGATATCTGTGGCTAAAGAATCTTCTCTCAATGGATATTAAGTTTATGTAACTTTGGTTTAGCTGACTCTAACTTAAATTTTGTTTTTAATATCTAGGTGCTTCCAGTGACTTTGACAATGCTACTAAAATAGCAAAACTGATGGTGACTAGGTTTGGAATGAGTGAGAAGGTAAGATCATATTAATTCAATCTTAGTCATACCGAGTCATAGCTATTGCTCTGATTCTGTACCTTTTATGTGCACACAGCTATGAAAGATCAAGCTATATAGAGATCAAGAAATTCTGTTGACATAGTAACTAGTGATTTGGCTAATTTGAAATGCAGGCTTTGTCTTTTGACCTTTATACAGTGGGTTTTCTTTTTGAGTTCTGTACACTTGACATATCAACTTATACGCTTGCATTAATTAAACAAATTTCTGCTTATGGATGCTCACAAGATTTTTTTTTTTTTTTTTTTTTTTTGGTAGCAAAATAAATGTTCTAAAACATAATATAATCTTAAGGATTCATTCCTTGGAAGAAAATCTCATCTGAGGTTTGGAAAGGGGGTGGAGAGAACTGAGAGTTTTTTGCAGACTTTTAAAGAGACAGCATTATATAGGCTAGCTTGAGAAGAATAAAAATTATTTCACAGCTAAGATGTAATCTTAAAGGGAGCTTTGTTTTGACCGTGTGGAAATATAATCCTGAAGTGAGGTTATAGCTCATTTTGGCTTGTGATTTTTTGCGGGATTTATTAATATGGATGTATATATTATCTTATCTAGCAATTTTGTTTGCTTATCTATATGGTAGATAGGCGGGTGGGTGATGCTATTTATACAAAAATAGCAATAGTATCAGTGTTTTATTGAAATGGAGGATTTTTCTTGTCTTGCTATTCTCTTTCTTTAGCTTGGTGTCATGACGTACACAGATACAGGGAAACTCAGTCCTGAAACCCAGTCTGCAATTGAACAGGAAATAAGAACACTTTTAAGGGTAAGATTTATTTCCTGCGATTACTTATCTCATTTAAGAGGTGGGCTGAACAAAGATAATGAATGACTGATTATATTGGTTTCTTTGCAATATACAATATAGTGTCTGACCTTGTGGATGGAAATATTCTTAAAGGTGCAGCTAAGTCAAATTTGAATAAAAACGCAGTCTCTTCATATTGAATTCCTTTGAGGAGTTGTTAGTAGCTTTGCATTTGGTTTATGTTTAAGCAGTATGGCATAGGCTGGGTTGGTTTAGTTATCCAGGCACACCTGATGCATTCCATGTTAACACATGGTGCTGTGCTTTAACTGTGTAATTTCCAATGAATTAATGTGGGAGTTTCACTAAATACCTTCCAGTCACCTATTTTAGAACAGGGGGTGATTTTGTGTTACTTTCACACTGTTTTATATCTTTCCCTCAAGTAATTGAACATAATTCTTTGTCATTCTGCGAATTCCAGATCAGAGTTCCAATTTAGGGTATCTACCACCATTTTTTCAAATTTTTACTTCCTGGTTAGCATTTTGAGGGATGGTTGGTGGTTAAATTATATTGTATATAAATAATTATTCTAACTCTTATTAGTGCTGATATATTTGAGATTCAGATTTATTATGTTTAATTTAAAATGGTGTATTGGAATTTTCAGATTACATACACTTATAGCATTGTGATAAGTGTTGCTATATCTTTCTAATCCTCTATTTTCAATGGATCATAACTTAAATTTTTTGGGAGGTAATTAAAAAAAATTGTCTAAAAGTGAATTGATAAAAGGTACTTTTTACCTTAAAAATAACCAAAAAAACTTTAGATTGTACACTCTTTGGAGCCTGGGCACATTTTGAGAGAGACAGCAACATCTGAAGCTGTGTAATACGAGTATTTTTAAATGTTATTAAGCCCTTTTATTGTGTTCTGATAATTCACAGGGTTTGATTTTAAAACTTGACATGTTCAATAGTAATCTTTGAGGAATCTTATACTGATTTGTCAGTCATTTGGTTTCCAAATTTACTAAAAAAAAGAAAAAAAATTAAGTAGCACAAAGCAGGTCTGCAGGATTGCTTCCTCAACCCACACATAGACCCTGATCCTGCAAAGACTTAAATGTGGGTGTAAAGTTACACACATGAGGAGAGCCACTGAAGTCTGTGGGACTCTAATCATAAGCATAAAATGCTTCAAGTGCTTAAGTCTTTGAAAAATCAAAGCTATACTTAAGAGTGAACTGAAAGGACATCTCTCACGGGTGTTGAGTACCCTTTCTTAGTGGTTTATATTGAATCTAATGAGGAAAACAATTTTAAAAAAATGTACTTGTATCATTTTCTTAAATTTTCTGTTCTGAATTTTAAAAAAAAGTTTTACCTTTTTACTTTAGGACTCATATGAGCGAGCAAAGAACATCTTGAAGACCCATGCAAAAGAACACAAGAATTTAGCAGAAGCTTTATTGACATATGAGACTTTGGATGCCAAAGAAATCCAGATAGTTGTAGAGGGGAAAAAACTAGAAGTGAGATAACAACTTCCTTTATGGAGTCTAACTGATAATTTGAAGAATGTACATCTAGCAATGCAGTTGTCTCCGAATGCAACATAGCTTTTTTTCTTCCTGATGTTTGCATTATATTAACATTTCTTAGTGTTATGCATTGTCTTGAGCTTTTGTTACAATTATCTAATTTTTGTCTTTGTTCAGAATGAGAAACAAGGTATAAAGTAAGTTCCCCTAGGAAAAAGAAATCAGAAATATAAAATCTCAGGGTTGAATCCACCTTGTTTGGAGACCTCAGTCAAATGTTGAAATGGGAAGAAAAGAAAAGTGAATGCTCTAGTATGTTCAAGCATATTTTCCTTGGTTATGCTGCTATATGTGGGCTTGAAGTGGTACCATCATAATATGTACAGTATAAAGTTTTGTAGAAAGTGAGCCCTTAAGTGCTAAAGTTACAGAACAGTAATGATTTTATGTTTACCAATAAAGTACAGTTTTAAAAAAACACTGTTCCTGCTCCAGAAATGCAACAAACATAGCTGTTAAATGAGTGGATACACAGTGTATCCCCAATACAGGGAAATACAGGGCTCCCAAAACAGATGAACTGTTGCTAATTTCACTTTCATTGCTCTTAAAAGATAAAATGTACGCATATGATTCAAAATTTTCAACACGATATGTGGGCAATAATGGGATACACCTGTTTAAAACTCTTTGGACCACACTGTAAAAAGTAGTGTTCATGCTGACAAAACTGTGCCAGGGATGGGAAATGCTGCGCTGTCACACCTAATGTGCTCCTGACAAGGTTATCTCTCAAACTTTATAAAGGCAAGATATGGATGTAATTTGATAGCCATGCTTTTATACTGCTGGACATATTATTGAATTGGTTTTTACTAATATTGTGTATGGGCTTTTTGATAAACCTGTGAAAGATTTCTTCCAAGAGGAGACAAGTATTACTCAACAAAAAAGGGTACTTCAGAAGCAAGTGGCTTGTTGTTTTAAAAAACATTCCCTGTTACCTGTTCCATAAAAATAAGTCTTTTTTGCTTGAAATTCTACAACTTTTAATCCATATAAATACTCAGACATTCTAGAGCCAGAAGAAAGTCTAAAAATGTTAGCAACTAGGTTATAGTCAAGCAAAAACTATTGCTAGTAGCATTATATATGCATCTTGCTGCGGCCAGGTCCAAGGAATAATTTTTAGGAAAATTAACACTTGCCGATTAGAAGCATCTCTCCGTACAATTATAGAAAATATTAGACACTATATGCTTTTTCTGTCCTAGAGAGAAGGCTTTTATTAGAAAATTAACATTTAAGGTTAAATAGTGAAAAATAGTGCCAATAAATATGGAAAAAATTGAAATAAGTTGGTAATTAAATTTAGAATTAGCATTAACACAGGATTTTGTTGTAAGTATAACATTGGGCTAGCTCAATTTTTTTTTATTAGTAGAGAATGCGTTTTCCTTTCCTTTCAAAACCATTGCTGCAATACCTCTGTTTTTTCCTATTTACTATGTTTTCATTCAGTCAACTTAGTACCATGACATCCCTAGTACAGTATGGAAGAACCTCAAGACATTTGCTCTAAAACAGTATACCAAGCTGCTTGGCTGATTGGTTACAGATGTATATGTATTTTAGGAATATGCATTCAGAAACATGCAAATATGACATGCTTGGCATCTGTTTTTGGAATAATAAAGGTTCAGTTTAGTATGCACTTTGCTTTTTCATTTTTCTTTCACTGTATATTGATATGAAGTGTAATACTAGTTTCCCTCTTATGTAAATTGAGGTGTATAAACCATGCTTAAATTTGTAAATAAATTCAACCGTTATGGCAAACTTGTAGTTTCTTCAGTTCGACCACTAGAAGTTTTTTTTCTGAAACACTCAAACTTTATTTCCTAAAATTGTTACTTTTAGTAATTGAGTTAATAGAGGGACAGTTCTTTTTTTGTCTGGTAAATAATATTAATAGTTTATTTAAACTAAACAAAAAGAAAAACTTGCCACTCTTGAAGTCAACAAATCTATTTTGTTGGTTTATATAACCAAAAGTTAACTATATATTTTTTAATTGTCCCTATTTTAAATCCTTCAAATGCTACTCCATGTGCTCACAAGAGGAAATCACTAGAGGAAAGCGGTCATTTTAAAATTGAGGGTTGCTCTGTCTTCCTTTTAACACGGTAAACGGTCTGAGATTCTCAACGGTTTCTTGTTTTATTTCATTTGTAACAGCTGGATCTCTATTTATGTATGTGATAGTTGTAAGCTTTGTCTCAGAAACTTGGTTCCTGGGGGAAAAAAATTGGTCTGTCCATGTACTGATGGATCTTGGAGAAACCTGGGTAAAGCTTTCAGAGTAACAGCCATGTTAGTCTGTATTCACAAAAAGAAAAGGAGTACTTGTGGCACCTTAGAGACTAACCAATTTATTTGAGCATGAGCTTTCGTGAGCTACAGCTCACTTCATAGGATGCATACTGTGGAAACTGCAGAAGACATTATATACACAGAGACCATGAAACAATACCTCCTCCCACCCCACTTTCCTGCTGGTAATAGCTTATCTAAAGTGATCATCAAGTTGGGCCATTTCCAGCACAAATCCAGGTTCTCACCCTCTGCCCCCCCCCCCCCCCCCCCCCCACACACACAAACTCACTCTCCTGCTGGTAATAGCCCATCCAAAGTGACCACTCTCTTTACAATGTGTATGATAATCAAGGTGGGCCATTTCCAGCACAAATCCAGGTTTTCTCACCCCCCCACCCCCCTCCAAAAACCACACACACAAACTCACTCTCCTGCTGGTAATAGCTTATCCAAAGTGACCACTCTCCCTACAATGTGCATGATAATCAAGGTGGGCCATTTCCAGCACAAATCCAGGTTTTCTCCGCCCCCCCCCCCCCCCCCACACACACACACTCTCTCTCCTGCTGGGTAAAGCTGTTTCACACTGTATTTGTGATTGTTAGAGGTGGTGTGGAAAAATCAGAGTATTGAAAGCGCTTAATGATAATAGCTCAAATTACAACTGATGTTTGAATGTGACTTTTCCCACCATGCCTCTAACAGTCACATTCAAGCATCAGTTGTAATTAGTGACATTATCACGAAAGGCTTTTCAGTACTGTGGTACCAGGTTCCATGGAAATACCTGAGACTGAGCTTTACAACTCAGTTGTGTGATTTTATTTTTTTAATCACTAGGTTGAAATTTGGAAAGGTGTGTGTGTGTGTGTGTGGAATTTTAAAACCTATTTAAGAAATGCATTTCACGTGATGTAAGATGTTTGCCAGTTTTGCAGACATGCAATGGTCTTAGGTTCATAACTAATAACAATTTTGCTGTCTTACAGTTTGATAAAATAGCAAAATTACTGAGATTTTTATAAGTAGCTTGTGCACTTGGCATAAGTGTGACATTTGCTGTTCTGGATTAGAGTTAGGGAAGTGGATTGGACTGAAGAACTTATGGATCTAAAGGCAGAGGAGGCCTGGGATTACTTTAAATCAAAGCTGCAGAAGCTATCGGAAGCCTGCATCCCAAGAAAGGGGAAAAAATTCATAGGCAGGAGTTGTAGACCAAGCTGGATGAGCAAGCATCTGAGAGAGGTGATTAAGAAAAAGCAGAAAGCATACAGGGAGTGGAAGATGGGAGGGATCAGCAAGGAAAGCTACCTTATTGAGGTCCGAACATGTAGGGATAAAGTGAGACAGGCTAAGTCAAGTAGAGTTGGACTTTGTAAAGGGAATTAAAACCAATAGTAAAAGGTTCTATAGCCATATAAAGAAGAAAACAAAAAAAGAAGTGGGACCGCTAAACACTGAGGATGGAGTGGAGGTAAAGGATAATCTAGGCATGGCCCAATATCTAAACAAATACTTTGCCTCAGTCTTTAATAAGGCTAAAGATGATCTTGGGGATAATGGTAACATGACAAATGGGAATGAGGATATGGAGGCAGATATTACCATATCTGAGGTAGAAGAGAAACTCGAACAGCTTAATGGGACTAAATCGGGGGGCCCAGATAATCTTCATCCAAGAATATTAAAGGAATTGGCACATGAAATTGCAAGCCCATTAGCAAGAATTTTTAATGCATCTGTAAACTCAGGGTTTGTACCATATGATTGGAGAATTGCTAACATAGTTCCTGTTTTTAAGAAAGGGGAAAAAACGTGATCTGGGTAACTACAGGCCTGTTAGTTTGACATCTGTAGTATGCAAGGTCTTGGAAAAAATTTTGAAGGAGAAAGTAGTTAAGGACATTGAGGTCAATGGTAAATGGGACAAAATATAACATGATTTTACAAAAGGTAGATCGTGCTAAACCAACCTGCTCTCCTTCTTTGAGAAAGTAACAGATTTTTTAGACAAAGGAAATGCAATGGATGTAATTTACCTAGATTTCAGTAAGGTGTTTGATACCATGCCACATTGGGGAATTATTAGTTAAATTGGAAAAGATGGGGATCAATATGAAAATTGAAAGGTAGATAAGGAATTGGTTAACAGGGAGACTACAGCGGGTCCTACTGAAAGGTGAACTGTCAGGCTGGAGGGAGGTTACCAGTGGAGTTCCTCAGGAATCAGTTTTGGGACTAATCTTATTTAATCTTTTTATTACTGACCTCGGCGCACAAAGTGGGAGTGTGCTAATAAAGTTTGCGGATGATACAAAGCTGGAAGGTATTGCCAATTTAGAGAAGGACCAGGAAATCATACAGGAAGATTTGGATGACCTTGTAAACTGGAGTAATAGCAATAGAATGAAATTTAATAGTGAGAAGTGTAAAGTTATGCATTTAGGGATTAATAACAAGAATTTTAGTTATAAGCTGGGGACGCATCAATTAGAAGTAACAGAGGAGGAGAAGGACCTTGGAGTATTGGTTGATCATAGGATGACTATGAGCCGCCAGTGTGATATGGCCGTGAAAAAAGCTAATGCGGTCTTGGGATGCATCAGGTGAGGTATTTCCAGTAGAGATAAGGAGGTGTTAGTACCGTTATACAAGACACTGGTGAGACCTCATCTGGAATACTGTGTGCAGTTCTGGTCTCCCATGTTTAAGAAGGATGAATTCAAACTGGAGCAGGTACAGAGAAGGGCTACTAGGATGATCCGAGGAATGGAAAACCTGTCTTATGAAAGGAGACTCAAGGAGCTTGGCTTGTTTAGCCTAACTAAAGGAAGGTTGAGGGGATATATGATTGCTCTGTATAAATATCAGAGGGATAAATATGGGAGAGGGAGAGGAATTATTTTAGCGCAGTACCAATGTGGACACAAGAACAAATGGATATAAACTGGTCATTGGGAAGTTTAGACTTGAAATTAGATGAAGGTTTCTAACCATGAGAGGAGTGAAGTTCTGTAATAGCCTTCCAAGGGAAGCAGTGGGGGCAAAAGACCGATCTGGCTTTAAGATTAAACTTGATAAGTTTATGGAAGAGATGGTATGATGGGATAACATGATTTTGGTAATTGATCTTTAAATATTCCTGGTAAATAGCCCCAATGGCCTGTGATGGGATGGGATCTGAGTTACTACAGAGAATTCTTTCCTGGGTATCTGGCTGGTGAATCTTGCCCATATGCTCAGGGTTTAGCTGAGCACCATATTTGGGGTCAGGAAGGAATTTTCCTCCAGGGCAGATTGGAAGAGGCCCTGGAGGTTTTTCGCCTTCCTCTGTAGCATGGGGCACAGGTCACTTGCTGGAGGATTCTCTGCTCCTTGAAGTCTTTAAACCACGATTTGAGGACTTCAGTAGCTCAGACATAGGTGAGAGGTTTTTCGCAGGAGTGGGTGGGTAAGATTCTGTGGCCTGTGTTGTGCAGGAGGTCAGACTAGATGATCATAATGGTCCCTTCTGACCTTAGTATCTATGAATAAAAATATTTTTTGTGGCAAAAGGAAAAAAGGAGGGAGAGAACCCTATGGTTCCTGTCAGATATGTAATCTGCAGTGCCCAGATGTTTTTGTCTATAAATACCTAGATTGAATAATATTCACTGGTCTGACTTAAACTTAAAAAAAAATGCCCTGAACTGCAGTCCGTAAGTCTCAGGATTCTCAAAACAGTGGGTGACTATTGAGCCTGACACACAACTGAGTCTGTTAATGTTTGTTAGGGGGCTTATTCCACTTACTTCCCTGGTCCTTCTCGCATGAACAGAGAACAACAATACCCGAAGTCCAAAGGTGCAAACAATTTGATGTTTATTGGGGTGAACTTCCAGCAAGCATGATTCCAGTTTCCTTCCTTAGTGTCCCCCTTCCTAGCTCTGACACCACAGAGCCTTACAACTGTGTCCTTGTTCCCATTCCTGCCCTTAGCCAAACATGAATCCAATTTCCTTACCTCCATTCCCTGTTCCCATTTCCCCCTGCAGGGGACTTGACTGCAGACTATATAGTAAAACTTGAGTTCTACTTAGCTATACCTTAACCAATCATTTTCCTGAAATTTAACTAACATCCTAACATATTGTAACACGATTATGTAACCAATTATATCCCACCACCTTAATTAGTTTACACCTAGCAAAATTAATTATACAGCAGACAGAAACAATCACAGACCCAGACAGAGATTATACAGACAAACAATAGCAAAGTGGGAACTATAAATGACAAAACAATACAGAAGTGAGGATTTCACATCCTAGCTATTGATAAGTGAGTTCTTGCCAGACAGGATGCTATCAAACTAAGTTTCCTTTTACATTTTCTAGGCAATTCCCTTTCTCTGGAGTTGATAGGCACTATCAGGACAGGATTGTATACCTAACAGCCCAATAGCACCTTCTTTCAATGTGACTAGTTTGGAATGTGAGGAGGTGACCGGTCGCTTCCCAGTATATGGCTGCCTCTGTTGCTTAGCCAAAAGCCTTAGCCTAAGAAAGGGCCTCAGACTGTCACAGTAAGAGAAGGCCCTTACACCGGCAGACAGTGATTTTGATTCTTTTATATCGCTATAACTAGCCAAGTGATAAGAATACATCTACATTCTTAGAGCACAGGCCTTTACAGACAGGCCTGAATAGCTATATCCTAACAATGTTTCTTGAGTTTTGCTGCTGTGATTTCATGGTACAGTAAAAGCTGCATTATCCATCTATGTTCCAACTGGAAAGCTCTATAAACTGATATTTCTAATCTTCTTAGAAAGTCCGGTTTATAATGTGGTTGGTGCGGGGCTGGCAGGCTCCCTACCTGGCTCCCCAGAAACAGCAACATGTCGCTGTTGCTTAGGCCGAGGAACGGCCACAGGGGGTTCAGAGTGCAAGAGTAGGTGTGGGGCGTAGGCTCTGGGAGAGAGTTGGGGTGCGGGAGGGGGCTTGAGGCAGGGGTTGGGGCATGGGAGGGGTTTCAAGGTGCCAGATCTGGGGGGTGCTCATCTCAGGTGGCTCCCTGCAAGTGGCAACCTGTCATTGCAGCTCCTAGGTGGAGGTGCGACTAGGTGGCTCTGCAGTTCCCATTGGCCGGGAACTGTGGCCAATGGGAGCTGCAAGGGTGGTGCCTGTGGGTGGAGGCAGTGCACAGAAACCCTTGGCAACTCTGCCTAGGACCAGCAGGGACAAGTTGCAGCTTGCAGAGAGATACCTGTGGTGAGCACCCCACAGATCTGGCACCCCAAAACCCCTTCTGTGCTCCAGCCCTGCACCCCCTCCCACATCCAAACTCCTTCCCTCTTAGTTAACCTGAATTTTTCATTTACCTGAATGCCCCCCATTCTCCCAACATGCTGGATAAAGAAGCTTTTACTGTATTTGAACTTAAATTCTGTGTGTGGATCACCCTGTGCTGTAGAAGTGAAGGTTCCTTCACTTCCCAGTCCTTGGCTCTGTGACTTTTGACTCCTATGTCAACTACAGCCTCAATTACGTACGTACATACATACATTCATTCTCTTAGATTGCAAATCACCCATCACATCACAATGAATAGTAAACAGCACACAAGTCATTGCCCAGAAATCTTCCTCCACATTTCGTGGTCTTCACACACCTTGAGAAATGCACCATACGGCATCCCATCCAGTCAGTCACATCATTGACCTACACTTGCTGCTGATGCCCTTGGCACCAGTCCCTGCAATTCTTGCTTCAGCAACTGTCCTTTGCTTATCCAACTCACATGTCCTGCAAATTCAAGTTTTCTTCATTTCTTCTTCTTGATCGCAGGTATCACTCTAGTTATGCTGTAAATTCAGGCAAGTACCTCCTTGTTAATGGTGTACTAACCATAGCTAACCCAGAGCAATTGCCTGTAAAGCATTTCTATTCAAAAGCAAAGAGTCTCTTAATGCTTTTTCTTAACTTCCATGTCTTGCATGTATATAGCATGATGCTTAAGACAAGACACTGCACAAAATTTCTAAATCATCAAGAGCCCAAGGTTGTCCACGCTCATATTAAAAGCTGTGGTAGAGGATATTTTGTGAGGGAATCTAATCAATGCCCTTACAATGGCCCATTGAAAGAGAGGGGGCTGTCCCTCTGTGGAAAGGCGTCCTCCCAAAATAGAAAATCCTAGGAATCCCACAAGAGGGTAGGACTATCCATGCTGAGATACTGATCCACAACAGTGGCACCTGCCCCCAGCTCATCTCATCCTTGCAACACAGCTGATTGGAGATGGGAAATTGCACTTGAAGGACACCCCTTCCCCTTCATGAATTCCAGGGAGAATGATCAGGTCCTATTAATAAATAAATGTATTAAAGCCCTGCCTAGGAGCCCTAGTCCTGGACCAAGAACTCATAGTAAGTGCTGTCCAAACCCATAATTTGGTACTGGAATTACATGTAAATATCAGCAATATAAATTTTATTTAGCTGTTTAGACAAACTGAGGTATAGCATGGGCTACTAAGATGTATTTGTAATGTGCCTCTAACTCATTAACAATAATGATAATTAAGTGTTCATATCAAAAGGGAGAACATAAGCCTTGGCCTTGGCACTCATTTCAGACCACATGGTGGCATTCTATGGGGTTTATTAGACTCTTACCCTCTAATCAAACAGTCCTATGCTTGGTACCAGTACATAGGGAGCCTTCAGTCACACTAACAGCAGTGTCTATCACAATCACCACTCTCACTGATGTTTTAGCCTTTTACGTAGGGATCATGACTCCCTTTCAGTCTCTACACAGGAACTGCTTTCATCTTCTGCCGTTTATACATCATCACATTCTTAGGAGCTGTTCTTGCTTTAAATGGTAAAAGGGAAGAAGGCAACAGATACTGGTTAATTTACACAAAAAGTGAAGGCCATTGTTAAGCCTAATGGCTCCTGTTTGTACGTGTTCTGTGTAGGAGGATCTTCTGACAAGTCATCTGGGGCAGAAGATGAACATCCGGTGTTTTAATCATTTTTTGTTACATATCAACTTGCACTGCAGAAAATATTGCTAATTCAGAAGGAAAAATCAATCCCATTAGTAAATAATACACCAGCTAATAGCAAATATAAAACCCAGGCTGTCAGTAAATTGGATAATATTCTACCAGACAATGATACTAGAACGTCAAAGATATATATATATCTAGATATAGATATATATAACTGCTTCTTCACAAATCTAGGCATTACTTCTATTAGTGGGCCAAATTGGGATACCATGAATCGTTATGATAATGAACAAATATCTTTCAGAAATTCAGCTGAAATACCTTATGCTCCCTTTAAAATAAATCCAGATTGCTTTTAATTATTTACCACTGAAAACTCAGCATGAAAAAAAAAATGGATACATGGATTTCCTTGTGCACTATGCCATTAGGTGAGATTTCTCTCTTTCTCACCACATCTCTCTGAAAGAGGGGAATGGCTAGACTGCAAGGTGGCAAAGCTACAGGCCCGGAGAGCTCTTCCTTGGTACCAAAGAAGCCCACACAGGTTCCAACTGCACCTCCCTCAGAGCGCACAAGATCTTCAGCAGCTGTGCTTCCCTCCAAGTACCTAAAGCCTGTGATACTGTCAGGGTCCTTTGTCATGACTACTTCAGCACAGATGTCAACCCCAGTACTGATCACCCTTGCAGCACCGCAGGAGTTCTGTTTTCCCCCCAACACCTGGCTGTACCTCAGACTCCTGACGCTGCTCCTTGGCTCCAATGTGCTGTCAGTACTTAACATCCAGATCACCTGAACTTTACCCAGTACCAATTGTTTCACTTCAGATCTCTCCAGGCGCTCCACTTTTCCTTGGCAAACCTGAGCAAGAGGATTCTGATAAGGATTCCACCTTGGTCTCTCTTCTTCACTCCTATATAGGTCCCTTCCTAGAGGCCTTTGCCGAAGCTGCAACTGTTGGATCATATTAAAGAAGTTCTGTATTAAAATCAAATGAGTTTGATTCCCCATAGTTTAAATTCCAGGGTATTACTAATTAAGAGGTCTCTTGGTTTTTGGTACTGTTTTTTTCCCTCTGTGTGAAACTTGCAAGCTGCTAATTGTGTTAGTACATTCTAAGACAGAGTCTGGTCTCAAAGCAATTCTTTGTAACAACAACTACTCACACAGAGAGAGACTCAAAACAATACTCTAACAGAAACAGCACCCAGAGACTCCCCGCCCTTTTGTTGTAATCATCTCGCTTTTTTATGTGAAAGTAGAATGAATTATATTGAAATTATAATTCATTAAAGAAATGCTGCTTGAAGAGTTTGTTGAAATATAGTTGTCAGGAAGAGAAACATTAAGGAGTGTGAGACAATGGGTCCTCAAACTAATGAACGTAGAGCTCCTACTGAGCTAGGAGATTGGTAAACGTTAGTATGCAAATAAGATATGTATGTATATTTGTCAGTTTCTCCTTCCTTTTGTCTCCTATGTTAAATTGGCTTTGGCTTACGTGTATAAATAAGTTAGCTTGAGCTTTTGCAGGTGGCTCACATATATCTGGGTGCATTGGCAAAGTGCTTTGCTAATAAACAGAGTGGTCTGACAAATTCAGAGAGTCTTGAATCTGACTTTGACAATTTGGAGGTTCCACCGAGATGGCAACAGTCTTCACTGGGTCCGTGTGACTCCTGACTGTTCTTAGGACGGCCGTGGCAAGTCGGCACCTGGGTATTTGGCCCGAGCAGTCCTCCGCCAGAACGGAAGGGTGCATGACCACAGTGAAGTCTACGCCATCGAACCTGTTGGTTCCCACTCTGTTCTGGTAGGGATCCCGGGATCTGACATGAGGAATCTGGTCAGGTAATTATTTCTGTGTTTTGCCCGGACTGAGGACTGTCTTGTCTCTGTGTCTATCCATCCTCCCTGTGGTGTGTTTGAGTCTGGGCGCCATCTCCGTCCAGGAATCGGCTGACCAAAGGGTTCCTGTCCCCACGGTCTGAGTGAGTGAAATCTGCACAATTGCAGCCGCACCGCGCCTTGGGTAAAACCCTTGGTATGAAAGCAAGGGCGATTGAGGCAGTAGCCTGTGGGGTCCTTTTGTGTGTTGCATTGGGCATCGCTCTGATGAACCCGATTTTCCTTCTTGTGTGATTGGTGTGTAAAGTCCTCCTGTATGGGTAACCAGACATCTAAGTCGGGACAGTTCCCTAAAGGAACACCGGCTCATTTTATGTAGTTTAGGAAGGGTCTGGACTCCTGTAAATTTCTGGAAAAATGGTCTAGGCTAACTCAGGAGAATCCCAAAATTCAGTGGCCACTGTTAGGATCTTGGGACAAAGACCGAGTAGACGTCTTAAAAGACAAACTTGGCCAACCTAAAACTAAATTGGCAAAAGGAGAGGTTGATTGTTTCATGCAGTGGTGGGAAGAGGCAAATCATAGGTGGACAGAATCAAAACTTGCCTCTCTTAAAGATTCAAATGACAAGTTAAAAGCTTTATTAGAAGCCCTCTCTCCCAGCCAGATCGAGCGCTCCCCTTTATCCCGTTCTCCAAGAAGATCAGGATCAATCCCATCCCCCTTCATACTCCCATCTCATTGTGGGAAAAGATGAAGAAAACCCCTTGTTAAATTCTGGGGATGACGATGAGGAAGATGCATTAATTGGCCTGGCATCCTTGCATCGGATCAATAGGCGGTCACAACAACTCCCAGGGGTCTCCAGTTCAGACCAGTCTGGATCGTCCAATACCACCCAGGCCCATTCCTCCAGTACCACTCAGACCCATAAAGAAAAAAACCCCGTTCCCCCGAAACCCTCCAGTCTGCCTGACTCCTGTTTTTCCCCATACATACAAAGATAGCCTGGACACTGATTGGGCCCAACGCTTACGCTCTGGCTCTAAACCTATCCAAGCTCCCCTCCAAATCCTGCATACTGGGGGGCCAACAAGAGGGTCCCACTTGGGTCTATAAACCCTGGACTCGTACAGAGCTCCTTTCAATTGTAAAAGGCTTTCCAAAGCCCCTGGAAAATCGTACCACATTGGCACAGGAATTTTTGTTAGCGTCCGACACCTATGAACCCTCTGAGGCAGACCTCCTGCAGCTGTGCAAGCTACTTGTAACCCCTAGCGAGCATGAAAAATGGCTCACAGCAGCCAATTGGCCCATCAGTGAGCGCCATTCAACTTTACCAGACACCGGTCCTGACGCTGAATACTGGAAAAAGTGTAAAGACTGAGCTAAAAACCTACATGAGGCCATTCCTTGAGTATGGACTCCAAAAACAAACTGGACAGCCACACATTGCTGTAAACAGCGACAGGGAGAAAGTCCGGGTGACTATCGCACCCGACTGACTGATGTTTTTCTGCAACATTCTGGTATACAGCAACCGGGTGAAAATGGGAAGGGCGCCCTGGCTCACGCATTTGTTAATGGCCTCCTACCTACTATTGGCAGTATGCTAAAGCGAATAAGTGTTGGGTGGGAAACTGAAACCATGGATAAATTGCAATCAGTGGCAGAACACTGCCATTGCACTCTAAAGGGAAAGGAGGAACAATCTTCCCAAAAGTTAATGGCCCTGCAAATACAGCGTTATTCAGGGCAAGCTAAACAGTACCGGGGAGGGGGACGTGGTCACGGGAGGGGCCGTGGAAATGGATTTTTGGGGGTGTTTGTAATTAGTGTAAACAACCCGGACATTGGAAAAATGAGTGTCCGCGTCGGCCTAATAGCTCTGTAAACAACCAGCTAGACCCCCTGTCGGCACAGCCCGACAGTCCCCAGACTTACTTTGTCCCACAGCAATGACAGAACACCAGGGAACCTCAGGAAATTTTAGCTCCTTTACTACCTCTCACTCCCACGGGTGAATGTGTTTTGACTATTAATGATCTTTTTCTCCCTTTCCTTGTTGATACGGGAGCTTCGCTCTCTGCAGTTCGTACTGCTGACCTGCCTGAGGTTCCCCGCTCCGAAAAAACCATATCTGCTGTGGGCATTACGGGAGTCCCAACCCCTTATCCCCTTTCAAAACCTCTACCAATCCAGGTTGGTCCCCTTTCCGCTGACCATGCATTCTTCCTCTCGGATTCCACTCCGGTGAACCTTTTGGGTCGGGACCTGTTATGTAAACTTGGCTGTACCATCTACTGTTCCCCGGATGGTGTCTACTTACAAATGCCCCAGTCCTCTGAGTGATTCTGTAGCCTCCCTGCTGTCTGAAACTCCCCTTTCCACTCTGGTCCCCTGCTGCCCATTGGTCCCGTCCCTTGAACACCTAATTTCACAGGTCCCATCCTCTGTGGCCAACCCACCCGTCTGAAGTGGGCCATTTACATACTGACCCTGTCTGCATTATTGTTGATTCTTCCAAACCTCTGCCTCGCCTGTCTCAATACCCTTTAAACCCTGAAGCAGAGGCTGGAATTGCTCCAGTCATGACCGCCCTGCGGAAACAAGGCATTATTATCCCCTGCTCCAGCCCCTGTAACACCCCTATCCTCCCAGTTCGAAAAGCTGATGGTAAATCGTGGCGGTTTGTTCAGGATCTCCGGGCCATTAACAGCATTGTCATACCTGCCTTTCCCGTTGTCCCTAACCCAGTGATGATTCTGGCTTCTATCCCACCAGATGCAACTCATTTTACTGTTGTTGATTTGTGCTCTTTCTTCTCTGTCCCGGTTCACCCTGACTCCCAGTTCCTGTTTGCCTTTTCTTACAAGGGGCAACAGTACACATGGACCACACTGCCCCAGGGGTATACTGAAAGCCCGTCATATTTTTCCCAAGCATTAGCCCAATACCTTGCTGACCTTGTTTTCCTGTCCAGGTCCACACTAGTCCAATATGTAGATGATCTACTCCTCTGATCCCCTTCATTGTCTGCCTCTGAAACTGACTCTTTAGTGCTCCTTACTGCCCTAGCAAATAAGGGTCACAAAGCTTCTCACTCTAAACTACAACTCTGTCAAGCTTCTGTCACATACCTTGGCTTTCTCCTCTCCCAGGGTTCCTGTGCACTTTCTCCCACCCGTGTCCAAGCTATCCTTAGCTTTCCCCGACCCCGCTCCCCACATCAGGTCCGGAAGTTTTTAGGCATGGCTGGATTTTGCAGACAATGGATTCCCCAATACGCCTCCCTTGCAAAACCTCTCCAGTAACTCACTCGATTCTCTGTGCCTGACCCCATGCCGTGGCCCCCTGAGGCCAATTCTGCCTTTGTTTCCCTCAAACAAGGTTTGGCTTCTGCCCCTGCCTTAGGGCTGCCTGACTATTCTAAGCCTTTTACCCTTTTCTGCCATGAACAATCTGGGTGTGCACTTGGGGTTCTCACTCAGATGCACGGAGAAAAGAACCACCCAGTGGCTCATTTCTCTGCCATTTTAGACCCTGTTGCCCAAGGCTTACCCCCCTGCCTGCGTGCTGTGGCTGCTGCAGCACGCCTAGTTGAAATATCTGATTCCCTTGTTCTCCGCTCTCCTCTTACCTCACTCTGTAGAAACTCTCCTGCTACAACGTAACACAGGCCACCTCTCCTCTGCCCGCCTTACCAGGTACGAACTTTTACTACTATCAGCTTCATATATCTCCACAAAGCATTGTTCTCAGTTAAACCCTGCCACTCTCCTTCCTTTGTCTAAAGACTGTGATTCCCCACGACTGCCTTGCAACTGTCTCTGCTGTCACCATCCCGCGCCTTGACCTTTCTGATGTCCCTCTCCCTAACTCTGACCTTGATTTACTGATGGTTCCTGTTTTCGAGATGACCAAGGTCATCTCCTTGCAGGATATGCTGTAGTTTCACTCTCTGAAACCCTGGAAGCTGCGCCTTTACCTTCTGTAACCTCAGCACAAATCGCTGAATTAGTTGCCCTCACCCGTGCCTGCTTTTTGGCGGAGGGACACTCCGCCACCATTTACACTGACTCCCGCTACGCTTTTGGGGTTGTACATGACTTTGGTACCCTCTGGCAAACTCGGGTTTCCTTACTTCTGCCGGTACCCCTATTAAAAATGGGCCCTACATCGCTGCCCTCCTGTATGCAGTTTTACTTCCGTCTGCCCTAGCTGTTGTTAAGTGCCCTGGCCATTGAATGGCGGATACTGATGTTGCTAAGGGTAATGCATTTGCTGATGCCTCTGCTAAACATGCTGCTGCCATAGAACCTTCCCCAGATGCATTTCTAGGTTCCCTTTCTGTTTCTATACTGCCACCGTCCCTCACTGACCTCACCCTGCTCCAAGACTCTGCCCCAGAAACCGAGAAAGAATCCTGGGTTGCCCAAGGTTGCTCTCTACATCCCGATTCTCTTTGGTGGTCGCCTACTGGCGCCTTTGTAGCCCCCTTTTCACTCTACCTGTCTCTGGCCGCCCTGCTACATGGTGTTTTGCATGTTGGAAAGGAGGGGATGGTCTCTGCTGTAACTAAGACAGGATGGTGGGCCCCCCATTTTAGCTCTTTTGCAGCCCGCCACTGTGCGGCCTGTACCATTTGCCAAAGCCATAATATTGGTAAACCTGTAAAAGTGGCCCAGGGGTTCCAGGGCCTGCCTCAAGCACTGTTCTTGCACTGGCAACTTGATTTTGTACAAATGCCTAAGTGTCAACAATATGAATTTATATTGGTTATGGTATGTTTATTCTCTGGTTGGATTGAAGCCTTTCCTTGTCGCAAGGCTGACTCACTGTCTGTTGCCAAATGTTTGTTAAATCATATTATGCCTGCCGAGGGAATTCCTGCTACTCTGTCCAGTGATTGGGGTACACATTTTACTGGACAACTTGTTCAACACCTGGACCGTATATTGCATATCAAACACGTGTTGCACTGTCCCTACCACCCACAGAGTGCAGGTGCAGTTGAAAGACGAAATGGTGTACTTAAGAATAAGCTTGCTAAAATTTGTGACTCTACAGGATTAAGCTGGCCAGTAGCCTTACCATTAGCTCTTATGGACATGAGATCCACTCCATCCCAAAGGCATAAATTAAGTCCCTTTGAAATTGTTATGGGATGCCCTATGCGAGCTATGACTACTATTACTCAGGTTCCAGATTTGAACTTGACTCACAGTGCGCTCCTTCAGTATTGCAAGGGACTAATGCAAGCTGTAAGTCACTTCCATTCACAGGTTCGAGCCGCCTGGCCCACGGAACCCACCTCCGATGCTTGCCACAACCTCGAGCCAGGTGATTGGGTCTACGTACGGCGCCATCATCGAAAGCACGCCTTGGAGCCCCGGTGGAAGGGTCCTCATCAGGTACTGCTTACTACACAGACGGCTGTTAAACTATCTGGCATCGCAGCGTGGATACATGCTTCACAGTGTAAGAAGGCACCATCCCCAGAGAACCAATCACCTCAGGACAATGCAGAGTCAATTTTGACTCCAGAAGAAGATGTAGAGGAACAGTCTGCAATACCTTACAATCTATGCTCTCGTAAGGGTTGCCAGAAGCAGACGAATAAAAAAAAAAAAAAAAAAAAAAGCAGTAGCGAGCCTAGCGCCTACTGCCTGGTGGGCATAAAACCGTGACTGCGGTTCCCTCAGTTGAGGTTGTCAGAACCAGAAGAGCCTTGCCTCCAACATGTGCCTCTGCCTGTTCCTCGGCTGCTGGTATCTTACGGTCTGGGGAGACCATGATGACAATTCTTTTATCCAGCAGCAGGTGTGGATAGCTCAGACCCTTAATATTTCTAATTGCTGGGTCTGCAGCCACATCCTAGCCCACTCTCAAACTGGTGTTCCTGTCCTGGCTATCCCACTCAAGTCCCCAGGCCTCACTGGAGGGCCTCGTCTGTTTAACAAAATATGGAACAGCAATGACACTTGGGAAGCGGTGGGAATAAATGCATCTAAATGGATAAGTGTGGTGGAGGGAAAAGGTCATTGGTGTTGGATGTGTAATGGGACAGGGCTGGATCTGGGGAAAAGCCGTTGCCTTCAGCATATTGTGGCCAATGGTGTATGGGATTATTCAAACAAAACTAAAAAGTGTCGGGCCGGGTATGGAGATATGAATTTTTTCTCAACCTGGGATCAATCTCATGTTCCCCCTACAGTAACCTTAGTGAAAACAATACAATCTTTCAATGTCATGCAAATAACACCACTCCTCGTAAGGAGAATTACCCTGTACCCTTTGGGAGATACTACTTCTCCTTTGCAAACACCTATATGACAAATGGGTGCAACCGACCCTTCCCGGCCTTAATAGGTCATCACTGGGTGTGTGGGACCAGAGCTTATACCGCACTACCAGCTAATTGGTCAGGAATCTGTTATCCTGCCCGACTCTTCCCACAATTCCGAGTGCTAGGAACCTTCCCTCGAGAACGCCTCCGCAATTGCATGCGAAAAAGAATGGGTATCTGTTAAGTCCCATGGTATGTAAATAACATAAGCCCCTTAACCTGGGAAGAGGCCATTGGCGGTTTCTTAATACCATTATGGGGAGTAATACACCATGCAAAAAGGCTCCTAAGGTTACAAGCAGTAGTTGAAATAATGGCAAATGAAACCGGAGAAAGTTTAAGAGCCCTGGCCAAAGAAACAGGGGCAATCCGACAGATGGCCCTCCAAAACCATCAGGCATTGGACATAGTGCTGGCGGCAAAAGGAGGGACTTGTGCTCTCATTGGAAAAGACTGCTGTGTGTATATACCAGAAAACACCAATGAGGTAATAGATTGTGCTAGCCACTTAGAACAAATCACATATCTTCCCCACGAAGAGCCAAGTTCTTTATGGAAGTGGCTAAGTAACCTTTTCAATTTCTCTGGCATAGGAAACTGGTTGTTTCAGGGAGCCCTAACTCTCCTGTTTGGAATCCTAATAATTTTTGTATGTTTTCAGTTACTTTCCTGTTGTATCCAAAATTGTGTCAGGCATGCTACACAGATAGCTGCCCCAAACCAGAGTGCTAATTTGATGATTTTAAATATCACTGATGAACAAAGAGATAATGCTTGATATGTGGAACCAGTAATTGTTGGTCATTGCGTAGCTTGACCAAAAGGAGGGATTGTGAAAGTAGAATGAATTATATTGAAATTATAATTCATTAAAGAAATGCTGCTTGAAGAGGTTGTTGAAATATAGTTGTCAGGAAGAGAAACATTAAGGAGTGTGAGACAATGGGTCCTCAAACTAATGAACGTAGAGCTCCTACTGAGCTAGGAGATTGGTAAACGTTAGTATGCAAATAAGATATGTATGTATATTTGTCAGTTTCTGCTTCCTTTTGTCTCCTATGTTAAATTGGCTTTGGCTTATGTGTATAAATAAGTTAGCTTGAGCTTTTGCAGGTGGCTCACATATATCTGGGTGCATTGGCAAAGCGCTTTGCTAATAAACAGAGTGGTCTGACAAATTCAGTGAGTCTTGAATCAATTGTGATTAAAATAGAGAGGGAGGATGTATCTGGATGGATGCTTGGTGTGGATAATAACTGAATGATCAGGGAGGTGCCAGCCTAAGAATGCAGTGTCCATCGGCTGAAGAAGGTGTCAAGTGGAAAAAAACAGAGGACCCCCGGAGGGCAGACTGGAATCCACCCAACAGCCTCAAGAATGGGAGAACCAAAGAACAAGATAACATCTGGCAGCATGGAGCCGTCAGGAATGTGCCATCTGCTGATTGATTCAGCAACAGCATGATGAGGCAATTCCCATAGACTGGCATAGGAAGAAATTCCTATAAAAATGGACTCTAGAAAGTGAGAACTTTGGGGTCTGATTCTGCAAACCAACTTCCAGGAGCATCAGATGAGCATCTGACAAGGCCCTGCTCCCTCCTCATGTCCAGGCCACCTGGCCAGTGGCTTGGCACGAGCAACTCTAAGGCTGGTAACTATGATGATAACCTTGCAGAACGTGTGTGTGTGTGAGTGTGAGAGAGAATGTGTGAATGAATACGAAATTGAATGGAATGTTATAGCTATAACTGCTTACTATGATTCTTTCTGTATTCACAATAAATGTGGCATTTTGCCTTTTCCCCTTTAATAAGATCCTGCTGGTTTTTACTTTATTGGTATAAACACAACTGCTCATGGCCCACGATTACCACCAACTCCTCATTGGTATGAGCACCCTTGGGTGCGTCCTCCAGTGCTGCATGCACTACCACTCTGACCAGCTTATCACCAGCAATTTTCCCAAAGTATCAAGTACTCACCATAGAGAGGAGCAACCAGCATCACCTACTCCCTCCAGGAGACCTGATCCTCCAGAGAAATAATTCAAGGAACAGGAGGCTAGAGCCAATGAAGGAATCTCCCCCACAGCCAACATTTTCTCTTCAGCGGTGGGGCAGGGGCAGTGGTGTGGCTGCAGACAACAGTGGAGCAGGGCAGCAGGGGGAGGAGGGGCAGCATCTTCCCTCCTGCTGCAAACTTCACCCAAATGTGGTACAAAATTCGGCACTCCCCCTGCCCCGGTCCTCCCCAAATGGTGCCCCCGAAAGAGAAAAAGGAGAAATGTGATTACATTCTGCCAAAACCCCACTGACAATCAAAATTAGTACAAAATGTGCCCTTACACCAATTTTAAGGTCACACTGAAGCAAAACCAATAATACATCTCTTGTATGTCCAACAGTAAAACAATGCTATTTGCTGATTACGACAATGTTGTTAAAATGGCTGCTACAGCGAACATGGCATGAGCTGCCCCTGGCCCCATATCTGAAAACCTTGATTAAGTCATGCCCTAAGACTGTGGGTTTCATGATAAAAGCATGAAATTTGCCAATTCCATCATTTTTTTTTGCACAAATCTGATCAGCTATCTGTAAGAGAGAGACCAGGGTTGAGACAAGAGACCTGGGTTGGGCTGTCCATAGTGGCCAAGGGAAGAAGCCTGGTGAAACCTGTGGAAGACCAACAATTTGACAGAAGATTTGATGGGATGAGGCTGGGGAGAGGCCTAGGGAATAGCAAGGTAGGGAGTGGCTGTAGGAAGAATGAACAGGGAGCGGAGTTTAAGGGAGTTTTGTTCAATATCTTCATTCATGATCTGGAGGATGGTGTAGATTGCACCCTCAGCAAGTTTGCAGATGACACTAAACTGGGAGGAGAGGTAGATACGCTGGAGGGTAGGGATAGGATACAGAGGGACCTAGACAAATTAAAGGATTGGGCCAAAAGAAATCTGATGAGGTTCAACAAGGACAAGTCCTGCACTTAGGACGGAAGAATCGCATGCACTGCTACAGACTAGGGACTGAGTGGCTAGGCAGCAGTTCTGCAGAAAACGACCTGGGGATTACAGTGGACAAGAAGCTGGATACGAGTCAACAATGTGTCCTTGTTACCAAGAAGGCTAATGGCATTTTGGGCTGCATAAGTAGGAGCATTGCCAGCAGATCAAGGGATGTGATCATTCCCCTCTATTCGGCATTCGTGAGGCCTCATCTGGAGCACTGTGTCCAGTTTTGGGCCCCACACTACAAGAAGGATGTGGAAAAATTGGAAAGAGTCCAGCGGAGGGCAACAAAAATGATTAAGGGGCTGGAGCAGATGACTTATGAGGAGAGGCTGAGGGAACTGGGATTATTTAGTCTGCAGAAGAGAAGAATGAGGGGGGATTGGATAGCTGCTTTCAACTACGTGAAAGGGGGTTCCAAAGAGGATGGAGCTAGGTTGTTCTCAGTGGTGGCAGATGACAGAATAAGGAGCAATGGTCTCAAATTGCAGTCGGGGAGGTTTAGGTTGGAAATTAGGAAAAACTTTCACTAGGAGGGTGGTGAAGCACTAGAATGGGTTACCTAGGGAGGTGGTGGAATCTCCTTCCTTAGAGGTTTTTAAGGCCCAGCTGGACAAAGCCCTGGCTGGGATGATTTAGTTGGGGATTGGTCCTGCTTTGAACAGGGGGTTGGACTAGATGACCTCTGGAGGTCGCTTCCAACTCTGATATTCTAGGATTCTATGGAGGACAGCTGCCCATGATACAGAGTCCCTGGGCTGGAGTCCAAACTAGACGAGGGGCTCAGACTTCTCCATCTTGCCACCTGGGTGTGGTATGAAAACCCCTATGGGCCAAGAAAAGGACTGGGAAAAGACTCTGGGGAAGGCAAATTGCTGTTATACCCTGGAGAGGAGACAAAGTGGACAGGCCTCAATGGAGGCCTGTGACCCAGGGGAAAAGAGGTCTTTTTCCATTACATTTGGGTATTTATTTGGATTTTGTTTATCCTGGAAGGGTAGGACCCTTGCCTTTGGTCTTCCAGTCAAAGCACCCAGATATTTGAGGGGGGAAACTGAGGCACATGTGACTTGACATCAGACTAGGTAAGCCACTGTTACATTACTTATTATTAACACAGAGCCTAGGAGCCCAAGGACCAGGACCCCATTGTGTTAGGTGCTGTACAAAGGCAGAACAAAGCAGTGGTCCCTGCCCCAAAGAACTTACAATCCATGTATAAAACGAGACAAACAGATGGATACAGACAAAGAGATGGGGGAGCAAAAGGAAACAAAGAAACAATAATGATCAGCATGACAGGCAGTGGTCTCAGCATACCAAAAGCCTAGCCACTGTAAGTTTCTTTTTTGTAGACATCTGGACAGAGGAGAGTTTTAAGCGGGGTCGGGGGGGGGGGGGGTTGAAGGAGGATAATGAGTTAGGTTTGCAGATATTAATAGGAAGCGCCTCCCAAGTGTGAGACGCAGCCTGGGAGACAGCAGGAAGATGCTTGTTTGAAAATTTAATAAGTGGGTGACGGAAGCTGACATCCTAGGCTGATCGGGAATGGGAGTCGACATTTTGATAGTGAATGAGAGATGATAGGTTATTAAAAGCCTTGAAATTGAAAACCGTTTATATTTGATGCAATAGAGAAGTAGGGGTGAGTGGAGGGATTCAAAGAGGGGGTGACATAGTCAAAGCAACAATGTAGGAAATGATCTTTGCAGCAACATCCTGAACGAGAATGAGGAGGACAAGGTTGTCTGTGTCAAAGCCAGAGAGAAGTAGTTGAGACAGAATCATAGAAATGTAGGGCTGGAAGAGACCTTGAGAAGTCGTCAAATCCAGCCCCTTGTGCTATGGCAGGACCAAGTAAATCATCCCTGACAGCATGGATGGTGAGTAACATGCTCCGCCCCCCAGGCCCCCTCCTCCTGCTTCTGCTAGGCATGGCTGCTCCAGTCTCCTTGTAGCGTGGCCCCAGCTCGGGCTACGCCACCCCATGCTCTGGGGCTGGGGATGTGCTGCCTGCCCTCCTGGTGCTCCGGGGCTTGGGAGGGGAGGCTGCAGTTGCATCACCTACCCTTTCCTCTCTCTGGGGCTGGGGGATAGGGGTGCGGAAGGGGTGGGGCTAGGGGCTAGCCTCCTCCAGCTGGTGATTCACACACCGCCCATGCCTGACAGGTGTTTGTCCAACTTGTTTTTAAAAGCTTCCCATGATGGGGACTCCACACCATCCTTGGAAGCCTATTCCAGTGCTTAACTATCCTTATAGTTGGAAAGATTTTTTTAATATCTCTCCTAAATCTCCATTGCTGCAGATTTAACCCTTTACTTCTTGTCCTACCTTCTGCATACAAGGAGAACAATTGAACATGGTCTTCTTTGTAACAGCCCCTAACATATTGGAAGGCTGTTATCAGGTCCCCCCTCAGGCTTCTTTTCTCAAGACTAAACATGCCCAGTTTTTTTTTAAACCTTTCCTCATAGGACAGATGCTTACAAATTGTTTAATAATCTGCTCCGGTGTCTTTCCAGGTCTGACAAAAATGAGAGCCTGGATGAGAGTTTTAGCTGCGCAGACAGATAGGAAATGTTTTATGCAGAAAGAATTGCAAGATTTAGATTTCATATTCTACTAACCTCTACCAGCCTCTCCACACACTTTCAATCAGATCTCTGCCTCCAATCAATTTTCTTTTTCCCTTAGCCTCCGGAAGCAACTCTTAGTTTCCAATCCATTCTTTGCTCCAGTAGGTCCATCAGTGTATCCTCTGGTCACCAGATACTCCGTTCTCTAATCCCTCCAACCTCCCTACTTTCAATGGATCCTCCGCAATCTGTATGGAGCAGCTGCTAGTGGAATGTAAGAGCGTGGGGTATGACTGCAGAAACTAAGGGTTAAACTCTGTCTTACAAGGTGGGTTACTGCACGGAGGGAGCAACCAGTTGCAGTCAATACCATGCTCAGGTTGTTGTATTAGTATTTTAATAATAGTTTAATTGTTAAATACCCTCAGACACTGACAGTTTGTATGTCTACACTGCAATCATGGGGAGTGATTGCAGCTCCTATAGACATACCCGAGCTAGCTTTTCCCTAGCTAGCTTGGGTACTGGAGCAATTGAGCTGTGACAGCCCTGGCTTCAGTGCAGGCTGTACAAGCCTACTCAGCATCCTGGGGAATTACACTGTTGCTAGCCTGAACTGTCACAGCTTCACTGCTTAAGTACCTGAGCTAGCTACATTACAGCTATCTCAGGTATGTCTACATGAGATGCAATCACATCCCACGATTTGCAGTGTAGACATAACCTGTATAAGATGAACAACATATGGTAGTAGGAGCAAACAGATTTGGGAGCAAACAGAAAGAAGTTTACAGCAATTTCAGATTCCTGAACTGCATGTACACACTCCTCAAGGAGGGATGGCCCCAAACCACTACCAGAATTAATGTTTGGGGGAATAATAGGAAGTATCAGGCAACCTTAACTATAAGTGTTGCTACCTGTACCACCTATCAACTTTAAGCTATATATGAGGAGCAGGTGTTTGTCTCTACTCAGTATATGTACTCAGAATCTAAAAGGAACTGCCTAGATTCCTGCTGTAACTTTGAGTCTGGACAGTGCATTCTTGTTAGGCTAACAAAAAACAAAAATAAAAAATAATCAAAGCAGTCTGGTGTAGTGCTATATCACAGCGTTGGAGCTATTGGGTGTCAGTGGAAAATAAGAAACTTTGACTCAGAGCATATATAGGCAAGGTACTATGAAAGACCTCAGAATTCCCCAATGGAGAAATGAATCCACAGCTTTTCTTTTTTATAAAAAGATCTGGACAAGACCTGGTGAATCCAGAGGGTATAGGATTTCTGTTTGTATGCAGAATGTACCTTACATAATCTCAATGATATAGTAAAAATCATAGTGTTTGTACATCTGTTTTCACCATATGAAGGGTTGTAAAATGATGTGCTCCTCCAAGATTTTACTCTAATCAGAAAGTTGATAATGAAGGTAACTAGGCAGTCAATAGAGATATAATAATGCAACATCATGGAAAGTCACGTTGTTATTTAGCATTTTGTAATTTCAAAGTGTTGAACAAACAACCTGATTTGTTTTTTGGTGGCATTGTTTGAGCAAACTGAAAGGGTAAAATGAAATAACAGTTAATGATAAGTAATGCTATTATGTGGAAGGCCTAATAAAAAACACCTTAGAATTCAGCAAACTTACACGTGCATCTGATTTCTGGTAAAAAGGAGAGCATGTGTAGGAGAACAAAGTGATCACAAATCTCTGAAACTGCAAAATAGATAGGGATTTTCAATGATTTGAGTTTGAAAGTAAAACCTTATTTATTTTTATTATAGTAACTACGAGCCCCAGTCATCTATCAGGACGCCATTATGCTAGCTGTTGCACCAACACAGAACCAAATCAAGTTCCTGCCCACAAAGAGCTTACAATCAAAATACTTCAGACTCTGGAGAATGCCAGGGGCCTTAATTGGCCACTTAGTTGTAATTCACAGCCAATACACACCCCAAAGGCCACCCCCCTCCCCCAAGCCAGAAGTATTTGACCATGTGTATGTTGCCAGTGTGAACTGAGGTCATGCTAAGTAGTCCTCTCAAAACAGGACTACTTAGCATTATCTCATTTTGCACTGGCAGCATACACAAGATCAGATACTTCAGGCTGGGGGTGGGAGGATGGACTCTGGGGTCAATGAACACCCCTGGCTTTCCTTGGAGTCCCTGTTGCTCTCAGGAGTAGAGCCACCCTGGACAGTTGGGATCTTTAGTTCTGTCCTACTCCTCCCCTCCTGTGAGAATGGTTTTGGGTTGCTGGGGGAAGGGGGGAGCAAAAAGGGGAGAGAAGTCTGCCTGCAGCAACTCTGATTGGTTATTCTGCCTCAGGAGGCAGGGAAGTGGAGCAGGCAGACAATCATAGTAGAAGGACTGCTAAACAGAGATGGGGTTCACCTGTTGAGAAAGGGGAAGAGCATATTTGGCTACCATTTGGCTAACCTAGCGGGGAGGGCTTTAAACTAGGTTCTATGGGGGCAGGTGACCAAAGCCCAGAGGTTAGTCAAAAACATGGAGACCTGGGAGAAGAGTCAGAATCTGCAGGGAACATGGGCTGTTATAGCAGAAATAAGGGGGAGACAAGACAGAACAGGGGGGAATCAAATCAGTATCTTAGATGTCTGTATACTATTGTGAGAAGTACGGGGAATAAGCAGGAAGAACTCAAAATGCTAGTAAATAAACACAACTATGAGATAGTTGGCATCACGGAGACTTGGTGGGATAATACACGACTGGAATATTGGTATAGAAGGGCACAGCTTGCTCAGGAAGGACAGGCAGGGGAAAAAGGGAAGAGGTGTTGCCTTATATATTAAAAATGTATACACTTGGACTGAGGTTGAGATAGAAATAAGAGACAGACTTGTTCAAATCTCTGGGTAAAGATAAAAGGGGTAAAAAACAAGGGTGATGTCATGGTAGGGGTCTACTACAGACCACCAAACCAGGAAGAAGAGGTAGATGAGGCTTTTTTTAAAAAACTAACAAAATCATCCAAAGCACAGGAGTTGGTGATGATGGGAGACTTCAACTACGCAGACATCTGTTGGGAAAATAACACAGCAGGGAACAGATTATCCAACAAGTCCTTGGAATGTATTGGGGACAATTTTTTATTTCAGAAGGTGGAGAAAGCTACTAGGAGGGAGGCTGTTCTAGATTTGATTTTGACAAATAGGGAGGAACTGGTTGAGAATTTGAAAGTGGAAGGCAACCTGGGTGAAAGTGATCATGAAATGGTAGAGTTCATGATTCTAAGGAACGGTAGGAGGGAGAACAGCACAATAAAGATAATGGATTTCAAAAAGGCAGACTTTAGCAAACTCAGGGAGTTGCTAGGTAAAATCCCATGGAAAGCAAGTCTAAGGGGAAAAACAATTGAAGACAGTTGGCAGTTTTTCAAAGAGACATTATTAAGGGCACAAGAGCAAACTATCCCACTGCGTAAGAAAGATAGGAAGTGTGGCAAGAGCCCACATTGAAGATCTCCTGGGTTAAGCCAATGATCTAAAACTCAAAAAAGAGTCCTACAAAATGTGGAAATTCGGTCAAATTACAAAGGATGAATATAAACACCACAAGTATGTAGGGACAAAATTAGAAAAGCCAAGACACAAAATAAGATCAAACTAGATAGGGACATAAAAGGTAACAAGAAAACATTCTACAAATACATTAAAAGCAAGAGGAAGACCAAGCACAGAGTAGGCCTGTTACTCAATGAGGGGGAAGAGAATAACAGAAAATGTGGAAATGGCAGAGGTGCTTAATGACTTTGGTTTTCACCAAGAAGGTTTGTGGCAATTGGACGTCTAACATAGTGAATGCCAGTGAAAATGAGGCAGGATCAGAGTCTAAAATAGGGAAAGAACAAGTCAAAAATTACTTTGAGAAGTTAGATGTCTTCAAATCACCAGGGCCCAATTAAATGCAACTTAGAATACTCAAGGAGCTGACTGAGGAGATATAATGGGAGACATTCCAAAAGACTGGAAAAGGGCAAATATAGTGCCCATCTTTAAAAAGGGAAATAAGGACAACCCAGGGAATTACAGACCAGTCAGCTTAACTTCTGTACCCGGAAAGATAATGGAGCAAATAATTAAGCAACAAATTTGCAAACACCTAGAAGATAATAAGGTGATAAATAACAGACAGCATGGATTTGTCAAGAACAAATCATGTTAAACCAACCTGATAGCGTTTTTTGACAGGGTAACAAGACTTGTGGATAGGGGAGAAGCAGGAGATGTGGTATATCTTGACTTTAGTAAGGCTTTTGATACTGTCTCACATGACCTTCTCATAAACAAACTAGGGAAATGCTACCCAGATGGAGCTACTATAAGGTGGGTGCATAACTGGTTGGAAAATTGTTTCCAGAGAGTAGTCATCAGTAGTCATCCAGAGGTTCAAGGTCATGCTGGAAGGACATAATGAGTGGGGCCCTGCAGGGGTCGGTTCTGGGTCCCGTTCTTTGTCGTCATTATCTAAATCATCGATGAAGATATTGAATAGAGAGAGTACACTTATAAAGTTTGTGGACGATACCAAGCTGGGAGGGATTGCAAGTGCTTTGGAGGATAGGATTAAAATTCAAAATGATCTGGACAAACTGGAGAAATGGTCTGAAGTAAATAGGATGAAATTCAATAAGGACAAATGCAAAGTACTCCACTTAGAAAGGAACAATCAGTTGCACACATACAAAATGGGAAATGACTGCTTATACTGTGCCCAGACCCATGTGTATGGTGCAGGGAGATATTTCCTTAAGCAGTTGTGCAGTCCCAGATTTATTCACTACTAATGGAGCTGCACCCAAATGTGCCCCTCCTGGCTTCTGCAAAGAAACATATGGTGATATAGAAACTGTGGGTCATGGTGGAACAGTAGCCTCAGAGGATGCAAGAACACTCACTGATGTCAATAGGACAATGAAATGCCTGAGTACAAACTGTAGACTTGGAAAATAAGAGATCAACAAGTGGCCTAAAGATATACAAATAGTTTGCTGCAGCACTCCACAGCCCAGCTGGCCTGCACACCTTCCTTGTAAAACTGAGACTACAAGTGACGAAAAGTTGGGGTGGCTCAGCACAAAAAAAAAAAAAAAAAAAAGGCTAAAAGGAAGCCCGATCCGTCTTTGCTGGCATCTAGAGTTCAACGGCATGGTTCTGCATGATCTTCTATTCTGCATGTAAAAAACCACGTGTAGCCCCCTCCCTTACCAAGGACTTTGTACCCCAAGAGAAGAGACACCTTTTGGGTTCTGTAGGCACGTCCGGCCGGGGCCGTAACTCTCCAGGGCGGCAGGGAACCAGACCGCCTCGCTACTTCGGTCAGGTGTCGGGGAACTAGCCTGCCTGAGCAAAGAGTTCAATAGCAAAGCCCAGGCTCCTGGCTGTGAGCAGCCTGGGAGAGGGGGAGACTGCCACCCTCGAGATGGGTGGCAGGGGGGACGCAGGCCCTCCCACTCCACTGCTTCCCAGCCCAGGGCCCTGGCAGCAGCAGAAGACCCGCTGCTGTGTCAGTGGGGTTCCTGGCCACAACACACTGACATTGGCTCTGGCAGTGCTGCAGCCTGACTAGGGTTGGCTGCCCCTGGGCTACTTCCAACCGCCCACTCTAGAGGTACCTGGGTCCGGCCAGCATCCTCCAAGGGGGTCACACACCATGGGCTCCTCGGGGTAACTGGCGCTCAGTTGGCTTGGCGGCTCCTCAGGGTAACTGGCAAACAGCAAGCTTGGCAACATCTCTGGCTAGCATCAGGCATTGGCTGGTCTGGCCAGTCCTTGGGTCAGCCACTGATTGCCATGGTCTCCCAGCTGGGAGCTCTACCACATGCATCTGGCCTCTCCAGTGGCTGTGTTTCAACTGAGCTCTGGGGTCGGGCTTTTATACTTCCGGTCCTGCGCCTTGACCTCTGAGGGGCGGGTGCAGGGTTCACTGGCTCCTCCCACTTTGGCGCCCAGAGAGGCTCATCCCTCTCCACGGCGGTGGGGAACCAGACCGCCTTGCCACAGGCTCCCATGGGGTCTATGGCAGAGTCCTGCATTGTTGACTTCTCTGTCAGTGGCGTGTGTGGGGGGAAAGTGGAGGAGAACATGAACCCCCAGTCACCCTGGCAACTCGCCTCCCTCAACAGTTGGGAGGAGGGGAGCAGCCCCCAGTAGCCAATTAGGGTATGTCTATGCTACAATTAAAGACCCCTGGCTGGCCCCGTTTGGGCTCGGGCTAAGGGGCTGTTTAATTGTGGTGTAGACATTGGGGTTCAGGAGAAAGTCTCCCTACATCCTGTCAGCACAGTGTAGCACTACAAGGCCCAGCAAATGGTCTGTCTGTAACTCCAGTCTGCAGGAAAGCCTCAGGAGGAGACAATCTGTTCTTCCTGCTACCAGCCTGCCAGTAACTGGAGGAGACAACCTGTCTGTCCTACCACCTCCTACAGCCTGCTTGCCAGACCACCTTGGATCTGGGATTTCAGATCCAGACACCCAACCTGCTTACAACTGAACCCATCAGTACTGTTCTGGAAGGGACCAGGCAGTTAGTCCTTCTCCAGAGATTCCCAGGGGGGACCTACTTGCCTGACTGCTCTGCCAGAAAAGAAACCTGAGTGAGTACACTGTGTTATAGTTAGATAGGTAGTCAGGATTTAATTTTGCACCATTAAGGCACATTGCATCTGAGACAGGACTTTGATCTACCCGGATACTCAAGACCAACACTGCCAATTCCCAGTGCAATGAAGCGTGTTTCTAACAGCATCTCTTTACAGGCCGGCAGTGCATCTGCACATGCAACACCTGGATACCTGTGACGTGGGGGACAGACAGAACTGAGGAGAGAGAAGCTTTTGGGTAGGAACATTGGGAGAGTATGTGGTCATGAGACCTAGTATGCTTGCCGGTATAGTCTTTAGTAATTAAAAATAAATTAAATATCTCCAATCATTTTATACCGATGGTAGATTTCTCTTTAAGCAAATCCTTACATAAGGTTTGTTGTTACTGTTTTTAATTTGTTTGCTTGTGTGAGCGTCAATTATTTTTGAGTTCAAGTGTTGTAGCCATTGCTCTAATGTGATTAACCCTTTGTCTCCCGGGAGGTGCTGCCCAATAGCTTTACTCTTCAGCGCACCAGTAGGAGCCAGGCATCTAGGAGCCAGCAGCACTGTGAGCCAATCCTAGCTGATAGAAACTTTGGAACTGTTCAAAGACGGTGAGTATCCCTCTCCTGTTTGCACTTCATATAGGTACGAAGCCAGTGCCAAAAGGAGGATTGATTACACATGGCTTGGAACAAACCACCTAGCAAGTGTCCTGTGGGTGCTGTGTGCAGCTCCTTTGTATTTTGGCCGGCATTCTGTAGTTGCCTTGGGTCACTAGTACCTCTAAGACTGGTCTATGACCCTGTCTGGAGGCCCCTTTTGAAGTTCAGCTGGCCACTCTTGGCTCTGCTCTGTCAGTGTGTAACAGAGTGGCTTGCCCCTGGGCTGGAGAGCCTGGGGTTAAGACAGCCTGATTAGAGGATAAGCCCCATCTAAGTCAGGAAATTCCCTATGAAGGGCAGCAAGTGGTTGCAGTAAGGGGAAGACTTGATAAACTACAAATAGTGAGAACAGCTCCTGCAGGGAAGACTTTCATACCAGAGGGTTTGGAAGCCAGAGCTGGAAAGCTGAGACTCTACCCAGGTAGGGTCTGGGAGTGGTTACCAAAGCAGGAAAGGCCCAGGCAAAAAGGCTGGGAGTAGAGTGAATTGGAGACTGTTAGAAGTGAGCAGGCTCCAGCAGAAAGAACTGGGGTGTGGGATTTCCCGGCAGACGCTACAGGAAGGAATCAGCCAACAATAGGGTAAAATTGATGGACTGTGTTTTGAGATGTTAGTTTTATTTTGGAACTTAATTTATATGAATAAACTAAGGCCCCTGAGAAGGGGGAAGGGGGGTGGAGGGATAGGCAAAGCCCTTGCAGAGTTTGTGTAGGGAGCCCTTTGAGGGACGAGTTATTGGCAGGGCATGGTAGAGTGACCTCTAGTCACAAAGGGAGACAGTTGCTCAGGAGACAGTTGCTAGGCTACACACTGGATCTATGCCAGGGGTTCTCAAACTTGGAGTCGGGACCCCTCACGGGGTTGTGAGGTTATTACATGGGGGGGTCATGTGTTGTCAGCCTGCACCCCAAACCCCACTTTGCATCCAGCATTTATAATGGTGTTAAAAATATAAAAAAGTGTTTTTAATTTATAAGGGTGGTTGCACTCAGAGGCTTGCTATGTGAAAGGGGTCACCAGTACAAAAGTTTGAGAACTACTGATCTATACGTACATGGTGAACTGCTATGCCTTCACATCAGGGAGTAGAGTTGTGACTGGGCCTGTAACTGTGTATTTATTTTTCTCTGTCTTTACTTGCTGATAAATCTTTTTATTTGATTCTTTACTTGCAAGTTGTAAAATTCTTCTTTTCTTGTCTCCCCCTCTCCCCAAGGAATTGGGGATGACAATCCCACACCCCAGTTCCTCTTTTGCATATTATTTGGTTGGGATTTTTCATATTTTTCTACTTTATTTTATCAAGGTGGTGTGGTGGTGCGTGTTATGTAGTTGCAGGTTGTTTTTGGTTTTTTTTTGGAATCTCCCCCACTCCCTGTATCCTGAGTATTTGTCCAGAGTCCCCTGGCAGCATAACCACATGAATTGCTGTTGGATCTGATGAGGTGTCATAGCCTGGTGGGATACTGTATGTGACTTCAGGAAATTATTGACTAGTTGGCCTGTCTGAAGCAATCTGACATGTGTTTCTCTCAGAGGAGACTCTTTCAGCACCCACCAGGTTTGCCCCCTGGCACCAGCACAATGGTGGATAGCTGCCGGTCCTTTTTTTTTTTTTTGCTTCCCAGTGTGACCCATATACATCACTTATGTAAGAACATGTCCATACTTCAAGCTGGAGGTATAAATTCCAGCTGAGGAGACATACCCATGCTAGGTCTGATTGAGCTAGTAGCTAAAAATAGAGTGTAGATATGGTGGCATGAGCAGTGGGTGGGGCTAGCTATCCCAAGAATTAGTGTGCTCACCTCTACAGAACAGCAACTACTGTATAGGTTTGTTTATGCCTTTTCTTTTGTTGCTTGTATTTGCTACGATCACAAATTCTTGCATGCACAATCCCTGATTTTGAAACAATTTAACTCTTCCTATTCGTATTTGAAACGTGATAGTCCATCAGTGGCCGCCTAGAGTTTTCCCGGGAAAAAATTAGCGAGCTCGCAAATTTCAATTTTGGAAAATTTTGCCAGTGATTGTCTTTTTTTTGTGTCTTTGGCTATTTGTTTTTCAAATTTCTTCTAGCCTTTCAAATGTAAGTCTTCCATTTTACTTGCTGTTGTTTTTCTTTATATTGGCTTCCCTTGCTCTGGATTTTCACTTTTTGAAGGATATCCTTTTCACTTGAATGTCAGGTACTTTCCCTTAGTCATACTTCTTTTTATTCCCACTTCCTATTTTGCTAAGGGATATACAGACATACCTTTTGGTACTCTAGTTATGGGATGCTTAAGTAGCCTCCATACTAGACTGAAAATTTTTAACATCTTAACTTTTCTCTTTCTGGATTCCATATTTTTAAAATATCTCCCTTTGTAAAGTTTAGAGTCAGTTCTATTATGGTACAATCCCTCCCCAGAGGATGTAGAACATAGTTATATGGTGAACATTATAACTTAGTGGTTCAATTATGGTTCTTCTTAAACCACCTCCCATATTATATTTTAATTAGGACTAAATCAAAACTAGACTTTTCTGTGTTCTAGACATAGCTGTTCCAAGAAGTATTGCTTATGATATTGAATAAATGCTGATCTAAATTCTACTCTGAGTCATTTGGCCTAGTAATATAAGATTAGTGACCAATTATTGCTATTTTATTAGTTTTTTATGCTTCTTTCTTCTCCTTCAAGTGTGTAGTTGTTTTCACTGGCATACTGTTTTCACTTCCCCCACCCCCAACTATATCTGTGCTCAGGATTTTTGAATTTATAAGTGTATGTGTTCTACTGATGACACTGTCCTTCCCAAATGCTACAGAGATGTTGACCTTTGCCCATGATTATTACTATCATCTGTGGCCTGTGTTTAGGAAGCAAAATGTGAAGCGATTACAGGGTCCAGAAAATGCATACTACAGTAGCTATCTGAATTGGGCACTTCTGTAATATTAGGTAAGTGAAAAATAATTTATGGTATCACTTTAAATCATGAAGACACAAAGCCATACATTTAAGAATCTATTCTGAACAAGCAAAAAGAAATTTGAGTCAGCATCCATATTGGAGTAATTTAGTTTTAAATATAGAATTTACTATAGTTATCCATCTTTGTCAACTTGAGAGAAGATTGCTCCAATGTGCTCTGGTTGGCACTACTCTGAACAAGAACTTGTCAATTTTTCCAATGAACAGTTTTTCACTGAAAAATGGTGATTGGATAAAATTGGTATTTTTTGTAGGAAAGTGTCTTTCAATGAAATTTTGTATACAAAATTCCAAACTCTTTGTTTCAATAAGGTCAAAAAGTTCTTTCAACTTACCAGAACATTTAGTTTAGAATTGACCTTTTTTTTAGAAATTTATATTAGAAAAGTATATTTTTAATTGTTTTGAATGTATTCAGAAGACTGGTGTGCACATACCTAATTACATGTTTGCAAAGAGTCTAGACACCAGGACGATCTCTCAGAAATTTAAGGGTGTAGAAAGGGTTTGGATTTTGTCAATACTTTTGGGGCAAAGCAGTTTCAGGGGTATGCCTTCATAGCTCACAACTTGAAAGATTATGAAGCAAGTTTTATCACCAGGCAGGTGTTAGTGAAAAAGTTGGATACAGGATTGATAACTCAGGAAGATAAACTAATGATTGTGAAGCCAAAGGCCTTGGACATTTGTCTTATTGATTCTTGAAACTTCCTACCTATGAAAGATGCTGCAGACCATAGGTTTTGAAGGGGCCAAAGGCTATTTTCCATGTTTTAACACTTTAAAAACAAAAACAATGTTGGGTCTAGACCTGGGATGGAGCACTATGAGGTTGACTACATGATGCCTGAGGAGAAAGTGGAGTTTCTGGAGTGGTATCAAGCTAATCAAAATTACATTTGACTTACAAAATGAACTGCTACATTATTGCCAGCAGGATGTACAAATTATGAGACAAGTCTGAATCGTCTACAGAAAAGAAATCCTGGAGATGACAGGGGCTGTGGTGTTGGAGAATAGCACAGAGGTGCTGAACTGGTAAACATGTGTAGAGCCTTTCGAAGACATCACATTGGCCCCTGTCTGCAGGGCTCCGCACAGGTTTACGTTTTTAAATTCCCTGACCATAGGGCTTCTCACACTATCAACTAGTCACACTAGACAACTATCACAGGCAGAAAAAGAAATATTCTACCCTGGCTATCCAGTGGCTGATACAACCCCTAAAGAAACTATAGATATTCAGCATGCTGTCAGGGGTGGATGGTTTCAAGTGAGTCCCTACTTACTGGATGGTTACACAGTTAGCAATGATAAACCCACAGCTTTTTTAATTTAGCAGCTGTTTTTTCCATGGGTGTGCCATCTGTTACCGTGAAAAGGTACAGAACCTTCTCTTTGGGACAACATTTGATCAACATTATTACCAGACCCAGTTTAGGACTGTCTTTCTCTAAAAGCCAGGGCTCGTAATCAGAACACTCTGGGAACATGAATGGCCAGTATGGTAGAATCAGACAGGAATGTGGCATATTGAGGACTGTTGGAACTGCAAGCTATCACTTTAAGAGTGGAGTGGTTTCCTGGTCCGGCTTGTAGGCTAGGAGCTCTGTAGGGAAGCATGTGAATCCCAGAGTCAGGCTGAAGAGAACTGACCTAGGGCACAGTTGGGTGAGTTGTGTCTCTCTCCCTGAGGGAGCAGCTGGCTTTGTCTTTCTCTGTTTGTTTTTTGGGTTCTTGTGTGTTCTGAATTTTAAGAAATAAAGTAGAATTACTTTGTAAGTCTCTAGCCAATGTATGTCACATTTTAAATCTAACTTCTCTGTGTGTATGCCATGAAATGTAACAGAGAATACAGGTGATACAGGTAGGATTATTTTTTTTTAAAGTGTAAAGATAAAATGGCAGTTTATGGCAATACGGACAGTTTCTAATTTAATGAAAAAAAGTTTTTTGCCACATATATGCAGACTTGAGCAGTATTTTTATGAAAATGCTATAGAAGATATCAATAAACAAAGGGCTGTTTGGCTAACATTGGTGGGGTCTATTAACCCCTTACTCCCATCACAGAGGGAGTTGTGGAGACTAATTTGTTTGAATCTACAAAGAAAAAATGTACCAACAAATGAGCATGCCTGAGAAGAAGGGCATCAACAGCAGTCAGGAAGATGACACAGGTTGGGGCCTATCACACTGGAGGAGCAATGGTTTTTTAAGAAGCTGTAGTTGGGGGGGGTGGTGTTTTTTTTCCACACCCCTGAACGAGAAAAGATTGCCAACGAAAGTTCAGTGTAGACAAAGCCTTTCACAGAGCTTTTTATCAGGTCTGGGAAATATGCTCAGAGTGTCATAGCTAAACACCAGGCAGAACAGATTGTTCCCTTGAAATATGTGTTAACTACTTATGCTAAACATTCATGGTGAAATGGCCTGTTAACACCTCTCCAGTCACTGGGGATAGGGGAGAAGCAGCTGGGGGGGCGGGGTTGTTAGTGGATTAGATTGTTGTAATAAACCATAAATCCAGTGTCTCTATTCAGCCCATTATTTTTATTGTCTAGCAAAATTATGAATTTAAGCTTGCAAGCTTGTCTTTTGAAAGTATTGTGCAGGTTTTGTTTGAGGGTGAGGACTAATAGGTCAGATATAGAGTGATTGATTTGTGAAAATTTTTCACCCACAGGTGATGTGGTGTTTTTTTCTCTCTCTCCATCATTTTCCTGTGTTCATTCGAGAGCGCAGTGAATGTCTGGTTGCACTCACAGTGCACTAAATGCCCAATAACAATTTTACAATAGTCAAAACTAAACTTATTTGTGCTGTATCTTTGAGAGTTCAGTTGCTTACCTCTCGTTCTGTTGTCCTGCAAAAATTAGATCTTGGATTTCAGTATTACTGAGAATTTACTAGCATTATCAACTACAACTGTTTTGCCATCAGCTCTACCTAAATATCCTTCATCCCTTCCTCAGCAGCTGTGCTGCCTGCATGTGAGAGAAGGAAACTTCAGAACAGCGGCCCTGACGTGTGTGTGTTTGTGTGCAGGGGGGAGGGGGAAATACCTCATAACTCTTAACCTTGCTTCAGTCTTCACAGAAGTTTGCTACAAAATGCTGAAGTATTTTTCTATGCTGATTCTTGATTGGGTTGTTTGTATGTCCAATTACAGAAGTTATTCTGTGCGCGTGAATACCTCATACTTTCAAACATTATCCTCATTTCCATTTCTGCATGGGCACTCTAAATGTTGGTTTATTCTTGTCTATCTTAGGGTACTTCTACACTGGAGCTGTAGTTTCCAGCTTGAGGAGATATTTCTGCATGAGTTCTGATTTGAGCTAGTATGCTAAAAATATAAAAAAGTGTAGCCACAGGGATGCAAGTGGCAGGATGGGTGGCTAGCCAACCAAGCAAGTACCTACCAAGGGTTTCAGATAGGATTATACTTGGAGTGATGAGTCCACCCTGTTGCTCATGCCACCATGGCTACACTACTATTTTTAGCATGGTAGCTTGATTACAGCTAGTGCGTGTTTGTACCTGAGCTGGAAATTACACCTCCAGCTCCACTATAGATGTGTACCCTAAGATACTGAGAGCATTGTGTTTGTTTTATAGCCTAGTTTGACACTGGATTAGGATATTACTTTTTAAGCATTATTAATATGACAAGGGTGAACTAAGGGTCTATTCTCTCTTCCTTTAGCTCTCACCTCCCTTTGATGTTGGTATTACTGTAAATCATGTGTAAATGAGGCGAGAATAGAAATCTACTGAAATAATGACATAATTTCTTAAATTAGAGTACTAAATTATTTGTTACAGTGGTCAATGTACTTTTCAGGTTTTGTAGATAAAAGCTTTGTTTAATTAAAGCTTTGGAAATTGTACATTATGCATTTTAAAATACTCTGCCTCTTGAAAATGTCAGTAGTTCAATCAACAGGGTCCCCCTTCTTCAGAACAAATTCTTTGGTTGCCAACAATCATTCCTCCATAACCACATGCTAGTTTTGTTAGCCACGTCCCTCCTGCTCACTCACACTTAGTCTGCAATTTTTCCAATTTGTCCTGGTACAGAGGTGAGGGATGGGCACCAGGTTATTGTTTGGCTATTGAGGTTTGGAAATCTCAGTTTAAACCCTTCATTTCTCACTTGAGGTGAAAGGGCTACAAAGATGGAGCAGAGCTGGGATAGGGGATACATGTTTCTCCCTGTTCAAAGTAATGGGTAGAGGCTGTGTATCTAGAGAGGTGGAACACTGGTCAGAGTACATACTCAGGAAGCCATATTGAAGAGATGTGGCATATTTCAGGATATGATCACATAAAAATGTGATTTACTCTTTTTACCTTTCTAAATCTGACCCACATTTTTCACTTACCCACTAAAAGAAATGGTGCATTTGCTACAGTGATGACAAATGGCACCCCTCAGAACAGTCCAAATCTTAGCACAGCTAACCCAGAAGAAATCATTCCAGTCTAACCTGAAAAACTGTTTTAGCGTATGTGGGTTAGAATTTGCGAGCTGTTGCATATTGCAACATACCACTGACCTATAGGTAATCAACATAAGTGTTTTGCATAAGCATCTTTGGAATACTGCTTCCCATCAGAACATTACTAAGAGCAAATGGAATGAGAGTTTAAAACCAGACTGTATGGACAAAATTATTCCTTCGGTTAGACCTGTGAAGCCCCCAAAACATCATTGAAAAATCTGGCCCTATAGTTTAACGAAATTATAGCACCCAGTCAAATAACTGAATATTGACACACTGTACCAATGCTAGAAGTCTAAATACTAAGATGGGTGAACTAGAGTGCCTGGCATTATATGAGGATATTGATATAATAGGCATTGCAGAAACTTGGTGAAATGAGGCTAATCAATTCAACACTGTAATGCCAGGGTACAAAATATGTATGAAAGACAGAATAGATCACACCAGTGGGGGATTGGTGCTATGTAAAAGAAAGTATAGAGTTGAATAAATTAAAAATCCTAATTCTCTATGGATAGAGATTCCATTCTGAACAGTAAGAATATAGCAGTAGGAATATACTACTGACCACTCCGGTGATGGTGAAATGCTCAGGGAGATTGGAGAGGCTACAAAGGCAGAAAGCACAATAATGGGGGATTTCAACTATCCCTATATTGACTGGACATGTGTCACTTCAGGAAGCAATGCAGAGATAAAATTTCTAGACACCATAAATGACTGCTTCTTATAGAAGCTTATCTTGGGACCCACAAGGAGAGAGGCAATTCTTGATTTAGTCTGACCAATTTATTTGAGCATAAGCTTTCGTGAGCTACAGCTCACTTCATCGGATGCATACTGTGGAAAGTGTAGAAGATCTTATTATATACACACAAAGCATGAAAAAATACCTCCTCCCACCCCACTCTCCTGCTGGTAATAGCTTATCTAAAGTGATCACTCTTCTTACAATGTGTATGATAATCAAGGTGGGCCATTTCCAGCACAAATCCAGGGTTTAACAAGAACGTCTGAGGGGGTGGGGGTAGGAAAAAACAAGGGGAAATAGGCTACCTTGCATAATGACTAAGCCTCTCCCAGTCTCTATTCAAGCTTAAGTTAATTGTATCCAATTTGCAAATGAATTCCAATTCAGCAGTTTCTCGCTGGAGTCTGGATTTGAAGTTTTTTTTGTTGTAAAATAGCGACTTTCATGTGTGTAATCGCGTGACCAGAGAGATTGAAGTGTTCTCTGACTGGTTTATGAATGTTATAATTCTTGACATCTGATTTGTGTCCATTTAGTCTTTTACGTAGAGACTGTCCAGTTTGACCAATGTACATGGCAGAGGGGCATTGCTGGCACATATCACATTGGTGGATGTGCAGGTGAACGAGCCTCTGATAGTGTGGCTGATGTTATTAGGCCCTGTGATGGTGTCCCCTGAATAGATATGTGGGCACAGTTGGCAACGGGCTTTGTTGCAAGGATAGGTTCCTGGGTTAGTGGTTCTATTGTGTGGTATGTGGTTGCTGGTGAGTATTTGCTTCAGGTTGGGGGGTTGTCTGTAGGCAAGGACTGGCCTGTCTCCCAAGATTTGTGAGAGTGTTGGGTCATCCTTCAGGATAGGCTGTAGATGGAAAAGAAGCCCTTGAGGAATTCCACCATGATTTCAACAATTTCCATCCCACCATCAACCTCAGCCTGGTCCAGTCCACACAAGAGATCCACTTCCGGGACACTACAGTGCTAATAAACAATGGTCACATAAACACCACCCTATACCGGAAACCTACTGACCGCTATTCCTACCTACATGCCTCCAGCTTTCACCCTGACCACACCACACGATTCATCGTCTACAGCCAAGTTCTGCGATACAACTGCATTTGCTCCAACCCCTCAGACAGAGACAGACACCTACAAGATCTCTATCAAGCATTCTTACAACTACAATACCCACCTGCGGAAGTGAAGAAACAGATTGATAGAGCCAGAAGAGTTCCCAGAAGTCACCTACTACAGGACAGGCTTAACAAAGAAAATAGCAGAACGCCACTAGCTGTCACCTTCAGCCCCCAACTAAAACCCCTCCAACGCATTATTAAGGATCTACAACCTATCCTGAAGGATGACCCAACACTCTCACAAATCTTGGGAGACAGGCCAGTCCTTGCCTACAGACAGCCCCCCAACCTGAAGCAAATGGTCGCATTTATAGCTAAAGGCTGGGGTTTGGGCAAGACTAGGGAGAGTAGCAAACACAGCTGCAAGCAAGGAGCACATGGAGTAGTCACTAGACTGCTGCTGCTACTGAGCTTAAGTATCAGCGTGCTGACTCCTGCAGCCAATCAGGTAGTACAGTCAGACAGCTTCTATCAGGGCTCGTAGAGCTCATTAAGTTATTAGGAGACTGGCTCTCCTGACAAATGTAGATCATACCTACAGGATGGGGGACTATTCTGGGAAGCAGACTGGAAAAGATTTGGGGGTCATAGTGGATAATCAGTTGAACATGAGCTCCCAGTAGGATGCAGTAGCCAAAAGGGCTGATGTGATCCTTGGATGCAAAAAACTGTGGGCACTCAGGTAGGAACAGACAGATTGTATTATTGCTGTGTTTGGCCCTGGTGTGACCACTACCAGAATACTATCTCCAGTTCTGGGGTCCACAATTCAAGAAAGATATTGGAAGATTGAAAGGGTACAGAGAAAAGCTACAAGTTTGATGAAGAGATTAGAAAACATGTCTTATAGTGAAATACTCAAGGACTGCCATATGTTTAGCTTAACACAGAGAAGGTTAAGGAGTGATGTGATCACAGTCTGTATGAACCTACTTGGGGAACAGAAATTTGGTAAACAGAGGTTTCTTTAATTTAGCAGCCAAGCTATAACAAGGTCCAATGGCTGCAAGTTGAAGCTAGACAAGTTCAGAGTGGCTATAGGGTGCACATTTTTTACAGTGAGGGTAACTGACTGTTGGAACAGCTCATAGAATCACAGGACTGGAAGGGACCTCGAGAGGTCATCTAGTCCAGTCCCCTGCACTCAAGGCAGGACTAGGTATTATCTAGACCATGCCTGACAGGTGTTTGTCCAACCTGCTCTTAAAAATCCTCAGTGATGGAGATTCCACAACCTCCCTAGGCAATTTATTCTAGTGCTTAATCACCCTGACAGTTAGGAAGTTTTCCTAATGTCCAACCTAAACCGCCCTTGCTGCAATTTAAGCCCATTGCTTCTTGTCCTATCCTCAGGGTTAAGAAAATTTTCTTCCTCCTCCTTGTAAAAACCTTTTATGTACTTGAACATGTACATGCCCCCTCTGTCTTCCAGACTAAACAAACCCAATTTTTTTTCCAATCTTCCCTTGTAAGTCATTTTTCTAGACCTTTAATAATTTGTTGCTCTTCTTTGGACTTTCTCCAATTTGTCCACATCTTTCCTGAAATGTGGCACCCAGAACTAGACACAATACTCCAGTTGAGGCCTAATCAGTGTGGAGTAGAGCAGAAGTATTACTTCTCATGTCTTGCTTACAATACCCCTGCTAATACATCCCAGAATGATGTTTGATTTTTTTGCAACAGCATTACACTGTTGACTCGTATTTATCTTGTGATCCACTATGACCCCCAGATCCCCTTCTGCAGTACTCCTTTCAAGGCAGTCATTTCCCATTTTGTATATGTACAACTTGTTGTTCCTTCCTAAGTGGAGTGCTTTGCATTTGTCCTTATTGCATTTCATCCTATTTACTTCAGACCATTTCTCCAGTTTGTCCAAATCATTTTGAATTTTAATCCTATCCTCCAAAGGACTTGCAACCCCTCCCAGCTTGATATCTTCTGCAAGCTTTATAAGTGTACTCTCTATGCCATTATCTAAATCACTGATGAAGATATTGACTAGAACCGGACCCAGAAACGATCCCTACGGGACCCAACTTGTTATGCCGTTCCAGCATGACTGTGAACCACTGATGACTACACTCTGGGAACAATTTTCCTACCGGTTATGCACCCACCTTATAGTAGCTCCATCTAGGTAGTATTTCCTTAGTTTGTTATGAGAAGGTCATGCGAGACAGTATCAAAAACCTCACTAAAGTCAAGATATACCAAATCTACTGCTTACCCCCTATCCGCAAGGCTTGTTACCCTGTCAAGTCCATTCAATTGTGGGTAAATTTGGATTTACTATTTTGTGATAATGCCAGTCTATGGCAAACGGCCTAAAAGCTGCACTGGAAAATTGTGGCCCATTACCACAAAATATTTCATCTGGAATTTCATGTATATAGATCTCCCCACTGTATTTTCCACTGAATGCATGCGATGAAGTGAGCTGTAGCTCATGAAAGCTTATACTCAAATAAGTTTGTTAGTCTCTAAGGTGCCACAAGTACTCCTTTTCTTTTTACTCAGATTATAAGCTTTGTAATACCTTATAAATGACCTTTTACATGAAGCATATTCCAGTTACATCATATTCACAATCAGCACATTCGCAAAATCACAGAGTGCAACATCACAATAAGAATCTGTAGCTTCCAAAATAAGGTACTAAATATGCATAGTTTTGAGCTTTCTTCAGTTAATTTTAGCTGCCAAAATCCCAAGGATGCATCCAATTTACTGAAATATTGTGCAAGAGAGCCACAATCTCTTCTCTGGTTCTTAGTTTGAAACGTTCTCTTTTTATAGCATTATTAAGGTCTGTAAAGGGGCTAGCCGGGGCTCAACCCTTTCCAGGGCAGCGGGGAGCCACACCAGCTCACTACACACAGATGAGGATTGGGGAATTAGCTCGGCTACGGAAGTCTTCTGTGGCGGCTCTTGTGGGAGCAGAAAATAAGTACAGTTAGGCCAGGGCCCTAGGTCAGGGTGGGGCAATAATGACTCAGGCCCTCAGGCAGGGCTGCGCAATAATACTATAGCAGTAGCAATATAAACAGCAGTAATCCCTGGCCCTAGGTCAGGGCGGGGCAGTAATGAATCAGGAGCTCAGGCAGGGCTGAGCGGTAACAGTACAAACAGTAGTGAGCCCAAGCCCTAGGTCAGGGCGGGGCAGTAATGAATCAGGAGCTCAGGCAGGGCTGAGCGGTAACAGTACAAACAGTAGTAAGCCCAGGCCCTAGGTCAGGGCAGGGGCATAATGAGTCGCGAGCTCAGGCCCTGAGGCAGGGGTGAGCATAACCGTAGGCCCAAGCCTCCAAACGGTTTGGGACAGGGGCAGACTGCCACCCATGAGTTGGGTGGCAGGGGGATGCAGGCCCTCCCACTCCACTGCGTCCCAGCCCAGGGCCCTAACAGCGGCAGAAGACCCACTGCTGTGTCAGTGGGGATCCTGGCTGCAACACACTGACATGGGCTCTGGCAGTGCTACAGCCAGACTAGGGTCAGCTGTCCCCATACTCCTTCCTGACTCCCCCTCTTGTGGTACCTGAGTCATGGTGGGGTCCTCCGGGGGGCCCAGCACCATGGATTCCTCGGGGTACCGGGCGAGCAGCAGGCCCGGCAACTCCTCCGGGTAGCAGGCACAGGGCAAGCCAGGCCAGTCTTAGCATGCACCTTGGGCTGCAGGGACTTCCCAATCACAGGCTAAGCTGGAGGTGTCTGGCCTCCCCAGCTGCTGGCCCTCTAGTGAGCTCTGAGGCCGAGCCTTTATACTTCTGGGTTGCCGCCTGAGCCTCTGAGGGGCAGGCTCAGAGCTCCCTAGCTCCACCCACCCCAGCCTCCGGATGGGCTCTTCCCTCTTCGGGGCAGCGGGGAGCCACACCGCCTCACTACAAGGTCTCTCAGATCTAACCATATGTGTAGTAGGCAATTTTTTTCTTCACTGTGGCTAGGGAGCTCACCCATTCCATTGGCTCCTCAATTTTTTGTATTTTTTGCATTACTTCCATCCTTGCGAGCTCAGCACTGACTTTATCACAGAATGCAAATGGCACCTTTCTACATGGATGACAACTGGAGGGACCTGCTTGTTCATCTGGATAATATATGTGACATTTCACTCCATATTCTTTATGAAAATATACTTATGATATGAACATGACATAACTGAGATATACTTATGCAAGATGAGTCTTGTAAGGTATCATTGGAAAGGTCATTATTTATTGAATGTGATTATCCAATTTGTATGCATGTATCATTTCTGTATCTAAAGTTAGAAATATGGACTAAGTAACGATTACAACTGGGTGTGTATTGGGAAGACACCCACCAGACAACAGGGCATCAGATTTGATGAGCCATAAGGAAGGAACAACAAAACCATGCAGATACTATTCTGTCTCCCTCCGGGGTGGCATCCAGGAACTTAACTGTGACACTATTAGGTCAGGTCGTCTTGTCACCTGATACTAAACATTACCTGGGACTTCTTGTAACTTTCCACTGGAAGGGGGTGTGTGTGTCAAGTTTGGGAAACAAAGGATTCCTGCCTTATGTAAATCCTATTTAAGGGTCGGGAGGAAGGTAAAGGGGACTCCTCCTCTCCATGGCCTATCTGCCCAAGAAGGAAGACTGCAAAAGCCACCAGAAGGGAAGGCAAGGCAGGACTCCAGACTGAGACAGGGAACTCTGAACCCCAGAAACTTTGCAACCGGCCTGCAACAATATCTAGGGTGAGAAAAACTATTTGTAACCAATTTCTTTAGTGAAACAAGCTTAGTTTGCGTGTTTGATTTCATTTGCTTAGTAATCTGCTTTGTTCTGTTTGTTACCCCTTCTACCACTTAAAATCTGCCTTTTATAGTTAATAAAATTTGTTTTATTATTAAACCCAGTTTTTGTAATTTCTAACGGGAGGGGGGCAAAAAGTGTGCACACCTATCTCCACATTGAGGGAGGGGACAAATTTCATAAAACCTTTGGGTTTGTACCCCTTAAAAGGAGTGAGCACCAGAGTGTTGGAGCGAGTCCCTTAAACTGAGTCTTCCCAGAGCTGATCTGCAGCTGGGTGTGGCCCTGCCTGCGTGTGTGTTAGAGGAGGCTTTAATAACCTGGCTCAGCAAGACAGGTTAAAGGGGGGCCATGCTGTCAGAACAGGTAGACTCTGTGGTATCTCAGCACATCAGGTGACACCCCAAAGGGCCCAAACCTGTCATAGTATGTTCACCATGCAAGTAACTCAATCCTTAAAACAGATCATGATATTCCTGAATGAGTGTCTCATAGCCATGTTCAGTATGATCTTGTAATGAGAGCACCCATTTTACTAAATTGAGTTTTTCACAGATAGACAGGCCTAAAATTGGTGTCACCTCCTTTGGCACTACAATGAACGGGAGCCTGTACATAGTGTTTTTATGGTTGACACTAGCAATGTACCTCCCCTTCACTGGTATATTTATTCCAGAATAACCAGTTACTTTTATTTTTGTTAGTCCCAGTTTTGGTCTTATTTTCAATCTCTCACAATCTTGATCGGACAGAATATTAACCTGACCTTCTGTGTCCAGTTTGAGTGGAATACTTGTTTTATTCACTTTCATAGGCAGTATCCAGTCACTCTCATCAGGTTTGCTTAATCCCAGCATGTCTATATAAAACTCTTCAACCAGGTTGTCTTCACCTGAATGTACTTGACTTTTCGGCATTTGCGATTTGCAGCATTTTTCAAAATGATTATTTTTCTCACATTTATAACAGTTTCCTAAAGGCAAAACACTTGTTTGGGCCATACTGTGATCCACACCTTCCACATAACCATCTGTACCCAATCTCCCCTCTAGCAGTGGTTTTCATAGCAAGTGTTTCCACTTTTTGATTTGACCTTTTCTGGCTGTATTTTATTGTACTTAGTACATGGATAACCCCTGCTGGTGAATTCAGCTCTTTGGCTTATGCTTTCACAGTTTCTGCTGCCCTGCATATCGGAGAGCTATTTCTAAAGTTAAGTCTCCTTCATGGAGCAGTCTCATTCTTAACACCTTAATTCTGTGAAATATTGCTCTGTGGGGTCATCAGTTTTAAGCATGCAAGTAAAAAATTTGTGTCTCTCAAATATCTCATTCCTTTTTGGTATACAATATTCTTCAAATTTAGTCAGCATATTAATTAACTTCATGCTTTCACCTTCTTCAAACTTAGTTGTTATAAATATCCAATGCTTCCTCCCCAACAACATGCAAAAAGATTGATGATTTCACTTTATCATTTTTCTCCTCTGCCCCTACATCTGCTAAATACAATTCCAATCACTGTTGGAATTTTTTCCAGTTCTCTGCAACATTGACTTACGATTGCAGACTGGATGGAGATTGCAACACATCCATTTCTGGCTTTTGTTCCTTCTTAAGATAATCAGGTGACTATTGTGCTCATAAAATACATACAAGAGGCTTTGTTCTTCTCTGTTTGCTGCTCCACATGCTCCCCTTTCCTCTGCTATCAGTTTCAAACACAGGAGTCAAGCTCAAAATTACTGCAGTCTCTTCCTCATTCAGCACTTCAGACATCATGTAATAATCTTGGGGTTCCTTTAACAACAAACCAGTGAATGAGAAAGGACTCAAATTTTTATTAAAAATAAGCTAAAGAGCTTCACTGCTACACTGTGTTCTCTACCCCTGCTTCCAGGGTACGTCTCAAAATTCATATATTGATAATACTGTCCTTATAAGGGAGCCCCTCCAAATTATAATCTTGCACAATCATTTCTCTACAAAAGGTAGGAGAGGGAGATGGACTAAGATAGTCTAAACAGAAAGGACTGTGTTAAGATCATGCCTGGTACACAAAACAGTGTGGGACAGAAATAATGAACCTAAATTTGTGTGTCAGAAATTAGGCCTAGTTGATGGACAAAATAAAGAGCAGAAGAGCTATTGTTGAGGTTCTTACAGACTTTTGGGGCAAAACTGGCTAGAAGCTGCATGACAACAACTGCTGGCTGGGAGATGGACCAGAAGAAGCAAGCTTCACCATCATGACTGTCCTGTTCTCTCCTGGGACCATGGGCAGGGCCATCCCTAACCATACGCAAAGTACGCAGCTGCGTAGGGCACCCGGAAAAATTTCCTGGTGCCCTACGCAGCTGCGTGCGGCTCCAGCCCCTGCTTCACCTCTTCCCCACGGCCCCCTCCCATGCTCGGCCCCAGCCCCACCTCTTCCCACCCCTGCTCCACCCCAGCCCCCTCCGCTCCCCTGACTCACAGCCGGTGAGTGCTGAGGGGCGGTTTCCCCCTGGCCCCCCAAGGCTGGGAGCAAGGGGTGCAGAGCAGAGTGGACTGGGGCTGGGTCACTCCACTTCCTGCCACCCCATGAGTATGGGGTTGGGCCCGCCCTGCACTCACTAGGAGGCAGGAAGTGGAGCGGCCCAGCCCCAACCTGCTCCACCGGCTTGTGCTAGCGGGCGGTTTTCCCCCTGCCCCCCAAGCCTGCTCCTGCTCCCCTGTGGAGGCCTGGGGCCAGTCCCCCCGCCCCCGGGGAGGCCTGGGGCACCACACAGCACTCCCATGAGGGGGCTGCATAGGGCACCAAAATGGCTAGGGATGGCCCTGACCATGGGATCCACCATAACACTGTTAGGACTTCACTGTCCTGATTGTGAAAAAAATCCTGACCACTCTGGGCCAGAGAGTGGGACCTAGATGATACCACCACCTCTACTGGCTCAGGTTGAATCCCTAACACCACCTGGAATGTGAGACTTTGTTGCCCTCCAATCTATGTATCCTTTTCCTTCCCCTGCTCACTTCCTTTCTTTTCTATCCCTCTCCTTTTGCCATCTGTTTAAAAGAGTCTGTGGCTTAGCTAGTCAAGACTGTATATTTTGCAACATTGCTGTGAGTCCGTACCCAAAGAGGCAGCTAAAAGCAATGCTCTAAATAGTCCGATGCTCATACAGTAAGACTGTGTGCCATGCCTGTGTCTTTCCAGCAGTGAGGTTGTAAGGAAAAGTCAACATCAGAGACAGAAGCTATATTTTCCTTTTCTTTTCTCTCCCGCTTGTGTGTGTTTGCCTTCTAGGAAACAGGATCGAATTTCAACAGCAGCTCCAGCCCATTCCAATGAACTGTTTCTGTGTTCCCCAAAAAGGACAATTATTACCATCTAAGAGACTCTGAAACAGAGTTTTTTCCTTCTAAAAATCTCTCTTCAGCTAAAGAAAAAGAGAACTAGGGGTGTTGTTAAAATGGAAGTCCTTCTTAATACTTTACATTTGAAAAGCTTTAACTAATTTTCTTTCTTTTTCTGTAAGGTTTAATAAAACATTAAAAAGATGTTTAATACTTTTGCCATGGTATTAAGCTGAGGTCTCTATACTTGGAACCCTGAAACTTATTTAATATTGTACAGTGACAGGGTCATGTTAACACCTTTGACTCTTTGGGCCCATTTATTCCACTAAAATTAATACAACAGAGGAGCCTATGTTATACCAATAAAATAAAAAGCAGCAGGATCTTATTAAAGGGGATAAGACAAAATGTCACATTTTTTGTGAATACAAAAAGAATCAGGCAGTCAGTTATAGCTATAACATTCCATTCAGTTTCACATTCATTCACACGTTCGTTCGTACACGCACACAGGTCCTACAGCTGCTGTATAGTTACCAGTCCTGAATGTAGCTTGAGTTCATGGCTTGGGTTTGTAGCTTGTGGCGGCTAACTGGCCAGGAAAGCCGGGCACAAGGAAGAGCTGGCTCTCTGTTGGGCATGCACCGATGCCCTTCCAGGTTGGCAGCAGAATGTTACCCTTCAAAGTCTTCCATCTCACCCATCCTTTTTGTAGGCTTTAGTTTGAATCCAGAGTCTATCGGTCTTGCTGTGTCACGCTGCCTTTGGGTCGGGTGTGATTGATCACCCATCAGTTGCAGACATGACTTTCGGCCTAGAACCTAGCTTTGATGTTTCTTCAATTGTACTTTTGTTCTTTTCTTTTGAGGGTGGACTCCTCTTACTTTGTCAGGGCTGTTGTCTGCATCTTCAGCCATTGTGTGTTTACACTTTATTTCATCGGGACAGGCTGGGGCTGGAGGTTGATTCCATCATCCATACATACCTCATTCTCACATCTAAACTACATTAATAAGATGACAGCAGGGTTTTGCAGAAATGAAGGTTGCAGCAAGCTTTTACACAATGAAGTGAGCATTTTAAAATGGAGTTTGGGACAAGTTAAAATGGAGTTTGAGTTACAATAGAGACAAGTATAATGAATGACAAACAGTGAGCAGAAGTTACAATATTGAAACAGTGTAAGTTTCAGCAAGTTAAGCAGCAATTGGATTGAAAGTGAAACTCAATTAGCCAGTTATTGGGGTAACCGGTTTTATGAATGAATGTTGTTTCATTCATAAAATTTTGCTTATGAAGTTATATTAATAAAGTCAACAATTAAAAACAATTTAATTGATTAGTTCTACACCTAACACATGTTTGAGTGCTGTCAAAATAAAGTTCAGACATGGACACAATCATTGTGTGGTAGAGAAATTAAATACAGTGCCTGAAAAATGCTATATATATACATATATATTTTGCCATTTTGAATTTCCTCTCTGTGTCAACAACTGAATGATTTAGATTAGTTGCAGAAACAATCTCTTATGGTTAAATCTTATATCACTGAAGTCCTGTGAGAGCAGGATCAGATCCTTAGTTGTTATCACTGTAGCTTTCATCTGTCTGGTTTAAATGTCCTACTAACTGGAGTATTCATTAGCCATTAATCATTATCACTTTTAGTATTCATGTGAACATACAGAGATAAGACCATGATAAGCACAGTAAAAATTTAGCCCAAAACATATATAATCATAGCACACTGATAGCACTGTAAATAGATATCACCATCAGTGTATGCCTAGTTTATGTTACAAAGGTGTTCACAGCCAGGTCAATCCTGTGTTCAATGAATTAAATGACAAAGCTCCCATGGACTTTGCTGTAGCATCAATTACTTGTAAATGGTAATTTGCAAGACTATTTAAACTATTAGCCCCAAATTCTGATCAGTTACATGTTATAAGTCTGTAATAATTCCACTGTTCAGTACAGTGAAGTTACTCAGATTCACACCAGTGTAACTGAGAGCAGAATTTTGCTATAGTTTTGTAGGTTTTCAGTGGTAACATGAATTGTTTCTTCAAATATTTGCAGTATTTTTACAATTTTTTCTTCTTCGAGATGGTCTTATTATAAGATCAGGGCCTAAATTAACAATTTCTACAGTCAACAGTATATACATCCAACAACATATTTCTACTTCCCATCAAAACAAGGGGCAAGGTAGGTTTTGGTGGGTGGTATAAAATCAGCTGAGGAACTGATGAAGAATTATATAGCAGAGAGGAACTGACTGGATCCCTTCATCATTTGCATCTGGACTTTCCAATACTTGTTGTTTTCTTTAAAGGTGTAGAATTTTTGTAAAGAAAGCATGGTCTGTATTTGGGTGCTAGCTGGGCTCTCTTAAAACTTGTCCACTTTTTACTCTTTTAACAAAGTTTTGTATTTGCATATTTAAAAACAACTGGAATGTAAAGAATAGCAACCTCAAAATCAAACATGAAATATGTCAGTTGATATAGGATTTTTTCTTTAGACATCACAAAATGCTGTGCATATGATAAGTTATGGTATCTTTAAATAATATCTGAGAGTTATAGAGATAAAGGGTGGACAGCCTTAATCCATTTACTTTAAAGACAGATGCATTTAATTGATTTCTTAAGTTTAGAGCACATCATGGGTTAGTTTAATGTGAGGATAATATCTCCTATTTTAGGACAATGATCACTGCAAAAGAACTGTTTGACAGTCTATGGACTTCATTTTGTACTCCAGCAATCTGATACTTTAACTAATGTAAAATATACTCAATATTCACCACTTCAGCAATATACCACATATAAAAAATAGTTGGAACTTCAGTCAGGATCAGTGACTAAGCCAGTTATTCATCTGATTTCTCTTCCTTAAAGGATGTTAACATTTCCTCACCCCATTTTGTTGAAGTTAATTGAATTTCATAGAAATGTAGGGATGGAAGGCACCTTGAGAGGTCATCTAGTCCAGTCTTCCATGCTGAAGAAGTGGTGAGACTACCAAGACCATCCCTGACATGTGTTCGTCTAACATAGTCTTAAAAAAAACATCTGGTGATGTTGATTCCATAACCTGCCTTGGTAACCTATTCCAGTGTTTAACTATGCTTATAGTTAGTAAGTTTTTCCTAATACACATCCTGAATCTGCCTTGTGCAGCCCAAGAGGATATAAAGAACAATGGATCACTGTCCTCTTTATAGCAGGCTTTAACATAATTGAAGATTGTTATCAGGTTCCCGTCAGTCTTTTTTCCCTTCAAGACTAAACGTGCCTAATTCTTTCAACCTTTCCTCATATGTCATGTTTGAGGAATTTGAAACTCCTCAGAAGACTATATAATAGCTTTAAACAAAATCAGTATTTAGCACCATTGCTAAAGGAATGAAACAAGGTAAGAACAACATATCTCCTTAAAGAGAGAAATATGCTATATAGTTAGAAATATGTTATGTTTGATTGTAAGGCTGTTATTTTTCCATCACAATTGTTTATATACGACTTAGGTTTTAGTTTAACAACAATAATCCATTATAATGTCTTTTTGCTAGTGTATATACCTGGCTATCCAGCTTTAGCTTAAAAATGGTATGACTCAACTGGATCAAAAATTTGAGGACTGATTTTTATATAATATTCTATAAGCCGAAACATTTATCGCTTTGTGATTGTCAAGCTTCCAGGCTTCGTGGGAGTGCATTTCCAGGCTTCATGGAGGCAGGGGTGGCAATTTTTCTAAGAATTTTGAAGAAAACAATTTTTAAAAGACACAAATAAAAACAGACTTTTACTTCTAGAGGGCCAGATTCTGACCACCTTCCTCAAGTTTGGGTAGCATCTTTATACCACTGTAGTCAATGGCTCTATATGTGGAGTAAGATACTACTCAGCATGAGTTAGTATATCAGACTATGACCCCCAAATGAGCAATAGTTTGCGAAAAATCAACTTTAAAATTTGGAGAAAATAATCACTGGAAACTGTAACTGTAAATCACCTAGGGGGATCTAAAACAGTAAGGTCCAGAGTCTGAGCTCAGTTACACGAGTATCAGTTTGGACTAACTCCATTGCAGTCAGTTAAGTTAATCTGGATCTGACCTCAGGAGTCTGAATGTCATCAGTACTTAATATTTTTACTAAAAATCCAATGTGAACACTTAAAACAAATTTACTTTTCTGGATAGATTTTTAAAATCTGCTCCCAGCAGCTCTCATTGAAAATATGACCACTAACGTAAGGACTAAAATGGGTAAGTTCTCTACAGAATACTTTCTACTTTCTGGTGGTGCTTACACTGAATTGGAATAAAGACAACATCAATATTTGCCAGTGCATTATGGGGCATGGACCAGTGGATGCTTCTGAAGGGAAGTGTTGAATTCTCATTCTTTCCTGTTTCCCTTGGCATGTCCACTTTTTAGCCAGTACCACCTACTTTTGCAGGAGTAATGGCCCTTTATAGCCTCCACCTGTCTCCTTCAGAATGAATGGAGTTACCACCTGTTATGGTGCATGCTCACCACCCAAGCATCCCTTCACATCAGGGTGCCGTGTTGCTGGGAGCAATGTTACTGCACTGTTGCTGCTGGTGCATGCCTGGTGAAGACGCTCTATGCTGACAGGAGGGCACTCACCTGTCAGCATCATTATTCCACCTCTGTGAGAGGTATGGTAGCTATGTTAGCGGGAGAACATCTTCTGCTGACATAGCACTGGTGAGCAGCACTTGGGTCACTGTAAGTTGTGTTGCTCGGGGGTGACCTTTTCAAACCCCTGAGTGACATAAATTAGATCAACTTAAACAATAGTGTAGACCTGCCCTCAGAAGCAACTAATTAACATTGATCTCAGGCAAGATAGTAGAGTTGCTGATATGGGACTTGATCAATAAAGAATTATAGGAAGGTAATATAATTAATGCCAATCAACATGGGTTTATGGGGGAAAAAAATCCTGTCAGACTAACTTGATATCTTTTTTGATGAGACTACGCATTTGGTTGATAAAGATAATGGTGTTGCTGTAATATACTTAGACTTCTGTAAGGTTTTTGACCTGGAACCACATGACATTTTGATTAAAAAACTAGAATGATATAAAATTAACACAGAACACATCAAACAGATTAAAAACTGGCTAACTGACTGGTCTCAAAATATAATTGTAAATGGAGACTCATCATTAAGCAGGTGTGTTTCTAGTGGCATCCTACAGGGGGTCAGTTTCTGGCCCTATGCAATTTAATATTTTCATCAATGACCTGGAAGAAAACATAAAATCATCACTGATAAAGTTTGCAGATGACACAAAAATTGGGGGAGTGGTAAATAATGATGTGGAGAGGTCACGGTTAACAAGGATTCTGAATTGCTGGCAATCTGGGCACAAGCAAATATACATTTCAGTACAGCTAAATGTATATGTATACATATAAGAACGAAGTATATATGCCATACTTAGAGGATTGGGGACTCTATCCTGGAAAGCAGTGACTCTGAAAAAGATTTGGGGGAGGGGTGGGAGTGGATAATCATCTGAACATGAGCTCCCAGTGCCTAAACTATGGCAAAAAGGGCAGATGTGATCTATGGATACATAAATAGGGGAATCTTGAGTAGGAGTAGAGAGGCTATTTTACCTCTGTATTTGCCGTTGGTGCAACCACTGCTGGAATTCTGCATCCAGTTCGGGTGTCCACAATTCAAGAAGGTTGTGGATAAATTGGAGAAGATTCAGAGAAGAGCTGTGAGAATGATTAAAGAATTGGAAAACATGACTTATAGTTCTAGACTTAGGGAGCTCAATCTATTGATCTTAATAAACAGAAGGTTAAGGGGTGATATGATCACAGGTTAAAGGTACCTAAATGGGGAACAAATATTTGATAATGGATTTTCAATCCAGCAGAGAAAGCCATAACATGATCCAATGGCTGGAAGTTGAACCTAGACAAATTCAGACTGGCAATAAATCATACATTTTTAACAGTGCGGGTAATTAACCAGTGGAACAATTAACTAAGGGTCGTGTTGGTAATTGGTAATTTTAAAGTCAAGATTGGATGTTTTTCTAAGTTATATGCTTTATGTGGCCTGTGTTACACAAGAGGTCAGCCTAGATAATCACAGTGGTCCCTTTTGGCCTCTGAATCTATTAATTACGGCACAGATGCCATAGATGTAACTAATTGGCTATTAACACCTTTCTATCCTGTGATAGGGTTTCACTATGTCACATGACCTCTTTGTAATTTGTCACAACATGATTGGGTTGCTAACACTTTGGAGGACGGGATTAGAATTCAAAGTCATCTTGACAAATTGGGGAATTGGTCTGAAATCAACAAGATGAAAATTAAAAAAAAATAACTGCAAAGTATTACACTTGGGAAGAAAAAAATCAAACGCACAGCTACAAAATGGGGAATAACTGGCTAGGCAGTAGTACCGCTGAAAAGGATCTGGGGGTTATAATGGCTCACTCATTGAATATGAGTCAACAGTGTGATGCAGTTTCAAAAAGGCTAATGTCAAAAAGGCTGAGATAGCAGCAATCTGGTCACCATTTAGGAGTGTTAATCCCCCACAATTTACATAGAGTGCTCGAGATTAATTTTGTCTGGATGTGTGTGCTTGTGGGAAGTTCACCTTCTGTAAGAATTTTTTTAATTAGACATACATACTTTCATTTGAATTATGTGACATCTAAAAGTGTATTTTGCAGCTCAAGAAAAAATTTGAAAAAATGACTGCGACTGGGGATGAAATTGCCATAGTGGGGATAGGATGCAATTTTCCCGGAGGTAAGTTTTGGATAAATACAAATCACAATACTGACAGAGTATCAAAGAGTGCTGTCATTCAATCATTTGTTTTACTATGTGTTAAGAGATCTATAGGAAGTTTGCGCTACTGTGCAATATGTAGTAATGTTATAGGGAAGGGACTGCATCATTAGCTCTTTCATTTATGGGTTCAAACTACAATATAAGGATCTGGGATTAGATTTGGAACACTTCATATGTTTTAAAGTTCAGAGAAGACATTTAGGAGTTAATACAGTAAGAGTCACTGCTCCAGGAAGTAGTGTGACTGATTGTGTCACTGCTTATGACAAACAAAGGGCTTGATCCAAAGCCCACTGAAGTTATTGGGAATCCTCTGACTGTATTTGGCTTTGATTAGGCCCAAAGCATTAAACTCTGTGACTACACATTCCTCTCTGTGCTCCTGGCTTGGCGGGACCCAATTTTTGCTAATTGCTTCTTCACATAGGACCACATGAGGCAGTTTTTCATTGCTTTGAGATTTAGAGCAAAGCTGACCCAAAATATTATTTAAGATCAGCTTGTAAAAATCACGAGGTATTTAACATGACGGTCAACAGTTCACATAAGAGAGCCAAGGGGGGTGAGGTAATATCTTTTATTGGACCAACTTTTGTTGGTGAGAGATTCAAGTTTTCGAGTTTGGAGCTCTTCTTCGGGAGTGTCACAGCTAAACACAAGGAGAAACCAATTGTTTAGGATAAGTAGACATATTTCAAGGGACCATTCAAGGTGCAGTGAGCAGTTAAACACCTCTCTAGTCATAGGGCTTGTATTTAGCTATGGCACTCTGATTATGTCTACACTGCAATGTACCATACCCTGGGTTTGTTAACCTAGAGTCTGAGCCTTTACACTCATTTGTAACCCCAAGTTAGGAATTATTGAACCCTGGGTCCCAATCTGGGGCTCCAGCAGCTACACTGCATTATGCAGGCTTGAGTCCAACCACTCATATCCCAGATTTCCTAGCAACCTCCCAAAATGTGGCCATTCTAGCTTTTGTTCATAGTGCAGTGTGGGAAAACTTGACTGTCCACCAAACTTGACTGTCCAAAGGACAAGACAGTCAGCTTGTGGGACTGTGAAATACTTTTGGTGGACTCACAGAGCACAAGTCCAGTCTAGCTATGTCTATACTGCAAAGCAATAGGGCTTGAACCTTAGGTCCCAGCTTCACTCAGGCTCAGACCGCCCACTTCCAGGGAATCCTGGGACCCTGGGTCAGCAAAATTTGCATGTAGATGGAAGGGGGAGTTAGGCTTGAGCCTAACTTCAAACCTGGGCTTACATTGCAGTGTACACATACCTTCTGAGTTCATGTCCCAGACCTGAAGAAGTGCTCTGTGAAAGCTTGTCTCTCACCAACAGAATTTGGTCCAATAAAATACATTACCTCACCCACTTTGTCTTTTAATATCCTGGGATGAACACAGCTGCAACAACACTGCATACAACAGTTCACATGGACTAATAGGTGGGTTCATTTCTAGGCTACAGGCCATATTGAGACCTGGGGTAAGCGTGTGTTGGTGATCTCTTGGCGTTCAAGGATGATTTTCTTCCAATAAAATGATAGCCAGTTATTGCTGGTCTATCTACAGGTGACTAATGAGACCTATTCAGGATCCACAGACCTTGCCATAGTTGGGGCAGACATTTTCCAATGGAAGGGGTGGATCTGGATTGTTAAATTGGGCTGCAGAACATTCCTTCCTCCTTTCCTGTTTCTCTGTTTCCAGTTGTCTCTGTTGGATCTCAAAATACTGGCATCCTTGCCACAAAGTCCTTTGGCATTTTGGTCAATCAAGGGCTTGGGTTTCCCATGAGTTTATGTCAATATTGCACTTCTTCATGTTGGCTTTGAGGGTGTCTTCTAAGTGCTTTTTTTTGCCTGCCCCTTGATCACTGACCATGGCTCAGTTATGAGAACATAATCTGCTTCGGGAGTCGACTTTCTAGCATTCAGAGAACATGACCAGCAAGTTCAACCCCATTAAGATCCATTCTTTACCCTAGGTCTACATTTTGCCCCAAGTCGCTAAATGAAAAGTATGTGGTGGTGTCATTCTGTTGCTGTTATAGGAACAGAAATACTCCTGAAAACCTGAGATCTGTGTGGACTATTAGACAAGGTCATGCAGCAATCAAGAAGTATGTGTCAGCCTTCAGATAACGTGGCTGTTTTAGTACATATTATCAGGGCTTGACATTATTCTCTCTCATATACAAACTCTTCTGGTAACTTGAGATGTGGCAGAACTTATCATAGAATCATAGAATATCAGGGTTGGAAGGGACCTCAGGAGGTCATCTAGTCCAACCCCCTGCTCAAAGCAGGACCAATCCCCAATCAAACCATCCCAGCCAGGGCTTTGTCAAGCCTGACCTTAAAAACATCTAAGGAAGGAGATTCTACCACCTCCCTAGGTAACGCATTCCAGTGTTTCACCACCCTCCTAGTGAAAAAGTTTTTCCTAATATCCAACCTAAACCACCCCCACTGCAACTTGAGACCATTACTCCTTGTCCTGTCCTCTTCTATCACTGAGAATAGTCTAGAACCATCCTCTCTGGAACCACCTCTCAGGTAGTTGAAAGCAGCTATCAAATCCCCCCTCATTCTTCTCTTCTGCAGACTAAACAATCCCAGTTCCCTCAGCCTCTCCTCATAAGTCATGTGTTCCAGACCCCTAATCATTTTTGTTGCCCTTCGCTGGACTCTCTCCAATTTATCCACATCCTTCTTGTAGTGTGGGGCCCAAAACTGGACACAGTACTCCAGATGAGGCCTCACCAATGTCGAATAGAGGGGAACGATCACGTCCCTCGATCTGCTCGCTATGCCCCTACTTATACATCCCAAAATACCATTGGCCTTCTTGGCAACAAGGGCACACTGCTGATTCATATCCAGCTTCTTGTCCACTGTAACCCCTAGGTCCTCTTCCGCAGAACTGCTGCCTAGCCATTCGGTCCCTAGTCTGTAGCTGTGCATTGGGTTCTTCCGTCCTAAGTGCAGGACCCTGCACTTATCCTTATTGAACCTCATCAGATTTCTTTTGGCCCAATCCTCCAATTTGTCTAGGTCCCTCTGTATCCTATCCCTGCCCTCCAGCGTATCTACCACTCCTCCCAGTTTAGTATCATCAGCAAATTTGCTGAGAGTGCAATCCACACCATCCTCCAGATCATTTATGAAGATATTGAACAAAACCGGCCCCAGGACCGACCCCTGGGGCACTCCACTTGATACCGGCTGCCAACTAGACATGGAGCCATTGATCACTACCCGTTGAGCCCGACAATCTAGCCAACTTTCTACCCACCTTATAGTGCATTCATCCAGCCCATACTTCTTTAACTTGCTGACAAGAATACTGTGAAAAGAAAACTTTATGGACTACGCCAGCTTTACATGCATGCACATATTTTAAAAACAGGATTTTCTTTTTAAAACAACAGTTATCTTTTTGGCGGTATTATTATTATATTATTATTATTTATTACGCATAGATCCTTCCTCGAGTAGCTCTGGCTTGTATTTCCCATATGGCACATGCAACCTCGTCATTCTCCCTTCAAAGGGCAAGCATTGGTGCATACCGTTATGGGACCCTGAATTATAACCACAGACACAACAATTAGATACTGGATAAACAAACATACATAACCCATGCCAAAGAATGAGGCTTAAAAATTTGGTTTTGGGAAACAAAAAGCACTGGGCTAAATTTTACCATGATTGAGGTTGCACATTGGTGTAAATCGGGGAAAAAATGTGTCCATTTTATTAGAGTTATGCAAATAAAAAGCATGTTAAAAATGACAACTCCAGGTAGATAGCTTTTCCTTCTCCTCCACCACCATCAGATTTTTTTCCAGTATCTTGTCTTTCACACTCACATATCATCCTGTTGCCTGATCCATCTGCCACTGGAGTCCCATTGACTTCAGTGGGAGCTGAACAGGGCCTTTGATGAGTAGGAAGCTTTCTTTCCAACCTCTCCAAGATACAACTCCAATACATTAATGCTTTCCCCCAAAATTGAACAAACGTTCTGAAAATTAATATTTATTATTTTATTATTTTTGTGGTATTTTGTGGTAGCACCTAGAGGCCCACGCCCTATTGGAGCCCCTTTGCACTATCACCATACATGCATATAGTGACTTGAGGGTCCCTTCCCCAAAGAGTTTACAATCTAAGGACTTGTCTACATAGCAAGTTCCTGTGCAGCTGCACTCCAGAAGTTTTACTGCATTCTAGCAGTGTCCACATCAGACATTACCACATGGCAAACTGGTGTGCTGTCGATTCATATTCTGGCTTGCATTGCAGTAACTTGCCATGTAGACAAGCCCTAAGTAAATTCTTTGTATCTCTATTTCCTCTCTTGATTTTATATATATATTAGGGCTGTCAAGCGATTAAAAATTAATCACAATTAACCGCACAATTAAATAAATTAATCATGATTAATTGCATGATTAATCACGCTGTTAAACAATAATAGAATACCATTTATTTAAATTTTCTTGATGTTTTCTAAATTTTCAAATATATTAATTTCAATTGTAGCACAGAATACAAAGTGTACAGTGCTCACTTTATATTTATTTTTATTACAAATATTTGCACTGTAAAAAACAAAAGAAATAGTATTTTTCAATTCCCCCATTACAAGTACTATAGTGCAATCTTTTTATCATGAAAGTGCAACTTACAAATGTAGATTTATGTACAAAAATAACTGCATTTAAAACCAAAACAATGTAAAACTTTAGAGCCTACAAATGCACTCAGTCCTACTTCTTGTTCAGCCTATTGCTCAGACAAACAAGTGTATTCACATTTGTGGGAGATAATGCTGCCCGCTTCTTGTTTACAATGGCACCAAAAAGTCAGAACAGGCATTTGCATGGCACTGTTGTAGCCGGCATCGCAAGATATTTGTGTTCAAAATGCGCTAAAGATTCATACGTCCCTTCATGCTTCAACCACCATTCCAGAAGACATGTTTACATGCTGATAACAGGTTCTGCTCGATTACAATCCAAAGCAGTATAGACCAACACATGTTCATGTTCATCATCTGAGTCAGATGCCACCAGCAGACGGTTGATTTTCTTTTTTGGCGGTTCGGGTTCTGTAGTTTCTGTATCAGTGTTGGTCTTTTTAGATTTCTGAATGCATGCACCCACCTTGTCCCTCTCAGATTCTGGAAGGCACTTCAGATTCTTAAACCTTGGTTCAAGTGCTGTATCTTTAGAAATTTCACATTGGTAACTTCTTTGTGTTTTGTCAACTCTGCAGTGAAAGTGTTCTTAAAACAAACAACATATGTTGGGTCATCATCCAAGACTGCTATAACAAGAAATATATGGCAAAATGTGGGTAAAACAGAGCAGGAGACATACAATTCTCCCCCAAGGGGTTCAGTCACAAATTTAATTAATGCATTTTTTTAATGAGTGTCATCAGCATGGAAGCATGTCCTCTGGAAGCATGAAGGGGCGTATAAATGTTTAGCATATCTGGCACATAAATACTTTGCAATGCTGTCTTCAAAAATGCCATGTGAACACCTGTTCTCACTTTCAGGTTACACTGTAAATAAGAAGCGGGCAGCATTATCTCCCAAAAATGTAAACAAACTTGTTTCTCTTAGCGATTGGCTGAACAAGAAGTAGGACTGAGTGGACTTGTAGGCTTTAAAGTTTTACATTGTTTTGTTTTTGAGTGCAGTTTTGTAATAAAAAAATCTACATTTGTAAGTTGCACTTTCATGATAAAGAGATTGCACTACAATACTTGTATGAGGTGAATTGAAAAATACTATTTCTTTTATCATTTTTACAGTGCAAACATTTGTAATAAAAATAATATAAAGTGAGCACTGTACACTTTGTATTCTGTGCTACAATTGAAATTAATATAGTTGAAACTGTAGAAAATATCCAAAAATATTTAATAAATTTCAGTTGGTATTCTATTGTTTAAGAGTGTGATTAAAGATGCGATTAATCGCGATTAATTTTTTGAGTTAATCGCATGAGTTAACTGCGATTAATCGACAGCCCTCAAATATATATATATATATAAACACACACATACACCCCCACACCAATTCCTGTTTCCTTATATAATTACATCCAAACAAACTATGTAAAAGACAATTAAAGTTGCAATGTCAAGCACGCAGCTGTCAGGAAATAAGGTTGCCTGTGCAGCCTTAATTTGGTCCCTTTGTGTGTATGCATTACAATATGGTCTTTAATTACATGATCACATACTATTTTCCCCAGAGCACCCTGCCTCATTCAGTGCACAAGACGAACAAACTCACTGAATGGGTAGCTTTCTAATATTTTTATTGTCCTCGTCATTCAATGTGTGACCTTCTGCACTACTTACTGCACACCATCCAAACCTGCCTTGAATGTAGAATTATTATTTTCGTCCTGGGCTTTTCTGTGATGCTCTCATAGCATCTTAGTTCTTTACAAACATGAATGAGTCATGGGAGGACATATTATTATTCCCATTATATTCATGGAGAAATGAGGCACAGAAATTAAAGCCAGAAATGTCAAAAGTCTCAGCTAATATTGGGACACAAAATTACCCAATTTGAGGCATACTGATTTTTCAGAGTACTTAGCATTTGATAACACTTTCTACGTTCAGAGCACAGCTCCCATTGACTTCAGCTGCAGATGAGAATGCTCAGCCCTTTTGCAAATTGGATCCTAGTTACCTCAAGCTGGGTTCCCAGAAAATGAGTAAAACACCATGTCCACATGTGAAAATGTTGGTTATTGTGATTTACCCAGCATCTCATAGGAACTCTGTGGCAGAGGCAGGGATAGAATCTAGTTCTCCAGGGTGGCATTTAACTGAGACCATCCTTCCTTTTCTTTTAATCTCCCCCTTTATTCATCACGCAACTTCCAACTTCTGCAACAAATGAGAGAGGGGGTCATTCACAGCCTCATTCACTTCACTACGCAACCTTGATTCATTCACAGAGCTCAATATGTCAAAGGGTGGCTGGCCCTTTAAATATACCAAGTCCGCTTCCATGTGCTGGAACAGGTGTTCCCAATTTCTTGAGTCCCCCGGCAGGCAGTGGGAACCTGCTAGGGAAAAATAGCCTCTAGAGAGAAAGCTATGGGAGGCAGTGCTCAGTTAAAAGAGCAAGAAAGAATCCTGTAAGAGGCCTTGAAGCTGGAGGGACTGAGAGAGGCAAAGGGGAAAATCCCTTGGGAACTATTATAACACAAACAGACCCCGGTTGTCGGCGGGCAGGATCAAACCAGGGACCTCTGGAGCTTAGTGCATGAGCCTCTATCGCATGAGCTAAAAGCCAACTACCTCTTAGCTAAGGCTGTAGAGTGGACTCATTTTATCTCTCTGTCTAAGTGGTCCTGGTGGCACTAGATGGACAGAACACCACACCCAGAAGGTGTGTGGGTTACACTGTCACTTGGGATAGGCTGAGGAACTGGCTTTTGTGTTTTGCCTATGTTTGGAAGGTAAAACTGTGCCTGGAAAGAGACTCTGCATGTGGCAGTGTGTCCTTCCTGGGCTGGGGAGAAGCTACTATGTTACAATGTCCTGTGCACTGAATGAGGCAGGGGTACTATGGAAAAAATAGTATATGACCATGTAATTAAAGACCATATGGTAATACATACACACAAGGGAGATACATTAAGGTTGCATAGGGAACCTTAATTCTGGCATTTCATAATATTTTGAGTGCTTGACTTTACAACCTTAATGTTCTTTTAATGAAGATAGGAATTTACATTTTAAAAAACACAAGTTTTTTTTAAAAAACACTTACAAAATGAAAAAAACAAACATTTCATCAGGTGGAACCATCCTGACTCCCACGTGGATTATCATCAGGGCAGGGATCTTAAGTTCCACAGCACAGTCCTCCATCAGTTGAGTTAATGAAGTACCTGAGAGCACTGATCTTCTAGGTGGACCTGCCACTACAGGAGAATGAGACATACACACTTTGCCAGTGGGTTTCACAACTATTTGCTAGACAGCAAAGTAATGTTGGGACTCAGGAGTAACAGGTTCAAATTCAGCTTCCGTACGGGAGCATTCTCTAGTGATTATGGACCTTTCTCCACCACCCTCCCCCAGCCAGTCTCTCCCTGTCCTGTCCTACTCCTATACCCCTAGTTTGTCATCTGTCTGCTCCTTTTTTGTTATCCCCCTGGCTCCTGCATGTCACCCATCTGCTCAACTCCTGCTGTTTTTCCCCTCCTACTCCTATCCTCCCTCATTTTCTGTCCCCTCCACTCACAGCTCCAGCTGCTAAACCCCTTGCTTCCCTGCCCTGCATCTCTTCTTCTCCCCACCCACTTCCCTTCCCTTATCCCTCTGCACTCAAGTCAGGCTCTTTTTGTTTCTCTTTCTCCTTGCTGCGTGGGCACCAGAAGTGGGAGAATTGGGCACACAGGAAAGACAGTCTCCTTAGAGGTCTGCAGCAGCCATAAGCAGCAATTGCAGGAAAAGTCCTGCTCATCCTTGCATCTTGGGGAAGGAGCATGCTCAGTCACCAACGCTAACAAACCCCTACTGAGCATGTGCAAACTGAGATTTTTCAAAAGCTTATAACTTGGCCAAGTTTGGGCAAATTTTCACAGGGATGGGAAAAAGCACATCCCTGAATCCAGAGAAACCCCGGTGCTGAGTTTCAAGTCCTTTCTCCAAAGCATTGAGGTCAGGTGTGAGAGCTTCTCATGGAAACGGCTGTAAGAGTTATTATTGTTATTATTATTATTTATTATTATGTATTTATTATTTGTATTACCATAGCACTTAGGAGCCCTAGTCATGGACCACGACCCCATTGTGGAAGGTGCTACACAAACACAGCACAAAAAGGCAGTCCCTGCCCTAAGGAGGTTACAAACTAAGTATAAGACAACAGATGAATACAGACAGACAGACAGATGGGAAATAGAAGGAAACAGACAGACAATATTGGTCAGGATGTTTGACCGTGGGCTCAGCACACCAGTAGCCTGATGGACAAAACAGCAAGGGCAAAGTTATAAGTAACTGATAATGGTCTTCTAGTGGGAAATGTCACTCTAGATTTCACTATCAGTGCAGCCCATCATTTTATTAACCCTCAACAGAAGAAAAGCACCATACGGGAACTGAAAAGATAATCAAACCCTTCACTGATTATGCCTACACAACTACATCTCTATCTCTGGGAAGATAAAACTCAAACTCTACCCCCAATAAACATCAAGCCCCTGTCAAGCAGGGTAACCAAGAGTAGGACATGTGAAGCCGACCTATGAAAAGGACAAACTCTGTACATTACAATGAAAGATGACGGGCCAACTTGCAACAATTTTACGTGTGTGCAAACTCCACTGACTTTAATGAAGTTACAGTTAAGTTAACACAACAGTAGCCAGGATTACATACGCTATTATGCCAGAAGTCCGTTAGTTTGTGCACACTGATAAATACTGAATTGTGACCAGTTTATATCTTGTATAAACAAGATGGCAGATGTGACTATCTCTGATGCCCTTAATGGTTTGGAAAAACATCCCTACGTCTCTCAAAATGGAGAAAAAATGAGGATTTTGTGTGTGTTTTGTTTTTTTGTAAAACATGCAGAATTTGAGGAGACACAGAAGCACCATTCATCTGTAGTATCTGGCTGACGAATCTTGCCCATATGCTCAGGGTTTAGCTGATCGGCATATTTGGGGTCGGGAAGGAATTTTCCTCCAGGGCAGATTGGAAGAGGCCCTGGAGGTTTTTCGCCTTCCTCTGTAGCATGGGGCACGGGTCACTTGCTGGAGGATTCTCTGCTCCTTGAAGTCTTTAAACTATGATTTCAGGACTTCAATAGCACAGATATAGGTGTGAGGGTTTTTTTGTAGGAGTGGTGGGTGAAATTCTGTGGCCTGCGTTGTGCAGGAGGTCAGACTAGATGATCATAATGGTCCCTCCTGACCTAAATATCTGAATCTATGAATCTGCAAATCTTTAATTTCCTTATAACTTGGGAATTTTCATTTGCTTATCATCAGTAACTTTATTTTTAAAGACAATGTAACATTTTACTTTTATACGGTAGATCTATGAGGATTTCAATTTCAGTATGTGCTGTTAAAAAAACCCATTTAATCTGTTTTAAAAAAAATATTCATGCAACAGGTGAAGGAATCGACAATTTCTGGCAAGTATTGGTGGAGGGCAGAAACTGTACCAGAGAAATAACCCCAGAAAGATTCAATACCAGAGAATGGTATGATCCAGATGATAACAAACCAGGAAAAATATGCACGACACGAGCTGCTCTTATTGATGGGTAAGCCTGTTTCTGTGTTCCAAAACCACTAGCCAAATTTTCTTAAATTATATGTTAAAGCTTAATCCTGTTCCCACTGAAGTAAATAGCTTTGGCTTCAATGGAGCCATCACAATTTACACCATCTGAGAATCTGCCCCTTTTCTCATAAGCAGAGCTGGTCGAAACACAGAATTTCCATTCCACAGGAAATTTCAACATTTCAAAATATCTGAAATTTCAATTTTTTTTGTTTCAGAAAAATCAAACTGTTTTCATTTGCTTTTTTTCTAAACAAAACAAGGCAGTTGGCTGCCCCTGATTCCGTGGGGCACCCTGGGAATACTCTGCCTGGGTGCCATCAGAACTTTATCGATATCAGACTGTCTCTGTGAAACATTTTTGATTTTGACAAATCAGCAAATTCCGATTAGAAAAGTATCATTGGCATTTTTTCCAACCAGCTCTACTGTAAAACCTAACAATGCTATATATATATATCTAATAGTGTATGCTGTATATATATCATATAATTTCCTGGTTTGTATGTCTTAGATTTAACACATTTGACAACAGGCTGTTCAGAATTAATGATCTGGAAGCTGAGCGCATGGATCCTCAACAAAAGTTACTCCTGGAATGCACGTACAGAGCACTGGAGGATGCAGGAGTCACAATGGAAAATATCAGTGGCACCAAAACAGGGGTTTTTGTTGGTAAGCTCGCAGTCTAATGACAAACTATTTCATACATTTAACATCTTGGAAAACAGTACACATTTCCATATACTATAGAAAGTTATCTAACTTTATCTAATGATAGAAAATCTAAAGCGAACATACTAGGAACAATGCTTCATACTGTATGTTATAAACAGCTCACATTATCTAATTAGGTTATGGTATTGTTCATTGCTACATAAATGATACTCTAAGGCAGTGATCTCCAAACTTTTTGGATCGCGCACCCCTGGGCCAGCTCTAGGGAAGCAAAAAAAAGAGCTGCCGCCGGTGTGCCGCCGAAGACGGAGCGGGGAGAGCCGAGCTGCCGCCGGCTTGCCGCTGAAGATGGAGCGGGGAGAGCCGAGCTGCTGCCGGCGTGCCGCCAAAGAATCAAAGGTCCAGGAGCGCTGCCGCTGCCGTGGTAGTGGCGCTTCTTGTGTGGCACTCCTCCTGCCGCGCACCCCCAGAAATGGTCTTGCGCACCCCCTGGGGTGTGCGCACCCCACTTTGGAGCCCACTGCTCTAAGGCAGTGGTTTTCAAACTTCGGGTTGTGAACCAGTACTGGGTTGCGGAATGTAAGGCACTGGGTCGCGGCAGCTCTGGTCAGCACCACCGACCAGGCCATTAAAAGTCCCATCAGCGGTGCTGCCTGGTAAGGCAGGCTAGTCCCTACCTGTTCTAACACTGCGCTGCACCCAGGAAGTGCCCAGCAGCAGGTCCGGCTCCTAGGCGGGGGGGCCACAGGGCTCCAAGCGCTGCCCCCACCGTGAGCATTGGCTCCGCACTCCCATTGGTCAGTTCCCGGCCAATGGGAGCTGGGAGGGCAGTGCCTGCGGGCGAGAGCTGTGTGGAGCTGCTTGCGCGCCTCTGCGTAGGAGCCAGATCTGCCGTTGGTCACTGTAAGGTAGGGAAGGTAGCCGCCTGAGGTAAGGTGGGAAGCCTGCATTAGCACCCCTGCTGCGCTGCTGACCGGGAGCTGCTTGAGGTAAGCCCACGCCCCAATCCCCTGCCTCAGCCCTGAGCCCCTCCCACACCCCAAACCCCTCATCCCCAGCTCCGTTGGGTCGTGGGCATCAACAATTTTCTTCAATTGGGTCACCAGAAAAAAAGGTTGAAAACCACTGCTCTAAGGTTAAGTCTACACTAGAGAGCTTACAGCAGTGCAGTTGTACTGATGTATCTGCACAGCTGTAAGATCTCTAGTGTAGCCGCTTTAAGCCGATGAGAAAGAGCGCTCCTGTCGACATAATTAATCCACCCCCATGAGCAGTGGTTGCTATGTTGGTGGGAGAGCTTTGCACCCACACTGGCACTTATATTGTTGTAACTTATGTTGCTCAGGGGCTGGAATATTCAGACCCCTGAGCGACATAAGTTTGGCTGACATAAGTGGTAGTGTAGACATAGCCTAAGTCTAAATCACAAACAGCACTGCCTGGCTAAGGAGTGGGGTGGACACTGTGCTCTCTGGACGGAAGTAGCACTGTGGATGCTTCCCTTGCATTCCTGATGACTCTGGGAGCCTCTGTACCTCCAGCTCCTGGTGCTCCAGCTGGACCAGTCCAGCTCCTCCCTCCTCCCACTGCAGGGCTGCATGCCCACGGACTCAGTAACACGGCCCCTTTCCCCTCACCTGTCTGCTCACAGGGAATCATAGAATATTAGGGTTGGAAGAGACCTCAGGAGGTTGTCTAGTCCAACCCCCTGCTGAAAGCAGGATCAACACCAATTAAATTATCCCAGCTAGGGCTTTGTCAAGCCAAGCCTTAAAAATCTCCAAGGACGGAGATTCCAGCACCTCCCTAGGCAACCCATTTCAGTCCAGGGAGACTATTGGGAGTGCAGCTCCTGCTCTTGCCTCACCAAACCCAATGTCTCATAAGCAAGCTAAGCCCTGCATGGCCACATGGGATGGTTCTTATACAGCCTCACTGCCCTGCCCAGCTGCATAGGGCTGTGTCAATATCGAGCACTAAGGCCTGGGCTACACAAGAAAGTTGTGCTGGTTTCACTAAAGGTGTGATTTTAAACCCAGCCAGTTAACCAGAGCAAAAGGCTCTGTGGATTCTCTTATTTCCATTTAAACCAGGATCATTTTGGTTTAGTTTAAGTTATTTAGGAATCTGTTAAAGTTAAATCAAAATAGGGGTTTGTCCCAGTGTCACTGAATCAGTTTAGAATCACACCTTTAGTTAGACTAGGGCAACTTTCTCTTGCAGACACGCCCTTCATGTCATTTAATATCTTCAGACAGATTTCAAGTCTCAAATATATAGCTCAGGAGTGAAATCCAATACAGCCAGGATTTCGCCTTAGGTGCTGACATAAAACAGCATAGGATAAAACTAGGAGAGCAAAGAACACCACTAGGTTTAGATCTGATCACCTGTTTTAATCTCTCTTACTAACATGAAACATGTCTGCTGATTTTACAGGTCTTATGAATCGAGACTATGAGATCATTGCAAGCAGAGCAGTAACTGAAATAAATCATTACGATGGGACTGGGGCAGCAATGAGCATAGCTGCTAACAGGATTTCATACACTTTTAATCTGACTGGACCATCACTTGCCTTTGATACTGCATGCTCATCATTTCTTTTTGCTTTGCATTACGCCTCACAAGCAGTTAAACAAGGTACTGGGACTAAAAGTAAATAAGCAAATAAATTAGGATTGCTACAGCAATTAAACTGCTAAGGTATATATGTGCAGTACTAGAATTTGACTAATATCACAGCTAGTAAGGACTAAAAGCATTTGCATTTCACCATTACCAAAATGAACAAAATGAAACTTTTGCACTCGCAGTTCCTGTGACAGGCAACAGCAATTGCCAATCACTCTCACTGATTATCAGCAACCATGAAAGATTTGAGTATGATGTTCTGCGGTGCAATCCAGACCAGTGAGGGGTTGTGTCACCTCCTGTCCTGTAACCTGGGATACCTCACAATGCTTTGGTGCTGCAGCTCCCAACCTGGGCCCCTCACAAACAGCAAAATAGCATGCAAGTCACACCCTGTGTGTCTGTATATAGCTACAGCTTGCCAGCACTCTCCAGTCACACTCTGGCTTCCACCAACCTTGTTTACCACATGCAGGAGAACTCCACTACACTCCCAGTCCTGGATTTCCCTCAAAAAAATGTTTGCTTTGCACTGCCCAGACCTCTCTTGGTAGTCCAGATATATTAGGTCTGTTGCCCCTCTAAGGGGATCAATATACAGCAATTTGCCACCTTAAGAGGAGTTACTCAAACCATTCACAATACTGGATTTGTTTTGATTAAATAATAAAATAAGTATATTTAATTACAAAGAGAGAGATTTTAAATGAGTACAAGTATAAGGCATTAAAGTTAGAAGTAGTTACAAAAGAAATAGAGATAAAACACTTAACAAACTAGACTTGATTCAAGGTGAAGTCCCTTACCATATAATTCCAGTGATATCGCTGACCAAATTCTCAGACAATGATCTGCCCCAAAGTTCAAAGTCTGTTTCTTTTGTCTTCTTAAGTGAAGGAGAGAGAGTGATGGTTAGGGAGGGATAACTTGAGATGTTTTTGCTTTGGAATGTTTATAGTTCAGTCACCCTTTGAAATGCATTTTCCTGAGGTTTACCCTTCTAGACAAAGTTCATTCTCGATGTGAGGAAGGAAACAAGGAGTCTCATCGTGAAAGACATTTCATGCTATTGTTTGATAAAATGAAGATTTCCTTGTCTGCCTAGGGCGACCAAACAGCAACTGTGAAAAATCGTGACGGGGGTGGGGGGTAACAGGAGCCTATATAGGAAAAAGACCCAAAAATCGGGACTGTCCCTATAAAAGCGGGACATCTGGTCACCCTATCTCTGCCTCTTACTACTTACCTGTAAAGTGAGCTAAACACACATTCCTGTGTTTAAGACAGACCTACCTGACCTACCTAATCTGGGCTATGTGTGCTTGAACATGTGCCACCACCAACATTCCTGGGGAATTCATAACTTTACGTGTAATGTTGCTACCTAAATTTCACCATGATATTATTGACCCATGAGTTATTAGTTTTCAAATGATACCTCATATTTTGCACAAAGATTATTACAATAGTGTGTAGGGTGTGAATATAGGGGCGCATTTGGTCACAAAGAGCTTTCCATTTTTAGGAACTTGCGAAATTGTTAGTGTCTGCCATTCTGCCCTATCACACTATCATGATACATGGAGGGTTGGTGGTTTTTTTACTTTTATTTTTTTAGACAAAGAGTATTTACTACCTCAGTGACTTCTAATAATATTCTGCTGTCTACTCAGGCCCATTCCAAACACTGAGAATTTTACCATCTGTTGGGTTTCAGGGCCTGAAAGTCTGAATTTGTCTATGAACTTTCAGTGGGTCAGTTCTGTTTTTATAGTCTCTCTGCAAATTCTTTCATTTTATCAGCAATGGGCAATGCTGTCAATTCAAGTATATTACTACAGTGTATTAATGTAAATCTGTAGAGATGCACAGAAGATGGAGAACAGACATTTATTTTACTACAGGAGATTGTGAAGCGGCTCTGTGTGGAGGAGTGAACTGCATTATAGATCCCCGCACCTTCGTATCTCTGAGTAAAGCAAAAATGATCTCTCCCGAGGGGATGAGTAAGCCCTTTTCTAAAAAGGCAAATGGTTACGGAAGGGGAGAAGGCTGTGGTGTTCTTTTACTGAAGCCACTAAAAAAGGTAGGTTTATTTTCATAGAGCTTCCAAAAATAAGATTTCCAGGTAACCAGGACTGTGTAATTCCCATTCTACTATGTCCTCCTATAGGAGGACATATTCACAGCTTTAGGTGCAACTCTTCGACTGTGAAGTTAATATCCAGGGCTAAAATATTTAGGCACTTATCCTAGTGTAAGAAAGAAGAGTACACTGAACAATAAAACAAAATGTTCTGTCTGCTCTTGCTTTTGTGGTCTTCCTTACATTGTAAAAATTCCAAATGATCTCATACATTAATTCCTTCTTCTGAAACAGGCACTAGAAGACCACAACAGAATATGGGGAGTTATAAACATCAGTGCAATAAATCAGAATGGCAGATCCGTGACTCCAATCACAAGACCATCTCAGACAGCACAGGAAAAGTTACTACGCAGCATTTATCTGACTCATGTTGACCCATCAGTTGTGCAGTATGTTGAAGCACATGGCACAGGAACTCCTGCTGGAGATCCTATAGAAGCAGAGAGCCTAGGTAGCATCATTGGTAATAACAGATCTCCTAAAATGCCTGTTTTAAAGATTGGTTCTGTTAAAGGGAATGTTGGTCATGCTGAATCAGCTGCCGGGGCAGCTGGGTTAATTAAAGTTCTTTTAATGATGCACCATGAAACGATTGTTCCATCTTTGCACTACAGAGAGGATATTAGTAGCATAAATACAGAGAAATTAAATCTATCAATTCCAACGACTGTAGAGAAATGGGAAGAGTCGAGAGAATTTGGAAGAGTAGCTGGTGTCAGCTGTTTTGGATTTGGGGGAACCAATGCCCATGTTGTTGTCAGACAGTTCAAGCAAACACAGGTTCTTCCCTCTTTTAAACGACCGATTGAATTATTTGTACTCTCTGCGGCTTCAAGCAAATCCCTCAACTTGACAATGGAAGACTCAGCTGAGCAGTTAAACAAAAGCACCTCAGTAACTCTCCCAAATCTGGCCTATACATCTGCCTGTAGAAGAAGCCATGTAAATTACAAGTACAGAAAAGCATTTGTTACAAACTCTCTTCGACATTTACAGCAACAAGTTGCATTAGCAGCTAAAACAGAAATAACTCCGTCAAAGACGACTCCACAACTAGTTTTTGTGTTCTGTGCTAATGGAGTAAATTTCAAAGGGATCTGCAAGACATTACTGAGTTCAGAGGCAGTATTCCTAGACAAATGTAAAGAAATAGAAATGTTATTTCAGCAATATGTACCCATCAGCCTCCTGGAATTAACAGAAAGTGAATGTGAGGATTTCTCAAGGCCAGAAATTGCCCAGCCGTTGCTTTTTACTCTCCAAGTTGCCTTAACTTCTCTTCTGAAACACTGGGGAATTAAGCCAGTGGCTGCTGTTGGCCATTCAGTTGGAGAAGTTGCTGCTGCCCATTGTGGAGGGTTTCTTTCCCTTGAAGATGCCGTCAAAGTAATTTATCACAGGAGTAGGTTACAGGCAAAGGTTACCGGAGGCAGAATGTTGGTAGTTGGTAACATCCCTGTTCAAGAAGTATCAGAAGCCCTCGGCCCGTATTCTGGGAAGGTGTGCATTGCAGCTTTTAACAGCCCTTCTTCCTGTACCTTGTCTGGAGACGCAGACTCTGTGAGTGCCCTTCAGAAAGAACTAGCTCAACTATTCAGCAAGAGAGACATATTTCTTCATGTTTTACATGTCCCAACTGCGTACCACAGCCACATGATGGATCCAATAGTAAAGGAGATGATGGAGCATTTACAGTATTTGGAAAAACAGAAGCCGGAAATTGAAGTGATTTCAACACTGACTGGGAAGGCTGCTTCCGCAGATGATTTCACTACAGGCAAGTTCTGGGCCCGACATGCTCGAGATCCTGTTGCTTTCACACAGGCCATAGTGACTTCAGCTAGAGAAAAGGACAATGTTGTGTTTGTTGAAATAGGCCCTGAAAGAGCATTACAGAGGTATATAATGGAAACGCTAGGCAAACAAACTAGAGTTTTCTCCTCCTTGCAAACTGATAAAGAACATCAGACGCTTCTTACTCTTGCAGGGAATCTGTTTGAACTGGGATATAATCCTGACTGGCATCACTTTTGTGAAGGGTATCAAAGCATTCCAGCAGCGTTTCCCAGGTATCAATTTGATCGTAAGAAGCTAATGGCCTATTTGGACATCCATCAACAAGCAAATCCAAGAGCTGTAAACTCAAATCATCCTTTGATTTACAGTTTGAACAATGACAACACCAAATTCAACTGCCCAGTGTCCCAGGCATCAGCACCCTATTTATATGAGCACAAGAACAATGGCGTTGCTTTAGTTCCAGGTGCATTTTTTGTAGAGCTCGCTTTGGCATCTGTGATGAGTAGCTCGAGGCCGAAAGTGCCTGTAAGTACTTGTCAGATTAGTATCAATTTTTTGGCACCATGTGTTTTAAACCAGAAGTCCCATGTTTTAAAGATAGAATTGGCATCACAAAAAACAGTGACAGATTTCAAAATACTGTCATCCTCAGCTGCAGTTTATGCATCAGGACAAATTACAAAGAAGTCTGAAGCTGCGGTGGAAGAAAACAGCATCTCCTTTCAAGACATATTTCAGAGGTGTAAATCAGTAGTTACAGCAGATGAGGTTTATGAAACACTGTCTCAGGTTGGATTTAAATATGGTTCCATGTTCAGACAGTTAAGGGATGTATTTTACTGTGAAGATCTAAAAGAAGCTATAACCAGCATAAAGGTGAACAGAGAGACAAGAGAAGAGATGTCTGACTATTGTATCCATCCAGTGCTGTTAGACTGTTTTCTACAGATGACCGCTGTCATGACGACAATAACTTTCCAAACCAGAGCAGGCTTTCCTTCTGGCATAGGCAGCCTTGTAGTTTTCAGACCTTTGGAGGAGGAAATGATGATATATTTGAAAACAAGCAAATCGACTAGGAACTACTTAGAGGTTTGTGGGTGCTTTACAGATAAACGTGGCTCTGTTTTGGCAGAACTGAAACGTGTTGGGATCACTTTTATGAAGCCAACATCCCCAAGAGACAATGACTTGCTGTTTGAAAATAAGTGGAAAGAAATTTTTCCCACTCAGACCATAGGAAGTTTAGGGGAAGCACCCAGAGTCATTGTGTTTGCTGACAAACTTGGAATAGCTCAGCAGCTCAAAAAATACTTACACAATGAGTCGAGATATGTTATGTATGAAGATTGGGAGACATTGCTGGAAGCCAAGAGTTCAGAAATGACTGCACAGCATAAAATGAAAAGGGAGCTTGAAGACTACCAGGAAGTTTTGTTCATGTGGGGAATTCAGAAGTTAAATGACGAATTCCCAAGCAAAGTGGTGGCACATTTAGCTAAATGTTGTGAGGCTTATCGCCAAATTATTGTGGCATTAAGAGAGAAAAAATCCAGTTGTTCAGTTAGAATAATCACCTACAGAACAACAGATAGAAATGTAGATCATCTTAACCCTGGATTTGCTTTGTGTGGCATGACGAGAACCTGCGTAATAGAAGTTTCAGGAATCACATTTCAGATGATTGACATCAGCTCTTTGAGTACACTGGACATCTCAGCCTTAGCAGATGTTATTGTAAAATACAAAGGACAGGATTATCCAGAAATTTGGATCAATCAAGGAAGAATTTACGCTTCAGAAATCAGACGCACACCATTTAAAGATGTGGATTACAGTCAACCTTCAAAGTCTCCTCCAAACTCAGAGATGTTCACTTTATACACTACAGATCCTTACCAAGTGAAAGATTTATCTGCGGAAATAGCCAATAATACCATTACTCAGCTTGAAAATCACAGTGTTGAAGTTCAAATGGATAAAATATGCATCCATTCAGAAGACTATTTTCCTGTTAGCGTTTCAAGCTGTAACTTTGGGAATACGTTGTATTGGAATTCATATACAATAGACAAACATAAGCTTTTAGCTCTGGACTTCAGTGGCACAGTAACTGCAATAGGCAGTGAAGTGAAAAAAGTTAAGGTGGGAGATCAAGTTGTTTCATGTTATCCTGTTGTTGCATCATCAAGAGTCAAGGTTCCAGGGACAGTTTGTTTCAACATCAAAAAGTTTCCATGCTTTAGAAATGTTCCTTGTGTGTCATACTTTATGGTAGCATGGGAAATTGTGAATCAAACGTTACCAAAGGTGAAACACAGTGGGACTTTAGGTATTATTTCTACTGAACCAGAATCAGTTTTGTGCAAAGTGCTTACTCTGACAGCACAGGAAACGGGCTGGAGAACAGTACTTGCAACACCTACATCTGATCAGTGGCAACGTGTAAATCAGTGCAATGCCCTTGTTTATCTGCCTCCAATAGATGGAATGTCTAAGGAATTTCTAGTCCATCTTTCCCACCTCCGAGACCTTGTGATAGTACATGGTAATCAACAGTCTGAATGTTTTCGATACCTACTTGGAAGTGATCAAGAAAATATCCGTGTTCATGTACTAAAACTTATCAGTATCTTTCAGAAAGCATCTCTAAAACAATGCCTAAGGGCTGTCCATGGATGGATCAAATCAATGCAAATGAAACAATTTCAAAACCTATCATATTCTGTTTTTCAGCAAACTGAGAACTTTGAAAGTACAAACACTGCAGCGACCTCCTATTTCACTTGCAGATGTATCCCACTTGTTGTGCTAAAAGGGGATGTGAAGACCAACAGGATTTCAGACATACCAGTATATGAAGCACAGAAGAAAATGTTTAAGCAGAATGCAGTTTACATAGTGGCAGGGGGACTTACTGGGCTTGGATTTGAAACTGTGAAATTTATAGCCCAGAATGGAGGGGGCTGTATTGTGATACTTTCAAGGAGCAATCCAAGCAGTGAGAAGCAAGAAGAAATCAAGGCTTTGCAAAATCAGTATGAAGGGAGCAGAATAGTCAGTCTTCAGTGTAATGTTATTTCTCACTTACAGGTTGAGAAAGCTATCAGTTCAATTGACACAATCTTTCCAAAGAGTCCAATCAAAGGTGTATTCCATAGTGCCGTGGTTTTGCATGATGGACGTCTTGAAGCTCTGAACCTGTCTCACTTTGAGAAAGTGTTAAGTCCCAAAGTTGCAGGGGCAATAAATCTCCACCGTGCTACCATAGGGCAGGAACTTGACTATTTTGTGTGTTACTCCTCTGTTACTTCATTTATTGGAAATTCGACACAAGCAAACTATGCTGCTGCTAATTCTTTCCTGGATGTTTTCTGCCACTACAGGAGGAATTGTGGACTTTCAGGACAATCCATTAATTGGGGTGCCTTGAATCTTGGATTATTGCTAAATCAAAATCACATTCAAAATATTTTGGAATTCAAAGGCATAGATATTCTGCAGATACATGAAATTTATGAATATCTTAAAAAAAGCTTAATTCTGAATAATCCTCAGCAAGCTGTAGTAAAATTAAATTTTGGAACTCTAAGCAATCATGTTCTTTCTCGAATAGCATCACTCAAAAGTCGCTTCTATACACTAATTTCAGAAGAACTGGGCAGTAAGCTTGACCTATCTGAACAAAGTACATCTCTGAATATATCTCCCATCAATTCTGAAGATTATGTCACCTCTCTGGTGAGTTATCTCAGTAATACAAACTTGAGTGATCTTACAATGAACACATCACTTGCATCACTGGGCATGGACTCTATGTTAGCCATGACACTACAGAATCGTATCTTTCATGAGAGAAGGGTGGAAATTCCCCTTGTGAAACTACTTGATCCTTACACAACTATGTCGAGTTTAGTACTACTTTTAGAGGAAAGTTCTAAAGAAAGTGGGATACTTGAGAAAACAACTCATGTAGCAGAAAATATCTATTATGGAAACTGATGATAGAAACCCATTCATGTAGCAATTTGGTAATTCTGAAGCTACTTGGACCCTAGTGATATTTTGAAAGGAATCATCATAGATTTGAGGTCGAGTAAAGCTTTCAGTAATAATAAGTTAGCTCTTTTGGCCATTAAATCATCTTAGTTTTGATACTACATTAGCTTTGTTACTCTGTGTTTTATTGGATGTATCATACCTTGTGTATGTAGCACATATTTTTTGTAACTGTGTATTATCAAAAATACAAGTACATTAATGTATATATTTATTTTGCAGATTTGTATATGAGATAAAATATAAGGTAAATTGCATATTTTTACAACCATTTTTGGTATTAATCAAGAATAGATTGATTTGACCACATCTTAATTTATGAACATACTAAAATAAAAGACAATACTTTAGCAATTATTTTTATTGGTATTTTTATTACTTGTTTATCACATATCTTATTTATGAATAGATATGTCTTTTTGTTCAAGTAAAGAAATGCCTTGCATGACTCTACTGTGTATTGTAAATGAAAAAGTTGTCTCAAAGGCTACACATTTACATTTTTGCTAATGTTTTATTTATAGTTTTCAAATGTCCACGAAGAATGTCTAAATGAATCAGCATAAAAGCAGGCAATATAACAAGTTGCTCTCACTTCTCTATATCCAAATATTATCCGTTCTACTAAAGAGCAAACAAATAAGAACAGTAGAAAAGAAAAATCTAGTAAATGTTTCCTTATTTCTTTACCTTATTTTAATTCTTTTCTTCTCTTTCCCCATTTTTTCTCCTTCAACCTTTAAAAAAACACAACCTTATTTCACTCAGGTAAAAAAGATAATACATCCAGCAAATCCAGGAGGAGGTAGAAAGCATGATGGAAATGGGGATAATCACTAAGTCACAAAGACCCTGGGTCTCTCCTATTGTAATGGTACCTAAAAACGACAAAACGATGAGATTTTGTGTGGACTACTGAAAACTAAATGCCATCACCCAGCCTGATAGGCATGCTGGATTTGAGTGGGTGGTACTGGCAAATTCCCCTAGGTACTGATGCCCAGGAAAAAAATCTGCTTTTATAGTGGAATTTGGACTATATGAATTTAAAGTTATGACTTTTGGATTAGTAAATTCTGGGGCTACTTTTCAGCAGCTTATCAATGAGGTGCTGCAGGCATTACAAACATTTGCCAGAGCCGAAATAGCTGACTTGGCTATTTTCAGTAGATCCTGGCAAGACCACTTAAATTATATGGGAATTGTGTTACAAAGGCTGAGAGAAGCCAACCTCACTGTCAGGGTCTCCAAATGCAAAATGAGGGCTGCAGAGATATCCTACCTAGGACACAGGGTGGGCAGTGGGTTGATTCGCCCCGACCTTTTGAAGGTAGAACCCATTTGGAGCTGGCCTGCCCCTCAAACCAAGAAGCAGATCCAATCCTTTATTGGCCTGGCCAACTATTACTGAAGGTTTGTAAAAAGGTCTAGTGGCATTGTGGCCCCCATAACAGACATTACAAAAACGGGGAAACCAGACCAGGTGGTATGGACAGAGGAGTGTGAACAAGGCTTCCAGAACGTAACAGAAGCTGTGTCTAAAGAGCCAGTTTTAGTCAGCCTTGATTTCAGCAAAACATTTGTGCTGTGTACTGATGCTTCTAACATTGGGTTGGGTGCGGTACTCATGCAAGATGGCATCCTATTGCCTACTTAAGCAAAAAACGCACACCCCCACATTGAACAAAAATATGCTGTAATCAAGAAAGAATGCCCTGCCATTGTCTGGGCTGTTAAGGAACTTAAACCTTATTTATTTAATAAAAAATGTCCTGTTTTAAGAGATCATGCGCCTTTGAAATGGCTGCACAGAGCCAAGGGAACCAATTCTAGATTACTTTGTTGGAGTCTAGCCTTACAGGAATTTGACATGGACATAATTCATATTACAGGAATGGAGAATGTAGTGGCTGATGCCTTATCAAGAATGGGGAAACCCTGAGGTGTATTTAGGAACGTCAGTGACAGCCCTTCATACATCAGTTTTGTATTGGGGAAGTGATGCTGGCAGACCAGGTCATGTATTCAGGTCAATTCACTTGTATTAATACAGATCAAAGCGATTGTTAAATGTATAAGTGTATTGGGTGTTTAAACTTCAGACAACTAATGGGTCGTTATGTGCATTGTTTCCTCTTATCTGTATCCTGTTATGATGCAACAGCAAACATTTACATTGTAAATACCCCTTTAACTAAATAGCTCATCAGGCATCAAGAAGGCTTGTGGAATGCTGATGAAGGACTGTGACACAGGGCCAGAAAGGGTTACACGACTAGCAGGCTAATGGACCCAGATTCAACCTTTACAGACTTATTAGTAGATAATGATTGTGTTTTGTGTGTGTTTACATATCTATTGTTAGAAGTTGATAATGCCGCCAAATGGTTCCTGTCTGTCACTGTATTCTGTTAATTCAGAGATCAAAAGGAGATGTTAACATTTTGATGAATTGTAAATGTAGTAATATCATTGTCTTTATTTCTCTCTGAAGTTTGTAGTAAACTGTAAATGGCAGGAGATGGGTAGTTGCCTTATGCTAATCAATGTAGCTAATCACCGGTAGTGCCTAGGAAATAGGAGGTTTTTCTTCAAAGCCACAAAGCTCTACCAAAGGATTACCCAAGAGGCTGCCAGAGAACTATAAAAAGAACTCTAGGACCTTGACCTATATCTCAGATCTGCTTAAGCTGCCTCAGGGGAAGTTTGAGACGAAAGACTGAGGTCTCCAGCTCCAGTCTGGATCACCCTGATATTGGACATTGGACTATAACCTATGGAACTAATTCTGAAAGAGCTTTTTGCAACTCTGAAGCTCAGCATTTCTATTATGAAACTGACTTAAGAACTTTATTCATATCTGTATGTATGATGATCTTTTAACTTATACACTCTCTTTTCTTTTTAAATACATTTTAGTTTAGTTAATAAGAAATGGCAGTAAGTATGTATTTGGGTCAGATCTGAAATATTCATTGACCTAGTTGGTAATGTGTCCAATCCTTTGGGATTGGTAGAACTTTTTATATTTTCAGTAATCCTCATCATATTTGACTTGGCTGTCTGGGTGGGAGCCCAAGGCTGGGTTGCTTTAAGGAAACTGAGTTTTGGATCTGGGTAACCAGTGAGGTATTGTAGAAGCTGTTTTGTTGCTGGCTTGGTGAATCTAAGTATTAGAATAACCACCAGTTTGGGGAATTGTCTGCCCTATTCTTTGCCGTTTGCCCCAATTGAGCAATCTCAGTGTGGCTCCCCTGGGACCTCGTCACAAGGACTTTATCAGAAAAAGTGCTAATTCAAAAGCAAATGGCAAGTGTGTGTGATGACCGGAGTTCAGAGACTCAAAGTGTATTCCTCACTCACTGTCATCAAAGGAAAAGCCCACGTGGGTCGAGACACTGTCAGTGTGTCTTCTGTCAGAAGAAGGATTCAAGGAAAGAGCCTTCGTCTCTGGTCTGTTTGGACTCTTACAGGGAAGATGTACTAGATGCAAAGTGGATATCCCTAGAGACAATCTGGGTGCCCTGAAAAGACTTTTCTGGGAAACTGGCAGTTTATTATCTCACTGCCACCATTTGGAATTACAAACTGTCATTCACCTGTACATATGTTTTACCTGCTTTAACCTCTCAATCACTCTCATGCCCTTTTCTCAGCTAATAAATCTTTAGATAGTTTACTATAGAATTGGCTGCTAACATTGTCTTTGGTGTAAGATCTGGAGGACCAATTAATCTGGGGTAAGTGACTGGTCTCTTGGGGCTGGGAGCAACCTGATATAGTGTGATTTTTGCTTTGTGACCTATTATTACAAAGTCTAGTTTATCTGGGTGGCAAGATAGACTGGAGAGTTTAAGGGGACTGCCTGTGACTCCATGGTAAGACTGATATAGAGATCCATGAGTTCACATTTGTTACTGGCTTTGTGAAATCTAATTATAGAACATACCACCAGTCTGGAGTGTCTGCCCTGTTTTCTGACAGTCGGCTCTGAGGTAGCACTCACAGTTGTGAACCATTCCAGACAGTGTGACAAGATAGACTTTAAGTGAGTACAGGTAATGAGGCATAAAAGTCATAAATGGTAATAAGAAAAATACAGATAAAATGCAACTGATGCCTAACTTAACAAACTATGTTAAATTCAAAGCCAAGTTTTCTCACCACATGCTTTCAGCAGTCTTACCGACCAAACTTCTTAGGTTAGTACCCCTTCTTCAGTCCAACAGGTGCTTACTTTTTCCCTTGAGGTGCAGTGAATCAATGGGCAGAGAGTGAAAGTGTTTAGATCAGCAATTTTCTCACCCCACTGGATGTTACAGTTCATAATACACCAATTTCCCTTTTAAACCTGGACCAGTCTCCTCAGGTAAAATTGTCATCTTCTCAGTGGTTGGGGGGGGGGGGGGTGAAAGAGGAGAAAGGCAAAGGCAAGATGCTGCTGTTCCTTATTTTATACCCTCAGTCCATGTGCTTGGGAAGACACTTGCCCAGACATCTCCTGGTGGGGTTTGTTGAGTCACAGTGACTGAGTAAACCACCATTGTGTGGACTTGTGCAACTGAGCTATAGAGTTGATTAATGGTTGGTTAACACCCACCTGGTGTAGATATTCTCAAATTTACGACATATTTCAGTACCAATCATGCAGGAAAATCTCATACGATGATAGCACATACTCTCCAAAAGGATATTAGTGTTCGATAGATCAAGACTTTCAAAATGATACATCGCAAGGCATACTTTGTACAAAACATACCATAATTATATGACAGTGGTGAATAAGGGGGTTCCAGGATGCTGCTTTGAGGTAGAGATTACCACATCCTTTTTTATACCTGGCTTCTGCCCTTCTCTTTGTGGCTTGTACTCACTGGATGCTCTGGCTTGTATATAGGAATCAGCCAGAACTGCTGTTTCCTGTACAGAACCCAGGGATTTATCCCAAATGGCTTCTCTAATTTTCTCAGAGCATATGTGAGGAAACGTTCTTGTGGAAAGAGGTCAAATAACTGATCATAATTTTCAGCCCCTTTCTCCTTTGTACATTTTTTCATCAAATGACACATCTTTTATATATATATATATATATATACATACATATATATATGCTCCATGACATTTTATAACCCTTTTTGAGGTTTCTGAATCTTAACATACATATGTTAGGAATGTCATGGAGTCAGAGGATCTGGTCTATGCTTCAGCCTGTCACCAGTCTCTTGGGAGTCCTGCAGTGGGCCGGGCCCTAAGGATTCAGACAGTTCTGCAGGGGCAGGTCTGTGGCCTCCCCAAGACTCTAAAACTGGGTCTTCGGCACCAGTGAACCCTCTCTCTCTCCATGGGCAGTGCCAGCCTTGTCACAGTGAGGAGAGAGGGCTGAGGTGGGCTAGACGGAAAATTGGGGTGGCTGTGCCCCCTTTGCAATGAAGCCCCACTCCTCTATGTGGCCCCGCCCCCGTTCCTCCTTCTCCTCTCCCCCCGAGGCCCTGCCCCCTGGCCCAGGGCTGTGGCTGCTCCTCAGCTCCCTACCACCATTCAACATCTCATAGCTGGTAACAGCCGCCAGGGTGGGGGTATCATCCCAGCTGTGCAGGGATGATACAGCTAACAGGGGTAACCCAGATTGAATCTGTGGGTTGGATCTCAATACAGTTTCCTGTAATTTTACAGATTAGTTGGATATTATTGGTATGCATTATTGGATATTATTTGTTAAGGTAGCTGTAAAGTTCTTAGTCCCAAGAAGGAAAGTAAGTATTTATTATAATAGCAATGGGTTATAATTAAGGAGATAGGTAAGTTTGCTACTTGCCTAAAAGTCTTCTGCCTTCCTCTTGCTATTCTATAACACAAGCTTAGAATTAATATATATTATTGAGACACAAGGCATGGCCCTATGTTCTGACTGGTAGAGCACCAGTCAGATCTAGCCCAGCCCTGCAGGGAGAAGATAGAGCAGTCAGGGATAACCAAAGCTGAATCTGTGGATTGGATCTCTATACAGGTATCTGTAATTTTAAGGAAGTCAGTAGGAAGACAGGGAAAACACTACAAAGAGTGAAATTGCAGACTGCAGGCCAAATGTCTTCAGGTGTACTACACGTGGAATCAAAGACAGTGTGTGAGCCTAACAGCTACAGTAATTGTTGGTTTTCTTTTCTTTCTTCTTTGAAGTTGTATATGTGCTCAATAGTGTGTATGCTGAAAAAAGTGGTGGAGGAAACATTACAGTGACCACACTTGGGGGACAGAGTCTGCACTCTGAGGAAGTCTTCCTGGCTTTTGAGACAAAGATCACGGACTTTGGAAAATATAAGGGGAGCAAAAAGACATTCTAGGTATCCATGACTTAGGGAAAAAGGAGAGCACCCTCTAATTCTGTGAATAAATAATCCTCCGGGCCAGAGAATCCAACAAACTTCTCCCCTGGGGATGCCTTGAGTCAGTCCTCAGCCTCAGGACACGAGAGTGTGGGAAGCTTAAGTAATCTGATACAGAAGTCAGATGAAGACTCGGTCAACTGCTCCAAAGGGCAGCAGGGTACCCAGCTGAAAGAATTGCAGCAAAGGCTGAAAAGAGTTGATAGGCACCAGGGTGCAAGTGTGAGAAGGACTCTGACAATCTTGAACAGTTAAGTAATTTGCAGTCCTAGATGCAGATTTTCCTATTGAGTCTGGGTGAGCAACAGAAGGACTTCTAAATCCAGCGTTTAAAGGACAGACAGAAGGAGCTAATCAAGGAGGAGAGAAGCCACTTGGCTGTGGCTAAGGTATTGTAGAAGCTGTTTTGTTGCTGGCTTGGTGAATCTGATTATTAGAGTAACCACCAGTTTTGGGGATTGTCTGCCCCATTCTCTGCAGTTTGGCCTGATTGAACATTCTCAGTGTGGTCCCCCCAGGCAACAAAGGTCACACCCTTGCACACCCCACACATGCTGTATGCTTCAAGGCTGCTTTAACTTCCTTTGTGTCACTGGAGCAGCGCAAAGGGGAGTTGGTATTTTGCCAGGTCCTGACCTGGAACCTAGTGAACTTCTTGCATTTCTCTTGTTGAAAAAGCAGCCACTTGGTTGGCCCATGAATCCCTATCCTACCTGGCTGTGTTTGCTACCCTCCCAAAAATTAACTTGTATGCCTCAGGGTCACCATTTGGTCCCAATTTGGAAAGGCTGATACTCCCAGCTAGACCTGTCCTACCTAGATCTTTAGTTATTGAGCGTCATTAACATGTTAGTTAGGAAACAGCTGACCTTTCTGGGTATGTCTGGGGAGTGCAGAGACCAGAGAGATAGTCCACAGGAAAGGAAACTAGCCCATATAGGAAAATCACTATTTACAGCTCTGCTATTTTTGGATTGTTTGTTTCTTTTGTTATAATTGGTGCTGTTAAGGACTATAAAGAAATGGTGGATCTTGGACCTAAAATACATAGGCCTGTAGTAAGTCTGTTTTGCTTTGCTTTGCTTTGCTAACAATCTGAAATAAACACAGCATCCTAGGAAGGGCAGAAGTCTTCTAGCGACCAGAAGGTCTGATGTTTGTTTTCCTAGGGAAGACTATGCTTGGTTACAGGGACGTGTATATAAGACATTATAAGGCTTGTCTGCATTGTTCTTTTCATGTTTTCTGATATAACTTGTTATAAAAGGCTGTATGAATGTATGTACATCATGTGTATGACTGTCTGCAAGTCGCTTTTTTCTTTTCCTTTGTGCATGTGATTAACTTTCTGTGTTTGTGGGTGTGTGTATCTGTACTGGTCAGTTGTAGTACTTATATGCATTGTGTGTGTGAAGTTTCCTAAAATACTGAAATATTAGGTCGGGGACTGCAAAACTGGTAAAACATATAGGACTTTTGGCCTGTTAGATGAAACATGTATATGTATGAACATTCCACAAAAACTACACTACAGTTTCTTCATGTCTGTGTGGGACCCTCATGAATCCTGTCAAAACTTGACAATCCTGTAAGACTTTGTGCACAGGGTGTGAGTCCAGAAGCTTATGCCTAATTCATTGTCTAAAGATAAAATTGTTACAGGGGCACCATTTATTGGGATGTGGGAAGGAGGCTGCTCACGCTGCATATCCTAGCCCCAGCCAGAGCGTGGGATGTGAGTTCATCAGAGGAGAGGTGCTGGTCCTCCCTTATGCCCCTGGAGCAGGGAGTCAGTATTTTCTGTACAAACAGTGGCAGGGTGATTAAGATAAGAAAGGGCTGGTAATTAAATTAAAGATCTGGAAGTCTTTAGATGAGCTTGTGAAACAAGATTCCCTCTATGGGGGTGGGGGTGGGAGGAATCTTGAAGAGAGAACACAGGGAACTCAGAAGAAATATATCCAAGCCCTCTGAGCCAAGGTTACATTCAGAAAAGATTTCAGAGTAGCAGCCGTGTTAGTCTGTATTCACAAAAAGAAAAGGAGTACTTGTGGCACCTTAGAGACTAATGTGAGGGGCGTAGATGAAAAGAAGAGGCCAAAACCAGGGGAAGGGATAGCAGTGGTATAGAGAAGTTCCCACTCTTCCTGTTGTACTTATGTGGGCCCATCGCTGTAGTATCTGAGTGCCTCACAATGTCTAACCTATTTCTCCTTACAGCCTCTCTGTGAGGTAGAGCAGTGCTGTTATACCCATTGTACAGTTGGGGCACTGAGGGACACACAGACTAAAGGCCAGATTTGCAAAGGTATTTAGACACCTAGAATTTTCAAAAGTGCCTAGAAGGTTAGGTGCTTTGTAAACCCCACTAGATGCTTAGCTGGATCTTTGGGTCCCTAAAAACTTTGAAACTCTCTCGCTGCCTAAGGCACTGGCATGAGGTCATACAGGAAGTCCATGGGGGAATTAGAAACCAGGTCTCTGAGGGCTAGCTCCCTATCCACTGGACCAGACTCTCTCTCTGTTTCATGCTGCAAAAAAAAGAGGACTCTGATAGATGGAAGCAAAGCCAAGAAGGCCAGTCCTCTGAGACTCCAGCAAACAGTCACAGGTGATTGGGAAGGATGTCATGTTTGACAGCATGAAAAGCAGCACAGAGGTCAGGAAGGATGAAGAGAGAATGAGAGTCAGATGAGAGGAGATCACTTAATCCCCAAGGGGTGGCAGGTTCTGCCCCATGCTGGGCTGTAGAGCAATGGCTGCTGTGAAATTTTATATTTTAACTGAATTTTGTTCTGTCATTTTCTGTTCTGAGTTTGCAAAAAAGAAGGAATGAGAAAGTGTCCTATGAATATCAGATGTGTTTATGCCTCAAATTCTTAGGGTTTCAGCTGTATTCAGGCCAATTCCAGAACAACAATTGCATCCATAGAGTCCATGAAGTCAACAATTGTCATGATTTGTATTATTCATGATATTGTATTATTGTGTTCCTAGCCTCTGTTTGCCAGAAGCTGGGAATGGGCGACAGGGGTGGATCACTTGATGATTACTTGTTCTGTTCATTCCCTCTGAAGCACCTGGCATTTTGCCACTATCAGAAGACAGGATACTGGGCTAGATGGAGCATTAGTCTGACCCAGTATGGCCGTTCTGATGGTTTTATTCACCGGCACTATCTGTGTGCTCGGCGCTGTTCAGCATATACCAGAAAATATAGTCCCTGAGCCAATGCATATGAAATGTGTCACCCTGGATAAGCTGGCTCAGATATTTAAATATGAAGTGTATAATTATTGAGCACAATTTCTACGAGTGGAGGTGTTGACAGCAATAGAAGTTTTACCTGATTAAGGACTAGAAGATTTGACCCTCCAACTTCTTTTCAAGAGGAAGAGCTGGCCAGAGCTCCTGTGTCTGCCAGAGTATCCTGTATCTTGGATTCTTTTGACCATGGGATGGTGTTCCAAGAAGGAGGAGTGCTAGGCAGAGACGGGCTCCACCTAATGAAGAGAGGGAAGAGCATCTTCGCAAGCAGGCTGGCTAACCTAGTGAGGAGGGTTTTAAACTAGGTTCACCGGGGGAAGGAGACCAAAGCCCTGAGGTAAGTGGGGAAGTGGGATACCAGGAGGAAGCACGAGCAGGAGAGCACAAGAGGGGAGGACTCCTGCCTCGTACTGAGAAAGTGGGATGATCAGTGAGTTATCTTAAGTGCCTATACACAAATGCAAGAAGCCTGGGAAATAAGCAGGAAGAACTGGAAGTCCTGGCACAGTCAAGGAATTATGATGTGACTGGAATAACAGAGACTTGTTGGGTTAACTCACATGACTGGAGTACTGTCACGGATGGATATAAACTGTTCAGGAAGGACAGGCAGGGCAGAAAAGGTCGGAGAGTTGCACTGTATGTAAGGGAGCAGTATGACGGCTCAGAGCTCCAGTATAAAACTGCAGAAAAACCTGAGCGTCTCTGGATTAAATTTAGAAGTGTGAGCAACAAGGGTGATGTCATGGTGGGAGTCTGCTATAGACCACCGGACCAGGGGGATGAGATGGACAAGGCTTTCTTCCAGCAACTAACAGAAGTTACTACATCACAGGCCCTGGTTCTCATGGGGGACTTCAATCACCCCGATATCTACTGGGAGAGCAATACAGCAGTGCACAGGACAATTTCCTGGTGCAAGTGCTGGAGGAACCAACTAGGGGCAGAGCTCTTCTTGACCTGCTGCTCACAAATGGGGAAGAATAAGTAGGGGAAGCACAAGTGGATGGGAGGAAGTGACCATGAGATGGTCGAGTTCAGGATCCTGACACAAGGAAGAAAGGAGAGCAGCAGAATATGGACCCTGGACTTCAGAAAAGCAGACTTTGACTCCCTCAGGGAACTAATGGGCAGGATCCCCTGGGAGAATAAAATGAAGGGGAAAGGAGTCCAGGAGAACCGGCTGTATTTTAAAGAATTCTTATTGAGGTTTCAGGAACAAACCATCCCGATGTGCAGAAAGAATAGAAAATATGGCAGGCAACCAGCTTGGCTTAACAGTGAAATCCTTGCTGATCTTAAACACAAAAAAGAAGCTTACAAGAAGTAGAAGATTGGACAAATGACCAGGGAGAAGTCTAAAAATATTGCTCAGGCATGCAGGTGTGAAATCAGGAAGGCCAGATCACACTTGGAGTTGCAGCTAGCAAGAGATGTTATGAGTAACAAGAAGGGTTTCTTCAAATGTTAGCAACAAGAAGAAGGTCAAGGAAAGTGTGGGCCCCTTACTGAATGAGGGAGGCAACCTAGTGACAGAGGATGTGGAAAAAGCTAATGTACTCAATGCTTTTTTTGCCTCTGTCTTCAAGAACAAGGTCAGCTCCCAGACTACTGCACTGGGCAGCACAGTATGGGGAGGAGGTGAAAACTCATGGTGATCGGGGGAGGTCCCGGATGACTGGAAAAAGGCTAATGTAGTGCCCATCTTTTAAAAAGGGAAGAAGGAGGATCTGGGGATCTACAGGCCAGTCAGCCTCACCTCAGTCCCTGGAAAAATCATGGAGCAGGTCCTCAAGGAATCAATTCTGAAGCACTTAGAGGAGAGGAAAGTGATCAGGAACAGTCAGCATGGATTCACCAAGGGCAAGTCATGCCTGACTAACCTAATTGCCTTCTATGATGAGATAACTGGCTCTGTGGATGAGGGAAAAGCAGTGGACATGTTATTCCTTGACTTTAGCAAAGCTTTTGATACAGTCTACCACAGTATTCTTGCCAGCAAGTTAAAGAGGTATGGGCTTGATGAATGGACGATAAGGTGGATAGAAAGCTGGCTAGATCTTCGGGTTCAACGGGTGGTGATCAATGGCTCCATGTCTAGTTGGCAGCTGGTATCAAGTGGAGTGCCCCAAGGGTCGGTCCTGGGGCTGGTTTTGTTCAATATCTTCATTAATAATCTGGAGGATGGCATGGATTGCACCCTCAATGAGTTTGCAGATGACACTAAACTGGGAGGAGTGGTAGATATGCTGGAGGGTAGGGATAGGATACAGAGGGACCTAGACAAATTAGAGGATTGGGCCAAAAGAAATCTGATGAGGTTCAACAAAGACAAGTGTAAGACTCTGCACTTGTCCTTGTTAAAATGGAAGAATCCCATGCATGGCTACAGACTAGGGACTGAGTGGCTAGGCAGCAGTTCTGCAGAAAAGGACCTAGGGGTTACAGTGGATGAGAAGCTGGATATGAGTCAACAGTGTGCCCTTGTTGCCAAGAAGGCTAACGGCATTTTGGGCTGTATAAGTAGGAGCATTGCCAGCAGATCAAGGGACGTGATCATTCCCCTCTATTCGGCATTGGTGAGGCCTCATCTGGAGTACTGCGTCCAGTTTTGGGCCCCACACTACAAGAAGGATGTGGAAAAATTGGAAAGACTCCAGCGGAGGGCAACTAAAATGATTAGGGGGCTGGAGCACATGACTTATGAGGAGAGGCTGAGGGAACTGGGATTGTTTAGTCTGTGGAAGAGAAGAATGAAGGGGGATTTGATAGCTGCTTTCAACTACCTGAAAGGGGGTTCCAAAGAGGATGGATCTAGACTGTTCTCAGTGGTAGCAGATGACAGAACAAGGAGTAATGGTCTCAAGTTGCAGTGGGGGAGGTTTAGGTTGGATATTAGTGTAAGCAGTGTCAGGATGAGCTCCACCTTGACATCTGGTGGTGAGGTGTGGCAAGTTGTGGAAAAGAACTTCAGGGGTCGATCTCATTTACATAGGCACACCCACCCTGCCTAGAATGAGGCCATAGCTGCCCAAATGGTCACTTTGGCTGCTGTGGGATTCCCAGTGTCTCTGTTATTGGGGCAGGAAGAATAAATTGTTATTACCCTGATTATGGGAACTGTGCTTGGAACTGTACTTGGCCTTTTGTTATGATGGAGGGACTCACCATCAACTAAGTAGCACTCGCTAGGCAAGGGTCACGGGAGCTGCTTGTGGGCTGCAGAGTGGAGCTGAGCAAAGCAGTTTGTGGGGTGGCTGGTGGAGTGGAGTGAAGGCCTATGGAGCTGTGGGGCCGTCAGCTTCAGATTCTGTGAGGTGCCCCTTACCTCCCCCCCATATCTCCACCCAGGTTGGGAGGTAAAGCTCTGCAGATAAACTTTTGAACTCTGGGGCTGCCCTGACCAGGGACAGAGACTTTTGGGTCATTGGACTTTTGGGACTTTGGGTGATTTGGGGTTGCTGGACTCAAGAACCAAAGGAAAAGGGCATGCCCCAAATTTGCTTGGGGTGGGTTTTTGCTCATGGGTTGTGTTATGAATCCTGTTGGTGGTGTTTCCCCAACATAATGGCACATTGTTTCTCTCTGTTATTAAAAGACTTTTTGCTACACTCAGACTATGTGCTTGTGAGAGAGGAAGTAGTGCCTCTTGGAGGCACCCAGCGGGGGTGGTATATATTTGTCCCAGGTCACTGGGTGGGGGCTTGAGCCGGTTTGCATTGTGTTATTGGAATGGATCCCCTAGATATTGAACCCGGCCCTTGTTGCTGCCAACTCTGACGGGCAGAAGGGTTACATTAGGAAAAACTTTTTCACTAGAAGGGTGGTGAAACACTGGAATGTGTTACCTAGGGAGGTGGTGAATCTCCTTCCTTAGAGGTTTTGAAGGTCAGGCTTGACAAAGCCCTGGCTGGGATGATTTAGTTGGGGATTGGTCCTGATTTGAGCAGGGGGTTGGACTAGATGACCTCCTGAGGTCCCTTCCAACCCTGAGATTCTATGATTCTATTATCTGTTTATTTTCCTCTCCTCCCTGCAGTGCCATGATATACCTCAGAAGACTCAACTTTAAAATGTGGAATTTTCTTGGTGTTTGGTTTTAAATATTCTCCTGTGAGAACTGTAACTTAATTACTGTAATGTTATTCTTAAGAGCCTTCCAGAAAGTAACTAGCCTTTAAACAGAAGTGAAACCATGTTGCCAACTCTCATGATTTTGTCATGAGTCTCATGATAATTATTGTTTTCCTTAAAGCCCCAGCTCCTGGAGTCAAGTGGATATGTGATGATTTCAGTCTTCATTCTTAAAGATAAAGTAAGTTTCTAGCCCTCATGGCTTTGGAGAAAGCTTCAAAATGTGCCCCCCCAAAGCAGCCTAAAAGCTCAAAAAGCAGAAGACAAATAAAAAGAACACCATATCTATTATTTTTACATAATTTCATGATTTCTGGTGAACCTGGCTCATGATTTTTGAACATTGGGGTTGGCAATACTGAGAAAATAACTTGAAATGCCAGTTTTACTCCTGTTTAAAATCAGTTTCTAATCTATTATTTGTAGTATGGTAAAACCCCTAGAGCCCCAGGCAGGTGCAGGATAAACTCACAGGGCCTTGCCTTTATAGGATGTTTCCAGAAGTTAAATGATCTATTCCAAGCTTGGTGAACTGCAAAAAGTAAGTAGCCTAAATGATAGAAAGTAATCTAGATTTTTCTACAGTTGTTTCAATTGTTGCATTCAAGAGTAAGAATATACTTTAAAATTTTAAACTTAACCAGTGTCTGAAGATGTTAGCATTAGAGCTGAATGGGTCTACTATTTATTTAATTTTCTTTCTTTATATAGGAATTAGATACAGTGCTCCTGTCAGCTAATTTCTAAGTTATTGTCTGCAAAAAACCTAGAGTTTTCATGTGCCTAAGTAGCCAATGGAATCACAGTTAAAGTTACCCCCCCCCCCCCCCCCGTCCCACCACCAAAATGTGAAATGGCACCCCAGAAGTCAGAAAGAAAACCAGCTTTTCCTGAAGGGGCAGTTTGTGAGCAGTTTGACTTAGTGACAGCTGCAGGTTTCATAGTGTAATTTGCTAGATATCAGCCACAATTGAGAAAGTTTTATCCATTATTAGTGTGTCTATGGGTCTGTAAAAAGGAGGTTATTTTTATTATTGGTTCGTAGTTTGAAAATGCTTCAGTGATATATATATATAAGTTAATAGTGCAAAATATTTATTTGTAAACCACTTTTTGTTACATCTTAAGGAGCGCATTTGTTTGTATTTACTTCCCCACAAATACTTAAAAATAGCTTTTCCCAAAAGTCCAAGTTTTATTTTATTGATTATATCTGAGTTTAATCGCTTTTGTAAAATTGCCTTCTGCTGCTTAATAGCATAATAAAATATGCATTATATATAACCCATGATGCCTAAAGTTCTGTTAAAGGTTTAACATTATAAAAAGAACCCCTCCATTTACTATAGCAGTATGTAATACAACGAGGCCACACTGTTTAAAAAAAAACAACCAAATTGCTTTAGAGGGCAAATAAAAGCAGATATAAAAAATAAAAATTAAAAAAAACCCAAATACATGTAATAAATGTAAGAAAGGGAAATTTGGTGGTACTGAATAAAAATCAGACACTAGGAATTGTAGAAAATTGATTAGGGAGGCAAAATGATACAAAGAGAAATCCATGGCAGCAGAGTAAAAGATAATAAGATGGAGGGCTTTAAAAAATATATTACGAACAAAAGGAATCCTAACTGTGGTATTGGTACATTATTAGATGGAAATGGTAGAATTGTCAATAATAATGCAGAAAGTCACACATGTTAAATAAACATTTCTGTTCTGCATTTGGGAAAAAGCCAGATATAGTCATATCTGATGTTGATGATGGTAATGATGAAATACTTTCTATTTCAACAGTGACTAGGGAAGATGTTAAAAAGAAGCTACTAAAGCTAGACTTTTTAAAATCAGCAGGTATAGAGATCTTGCATCCAAGAGTTTGAAAAGAGCTGGCTGAGGAGCTCTGTGGATGTTAATGCTGATTTTTCAACAAGTCTTGAAATGCCGGTGGATTGGAAGAAAGTGAATGTTATGCCAATATTTTAAAAGGGTAAACTGGATGACCCAGATAATTATAAGCCTGTCAATCTGACATTGATCCTGAACAAAAGAATGGAATATCTTAATAGAGAATTAAAGGAGGGCAATATAAATGCCAATCAAGAAGGGTTTATGGAAAATAGATCTTGTCAAACTAATATGATATCTTTTTTTATGAGATTACTAGTTTGGTTGATAAAGGTAATAATACAGTTACTTAGACTTCTGTAAGGCATTTGACTTGGCAAGGCATGACATTTGGATTAAGAAACTAGAATGAGACAAAATCAACATGGTGCACATTAAATGGATGAAAAACTGTCTCAATTCTCCAAATGTAATTGTAAATGGGGAATAATCACTGAGTGGGTGTTGTGGAAGAAAAACGCAGTCCTCACTCTTAGGTTGTTTGCAACAAGTCAGAGACAGTTTATTTTCAAGCAATTGCAAGGGTGAGAGTGCGCATGGATAGGGATTCCCCCTTCCTAGGCAGGTCTCTGCCCAATAAACAATTAGGGCAAGCATTTATACCTTTTGCTGCACACAATAATGATCAACTGCTGTGTCTTGTTTATACATATTCCTTCCTGTTATCTTACTTTTCTCAGCAGTTCCTGCTACAGTCTGCGTTCCATTCTTATCTAACACAAGGTCAAAACAGCATCTCTTACAGTTTTCCCACTTGCTTCCCCCTCTCCCAGGCCCTGCCTTACAGTCTTGCGTTATTAGAGTTAGCCTGACTCTTACTCTATTCCTAAGAAAACTAAGACATCTGCGTCCAAATCCCCTTTATCCCTTTCTTACTTCCACACTCCCCCTTTTTGTGCTTTTAGCACGACTATCAGTCTTAAACCTCCATTTTCATCAAACCTTGTATTTCTGATTCTAGATCAAATGGTTCAGCCTCATGGGCTTTGGTTGGATGCAACGGCACTGCATGGTTAGTATGAAAATGGAAGGTGTTATTATTATTACGTCCTTTACAACAACAATAACATAATCCTAAACTGAACAACAGCAATAAAAGCATTAACATTCCCATTGTAATAATATGACGGGGTTGTTTTATAGCCTTAGTTACATAGCACAATGCATCATAATTAGTACATAACGTAGACACTCTATAGGCTGTATGAAAAGCATATTTTTCAATTTGATATATATTTTGAAGCATATGAATTGACCTTGTAATTCAGAGATTTCCTGGACCTCTGGTAGGAGTGAAAGCAAATTTTGGAACCGGTCAGGTACTAAGGCAGTCCAATTAAAGGGTATCTGAAACCTAAGGGCTGATTGTAGGATTCTGTCTGCAGGCCAATAAATAATATGATTGCCTGCAGCAGTGGTGAGATTAAAATGTATGTCTTGCAAAGTGGTGGCCTTAACATACACAAAACTGTCATTAGCTTGGAAGAGCAGGTGTCCTGTCAGGGTAGTTCCTTGTCCCATACCCTCCCAACAAACATTGTCATGAACAGTGACAACTTCCCCTGGCTTCAGTGTTCGTACACAGTGAAGCTGTGGGGGTTCTAAAGGCCAGAGTGTCCATTGACTCCCTATCCCTATCTAAATGTTGGGTGTTATATATAGCACTGACTATAAATTGGTTAGGCATACCAGGTAGTTTAATTTCCCAAATGTCTCGGTGAATTACCCAATCCCACATGAATCCTCCCCACATACCCGGCAGGATTCAGTATGTGGGGGCCCACATCCCTCCAATTGGTCCATATGCTTGGAAGGAGAACTGCGAACGTCTGCACTTCCACCCAAAAAATCTCCAAGTACGTCTCCATGGCCACAGATCAGATGATACTCCTGAAGTATCTGTAGGGGCAGTGGGCCAAGCCTGATGCTCCAGATCACTCCGAATGGCCATGAGCTGGTCATTCAGGAAATCCTGAATTTCTGAACAATCCAGATCCCACTGCAATGCCTTTCCAGCCTCAGTGATATTTAGTACCACCATAGGGTGACCAGATGTCCCGATAAAATCAGGACTGTCCCAATATTTAACTCCTTGTCCCATGTCCCAACTGATGTACTATCGGGATGCCATTTGTCCCGATAATCAGGTAAGGAGGCAAGCAGGAGAGGTGAGTAGGTGAGCGGAGGCGGGGGGAAGAAGGCAAGCAGCGGGGTGAAGAGGCGAGTGGCAGGCAGGGGTGGTAAGGAGGCAAGCGGCGAGCCAGCGGCGGGTGGGCAGGAGGGAGGGGTGAGGAGGTGAGTGGCGAGCCAGTGATGGGTGGGCGGGGTGAGGAGGCGAATGGTGAGGCAGTGGTGGGCGGGTTGGGGGGGATGAGGAGGTGAGCGGCGGGTGGGGAGGGTGAAGAGGTGAGTGGCGAGCCAGCAGTGCGCGGGGGTTCTCGGGGCAGGCATGGGGGTTTCTGGCAGGGAAGTGAGGAGGTGAGTGGCAGGTAGAAGGGGGTGAGAGGAGGCGAGTGGTGGGTGGGGGACTGAAGAGGGATGCAGCAAGCCAGCGGCAGGCCAGGGGGTGAGGAGGGGTTCGGTGGTGGGGCTGAGTGGGGAGGGGGCGGGACCTGGGGCAGAGTGGGGGCAGAGCCTGGAAGGAGCAGGGGTGGACTGTGGGCAGGGTCGACGGCACCCCAATGTGTCCCGATATTTTACTGTTGTGATCTGGTCACCCTATACCATCGTTGTCAGAAGTTTCTGGGTCATTGAACTAAGGGCGGAGATAACACGTAATTCACCAACTCCAGCCTGTACCTGGGTTAACTGTGCTCCGGTAATAAGACCTGTGGCTTTTTCCAACTGTCCTAATTTCTCTTCATGTTGTTGTAAATATTCCAAATTGCAGCTGTGCTATTGGCACCATCCCATAGGTGTCTAGCCAAGTCCCTCTTCTTTCTAGAGGAAAACCAGGCCCTTTGCTGTGCCAACCTAATGGCAGCCTCTTTTGAGCAATTAGGACATGTAGAGGTGACCTGAAAACTGGATAAGGGCAGCATTAATTTTATAGTCCCTAGTGCAGTATTAATCACAGTCCATAGATATCCTAACTCATCTCTCTTTTGTGAAGTACCATACCACATCTGTTGGCTAAACACTTTCATATATTTCCGAGAGGCATTAGCATTAATAGCATAGGAAGGGGTATATTGCAATATGGTGCAGGTTAAATTATTAGTTACTGGGATTATTTCAATGCAGGTAAAATTTCCAGTGGCAGAACAGACTCTTTGGGTATACGTTTGATTATTCACTAATTGGATGACCAAATAACAATAAGGGCCTCTTTCATCTAACATACTGCAGACTCCAGGAACGGCCATCATATCTACCTCATTATAGAACCCATTAATCTCAATTTCTGATTCTTGGGGCTCATTTGTAGTGATATCATATATTTCTATTTCCACCGACCCATTTGTTTTCCACTCAATTGTTCGCTCATATGACATATTCTGAACTTTAAAAAATAAATTTTCTGAACAAAATTTCAGTAAATCACTAAGATATGAAGGTCTTGGCCATTGGGTTTCATTAGAATATACAGTGTTGTCTGTATTTGGGTAAATTACAGGGATGGTGGCAAAGGTGGAGGGGATGGTGGGGGTAATGTTCGTGGCAGCAAGGGGTCTTTGGTATTCATCATCGGGAAGCCAATTAGGGAGGGCAGTACATTCCAATGGTACTTGTCTGTAAGCACAAAGCCCAGACCCTGGAAAAAATCCAAACCACCACTCAAACCATCTACATTCCTGAGAACAGTCCCCGCAGTTCCCTCCCTGCCAATATACAATACTCCGTTTCCTCCACCAGGGCCAATTTTTAATGTACTTTGTTGTCAGGAATTCCTGGACCTCAGTGGTTTCAGCAGAGTGAGTGTTCCTTCTTCTCTCTTGGAACAGTTGTGGTTTAGCATTATGCAGGGGAGAGGTTACTAGCATATCACCCTGTAATGATTTGGTTCTTCTAGCGAAATCCAAATGCATGGTAGTTCTGTCAGTGGACAAGGGAGAGGTTACTAGCACTTCACCGTGTTCTTTTCTCCTGCTGTCCAGAAGGAACAGCAGCACCAGAAGGAGAGATAGACCGATCATCAGTCGGAGAGTCATCTCGAGGTGGAGGGGCCTTTTTGCAGTGAGAAGCATGGGTCCAGGCAGTCAGTCCTTGGCACTTCACAGCAGTGTTGGTAGTTAACAGGACTTGGTAAGGGCCTTTCCAGCACGGGATCAGGGGGGTCTTTTGCTGATGGACCTTTATGTAGACCCAGTCTCCTGGTTCCAGTGAGTGGCAGGGTTGCTCAGGATCCTTGGGTAGTGCTTCTTTCACCTGTGTATAAAGAGTCCTAATGCATTTCATTAGTGCCTGACAATAATTAAGCATTGTGTCACCTATTAAATGAATGTCCATCTGGGCAAGGGTCAGCAGAGGTGCCGCTGGAAGCCGCATCGGGTGTCCTGTCAGAATCTTATGAGGGCTGAGTCCAGTCTTTCGATTGGGAGTGGCCCTCATATTCATCAATGCTAGTGGGAGGGCATCTGGCCACTTTAAGTTCGTCTCAGCACAGATCTTGGCCAGTTTATTTTTCAAAATCCTATTTTGATGTTCCACTGTCCCGGCAGACTGTGGGTGGTGGGGGCAGTGGAGGTTGTGTTGGACCTGCAAAGCTGCACATAACTCTTCTGCAATCTGTCCAGTAAAATGAGTTCCACGATCACTGTTGATACTCACAGGTATGCCAAATCGTGGTACAAAATCCTTAAGCAAAAGTTTCACAACAGTCTTGGCATCTACCCTTCTGCAAGGGAAGGCCTCAAACCAGCTTGAAAAAACATCAACTAAAACTAACACATACTCATAATTACAACATTTAGGCATTTGAATAAAATCAATCTGAATATTTACAAAAGGTCCCCATGGAGGGGGATGCGCTGCCTGCCTAACTTTAACAGCTTTACCAACATTGTGCTGCTGGCAAATCCTACATTGTTGACAGTAGTGGTGTGCTATAGAAGAAAAACCCAGTACATGCCAGTCCTGTTTAACTGCAGCAACCATCCCCCCTCTGCTTACGGGAGCCACTCCGTGGTACACGCGATCAAAATAGGGCAAGAGCACCTGAGGCGCAACGAGGCGGCCGTCTGGGGAATGCCAAAGGTGATCAGGGTGAAAAATGCACCCAGCAGCACCCCAAGAACATTTCTCAGCCTCTGGTGCCGCCTCCTAGATCTTGGCAAGATCTTCAACGGAAGCTAGCAGAGGCTGCTCAATCAAGGCACAAGTGTACGCAGCCTGAGTGGTAGAAAGGGCTGCAGTTTTGGCTGTAGAATCAGCCAAAGCATTTCCACGTGGGGTCTGGTGAGCTGTACATTTAACAACAGCAACAGCTTTGGGCAATAAAAGGGGATCCAAAAGAACAGATACATACAAACTATTCTTAATAGGAGAAACAGTGGATGTAAGGAAACCCCTGTACTTCCAAAGTAAACCATAATCATGTACCACTCCAAAGGCATAGTGAGAATCTGTATAAATAGTAACCGCTTGATCCTGAGCTAAAATACAGGCTTGAGTCAAGGCAATAAGCTCAGCAACCCGGGCTGAAAAAACAGAAGGAAGGAAAGTGCTTTCAATAACAGAATATGAGGAACATACAGCATAACCAGCCACCAATTTACCCTTAGAATCTTGCAAGCACGAGCCATCCACAAAATAAATGAGATCAGGATTCGGCAAAGGCATATCCATAAGGTCATCTCTCGGATGGATAAGAACAGAAGTCACAGATACACAGTCATGTGGCTTCCCGTCTTCCGGCCCAGGCAATAGAGAGGCAGGATTTAGAATGGGGCAGCGAGCCAAGGTAATATGAGACAAAGACAGCAACACAAGCTCATATTTAGTGAGGGTGAGAAATAGACAGATGTTGTGTCTTAGATTCCAACAGAAGAGCTGCCACAGCGTGAGGTACAGCGACAGTTAAGGGCGATCCTAAGACTGTGGATTCAGATAATTGCAGAAAGGACAGCTGCAGCTACAGCTCGGAGACAGGGAGGAAATCCAGCTGGCACAGCATCTAGGGTAGTACTGTAATAAGCAAGGGGATGGTGTTTATCTCCGTGTTTTTGCGTTAGTACAGCCAAAGCAAACCCATTATGCTCGTGACAGAAAAGAATAAATGGTTTAGCATAATCAGGAAGCCCCAGGGCTGGGGCACTGGAAAAGGCTTGTTTAATGGCTACAAAGGCTTGTTTAGCCTCTGGGGACCATGGAAGTGGCTCGGAGGTGCCTGACTTAATCAGATCATGCAATGGCTTAATTACTGTTGCATAATCCAAAATCCACTGTCTGCAGTACCCAGTCATACCAAGGAAGGTTCGCATTTGAGAAATACTGACTGGCCTAGGCATGTTTAAAATGGCTGTAATACGAGCATCTGATAAATGGCGAGTGCCAGGTGAACTATCATGACCAAGGTAATGAACTCCGGGTTGGCACAACTGGAGTTTTTCCTGAGATGCCTTGTGACCCTTGGCAGCAAGAGCTGTCAGAAGAACTAAAGTATTAGTTTTACAGGATTCAGAGGAAGGGGATGCCAACAAAAGATCATCCACATATAGTATAAGTATAGATTTTCCTGGAAAGACCACATCGTCCAGATCCTTCTTTAAGATCTGGGAAAACAGGGGTGGAGATTCTGTATACCCTTGGGGTAAGCGAGTCCAGCTGTACTGGAGCCCTTTATAGGTAAAGGCAAACAAATATTGGCTATCAGGATGAATGGGAATGGAAAAGAAAGCTGAGCAAAGGTCCACAACAGTAAAGTGAGTGGCTGTAGGGGGAATACAAGAAAGAATAGTAGCTGGGTTAGGAACCAATGGAAAAGATGGCAAGACAATAGCATTAGCCGCGTGTAGATCTTGAACAAACCAATAGGTGTTTTTTCCTGGTCTCTTTACGGGGAAAATAGGTGTATTACAAGAACTAGTAGTAGAAACAATAATACCCTGCTGTAACAAGGAATCAATTACTGGAGCTAATCCCTCCTCTGTTTCAGGGCGCAGTGGGTATCGTGGTACCCTTGGAAGTGATTTAGAAGGATCAACAAAAATCTTAACTGGTTCAGCTGTTCGGATCTGCCGCACTTCATAGAATCATAGAATATCAGGGTTGGAAGGGACCTCAGGAGGTCATCTAGTCCAACCCCCTGCTCAAAGCAGGACCAATCCCCAACTAAATCATCCCAGCCAGGGCCTTGTCAAGCCTGACCTTAAAAACTTCTAAGGAAGGAGATTCCACCACCTCCCTAGGTAACGCATTCCAGTGTTTCGCCACCCTCCTAGTGAAAAAGTTTTTCCTAATATCCAACCTAAACCTCCCCCACTGCAACTTGAGACCATTACTCCTTGTTCTGTCATCTGCTACCACTGAGAACAGTCTAGATCCATCCTCTTTGGAACCCCCTTTCAGGTAGTTGAAAGCAGCTATCAAATCCCCCCTCATTCTTCTCTTCTGCAGACTAAACAATCCCAGTTCCCTCAGCCTCTCCTCATAAGTCATGTGTTCCAATCCCCTAATCATTTTTATTGCCCTCCGCTGGACTCTCTCCAATTTATCCACATTCTTCTTGTAGTGTGGGGCCCAAAACTGGACACAGTACTCCAGATGAGGCCTCACCAATGTCGAATAGAGGGGAACGATCACGTCCCTCAATCTGCTGGCAGTGCCCCTACTTATACATCCCAAAATGCCATTGGCCTTCTTGGCAACAAGGGCACACTGTTGACTCATATCCAGCTTCTCATCCACTGTAACACCAAGGTCCTTTTCTGCAGAACTGCTGCTGAGCCATTCGGTCCCTAGTCTGTAGCAGTGCATGGGATTCTTCCGTCCTAAGTGCAGGACTCTGCACTTGTCCTTGTTGAACCTCATCAGATTTCTTTTGGCCCAATCCTCTAATTTGTCTAGGTCCCTCTGTATCCTATCCCTACCCTCCAGCGTATCTACCTCTCCTCCCAGTTTAGTGTCATCTGCAAACTTGCTGAAGGTGCAATCCACACCATCCTCCAGATCATTTATGAAGATATTGAACAAAACCAGCCCAAGGACTGACCCTTGCATGCCGAGACCAAAGATAAGAGGGCACTTGTGAGAACAAGTGAACAAGATCAGGGCTGAGAGCTGCAGGCGGTCTGGCTGGCTCTGTTGTGTGCAGTGTAGCCAGCACCAGATTGGTATTCTCATCAGGAACTTGTAAGAATACGCCATCTGGTGTACAATAGATAGTACAGCCTAATTTACACAAAAGATCCCATCCCAACAAATTAACAGGAGAGGATGGGCTGAGTAAAAAGGCCTGTTGATCAGAAAGGGGTCCCAGGAAAACAGAAAGGGGTTTTGTGACAGGATGTGGAACAGGTTGGTTTGAGATACCGATGGCATTAATAGACAAGGATGACAAGGGAACAGGGGGAAACTCTAAAGATCTTGAGGCTGATCTGCTAGCTCCAGTGTCCACAAGACAAGCAACAGATTCTCCTGCAATTTCACAGTTTACATATGGGCCTTCTTGATTCATAGGAACTAAAGGATTCGTGATGCAGTTACGTTCCCTCAGGCTGTCCTAATACGAGTTGTTTTGTGGGGGAAAAGCAGGCGCTTCAGGGTTTGGGAAAGGGGGTGGAGGATTTTGAGGCGGTCGGTTTGGGCATTCATTTCTCCAGCATCCCTCCTGGCCACAAAAGTGGCATGCAGTGCTCCCTGTCAGGGCAGGATATGAGGGACCTCTCCCTCTCCCCCGACCTCGTCCGCCCCTCATTACCCCACGGCCTCTGTATTAATAAGTTTGCAACTGCAAGGCCAAGAGTTTTGTTTCACAACTTTCTTTCTTCTGCTTTATGCAAGCTGTACAATGGTTGGCAACTGTCACCAATTTAGAAAGAGGTTTAGTTTGCCAGCCGATGCAGATAACCCTTAACTGCTGCTGAACCTTTGGTAAGAGTCCCTGAACAAAGGCAGCCCCCATTGCCTCTCTGGCGTTGGTGGCAGGCTGGGCAATTCTTGAATGTTGTTCAAATATCTTAGTTAGTCTATCTAGATAATCGGCGGGGGATTCGCCTTTGTTCTGTTTACAGTTATTGATCTTTGTCCAATCCGTTTTCCTAGGGCAGACCTCCGGAATGGCATTCAAGAGGCGATTCCTAGCCTCAGTCAGGGCATCTCCTATTCCAGGGTCAGCACTGGGCCCGAGCAATTAGTCGTTGTTGAACCTCGGCTGGCAGAACTACTCGCAAGAGTTGGTTAACATCTGCCCATGATGGATTGTAACACTGAGTCACCTCCTCTCTAAACTTTTCTGGCTCCTCTCTAACATTAGGAAGTCCCTTTACTACATTTCTAAGGTCCCCTGGTGTCCAAGGGGCATGAACTGTAACCAAATAATTTCCATCACCAGGTAACTGTCTTAAGGAAGCCTGAAACACTAATGTCTGGTGTGTGGGTGGTGGGAAACCCTAGTGTGGTGGGAAACTGGGCTAGAAAAATCAGGGTCGGGTGAGCTGCTAGAGGGATTGGAATCAACCCTCGGTTGCTGATAGGGCGGCAAAGAGGAAGGCCCCCCTCCAGGAGAAAGAGTCGATACATGCGGCGGTGAGGCTGCCGCATGGAGATCATTAGAAGGTGCAACATGTGGAGGGGAGGGAGGAGGCAATGGCTGCTGCCGTGTGGCACTGCTGAAAAAATCCACAATGTCCTCAGCGGCTTCCTCCTCGCTCTCAGTCTTGACTAACTGGGGATATAAAGGAGCTGAGGGAGTGGCTTGGGCAGGGAGGCATCCGGATTCTTTACATTTAGTTTTCAAATCCTGTACTTGAGTTTTTAATTTTTCCTGGGAGTCCTTCAGACTCCGCACTCGAGACTCATGGAGTCTCTTTGTAGCTTCCTCCCACCAATAAACAACTTGTTCCCACTGTATATCAGGGATTTTGGGGGATTTAAGGGTTCCTCTGAGGTATATGATTTTATCTAGATCAAAGGTACTGTCTAGTGGGAATCGTTTAGATGGATTATCATGCGTGTAAAAACTCCAATTTTCTAAATATCTGCAGATCCTAGGATCATAATGCACATACATGTAGTACACAGGGGTACCCTTCGGTGGTGCAGGGGAATTCTTAGACTGTCCCCCATTTTGCAATCACACAGGGGAGTATGCTATCCGCTCAGTGGCTCATATGGGACCCCTGTCCATTTGGCAGCTCAAAAATTAGGAAAGATTTTCACTCACTCACAACCCAGGAAAGGGTCCACTGGGTCACAGGTTCCACCGACTAGTAGTTTCAGTCCGGATCTGGTCAGCGGCTCATAAGTAAGGAAAAATTCTCCTCTGGGTCACAAGGTTCGGCTGACCCCCCTTGCTTTCAGAACTCCCACATGGGGTAGCCCTGGGGTAGCTGGAGTCAGCTTAAGTCCTGGACCTAGTCAGCGGTTCATACCCCCCTTCATTCATTCATACACACACATTCATTCCCCATATCTTGATGCATCTCATTTAACAATAACCTTAATTCTTTATGTCCAGACTTAATACAACCTTTCCCTCATTTGAGGTGGCCAAAACCCCTCAGCACTGATGCATTAACCTTATTGAGGGTGGCAAGACTACTCCTCAGTATCGCATATAACTAACCTTATTGAGGGCAGCAACAGTTCCTCAGTACTGCTTTGCATCTGATCTTGTTGCTTAATCAATAAGTTCGCATGGCATAAGCCCCAAAGCCCCAGGCAGCCCCACGGGCAGTCCTCCTCCAATACCCCAATAGAGATTTCAAAAGGTCTCATAGAATCATAGAATATCAGGGTTGGAAGGGACCTCAGGAGGTCATCTAGTCCAACCCCCTGCTCAAAGCAGGACCAATCCCCAATTTTTGCCCCAGATCCCTAAATGGCCCCCTCAAGGATTGAGCTCACAACCCTAGGTTTAACAGGCCAATGCTCAAACCACTGAGCTATCCCTCTTACCTCTATTGTGACGCCATGGGATTTGAAGGGGAACGGTCCCCAGTAGTTGTCACTGTCTCAGCCGGGCATTGCCATCTGAGTCACAGCACGAAATTGTGGAAGAAAAACGCAGTCCTCACTCTTAGGTTGTTTACAACAAGTCAGAGACAGTTTATTCTCAAGCAATTGCAAGGGGGAGAGTGCGCACGGACAGGGATTCCCCCTTCCTAGGCAGGTCTCCACCCTATAAACAATTAGCGCAAGCATTTATACCTTTTGTTGCATACAGCTGCTGCGTCTTGTTATTACATATTCCTTCCTGATATCTTGCTTTTCTCAGCAGTTCCTGCTACAGTCTGCTTTCCATTCTTATCTAACACAAGGTCAAACAGCATCTCTTACAGTTTTCCCACTTGCTTCCCCCTCTCCCAGGCCCTGCCTTATAGTCTTGCGTTATTAGAGTTAGAGTTAGCCTGACTCTTACTCTATTCCTAAGAAAACTAAGATGTCTGCATCCAAATCCCCTTTATCCCTTTTTTACTTCCACAGTGTTTCTAATGCAGTCTCCCAGTGGTCGATTCTTGGCTCTGTGCTATTTAACATTTTCATCAATGACCTGGAAGAAAACGAAATCATTGCTGAGAGAGTTTTCAGATGGCAAAGACTGGAGGAGTGGTAAATAATGAAGAGGACAAATCACTGATACAGAGTGATTGGATTGCTTGGTAAACTGGGCATAAGCAAACTGTATGTGTTTTAATACAGCTAAATGTAAATGTATACATCTAGGAACAAAGAATGCATACTATACCTTTAGGATGGAGGACTCTCTCCTTGGAAGCAGTGACTGAAAAAGATTTGGGGGTTGTGGTGGACAATCAGCAAAACATGAGCTCCCAGTGTGATGCAGCGGCCAAAATTGCAAATGCTATCATTGGATGCATAAACAGGGGAATCTCAGATAGGAGTAGAGAGGTTATATTACCTCTGTATTTGACCCTGGTGCAACCACTGCCAGAATATTGTGTCCAGTTCTGGTGTCCACAGGTCAAGAAGAATGTTGGAAATTTGGGGAGGTTTCAGATAAGAGGTACAAGAACGATTAAAGGATTGGAAAACATGTCTTATAGTGAAATACTCAAGGAGTGCCATCTGTTTAGCTTAACATAGAGAGGGTTAAGGAATGACTTGATCACAGTCTGTAAGTACCTACATGGGGAACACAAATTTAATAATAGATTGCTCTTTAAGTTAGCAGAAAATAGTATAATAAAATCCAGTTACTAGGCAAATTCAAAATGGATATAATGTGCACATTTTTAATTGAGAAAATAATTGACCACTGGAACAACTTATCAAGGGTTGTGGTGAATTCTCCATCACTGGAAAATTTTAAATCAACATTGGATATGGTTTTAAAATATATGCTATAATCCAAACAAGAATTAATTCAGGGAAGTCCTATCACCTTTGTTATGCAGTAGGTCCCACTAGATGATCACAGTGGTCCTTTCTGGCCTTAAAAACTATGAAGCATCTAAAAATTTAAATAGTAAAACCTACACATTTCTACCCATCTTACTTTAAAATCTTTAGTCTTCACAAATCTGAGAGATCATTGTAATTGAATAAAACCAATATTCCCTTTTGGCACAGTCCCTCAGGACATGACATTCTCATAAGCAAACTAGGGAAATGTAGTCTATATGAAACTACTATAAAATGGGTGTACAACTGATTGAAAAGTATCAGAGTATGTAGCCGTGTTAGTCTGGATCTGTAAAAGCGGCAAAGAGTCCGGTGGCACTTTACAGACTAACAGATGTATTGGAACATAAGCTTTCGTGGGTGAATACCCACTTCGTCGGATCATGCATCCGACGAAGTGGGTATTCACCCACGAAAGCTTATGCTCCAATACGTCTGTTAGTTTATAAGGTGCCACAGGACTCTTTGCCGCTTTAACTGATTGAAAGAGTGTTCTCAAAGTATAATTATCAGTGGTTCGTTGTCAAACCGGGAGTACGTATCTAATGGGGTCCTGCAAAGCTCAGTTCTGGGTCTGGTACTATTCAATATTTTCATTAATGACTTGGATAATAGAGTGGAGAGTATGCTCATACAGTTTCTGGGTGACACCAACCTGGGTGTGGGGATGCAAGCACTTTGGAGGACAGGATTGGAATTAAAAATTACCTTGACAAATCAGAGAATTGGTCTGAAATAAACAAGATAAAATTCAGTAAAGACAAGTGCAAAGTACTACAGTTAGGAAGGAAAAATTAAATGCACAACTAAAAAATGGATATTAACTGGCTAGGCAGTAGCACTGCTGAAAAGGATCTGAGGTTTATAGTGGATCACAAATTGAATATGAGTCAAAATGATGCCATTGCAAAAAAGGCTAATATCATTCTGGGGTGTATTAACAGGAGTGTTATATGTAAGATACAGGAGATAATTGTCCCACTTTAGTTGGTAGTGGTAAGGCCTCAGCTGGAGTACTGTGTCTGGTTTTGGGTGCCACTTTTTAAGATGTGGACAAATTGGAAAGAGTCCAGAGGAGAGCAACAAAAATAATACATTTTTTAGAAAATCTGACTTATGAGGAAAAGTTAAAAAAACTGGGCTTGTTTAGTCTTGAGAAAACAAGACTGGGGTGGGGTGGGGGGAATCTGATAACTGTCTTCAGATACGCTGAGGGCTGTTCTAAGAGGATAGTGATTAACTGTTCTCCATGTCCATTGAAGGTAGGACAAAAAGTAATGGACTTAACCTGTAGCAAGAGAGATTTAGGTTAGGCATTAGAAGCTTTCTAACTATTGGGGCAGTTAAGTTGTTGAACAGGCTTCCAAGGGAGGTTGTGGAAACCCCATTAGTGGAGGTTTATTAGAACAGGTTGGAAAACACTTGTCAGAGATGCTCTAGGTCTGCTCAGTCATGCTTCAGTGTGGGAGGATGGACTAGATCAGTGGTTTTCAAACTGAGGGTCATGACCCAGTACTGGGTTGCAGAATGTAAGGCACTGGGTCGTGGTGGCTCTGGTCAGCACCGCTGACCAGACCATTAAAAGTCCCATTGGCGGTACTGCCTGGCTAAGGCAGGTTAGTCCCTACCTGTTCCGACACCGTCCTGCGCCCCGGAAGTGGCCAACAGCAGATCCGGCTCCTAGGCGGGGGGGCCACGGGGCTCCACGTGCTGTCCCCGCCCTGAGCACCGGCTCTGCACTCCCATTGGCTGGTTCCAATGGGAGCTGGGTGGGAGGGTGATGCCTGCAGGCAAGAGCCACGCGGAGCTACTTGCGCGCCTCCGCCTAGGAGCCAGACCTGCTGCTGGCCGCTTTCGGGGCTCAGAGCGTGCCGCGGTGCCAGGACAGGCAGGAAGCCTGCCTTAGCACCGCCGCTGCACCACTGACCGGGAGCCGCCTGAGGCAAGCCCGCACCCCAATCCCCAGCCCTGAGCCCCCCCAAACCTGGAGCCCCTTCCTGCACCCCAAACCTCTCACCCCCAGCCCAGAGCCCTGATCCCCTCCTGCACCTCAACCCTCTGCCCCAGCCCAGAGCACCCTCCCAGACCCTGAACCCCTCATTCCCAGCCCCACCCCGCAGCCCTCACCCCAACTCTCTGCCCCAGCCCTGAGCCTCTCCCACACCCCAAACCCCCAGCTCCATTGGGTCGCGAGCATCAACAATTTTCTTCAACTGGGTCACCAGAAAAAAAGTTTGAAAACCACTGGACTAGATGACCTCTCAGGGTCCCTTCCAGCCAACCATTCCTGTGATTCTGTGATTTTAAAATAAAGCATTTGAGGCACCTAAAGGGGTTAGAATAAGAGTTATCTGCACAGGACCAAATCTTGGAGAAAGTTTGACATCTTGCTGATTCTAAACAAGCGAGACATCCCCTGTCTGCTTCCTCCCCAGCCAAATCTGCTATTTCCAGACAGACTAAGATGACCATTCAGCAAACCTACAAAACAGCTAAAAGAGCTAAAACGTCAATCAGTTGTGACTCACTCAGAGTGGCCTTATCCTGTGTAGATTAACATGGGGCATTGTATGTAGGGATCTGCCAGACCTCTACCTTGTCTTCAGTGCATTCTTTCATGAAATACCACCAAATGATGTGCTGGCCTCATCTGATGCTGTTTTAGCAGTCTTCCTTTGACCTGAATCAGTGAAGATCTCTGTTCCTAGGTGCACGTACAAGGTTTACCTGTTTTTGTACTTTACAATGTGGAAAAGTTTGGTCATTCGGTCCTTTTGGGGGAAAAAATGTGTGTGTTTTATTATGTGCTTTCAGTTTTATGGTATGTTTAGGTTTTGCCTTAAAGCTCACATTATTAAGCACCTGATCTAAAGCTGTCTTAAATCAGTTAGGTTCTTTCAATTGATTTCATGGGTATTGGATTGATCCCTAATTTCTGGCACCTTTTCCCCCTATCTTTTGGAGGATGCTCTACTGATTTTGATAGTGGGGGGCAACTTAACCATGATTCCAGGGGATACTTAGGCACTTGAAAACTCTTTTTTGGTAGATAACTTAACAATTAGTTGAGAGGAGCACTGTATCTAATTCCTATATAAAAGAAAGAAAATTAAATAAATTAGACCCACTCAGCTCTAATATTAGCATGTTCTGACACCTTATGAAAAGTCACTTAAGGGATACTGGATAGGTTTAAATTTTATTTTAAGGTATATTCTTACTTTGTTACTAATTCTGTGGAGAGAGAGAGATCCTGTCAGGACTCCTGGGTTCTATCTCAGCTCTGGGAGGGGTGTGGGGTCTAGTGGGTTACAGTGCGGGGGGGCAGATACATCTGGGTTCTATATAAGAACATCAGGATGGCCATACTGGGTCAGACCAATGGTTCATCTAGCCCAGGATCTTGTCTTCCAACAATGGCCAATACCAGGTGCTTCAGGGGGAATGAACAGAACAGGCAATCATCAGGTAATTCATCCCCTGTTGCCCACTCCCGCTTCTCCCAAACACAGGCTAGGGACACACAGAACATGGTGTTGCAGCCCTATCCACTCAGGCTAATAGCCATTGATGGGCCTATCCTCCTTGAACTTATCTGATTCTTATTGAAACCCTATTAAAGTTTTGGCCTTCCACAACTTCCCCTGGCAAACAGTTCCACCGGTTGACTGTGAAGAAACGCTTTCTTTTGTTTGTTTTAAATCTGCTGCCTATTAATTTCACTGGGGGACTAGAGAGGCAGTATGATATTTTCTGTCTTATTATCTATCCGTTTCCTAATGATTCCCAATATTGTGTTCGCTTTTTTGATTGCCACTGTCCATTGAGCAGATGTTTCCAGAGAACTGTCCACAATGACTCCAAGACCTATTCTTATCCAAATGGTAGGAATAAGTAGTCAGTTTTCAGACTGGAGAAAAATAAAGAGCGGTGTCCCACAGGGGTCTGTACTGGGACTAGTCTTATTCAACATATTCATAAATGATCTGGAAAAAGGAGTAAAATTTTGCAGATGCTATAAAATTATTCAAGAAATTTAAGTCCAAAGAGCTTACAAAGGAATCTCACAAAACCGGATGACTGGGCAACAAAATGACAGATGAAATTCAATGTTGATAAATGCAACGTAATGCACATTGGAAAGCAGAATACCAATTATGCACACAAAATGATGAGTCTAAATCAGTTGTAACCACTCAAGAAAGATCTTGGAGTCTCCGGGGATTGTTCTCTGAAAACATCCATTCAATTTGCAGCGGCAGTCAGAAAATCTAACAGAATGCTAGGAACCATTAGGAAAGAGATAGATAATAAGACAATAGATATCATGATGCCACTATATAAATCCATGATATGCCCACACCTTGAATACTGTGTGCAGTTCTGGTCACCCTATCTCAAAAAAGATATATTAGAAATGGAAAAGGTACAGAGAAAGGCAACAAAAATGATTAAACATATGGAACAGCATCCATATGAGGAGAGATTAAACTGACTGGTACTGTTCAGCTTGGAAAAGAGATTACTAAGAGTGGGTATGACAGAGCTCTGCAAAATCATGACTGGTGTGAAGAAAGTGAATAAGGGAGTGTTCTTTACCCCTTCACATAACACAAGAACCCTGGGTCACCCAATGAAATTAGTAGGCAGCAGATTTAAAAAAACAAACAAAAGCAAGTACTTCTTCACACAACACACAGTCAACCTGTGGAACTTGTTGCCGGGGGGAGGTTGTGAAGGCAAAAGGTATAACTGGGTTCAAAAAAGAATTAGATAAATCCATGGAGGATAGGTCCATCAGTGGCTGTTAGCCAAGATGATCAGGGATGCAAGCCCATGCTCTGGGTGTCCCTAAGCCTCTGACTGCCAGATGCTGGGACTGGATGACAGGGAATGGGTCTCTTGATAATTGCCCTGTTCTGTTCATTTGCTCTGAAGCATCTTGTATTGGCCATTGTCAGAAGACAGGATACTGGGCTGGATGGACCATTGTTCTGACCCAGTCTGGCCATTCCTATTTTCTTATGTTCATAAATGTTGTTAAGCAGAATTGTACTATGGGGTATTTTAAAGCCTGAAGACCCAAAGAATACATGCGCCATGGCACCCAGAGGATGTCTACACAGGGATAAAAGCCCCACAGCACAGCTGCAGCTGGCCTGGGTCAGGTGACTTGGGCTCAGGTGCGTGGGCTCTGGGGCTAAAAATTGCTGTGTAGCTGTTTGGGCCAGCCACAGGGTTTTTATCCCCATGTAGACTGTTAGCCGATGGCCAAGGATGTTTGGTGAGGTGCCAGCTATGCCCGTTTATACCATCCGTGACTTTAACCGCTAGAACGCACTGTCCCTTCGCGGCGGGCAGCCCGGGCTAGGCTGACGGATGCCCCAAGGTCCTAAACACCCGTGACTTTAACTGCTAGAGCTCAGAGCTCCTTCGCAGCGGGCAGTCAACACTGACTGACAGGTGCCCCAATGGCAGCACTAAGAGCCTCTCCACACCCGTGACTTTAACTGCTAGAGCTCAGAGCTCCTTCGCAGTGGGCAGCCAGGATTGACTGACAGGTGCCCCAAGAGTTTGCCCCGTGGAGGCGGCACAACTCAACGCTAGGCTCTTAGTACTCTCACCTAATGGCCAGGCTTTATAGCCAAAACGGCTGAGGTTCTTTAATTGTGTTGGCTGCTTTACAGTAAACCAGAGAAACAAGTCAGGCTTATGCACAAATGGTTACCAAAATTTATTAAACTAGATTCTAATCATGTGGTTACAAAATTGCTAGTGCCTACTTATTTAAATGTAGAGATGTTACACACACAAACAAGTTACAAAACTGAAGCCACAATCCCAAAGAAAGAAAACAAAGTATAGAGCTCTATTTCAAAATATGTGTACACTAAAGATAGGAGATCAGGTGTGGGTGCTTCTTACCCTTCCAGCGGTGCCAAGCCAGGATCGGTCACTCAATTCCGCGGAAAGACGAATAAGGGACAAGGCTTAGGGACCCTCTTAGCTGCAGAAGCCTTGGGAGGCTGTCACTTGTCTGACCAGCAGATAGATAGTGAAAAGCACTCAAAAATCATGGTGCTGTAGGTCCCCTACTTATACCTCTGTACTCCTTTATTCTCTTTCTCCTTTCTTATGCCAAATTGGGGCTGGTCTGTCTGGGCGACGCCAGCTCTCGCAAGAGTAGTTTACACTTGCAAGGGAGAGAAACAATAAGTTTCTACTACTGGACATTCCTTTTATTAGGGTAAATATTTTCCCACCTAGGATGTTGGTGTGTGTGCATCACGCTATTTAGTAGGGGCTAAGAGCCATGTCTGTCACAGCGCCTCTGCCTGCTGTGAGCCTAATCGTTGTATATGTTCCCAGAGGCACATTGTCACAGCACACCTGTGCTTTTCACAGCTTCAAAGGCTGTGCTGGAATTTATGTTAAGTGCCCTGTTTTGGCTTCTGTGTGTTCCCAGCAATGCTGGTCTGAGAGGGGGGGGCTGGCTGTCTGGCTACATAGACATAACCACAGAGTCTTGAACTCCTGGATAAAAGCTCCACCCAGACTGCCTAGAAATAAGATGTACATTTTTAACAGAGAGAGTAACTAACTATCGGAACGAATTACCAAAGATCACAGTGGGTTCTCCATGAATTACAACTTTTAAATCAAGATTGGGTGTTTCTTTGAAAAATACCTCTAGGCATTATGTTGAGGAAGCTCTATGTCTTGGGTTATACAGGAGGTCAGACTAGATGATCACAATGGTCCTGTCTGACCTCGGAATCTATGAATAGGACCCTACCAGATTCATGGTCCATTCTGGTCAATTTCAGTCATAGGATTTTAAGTTTCAGAGTAACAGCCGTGTTAGTCTGTATTCGCAAAAAGAAAAGGAGTACTTGTGGCACCTTAGAGATTAACCAATTTATTTGAGCATGAGCTTTCGTGAGCTACAGCTCACTTCATTGGATGCAAAAATTCATAGGATTTTAAAAATTTCATGATTTCAGCTATTTAAATCTGAAATTTCACAGTGTTGTAATTGTAGGGATCCTGACCCAAAAAGGAGTTGTTGGGGGGTTGCAAAGTTATTGTGTGTGTGGGGGGGGTTGAGGGCAGTATGGCTACCCTTACTTCTGGGCTGCTGCTGGCGGCGGTGCTGCCTTCAGAGCTGGGCAGCTGGAGAGCAGCGGCTGCTGCCTGGGATCTCAGCTCTGAAGGCAGAGCCGCTGCCAGCAGCAGCGCAAAAGTAAGCATGGCATGGTATGGTATTGCCACCCTTACTTTTGCGCTGCTGCCTGCAGAGCTGGACACCCAGCCAACAGCTGCCACTTTCTGAAGGCAGCTCAGAAGTAAGGGTGGCAATACTGCAACCCCCCTAAAATCACCTTGCGACCCCCCCCACCCCCGCAGCTCTCTTTTGGGTCAGGGCCCCCAATTTGAGAAACAGTGGTTTCCCCTGTGAAAGCTGTATAGTACAGTGTAAAAGCACACAAAAGACCAGATTTCTTTGTGTGTGTGGGTGTGGGGGAGAGACCAGATTTCATGGTCCATGATGCGTTTTTCGTGGCTGAGAATTTGGTAGGGCCCGATCTATCACCACAGGCAACTGCCAGTGAAACGTCATTCTTTTTTATACTGTTAATAATTGACAAGATAGTAGAATTCAGATGGCTGAGCAATTGAATGTAAGTTGTCAGTTGTAATTGCTTGTTGATCCAGCAATAGGCTGCTAATGCCTCCTCCTGTTTTGACTGCCTTACCTATCCCATTAACGATGCGGTTTATTTTCAGATTGAGATTTTGATATCTGCTGAATTTCATATGGACATGCCAAGACATGAGCCTCCCGATATGGTCCCCATACGACCTCTCTCTTTTTTCTCCTTTGCTGTTTTAGTAAGGGATTTTGAAAACCCTTCCAAATCGCAATTGCATTTCAATCTCTGAATAGAATCAGACTTTGTATTGTTGGGGGCATAGTGCTGGCATGGTCATAGTAGAAAAATGTAGTTTTAGTGGCACACATATCCGTCCCACAGTCTGTACCATATACTCTGTGGTAGGGTGCAGGAAGATTCCTGATGTGGGCCAAGGTTGTAGGTTTGGACATTCCATTGACGATATAATGTCAGTGATGATGTGAGTGGTTGGGGATGAGGTTGGTGTTTGGGTTGGGCAGAGTCCTTCACGTACCTGAACATTATAAATGCATTTCCTAATGTCTGAGGCCATTGTCCAAGTTATTGTGTATGTACCCATGCCTTCTAGCTGAACGTTCTTTATATAAATGGAGGCATTCCACCTATCCTGTGAAAATATAAATCAACAATCGCTTCTCTCTGGGTTTTTTTTAATTTTTATTTTTAGCAGCAATGGTGATAGGTATAATATACCTATTAACCCACTCTCACTTTGGGATTTTTACAACTCCATCCCCTGGACAATAATCCCTGTCCAATATAGGCAGGAGTTCCAGGTCATTCAGGGGGATTTATAAAGAGAAATCTTGTTTATGGGGGAATAGTGAGTTTTGTATTCATCCATCCGATTCCTGGACCCAACAGTCTAATAGGTTGCTTTCCTTTTTAGTCCAATTTCCATATCGAGGTGTGTCTATCATTCCACCAGATGCTGATTACATTACCTATTCCCCACGCAATTTGTCCCCTTGCACTCAATTGTCATATGGGGTAAGGTCTATACACCTCAAATCTTTTTAATTAACTCCAGGCAATATGGATCAATATCTGAGGCGCAGATAGGGCCCGGATTTGAAATATGTCCATTGTCCTTTCTTTAAGCGGTTATTCTTTACTTTTAATCTGTAATAAAGCACAGAACAAGTAATGTACAGGTTAAGCTTTGTATTCCTTTAACGGCATGGCATGTTTCCCCAAGGCTGATCTTTTTTCTCAACCAGATATAATGAAAGTCCCAGCTTGTCTCTGATTGGCCATGGATCTTGCCATTCTTCCTTTGACATTATTTCTTAGGTGCTGGTTCACTTTTAACCATTACTTGGCTTTCTATTTGCCACTGCTTAATATCACTGTTTTCATCAAATGCTTGTTTCATTTTTTGCTGTTCTGCAGCTTGTTGTGCTGAAGCAGCTCCTTGGACTGTACCCAACCAGTGTTTAAGACTGTTCATCCAGATTGTTGTTGCCAGTACTTTTATAGTTTCCCAATCTGGGGGGTACAGCAAGTTTTCCCAGCCAAGCATTGGGTCTCTGAAAGAGCACCTCATAAGGACTAAATCCTGTCATGCAGTTTGGATGGCTCCGGACCCTCATAAGAATCAATGGGAACACCATGTCCCAGTTTGTTCCCAGCTCATTGCACACTTTGGATAATTCAATTTTAAAGAGAGAGACTTGTTCATTCTTTCCACCTGCCCTCCATCTTGAGGATGGTAGGGGATGTGCAACGGTAGGGGAATACCAGCCCATGTATCCAGGTTCTGGTATACTTCCCCAGTGAATACAGGTCCATTATCAGAATCAAAACTGTGTGGTAGTCCCCATTTGGGAAATACTTCCATCATCAGCATTTTAGCAGCTTCATGGCTGTCTTCCTTCCTGGTGGGGAATACCTCTACCCATTTACTGAAGGCATCCAGCATTATAAATAAAAATCTATTCTTTCTCAGTGTGGTGGGCAGTGGCCCTACAAAATCCACCTGCAAGCACTGCAAAGGACCCTTTAAGGCCTGGTGCATTAATTCTCCCCACCTTTTCCTTCTAGCAGGGTCTTGCTTTGCACATGTTAAACAGCTATGAATATGCACATTTAAATCCTCCTTCATTTCAGGCCACCAGCCCATCCTTTTAAGCTTTACTAGGGCTTCTTCTAATTTTGGTTGCCCCCCACCCCAACAGAGTCATGTATCCATCCTAAAAGGAGATGTTGCAGTTGCAGAGGTATGGCTAAAGCCCTTTCACCATCTGGCTTTGCCAGAATTAAATTACCTTCCTTTCTCAGAGGAACACCCTTCCATTTTGAGGGACACTCTGCAATCCACTGCTGTATTAGCTCATCTTTTGCCTGCATATCCTGTATCATTTGCAATCCTTTCTGGTTATTTTTATCAATTGTTTGTTCTTCCTTTGCTTGTGGCTGGGTGGTTACTGCCTGGGCGGTTACTGTGCACAACTTCCCATTGTGTTCCAGTAAGTGCTGCCTCCTTGGCAATGTTGTAAGCTTGATCATTTCCCCATTTTAGTGAACCTTTTCCTTTTTTGAGATTTTGTTTTAATCATGTTGATATTTTCGTAATTTATTGTCAGATTTTGTATTTTTTGCCACAGGATTTTATGTTTAATTTCAGAATCATCTGTTCCTGTGAAATTCATGGTATTCCACCATGGAAGGTAAATGGTAGTGCCTTTGTGTACATAATCCAAATCAGTACCAATAATCGATGCAACTTCTTTGTTTTTCATTCTTTCCAATACGTCTATAACCGCTGAAATTTCTGCAGATTGGGTTTCTCCCTTTTCCAGTTTGTACTGAAAAGAGTCATTTATTTGCATGTTTTCAGTTAGGCACACTCCTGCAAATCCTGTAACTCGCATTCCTTCTTTGTAATATGAACTACCATCCACAAACTTTTTTTTTGGATTGTTTTTCCAATTACCTGTTCAACTGAGGTTTCCTTAAAGATGGGGAGCACTTTGGATTCCTCTTGGGGCTCACAAACATGTTCCTGACCATTAAAAGTCAGACCCCATACACTTGGGCGGTGGGTGAAACTTCCCCTGGGGGAGGCTAGCTCCTTGTCCCACCTCTTCTGCTCACCATACTCTACCCCTGCTCTGCCCCAGACCCCATCCCTGCTCCCACCCGCTGCTGACTTGCTGCTCGCCTCTTCACCCATGTGCCGTGAGACACGCCCCCACCTGCCGTGCAAGTGGCTCGCTGCACGCCTCTTCACCCTGCTGCTGACTCCCCCCGCTGCAATACCCTACCCCGTTTTTACCTTAAAGCACTAATAACATTCCCCTATGGGAACTGAACAGCTATAGATCAATTTGCCAGATGGATTCTCCTCTGTGTGGCATGGAGGTGAGTGAGTGAGTGACTAGGCTACCTGTGCCAAACTGAAGCCTAATCTTTCCTTTTTCAAAAGTGTTTGTCGTAGACAGCCTGCATTAAGGCAGTAATTTAATCACTTTTCTTACACAGAATTCCCTGCCAGACTTGTTTACTTAAACTGGGTTTGTATAAAATGACTAGATCAAGAAATAAACTCACTGGCTATATCAGCTTCTCCTTGAGTGAGGTTAGTCAAAAATACTTCTGCTGGGTATAGCATGGGAATTACTGACAGGTTGTTGGGAAACTGTATTAACCCAAATAATACATTTTCCTACAATATGAAAGCCAGCTGAATGGGGCCAAAGGGTTCCTGCACGTTGGCAAATGCCTGTTAAATGGCTTAATTACCGCTGTAATGGCTCCTTTAACAATTTCAATGATCTGCTACTAGGTCTCTGGAAGGCTTTTTCACTTGCGTAAAGTTACTCAGGGATCCCCTCTGCTTGCATCCTCATATCCCCCCCACCCCCCACCCCGCGGGGACCTCCGAAGGGAGGTTGTGGCGTGTAGAAGAGGAGAAGATAGGAGGAAGACTCACCAGGCAGCAGCAGCAGGCAATGGGAGCCTCAGGGAAGGGTCAGAGCAGGGAGGGGAAGAGGCGATGGAGGGGGGGTGGGCACCACAGCCCAGGTGTCAGGCAGCAGGGGCGGCCTCCCCTTGCCTATTATACAGATATTTCAGGTTCTTTCAGGGTGACCGATTGAACATTGTAATGAGAGCAAAGACCCATTGTATAGCCTTACTCACTTTCACATGTCCTTTGGATTAATTTTCCTGATATAATAATTTTCTCAGAGCATGATGGCTTTTAACAATTACTTTACTTGCTCCGATAATTGCCTGTGCCTTTTGTAGTGTGCAGTAGGCAGCAAGAGCAGATCCTAATTTGCTCACAGATTCGTAGTTTGCTTTCTGGAGCTGTTAACTCCCTGCTATAGTATGCAACAGGTCTTTCCCCAGCACCAGTATCCTGTGTGATCATGTTGACAATACAGAAATTACACAACATGAAGGGGAACTCATTGTTAGGGGAGGCCAAAGTAGGAGCTTTCATTAGCCACTTTTTCAGAATTTTCCATGCACTAGCTGCTTCCTCCATCTAGGTCCATTGCAGTCTTTGAAGCGCTTCACACAAGGGATCTGCCTTTTCTGTATATCCCATCATAAATTTTCGGCAAAAGTTACTGAGGCCTAAGAAAGACTGCAAGGATTTAGTATCTACTGGCATGGGAAGGTTAACAATGCATTTCACTCTCGTTATCTACTGCTCTTCCCTCTGCACTGAGCCTAATTCCAAGATACTGCACTTCTCTGTGTTTGATCTGGGATTTAGAAGGGTCAAGTTTCAAGCAATATGCCTGGCAGCAACCCAGTAACCTCTGCTCATGCTCCTCTTACTACCAAGATATCATCCACATACTGAACTATCTTTCCAACATGGAATATTGTGGGTGCATCGCAGTACCCCATAGGCAAAACGTTCAAGCAATACTGAGTACCCTGGATTAAAAAAGCCATTCAATACTGGGATTCTGGGCTGAAAGGTAAACTCCAGAAACCCTTTGCCACATCCAGTACAGAAAACCACTTCATTTCAGGGGATACCACCTCCAGCAGCTCAGGTTAAGCAGCTACTATGGGCCCCCCGTTTAGCAGTTTTGTTTAACCCTCGATAGTAAATAGTTAATCTCCATGTTCCATCTGGTTTTTTACTGGCCAGATTGGTGCCACGTTAGGGGCCGAGCACCTCCGGATTAATTTCCCTTTTTCCAGTTATTCTATTACCTGTCTTAGTGATTCCTTTGCTTCCTGGGTATTGTTTTATGTATGGAGGCACATCTCCTTCTAGTGTAACCAAAGTCTGTACCTTTCCTGTGTCTAACGAGTCTGTAGCCCATATATTTTGTATTTCAGTCCACCACATTTCCCAGCCTTTTGGTGTGGGAGGTGGCTTTTTCGGTTTTATTGCCTTTACAGTTTGAGTAGCAAGCCCCATGGGGATCAGATTAACATAGTCCTTCCCGTCTCCTACCATAAGGCCTTGTCTGATACACATATTTGGGAAATCTATGATTATTCCCAGTTGCTTTATTGTTTCAGCTTCAATTAAATTTTCTCTCTCTACGATGGCACACTTCTCCTGAATGGCATGTGCACCAAACTGGAGAGGTAGTGTTTTTACATTATATGTTTGCTTGTTTCCTGATATTCCCTGCATTTGTACAGAGTCTGTAACTAGGTACGCACTAAATATGCCTTTTACTATGGGAATTCCTGCCCTGTATCCAATAGAAAATCTACAAGCCCATCTCCGACTCGGATGCTTCAGTGGGGGCACCCCCAGACATCTATTGTCATGGGTTGCTGAAAAATGCATTCCGAGTCTCAGGGCTGGCTGTCCTATGCCACCTGATTGCTGACCACAGGATCATTCAATCCAGAACCCAAAGCAGTCACTTTAGCAACCTTTATTATAGCCTTATCTTCTCCTTCCTTAAAATGTCTATTAATTATGCATGCCTGCAACTGTGCCTGTAACTTCTCATTCTCTTCTTTAAGATCTTGATTCTCCTGCTTCAGTATTCCAAGCGACACCTATTCACTCTCTTTGTTCATTCCTCTGCCTCTATTCATTCCATGACCTCTCCGGCCTCTGTTTCCATTTCTGTCCCCATCCTTGAGGCACTATAAAATCACGTGAAGTCTGTTGTTGGGTAATAAGGGATGGGACCTCTTTCTTCTGCAGGCTTTCCATAGCCGTTTCCAATTGTTTATTCTCCTACTTTATTTGTGTGAGCATATCATGCGTCTGGACTGCCTGTTGACCTGCTAAAAGAGCTTGGGCTTTCCAGTGCTCGACAGCCTGGGATGCTTCTTCAAAAGCCTGGGTTACCTCTTCTACTTCCCTGTTTTTTTCCATTATTTGCATGGCATGTTGTTTAAGCCATCTTACTGCCATGGACATTAATTGCAATATTCTACATTTTTTTACTTTTGTTATTATTTTTCAAAGCTTCAGTTTATGCCATTGCTTTACATATTTCAGCCCATGTTTCCCCACTTCCTTTTAAAAATTCATATGGGCCCCCTTACTGGCAATCCAGCGGGTCCAAATTTCATCAAACTCTGTGGGGATGTACAGGGAGAGGATAAGGGGGTTCCCTGACATAGTTTTCTGCCATGTTAGATCACGATTCTTACAGAGGGCAGCTTGCTTACTTACCAGATCAGTGGTAGAGGGCCACCAGTGTCATCAGATGTTTGGCTATATGTGTATTCTCTCTGTATGCCGTCCCAGTTCTGCGCAGGCAGTTGGCACAGCAGACCTTGATTGAACCACCCAATGACCACAAGATCCATTAAGGTAGGAAGGCACTTGGTCATGTTTATTGTCAACGAAGAACAGTCCTAGTTCCTCGGATCAATGTCTACAGTTATACTAGCAGATGTATGCCCATCACAATGGACACAGCTCAGTGAATGGTGGGATCTTCCATTCCCCTGCTACGTTGGCCAAAGACACTCTCTCTGAGATACCTCTTTATACATGATACAAATTACGTATTGCCCCTCTGACATGGCTAGGTGCCACCCATTGCTTTGTACCTGTTGGTTCAGTCAAAACATCTCTGTCCATCATGCTGTCATCCTGACCTTATCTTTAGCGTGTTCCTATTATCTTTGGGAAATGTGTTGGTTTCGAAGTGTTCTGGTACCACCCTTCTGGAATGTGTTTGCATGAGTGCTCTGTCCCAGCACCTCTAAGGAATGTGTGTTTCTGCAATATCAGCCCTGTTCGTGCCAGGTTCGGTGAGCAGAGCCTGCCTCTTGCTCACAACCTGATTTTGCTTTATATCAGCAAAGCTTTGACCACTACTTTAGCCCAGGCCTCAGGCCTCTGATACAAGGACTTATGTTTCAGGCCCTCTTCCTACTACACTGCCCTCCAGCCAACTGTTGAGTTCCAGAGATAGGGGTTTCTGACCTAGACCCTTGTGCTATACCTGTTCTGATTAGTACATGTTTCCCTTCTGGGAGGCCCTGCAGGGGCTGAAACCCATGTCAATTGGTAAAGGATAAGTGGGATGAGTTCTAAGCGGGGCCACAAAAGCCTCTTCCAAATGGGTCTCCCAAGCCCAGAACCTGCCCTTATTGGTCAAACCTGCTCTTAGGGAGGCCCTAAGCAACCCAGTAGAGGGTAGTTGAGGGAGTTCTTAGAGATGGTCACTTGCCAACTCTTGCTTCTAGTCATGTGTCAATCTTGGCCCCTCAAGTAGTACCCCAGGGCTAGCGGATTACAGTGACAGGTGTGTGGTCCTTAGGAGTCAGGGGGCAGTGTCAATATTTGATTGACTTAGACTGTGAGGGGGGAGGGGAGACTTCCTTAATCTTGGACACCCTTTTAACAACAAATTTATAAGCATGAGCAGAAACAAAAGCAACAAGATTTTGGAAGAGTCCAAAAAGAGAACCCTTAAAGGGACCTTGGCTATCAGAGGGCATTCAGACACCCAGGATCAGTAGCCACTCTTGAAAATTTAAGCTCAGAAAAATTCTCCCCCTGCCATTATTAACCAACTTCTCTCTTCTTTCAAACCTTTAGTCTGTCAGGGTGCTTTTCTCCAAATGAGGCTACTGAATTTTTTATGATGTCTCATTTGAGACACTTTGGGGCCAGATGTCCCCAAAATGCCCAGGGCTGGATTTCCATGTGCTCAGAACCCATAATCTGAGCAGTGTGTGAAAATGAACTGTGTTCACTTGAAATTCTATGAGATGAGATGTTGTGATAGGATATGGGCTGATGGTAAGCCAACAGGTATGAAGGAGCACACGGTTCAGACAGAGACATCCTTTAGGGGAGGATGTATTAATGGGGATTCTCTATATCCTAGTAAAGAAGAGAGGATAAGAGCTAAAGAGAAATAATCAAATGAAAAAGTGTCCCATTCAGTTACATCACATGAAGGAAGAAAACAAAATATTGACAAATTTTATAAGTGCTTATATACAAATGCTAGAAGTCTAAATACTATGATGGGTGAACATGAGTGCCTGGTATTAAATGAGGATATTGATATAATAAGCATCACGGAAACTTGGAATTATGATAATCAATGGTGCATGATATTACCAGAATACAAAATATATAGACATGACAGAGTAGGTTGTGCTGGTGCGGAGTGGCACTATATGTCAAAGAAAGCAGAGTCAAATATAGTAAAAATCTTAAATGAATCAAACTGTAGCATATAATCTCTATGGATAGAAATTACATGCTTAAATAATAAGAGTATAGCAGTAGGAATATACTATTGAAACCAACTGACCAGGATGGTGAAGGTAATTGTGAGATGCTCAGGTAGATTAGGGAGGCTATAAAAACAGAAAACTCAGTAATAATTGGGGGTTTCAACTATCCCCATATTGTCTGGGAATATGTCACTTCAGGACAGGATGCAGAGATAAAATTTTGAGACAGCATTAACGATGGCTTTTTGGAGCAGCTAGTCTTGGAACCCACGAGGAGAGAGGCAATTCTTGATACAGTCCTAAGTGGCACGAGGATCTGGATCAAGAGTTGAATACAACTGAAACACTTGCCAATAGCAACCATAATGTAATTAAAAATAACATCCTTGGGACGGGGAGGGAGCATTTAACTTCAAAAAGGGAACTACACAAAATGAGGAAGCTAGTTAAACGAAAATTAAAAGGAACAGTCACAAGATTGAAAATGAGGAGTACTTGTGGCACCTTAGAGACTAACAAATTTATTTGGGCATAAGCTTTCGTGGGCTAAAACCCACTTCATCGGATGCATGGAGTGGAAAATACAGTAGGCAGATGATATATACACAGTACATGAAAAGATGGGAGTTGTCTTACCAAGTGGAGGTCAGTTCTAACGAGACAATTCAATTAAAGTGGAAGTGGGCTATTATCAACAGGAGGAAAAATCACTTTTGTAGTGGTACCAGAAGGGTACCCAGAAGTCACCTACTACAGGACGGGCCCAACAAAGAAAGTAACAGAACGCCACTAGCTGTCACCTTCAGCCCCCAACTAAAACCTCTCCAGCACATCATCAAGGATCTACAACCTATCCTGACGGACAATCCCTCACTCTCACAGACCTTGGGAGACAGGCCAGTCCCCGCTTACAGACAGCCCCCCAACCTGAAGCAAATACTCACCAGCAACTACACACCACACACCAAAAACACTAACCCAGGAACCTATCCCTGCAACAAACCCCGTTGCCAACTCTGTCACATATCTATTCAAGGGACACCATCATAGGACCTAATCACATCAGCCACACCATCAGGGGCTCATTCACCTGCACATCTACCAATGTGATATATGCCATCATGTGCCAGCAATGCCCATCTGCCATGTACATTGGCCAAACTGGAGAGTCTCTGCGCATAAGAATAAATGGACACAAATCAGACGTTGAGAATTATAACATTCAAAAACCAGTGGGAGAACACTTCAATCTCCCTGGACACTCAATAACAGACTTAAAAGTGGCAATTTAAAAAAAAAAAAAAATCCTTCAAAAATAGACTCCAACGAGAAACTGCAGAACTGGAATTAATTTGCAAACTGGACATCATCAAATTAGGCCTGAATAAAGACTGGGAGTGGATGGGTCACTACAAAAACTAAAAGCTAAAAACTAATTTCCCCATGCTAATTTCCCCCTACTGTTACACATACCTTCTTGTCAACTGTTTGAAATGGGCCACCCTGATTACCACTACAAAAGTGATTTTTCCTCCTGTTGATAATAGCCCACTTCCACCTTAATTGAATTGTTTCGTTAGAACTGATCCCTCACTTGGTAAGGGAACTCCCATCTTTTCATGTACTGTGTATATATCATCTGCTTACTGTATTTTCCACTCCATGCATCTGATCAAGTGGGTTTTAGCCCAAGAAAGCGTATGCCCAAATAAATTTGTTAGTCTTTAAGGTGCCAAAAGTACTTCTCATTGTTTTTGCTGATACAGACTAACACGGCTACCACTCTGAAACCAGTCACAAGAGTGAAATGCCTGAAAATTGCATGAAAACTATGTAAACTGCCTAAACCAGTTTTTCACAGACAATGATACAAAGGCACCCCAGCCAGGTATTAGAGAGCTATCACCTGCTTTAGCAGCCATTCTCCAACAACAGGAAGGTGTAAACAAGAAATGTACATTTCATCAAAGGGACAGTTCAAACCTCACATCCACAACAGACTGTGTGTAACCATGACTCAGCAAGGTTGTTTCTAGCACAAGAAATTGAATTATAAATAGGGGAGGAAAACACTTGACTGTGCTCCTTCTCCAATCTCTCTGCTCATGACATCACGTAATACCTGAAGAACGTTGAACTAAAGGGACAGGGTACCAGGCTGAGAGGAGACCCAGACTGTGAAATTTACTTTTTGCTTTTAAATTTACTTATCTTGTTAAATTAGGGCTTAGCTTGCATTTTACTCTTTTATTTTCTTTTGTAACCAATCCTGACTTTTATGCATCATCACTTGTAATCACTTAAAATCTATCTTTTTGTAGTGAATAAACTTACCTTATTGTTTTATCTTAACCACGGTGTTTGGTGAAAGTGTGTAGAAAACTCCTTTGGGGATAACAAGGTTGGTACATTATCATTTTTCTTTAATTGAATGATGGACTTTCTATGAACTTGTACTGTTCAGAAGGGTATTGAGCAGTACAAGATGCACATTTCTGGAGAGACAAGGCGGGGACTAAGAATTTGTGGGTTTCATCTTATATGTAATTCATGAGTGACTGATCAGAGTGCTCATGTATTTAGGTGGGAGTGAATTTGCATGCTGAAAACTGTGTGAACAGGCCAGGAGTGGATGTTCTGACAGCAAAGCAGTGTAAAAGGCACCTGAGGCTAAAGAGTTAACAGGACACCACTATTCAACAGTTCAGACTGTACCCTGGGTAATGTTACAGGATCTCACAAAACTGGAGGACTGGGCAACAAAATTGCAAATGAAATTCAGTGTTGATAAATGCTAAGTAATGCACATTGGAAAACATCTATCCCTACAAAATTATGGGGTCTAAATTAGCTGTTACCACTCAAGAAAGAGATCTTGGAGTCATTGTGGATAATACTCTAAAGACGTCTGCTCAATGTGCAGCAGAAGTTAAAAAAAGCTAACTGAATGTTAAGAACCATTAGGAAAGGGATAGATAACCAGACAGTAAATATTGTGATGCTGTACAGTGGCATTACAATATTTACTATCTGTTTATCTATCCCCATGATACACCCACACCTTGAATTCTGTGTGCAGTTCTGATTGCGCCATTTCATAAAAGATATTTTAGAAATGGAAAAGGTAGAGAGAAGGGCAACAACAGTTATTAGGGGCATGGAACAGCGTCCATATGAAGAGAGATTAAAAAGACTGGGACTATTCAGCTTGGAAAAGAGATGACTAATGGGGTGTGAGAGAGGTGTGTAAAATCATGAATAGCGTGGAGAAAGTGAATAGGGAAGCGTTATTTATGCCTTCACATAACACAAGATCCAGAAGTCACCTGATGAAATTAATAGGCTGCAGGTTTAAAAAAAAAAGGAAGTACTTCTTCACACAGTGCAGAGTCAACCTGTGGAATCATTGCCAGGGGGTGTTGTGAAGGCGAAAGTTATAACTGGATTAAAAAAAGAATTAGATAAATCCATGGAGGATAGGTCCAGCAACGGCTATTAGCCAAGATGGTCAGGGATGCAACCCCATGCTCTTGGTGTCCCTAAGCCTCTGACTGCCAGATGCTGGGACTGGACAACAGGGGATATCATTCAATTATCACTCGATAATTGCCCTGTTCCGTTAATTCCCTTGGAAGTATCTGACATTGGCCACTATTGGAAGACAGGATACTGGGTAGATGGGCCATTGATCTGACCCAGTATGGCCATTCTTATGTTCTTAAGTGTTGTCAAGTAGAATTGTAGAATCGGTTATGATACCAGATGAAGACCCAAAGAACACATATGATGTGGTGCCCAGGGCGCAGGGTATGTCTACATGGGGATAAAATCCACTTGGCATGGCTGCAGCTGGCCCAGATCAGCTGACTCAAGCTTGTGGTGCTCAGGCTCTGGGGCTAAAAATTACTGTGTGGATGTTTGGACTCAGGCCCAAATGTCTACTCAGCAATTTTTCAGCCCTGTCATAAATATAAAGGGAAGGGTAAACCCCTTTAAAATCCCTCCTGGACAGAGGAAATCTCCTCTCACCTGTAAAGGGTTAAGAAGCTAAAGGTAACCTTGCTGGCACCTGACCAAAATGACCAATGAGGAGACAAGATACTTTCAAAAGCTGGGAGGAGGGAGAGAAACAAAGGGTCTGTGTGTCTGTCTACATTCTGTCTTTGCCGGGGATAGAACAGGAATGGAGTCTTAGAACTTTTAGTAAGTAATCTAGCTAGGTATGTGTTAGATTATGATTTCTTTAAATGGCTGAGAAAAGAACTGTGCTGAATAGAATAACTATTTCTGTCTGTGTATCTTTTTTGTAACTTAAGGTTTTGCCTAGAGGGGTTCTCTATGTTTTGAATTTAATTACCCTGTAAGGTATCTACCATCCTGATTTTACAGGGGGGATTTCTTTATTTCTATTTACTTCTATTTTTATTAAAAGTCTTCTTGTAAGAAAACTGAATGCTTTTTCATTGTTCTCAGATCAAAGGGTTTGGGTCTGTGGTCACCTATGCAAATTGGTGAGGCTTTTTATCCAACATTTCCCAGGAAAGGGGGGGTGCAAGTGTTGGGAGGATTGTTCATTGTTCTTAAGATCCAAGGGTCTGGGTCTGTAGTCACCTAGGCAAATTGGTGAGGCTTTTTACCAAACCTTGTCCAGGAAGTGGGGTGCAAGGTTTTGGGAAGTATTTTGGGGGGAAAGACGTGTCCAAACAGCTCTTCCCCAGTAACCAGTATTAGTTTGGTGGTGGTAGCGGCCAATCCAAGGACAAAGGGTGGAATATTTTGTACCGTGGGGAAGTTTTGACCTAAGCTGGTAAAGATAAGCTTAGGAGGTTTTTCATGCAGGTCCCCACATCTGTAGCCTAGAGTTCAGAGTGGGGGAAGAACCTTGACAAGCCCCGTAGCCCAAACCCCACAAGTGTGAGTCAGCTGATCCAGGTCAGCCGTGGGTTGTTTATTGCCATGTACACATACCCACAGAGCTTGGACTCCTGAATTAAAGCTCCATGCAGACTGCCCGGAAATAAGGCATAAATTTTTAAGAAAGAGTAAACAACTAATGGAACAATTTATCAAGGGTTATGGTGGAGTCTATCACTGACAACTTTTAAATCAAGATCCTGTGGGGAAAGGGGATGGTTTTTGAAAGATGCACTCAAGGTATTGTGCTGGGGGGAAGTTCTCTGTCTTGTGTTATACAGGAGATCATCAAAACTGCTGTGTATACAATGTGTAGCCAATGACTTTAGTTTCTCGATCATTTATTGTGTGATGTTGTCAGGGTTCCCTCCCCACTCTGAATTCTGGGGTACAGATGTGGGGACCTGCATGAAGGACCCCCTAAACTTATATTCTACCAGTTTAGGTTAAAAACTTCCCCAAGGCACCTTTCTTTGTCCTTGGACGGTATTGCTACCACCACCAAGTGATTTAAACAAAAATTCAGGGAAGGGTCACTTGGAGCCCTATCCCCCCAATATATCCCCCAAGCCCCTTCAACCCCTTTCCTGGGGAGGCATGAGAATAATAATCCAACCAATTGGTTGGCAATGTGAGCACAGACCAAATTTTCTATTTTTAGGACACTAAAATCAATCAGGTTCTTAAAAGAAGAACTTTATTGTAAAGAAAAATGTAAAAGAATCACACCTGCAAAATCAGGATGGAAGGTAACTTTACAGGGTAATAAAAAGATTTAAAACACAGAGGATTCCCCTTTGGACTCAACTTCACAGTTACAAAAACAGGAACAAAACTACCTCTTAGCATAGGGGAAATTCACAAGCTAAAACAAAAGATAATCTAACGCATTTCCTTGCCCTTACTTACAATTTTTGTAAGCTTCGATGGATCATTTCAGGAATGCTTTCAGGAGATGTTTTACCTGCGTGGTCTCTCTTTCCGTCCAGAGAGGGAACAACAAAGAGAGCACAAACAAAACCTCCCCCCCACAGATTTGAACGTATCTTCTTTTCTCATTGGCCCTTCTGGTCAGGTGCCAACTAGATTATTTGAGATTTTTAACCCCTTAAAGGTAAAGTGATTCAGAATAATTTCCCAGGAGGGATTTTATGTTACCCTTATCTCTATGTTTATGACAGATGTTATGATTAACTAACATGTTATGTCATATATAAACATTTTATGCTAAATAGAGTTAAATTGTAGGATTATAGAAGTATAAAATTGATCAGTAGTTAGAAGGGATAATTATGTATTAGGTATCTAAGTAAATAGGGCTGAAATACAAAGCCTGTAGGCGGAGGTCTGCGAGATTTTAGCTTAGCCTTTTAGGCCTTGGAGATAAGAAATGCTGATGTAAGTAAGTGACCAAAGAATGACATGATGCTCTTAGATTATGGGAAAAGATGTACCTGTAAGCAGAGTCAGGATGAGCTCCACCCTGACATCTGGTGGTGAGTTGTGGCAAGTTGTGGAAAAGAACTTCAGGGGCTGATCTCATTTGCATAGGCACACCCACCCCACCTAGCATGAGCCCATAGCTGCCCAAATGGTCTGCTGTGGGATCCCCAGTTTCTCTATTATTGGGCCAGGAAGAATAAATTGTTATTATCCTGATTATGTGAATCAAGGACAGTGGAACTGTACTTGGTCTTTTGTTATGATGGAGGGACTCACCATCAACTAAGTAGCACTCACCAAGCAAGGGATATGGGTTCCAAAACTCAGTGAATGGAGAGAGACTGAGGACAGGTATTAATACCTGGTGGTATAGGCTCCTGGTGAGGGCCTTACATGCTAATTGCACTTCATTCTTTCTCCACTGTGGAATATCAGAGCTAATTTTGATTCTATTAGGAGTCTAGTTGCAGGCTGCTGAGCTGAATTCACTTTGGGCCAATGGTGCACCAGCACTGAGGCTCCCCTACTACAAGCTGAAATCACAAAAGAACTAAGCTTACTAAGAGCTGAAATCACTGAGTGTTGCGTTAAGTAATGGGGGAGGCTTTTGCTACACTCAGACTCTGTGCTTGCGAAAGGGGAAGTATTGCCTCTTGGAGGCGCCCAGTGGGGGGTGGTATATATTTGTCCCAGGTCACTAGGTGGGGGCTCAAGCCGGTTTTGCATTGTGTTATTGGAATGAAACCCCTAGATACTGAACCCAGCCCTTGTTGCTGCCAACTCTGATGGGCAGAAGGGTTACATACCAATGGATGATATTGTGAAAAATTAACAGTAAGAGTAATTCTTTGTTTAAAAGATACCTGGTAGTCACATTTTTCTAACATATGCCCTAAGCACAGGGTGCAGGATATGCAGAAATGCTAATGAGGTATAGTCAAAATCACATTATAAAAAGTGGGTGCCAAGAGCAGGAAAATTGAGCTTCTTATGGGAAACTCCAGCAGCAACCATCCCTCTACTAATGGCCAATACATGAGAGACCCATCAGCATGGGTGGCGGGTATTGTAGGCAGGGGGAGGCTGTGCCTCCCCAAACAGCCTAGTGTGGCCCCACACATGCTTCGGAGCACTGGGGCTGAGGCTGCCCTGCGTACTGGGGCTGGGACCTCGCCGCCTGGTGCTGGGGCTGGGAGGCGTGGTGGGGGTGCTCGGGGCTCCTGTGGGAGAGGGGGGAAGAAGGGGAGAGGAGAGGCCTCGTGTATGAGGGGAGGGGCCAGGGGCTAGCCTCCCCCAGTGACCAGGTCCCCAGCTGCCCATGCCCATTAGACCCTAATATTAGCTAGGAGGATGTGAGTATAACTATATTTGTAACTTGTGCATAGGTCTTTATAGACTTTCTATATGCTTGGGTAATCATAACTTTAATAGTAACTTCAATAAAATGTGTAAAACACACTAGACCTTGTACTTGTAAATATATGTGTGGTCACTACTCTTGGTCTTTATGTGTTCCTAGAGACTCTAAATTTGAAGAAAGTAGCAAAGGTAACTTTCACTCTGTTAAGCTTAGAGACTAACCAGTTTATTTGAGCATGAGCTTTCGTGAGCTACAGCTCACTTCATCGGATGCATAGCATATCGTGGAAACTGCAGAAGACATTATATACACACAGAGACCATGAAACAGAACTTCCTCCCACCCCACTCCCCCGCTGGCAACAGCTTATCTAAAGTGATCATCAAGTAGAGCCATTTCCAGCACAAATCCAGGTTTTCTCACCCTTTCGCCCCCCCCCCCCCACACACATACAAACTCACTCTCCTGCTGGCAACAGCCCATCCCCCTTTGAAACCCCTCTTTATAATGCGCATGATAATCAAGGTGGGTCACCTCCAGCACTAATCCAGGTTTTCTCACCCCCCCCCCACACCCCACCCTCCAAAAACCACACACACAAACTCATTCTCCTGCTGGCAACAGCTCATCTTACAATGTGCACAGCAATAATCCAAGTTTAACCAGAACGTCTTGGGGGGGGGGTTTGCAGGAAAAAAACAAGGGGAGACAGGCTACCTTGCATAATGACTTAGCCACTCCCAGTCTCTATTCAAGCCCAAATTAATAGTATCCAATTTGCAAATGAATTCCAATTCAGCAGTTTCTCGCTGGAGTCTGGATTTGAAGTTTTTTTGCTTTAAGATAGCGACCCTCATGTCTGTGATTGCGTGACCAGAGAGATTGAAGTGTTCTCCGACTGGTTTATGAATGTTATAATTCTTGACATCTGATTTGTGTCCATTTATTCTTTTACGTAGAGACTGTCCAGTTTGACCAATGTACATGGCAGAGGGGCATTGCTGGCACATGATGGCATATATCACATTGGTGGATGTGCAGGTGAACGAGCCTCTGATAGTGTGGCTGATGTTGTTAGGCCCTGTGATGGTGTCCCCTGAATAGATATGTGGGCACAGTTGGCAACGGGCTTTGTTGCAAGGATAGGTTCCTGGGCTAGTGGTTCTGTTGTGTGGTATGTGGTTGTTGGTGAGTATTCGCTTCAGGTTGGGGGGCTGTCTGTAGGCAAGGACTGGCCTTTCTCCCAAGATTTGTGAGAGTGTTGGGTCATCCTTCAGGATAGGTTGTAGATCCTTAATAATGCGTTGGAGGGGTTTTAGTTGGGGGCTGAAGGTGACGGCTAGTGGCGTTCTGTTATTTTCTTTGTTAGGCCTGTCCTGTAGTAGGTGACTTCTGGGAACTCTTCTGGCTCTATCAATCTGTTTCTTCACTTCCGCAGGTGGGTATTGTAGTTGTAAGAATGCTTGATAGAGATCTTGTAGGTGTTTGTCTCTGTCTGAGGGGTTGGAGCAAATGCGGTTGTATCGCAGAGCTTGGATACAGTTCTGTGGTGACCTAGAATCCTATTTTCGACGTCTCCGACTCCAGGAATATTTCCAAAATACCTCTGAACAACATAATGATCCACAGAGGCCTGCCTACCAACATTACAAAAAGAAGGATTCTAGGTGGACTCCTCCTGAAGGTCGAAACAGCAGACTGGACTTCTACATAGAGTGCTTCCGCCGACGTGCACGGGCTGAAATTGTGGAAAAGCAGCATCACTTGCCCCATAACCTCAGCCGTGCAGAACACAATGCCATCCACAGCCTCAGAAACAACTCTGACATCATAATCAAAAAGGCTGACAAAGGAGGTGCTGTTGTCATCATGAATAGGTCGGAATATGAACAAGAGGCTGCTCGGCAGCTCTCCAACACCACTTTCTACAAGCCATTACCCTCTGATCCCACTGAGAGTTACCAAAAGCATCTACAGCATTTGCTCAAGAAACTTCCTGAAAAAGCACAAGATCAAATCCGCACAGACACACCCCTGGAACCCCGACCTGGGATATTCTATCTACTACCCAAGATCCATGCTCAAATAAACTGGTTAGTCTCTAAGGTGCCACAAGTAGTCCTTTTCTTTTTACGAATACAGACTAACACGGCTGTTACTCTGAAATCTGTTAAGCTTGAAACTGTAACCACCAGAGCCAAACCCACAATGGTGTAATACCATATCACAAAATTCACTTTAAATAAAATAAAAGGCTACAGAATTGGCGTGGATCTAGGGAACACAGAAAAGACGACAGAAGAAAGACCTCTTTAGACCTTATTGGTGTAATTAATTGAAGACAAGTTATTTCATGTAGATAAAAAGAAAAGTGTAGTGCTTTCAGGAAGAGGGAACTTGCTGCTTTTGCTTATGCCTGCTGTTTCATTGTGTGGTTCTACATAGTAATAAATAAGTTCAGGAAAATTTCAAAGGGGAAGTATCCTCTTATTCATACTGAAAGTACTGAAAATAATTAAGATGTCTTATTGATGAGTAATATTTAAGGGGAAGATCATCACAGAGTGGTATCGAATAAAAAAATAGCAATTGCGTGTAAGGGTCCTGGCACTCATGTATAGGTAGAAACCTTCTCAGGCACGGCAGAGTGAGTCAGATGGTTCACCATCATCAATAAACTCCTGAAACTTTATTAATAAGCTCCCCAAACTTTGGACTTCTCTGGACGGCACCCCTGACAGAGGATCAAGTAAATCTTTGTGGAATTTGGAATTTGGGGAAGCCCCCATGCCCCATCCCCGGTCCTTGGGCCCCAGTGCCTTGATCCCGGTAGCAGCGCCGGGCAGTTGGGGCGGGGGAAGCCCCTGCACCCTGACCCCACTCCCTGGCAGAAGCACCAGGTGGGGTGGGGCAGGGGAAGCCCCAGTGCCCAGACCCCATTCCCCAGCAGAAGCACCGGGTGGCAGGGGAAGCCCCAGCACCTGAACCCCTGGGACTTGATGCACTCTCGCTTCCTGCTGTGGCCTCAGGGCTGAGGGAGCTCTCAATCCCCACTGCAGCCCTGAGGCCGTGCCAGGGGAGACAGAGCTTCTCCAGTCTTTGGGGGGCAGAAAGGAGCAAATGGGTTGTGGGCCGCAGCGGATGCAGGGGGACAAAATGAGGTGGGATCGTGGGTGGAACGGGGTGGGGCTGCAGGCGGAAGGGGCGGAATGGGGTGGGATTGCAGGCGGAAGAGGTGGGGAGGGGCCCCACTTGCTCCGGCCGAGGGCTCCACAAAACCTTAATCTGCCTCTGCCCAAAGACACCCCTCAAGACTTTTGTCCAGGACTACACTGAAACCTATGGAGAAGGGTCAGCAAAAATGTTGAATAATCGTGTCCTTATAGATCACTCAGATCCGTGGAACTTAAGGTGTTCCATTTTTGAGAAAGAAAAATTAAAGAGAAAATCTCAGGAGGTGAAAGAAATAGATTATGTATATATAGTGTATGTAACACTTTAGAGAGAAAATTAAGAAGGAAAATAAAGCAGCTGGATTAGGCACAACAAGCCTTATCCCAGGAAAAAGAGATTAGTAAGAAGTTAAGAGAGCAGCTTATTCAGACACTGGAAATAAATTCAGTGTTCATTTATCAGAGAGATGGTCTTGCAAAAGAACTGACTTGCTTCAAGCAGCAATTACAAAGAGCTGATTATGAAATTACAGTGTGTAGAGATCAAGCAACAATGGGTCAGAAATGTTTATTTGGGCAAGAAGTGAAAATAGCAGAATTAGGTCAGAGAATTGAGGTGTTAGAACAAACCTGTAATATTCCAGAAAGCATGTATCATCAGATAGTAAATATAAAAGGTAAGATTGGGCAGGAAATCCAAGGTGTCCCAAAGATAGAGCGTGAGAAAGATGTATGCACAGAGATGCAGTTGCCACCTGTAGATGTTGTTAATATAATACCAGGTAACACCACTTCCCATATCCCGGTTGCTATGGTGGAACCTGGGAAAGAACAACCAACGTTAGGACATAGACCCTCACCTAGACCCTCACCCCCACTTACCCGGGGGAAAGCTAAGAGCAGACAGGAACAACAGAATAAACACTCTGGTGAGTTAGAAAAAGAGGCAGTTCTAGACACAGAAAATTCAGGGGGAGTGAAAGGGGGATTTGTCAGTAGTGAAGAAAGGGAAGGTCTGTTACAAAAAGTCTACCAAAAAAAGGAAAAATCAGGACATGCTTCAGGCCCTTTCACAATTATGCCACTTATTACAAGAAACCCAGGGATCTATAAAATTTGCTGTAAGTACATGGAAGGAGGCAGTCTTAGGTATTGATGCCTCCCATGAAACACCATCTCTGCAATTTGTGACAAACTGAGTCTAATACCTTTAAACCAATTGAGTCAGAAGCAATAATGAAAAGAACAAGTGGCATACTTCACTCTAATTCCCATATGACCACTTTACACCAAGAGGTTTGGCCAAAAACAGAATCCCCCCAGGAAAACCTGCCAATGCCAGACTTTCACAAGATGCAGGTACCTACCCCAACCAAAAGAAAATGCAAAGGGTTAAAGCAAAAACTCCCCACCAAAATTGCCCACTGTGGAAGTGGTCCAAACATGGGAGACACCGGTTCCTTTGAAAAAAGAGGGAAAGGAAAAGCCCCAATATAATTATAAAGAAGGGAAAAGAGTCAGTTTCTAAACTGGAAGCTTCAGGCTTAAGTAGTCATGTCTCCTCAATAGCAGTGATAACAAATGTAAAAACACTAAATGCCATTGCAAAAATGGTAGGGCCAATGAAAAAGAGATCCAGTTGTAATACATGCAGCACATTTTGAATCATAGTAAAATTATCTCAGTTAGATAAAGAGGACTTTGTTAAGATTTTACAGCAAACTGTAGACAGAGCTTTGTGGAATACATTGCTACCAGAATTTCAAGAAGGGGAAAGATCATTTAAGGACACTGTATATCGGTTAGAATGGAATATGCACCCAGGACAGGCAGGGATCACGCTGGTAGCTAACATGAGACAATGGTAGGGAGAATCCCCATTTGCATTTCATAATAGACTCTGTGCAGCTTGGAAATTTAATGAAATGCTTGGAAAGGAAACAACCCGCCCAGTATATTAGTTTGCTAGTTAAGAATTCTTTGCCAGCAGTTCGGGGTAAGGTTATGATGCATACACACCCCAAAAGTACTCTTCCAGAAGTTTTGGACTTATTGTCTAAAACATATGGTTATATTCAAATCCAACAGAAAAATTCCAAGAGAACTCCCCCTCCTGTAGCAACTGCTCAAAGAGCCTCAGGCGGGCCAGTAATTAAAATAAAAGGTCCACAGGGTATGGCACAAGGCCAACAAGCTAACTCAAGAGGGTTGGGTAATAATAGAAATCAATCAGATCCAAGGGGGGGCCATATCATGATGTCCCCAGATCCACAATGCACAATATAACCATCAAAGGAATCCAAATGAAGGACCACGGTCACACTTCTTACTGTCTTCACCAACCACAATCGGAAACAATTCATGCCTGACATGAATCACTATTGCCCCCACCCGAGAAGCCCAACCTTTCAACCCCCTAGTACATCAATGGACATGATTGTCAAAGAACCTCACCAGATAGAAACAACACTAGATTCTCACAAGGGTGAAATGCAAGAAATGCAGCAGCAAATGAACTCCATGATATTGAATTGCTAACATACCTCACCTCAACCCATTGCAGTAGCTACTGGAACATCATCCTGGACTTCAACTCCACTTATGGAATATGAAAGCCAGGAACTGGGGTGGAGAGAATGAGGCGCCATAATGACAGATAGCATGAAGCCAACAGGCCCCATGTAGTTTTTTTCCCCAAAGAAAAACAGTGCAAAAAGAAGGGCAAATGTGCAGTCATTAGTGACTAAACATATAGATGCTTTTGCTAAACGCAAGCATGAGTGTGAAAGGATGGCAGTGACTACTGTAATCACAGGAGTAAATTTTCCTCCACAGAAGTTTCTTTTTTAGGTATTACCTTGTTGTGAGGAGGTGGAACACCAGCCCAATGGAAAGCAGATGCAATTTTAGAATTGTCCATACACACTGACATAACTTCTTTATGATTTTTTTTCCTCTAGGATTGTCAGGACACCATCAAGACTTAATTCCTAACTTTGCTTCCTTTGCAGGTCAACTATATGAACTTCTGAAAAAAGGGTGTCAAGGTTCCTTCCCCACTCTGAACTCTAGGGTACAGATGTGGGGACCTGCATGAAAACCTCCTAGGCTTACTTTTACCAGCTTAGGTTAAAACTTCCTCAAGGTACAAACTATTTTACCCTTTGCCCTTGGACTTCCACTGCCACCACCAAATGTTTATTTGGGTTTATTTTATTAGGAAAGCTTTGTTTGGAAATGTCTTTCCCCCCAAAATCCTCCCAACCCTTGCACCCCACTTTCTGGGGAAGGTTCGGTAAAAATCCTCACCAATTTGCATAGGTGACCACAGACCCAAACCCTTGGATCTTAAGAACAATGAAAAAGCATTCAGCTTCTGAAAAGAAGGATTTTAATAGAAGAAACAGTAAAAAAAGAAGTAACAATAAAAAGAATCACCTCTGTAAAATCAGGATGGTAAATACCTTACAGGGTAATTAGATTCAAAACATAGAGAATCCCTCTAGGCAAAACCTTAAGTTACAAAAAGACACACAGACAGGAACATCCATTCTATTCAGCACAACTTAATTTCTCAGCCATTTAAAGAAATCATAATCTAATGCATATCTAGCTAGATTACTTACTAAATTCTAAGACTCCATTCCTGTTCTGTCCCCGGCAAAAGCATTACACAGACAGACTCTTTGTTTTTACCTCCCCCCAGCTTTTGAAAGTATCTTGCCTCCTCATTGGTCATTTTGGTCAGGTGCCAGCGAGGTTATCCTAGCTTCTTAACCCTTCACAGGTGAGAGAATTTTTCCTCTGGCCAGGAGGGATTTTAACAGGGTTTACCCTTCCCTTTATATTTATGACAAAGGGGTTGCTTGGGCCAGGACAGAACCAGCATGTGAATGCATTTGTCAAATTGAAGCAAGCAGTAATGCAAGCACTTGTGCTGATCACTCCAGATCTCAGCAGCCGTATCACTTAGCAGTATCTGTGAGTGCAACTGCACTTGCAACAGTAGCTTCTAAAGAGAGGCATGAAAAATGTAGGCCAGTAGCCTAAGCTCTAAAAGAATGAGCCTAGTGGAAAAATATTTATTGGTCACCAGCTGGACTACCCAGCATTTTGCATTTTTAATTGGTTTAAACCCAATAGCTCTACATTCCACATATACTCCACTCCAGTTCTTGCTTTCTAATCTAATCAAAGATGGACAGGTGTTTAATGCTCGACTACCACACTGGACTTTGTTGTTGCAGGACGAAGATGTAACAGTGATCCCAGTACGGACCCTATCTCCGTTGCCTGGTGCCCTGCTGTATTCTGGGAACCCTTATGTGTGCCCAGATGTTGATTAAGGGAAAACCTTAACCCAGTTTTTAATACCACTAATACCTCCCAAAATAAAAATCATAGAAGCATATTGCTTTTTCATAGATGAGTCCAACTGCTATGATGGGAAGAAACCAATATTTTCTTGTTATTGATCCATTCTCTAAATGGTGGAAGCATGTCTCCTTAAGGCAAATGCTGCTTTAGCCACAGCAAAAATCTTGGTGGAACTTGTCTTCTTTCATTGGAAACTCCCCACCAGGGTAGAGTCAGATAGAGGAACTCATTTTATGGGGAAAGTATTCCAAAAATGTTTACAATTGTTGGGAGTGAAGCAAATTTGCACATTCCATATAGATCTCAATCATCAGGGATGGTAGAACGAATAAATTGCACCATCAAACTAATGCTGCGGAAACTGGTAGATGCCAATGGATCCAATTTGGATACCCTGATTCCACTCATTTGAATGACACTTGGGCAACTCCAGCTGCCTTCACAGACCATACACCCTTTGAAGTGATGACTGGGCAAACCATGTGAATGCCGGAGCATCTTTTGTGGCATATCAGTGGCACCCGGGTAGAGGAAGTCAAACTGGATACCTATCTGCAAGCATTACAAAAACATTTGAATCAGATTCACTTGCAGGTAGCTATTAAATAGGGAAAATCCAAACAGAAGGCAAAAGCCTATTTTGATACAGGCCAAAAAGAGAATACTTGGAAAAATTGGAGATCAGCTGATGCTCCTATCATATGCTGTACCAGAACACAATTTATGTAACCAATGAATAAACTCAGTTCCTCGGTATACAGAATCAGAATAACACACACAAACTCACAAAAGGTAAATAACATGATTAGCATGATAGAATTAAAGTTGTACCGTAAAAGAAATATTTCTCCACAGACAGAGGAACCGGAGACATTGACTACAAAAGAGGAAGTAGAGGATCAGAGAGAGCCAGTCCAGTAGCAGGAAAAGAAAAAAATACGTTTTAAGAATATTGATGTCTTAATACTGCACTTCATACTGAACAACAGACTGGTTCCAATACAACAAAAAACAAGACTAGTCAAGGAAAATCAGGAGTTTATGTTGGGATTGAACTCCTGCTTGCCTATTGCTCAGGATGCAATTATAACAGCGATCTGGACGCAAGAACGAATAAAACCAGATCAAGGACTGAAAGATCAACGCTTTTCAACTGAGATTTTCTTCTAATGGAATTATCAACCAGCACAAGGACAATTTATAAAAAAGACTTGGGATAAAACATTGTTTTCCGCGTGGACTAATAGTACAATATTGAAAATACATAAAGTACAGAAAAACGAGGAGTCCGGTGGCACAGAGTACAGAGTCATATGTCAAGTCTGTATAAATTGGGCATTGAAGGATAAGTGAAAATTTGTATTGTGAAAGTATTTTCCATTGGAAGAAAGTATGTGCATTATTTAAAAATAATAAAATAAAATTAGGTTTCAGAGTAACAGCCTTGTTAGTCTGTATTCGCAAAAAGAAAAGGCGTACTTGTGGCACGTTAGAGACTAACCAATTTATTTGAGCATAAGCTTTCATGAGCTACAGCTCACTTCATAAAATTAGTTGGTCAAATATTTCTTCCAACCACTCATAACAAATTTTATCAAAAGATGAAAATAGTAATATGTAAGAAACTTGTTCTTAAATATAACGTAAAAGCAAATAAGCAAACACCTTTTGTGTATTGGGAAAAAAAAGAGAAGTTGTAGAATTATAGAAGTATAAAATTGATCAGTAGTTAGAAGGGATAATTATGTATTAGGTATCTAAGTAAGTAGGACTGAAACACAAGGCTTGTAGACTGAGGTCTGCAAGATTTTAGCTGAGCTATTTTAGACTTTGGAGATAAGAAATGCTGACATAAGTAAGATTATGGGAAAAGATGTACCAATGGGTGATATTGTGTCACAATTATCAGTAAGGTTAATTTTTTGCTTGCATAATACCCAGTAGTCACATTTTTCTAATACATGCCCTAACCACAGGGTGCAGGGTGTATATAAATACTGATGACGTATAGTCAGGATCACATTATAAAAAGGGGTGTCCAGAGCAGGAAAATTGAGCTTCTTATGGGAAACTCCAACAGCAACCATCCCTCTACTGATGATCAATACAGGAGAGACCCATCAGAGCCTAACACTATCTAGGAGGATGTGAGTATAGCTATATTTGTAACTTGTGTGTAGGTCTTTATAGCCACCAGAACTGAATGCACGGTGGTGTAACATCACATCACAAAATTCACTTTAAATAAAATAAAAAGCTATGTCTTTAAATAATATCTGAGATTTATTGAGATAAAGGGCAGACACCTTCGATCCATTACTTTGAAAACAGTTGTGCTTAGCTGATTTGTTAAGTTCAGAGCACTTTGAGGGTTAGTTTAATGTGAGGATAATATCTCCTATTTAGGACACTAATTACTGCAAAAGCATCATTTGATAGTACGTGGACTTTATTATGTATTTTAGCGATCTGATATTTTAGTCATTGTAAAACATGAATTAATCCATATTTACCAGTGCAAGAACATTCCACTTATAGAAAATGGTTGGAACTTCAGTCAAGGTCACTCCCTATTCCAGTTATTCATTTGGTTTCTTCTTCCTTAAAGCGTGTTAACATTTCTTTTCCCCATTTTACTGAGGTTTGTTGAATTTGAAACTTCTCAGATGACTATATAAAGGCTTTCAACAAAATCAGCATTTAACACCATTCAGGAGAAATGAAACAAGGTAAAAACAACATATCTCATTTAAGAGAGAAGAATGCTATTTAATTTGAAATATGTTATGTTTAATTGTGACTGTTATTTTTCCGTTGGAATTGTTTATACACTACATAGGTTCTAGTTTAACAACAACAATCAGTGATAAGTATCTTTGTGTTAGTGTCTATACTAGGCTTTCCAGCTTTAGGTTAAAAATGATATAACTCAACTGGATCAAAAAATTGAGGCCAAATTTTTAGAGAATATTCTATAAACCAAAACCAACAAAACATTTACCATTTTTGTGATTGTAAAGTCTCTCTCTGTTTCCTGACAGAGCATGTCCAGGCTTTGTAAGGGGGCAATTATTGAAAGAATATGAAGAAAACAATATTTAAGATACAAATAAAGACAGATTTTTACTTCTGGAGGGCCACATTCTGACCCCCTTCCTCAAGGGTAGCACCTTACACAACAGTAGCAATGTGACTATTTGTGGGGCTACTCAGCATGAGTGAGTGTATTAAGTTAATTTTTAAACTTTAAACATAAGAAAAAAGGAAACATCGGAAACTAACTATAAACAATCTACAGGGACCTAAAACAGCAGAGTCTGATCTCAGTTACACCAGTGTCAATTTGAAATAATTCCACTGTAGACAGTGAGGTTTCTCTGGCTCTACACTGGTGTAATTCAGTTGCAAAAAAGTCTACTACCAGACAGACTGGGATAGTAGCAATCTGGTCACCATTTAGGGGTATGAATCCCACACAGCCCACACAGAATGCTCGAGATTAATCAAGCTTTGGCTGGATGTGTGTGATTATGGCAAATTCAGCTTCTGCAAGAATATTTATTTAATGAGAGAAATATACTTTCATTTGAATCATGTGACATCTAAAAGTGTATTTTGCAGTTTAAGAATAGATTTGAAAAAATGACAGCGACTGGAGATGAAATTGCCATTGTGGGAATAGGATGCAATTTTCCCGGAGGTAAGTTTTGAATAAATACTAATCACAATACTGATAGAGTATTGAAGAGTGCTATCATTCAATCCCCTCTTTGTTTTACTATGTGATAAGATATCTACAGTAAGTTTGCGCTACTGTGCAATATGTAGTAATATCATATGGAAGGGATTGCATCATTAGTAGGTTCAAACTACAAAATGAGGATCTGGGTTTAGATTTGGAACACGCCCTGATGTTTTAAGTTCAGAGAAGACATTTAGAAGTTAATACTGTAAGTCTCACTGCTCCAGGAAGTAGTGTGACTGACTGTGTTACTTCCTGTTTATGATAAATAAAAGGCTTGATCCAAAGCCCATTGAAGTTACCAGGAATTCTCCCATTGACTTTATTGGCTTTGATTAGGCCCAAAGCATTAACCTCTGTGAGTACACATTCCTCTCTGTGCTCCTGGCTTCTACCTCCATCACAACAGGATGGGACCCAATCTCTACTAATTGTTTCTTCGCACCGGTAAACATGAGACAGATTTTCATTGCTTTGAGATTTAGAGCAAACCTAACCCAAAATGTTATTTAAGAACAGCTTGTAAAACTCATGAGTTTTTTAATATGACTGTCAAGAGTTCAGTTCAGAGCTCTGTGTAGCTTGAAAACTTGGCTCTTTCACCATTGGAAGTTGGTCCAATAAAATATATCTCACCCACCTTATCTCTCTGATATCCTGGGACCAACACAGTTAAAACACTGCAAAGAACTGTTCACCTGGACTAAAAAGTGGGGTCATTTGTAGGCTACAGGCCATATTGAGACCTGGGGTAAGCAGGTTCAACCCACTGAGATCCATGCTTTATCCTGAGTCTGCATTTTCCTGTAAGCTGCTAACTGAAAAGAATGTGGTGGTGTTATTCTGTAGCTATTAGAGGAACAGAAATACTCCTGAAAATCTGAGATCTGTGGGGATTACTAGACAAGGTCATGCAGCAATCAAGAAGTATGTGTCAGCTTTCAGATAACGTGGTTGTTTTATGACATATTATCAGGGTTTGCCATTATTCTTTCTCTCATACACAAACTGTTCTCGCAACTTGAGGTATGGCAGAACTTTATAAACTATACTAGATTTATGGAGTACTTGAGAGCACTAGAAGGCTGGTATCTTAATCTAGGTGGACTTGTCACTACAGGAGAGAATGAGACATACACACTTTGCCAGTGGGTTTCACAGCTATTTGTGAGACAGCAAAGTAATGTTGAGACTCAGGAGTAATAGGTTCAAATCCAGTTTCTTTAGGGGAATGTTCTCTAGTGGTTATGGATCCTTCTGCCCCGCTTCCTGTCCCATTCCCATCCCCCACTCCCAGTCTGTGCACCTGTCTCCTCCCCCTCTGCTATCCCTTCGCTCCTGCATGTCCATCCCCCGCCCCATACAGATTCTTCCGCTTCTTTCCTCTCACTTCTATACTCTCATCCCTGGTTCCTGCACCCCCCCCCCTTTGTTCTTTTCTCCCTCGTCTTCTGACGCCCCGCCACTGCTCCTGCTCCTGTCCCCCCACTCCTAGCTCTTAACTGCCTTCCCTCCCTGCCCTCCATCTCTTCCACCCCCACTTCCCATTCCTCTGCATTCAAGTCAGGCTGTTTTCTCTTTCTCCTTGCTGCCTGGCCACCAGAAGTGGGAGCATTGAGCACAGAAGAAAGACAGTCTCTTTACAGGTCTGCAGCAGCCAGAAGCAGCAATTGCAGGGGAAGTTCTGCTCATCCTTGCATCCAGGATTGGAGCATGCTCAGTCACTTGGCAGGGATAGCGCATATGCCAAGGTGGCCAAACTGTGGCTCACGAGCCACATGCAGCTCTTTTATAGTTAAAGTACGGCTTGCGGAGCCCCCCCACATTCTTCACCTAGCAGACTGGGGGGGAGGCGCTCGAGACCTCTGCCTTGCAACAGGGTGGTGGGATAGGGGCTTCTGTCCAGAGGGGAGGGGGGCCTTGAGACTTCAACCCCGTGGGGTGCTCCTGCCAGGCTCAGGGCTTCAGCAGGAGTGGGGCTGCAGCCCCGAGCCCTGGCAGGTGACTCCTGCAGGGCAGAAGCGCCGAGCCCTGGCAGGCACACCCGGCTCCTGAACTTCTGAAGATTGTTGTATGTTGCTCGGAGGGTCAGTAAATTTGGCCACCCCTGGCATATGCAGGGGGTGGAACATGCTCATGTGTAAATGGAATCTTCAGAGAATTTAGTTGCCAAATTCTAACAAACCCCTACTGAGCATGTGCAAACTGAGATTTTTCAGAAGGTTATACTTTGGCCAAGTTTGGGGCAAATTTTCATGGGGATGGGAAAAGGCACATACCTGTCTCCAGAGTGACCATGGTGTCTAATTTCAAGTCCTTTCTCCAAAGCATTGAGGTTCAAGAGCTTCTCCATTAAATGATTATAAGATTTTACATTATTGTTATTTGTATTATTGTAGTGCCTAGGAGCCCAGTCATGGACCAGGATCCCATTGTGCTAGGCACTGTACAAACACAGAATAACAAGGCAGTCCCTGCCCCAAGGAGGCTACAATCTAAGTATAAGACAAGAAACAACAGATGGATACAGACAGACAGATGGGGGAGTAAAAGGAAACAGTGAGACAATATTGATCAGGATGATAGGTTGTGGTCTTAGCACACCAGCAGCCTAAGCGACAAAACATGGGCAAAGTTATAAATAACTGACAATAGAGGCTTACAATGGGAAGTGTCACTAGAGGAGTCACTTACCTGTGCCGCCTATCGTTTTATTAGCCCTCAAGAGATGGAAAGCACCGTGCAGTCAGTGAAAAGACAACTAAACCCTTTATAGATCATCTCTGTGCAACTGCAGCTCTATTTCTGGGAAGATGAAACTTGACCTCTACCCCCAATAAAACACCAAGGACCTATATTTCTAGAAACAAACCAGACAGTGTAACCTAGTGTATGAACATGAAACTTGCCTTTGAAAAGAACAAAGACTCTACATTACAACGAACAGCGACAGGCCACATCACAACAGTTTTACATCTGTGTAAATGCCATTGACTTCAATGAAGTTAACTTATGTCAACACAACAGTGGACAGGATTACACATACCATGATGCAGGAAAGCAGGTAGTTTGTGCACACTGATAAATATCGAATTGTGATCGGTATATACTGTATATGCTTCATTGCAGACGTGAATGTCTCTGATGCCATTAATAGCTAGGAAAATAGATAGGTCATTAATAGCTATGAAAAAATCCCAATGCTTCTCAAAATGGAGACAACAGGATTTTGTGGGGTTTGCTTTTTTGTTTTGTTATTTTGTAAATACTCGGCATGCAAGAAGTAACAGAAACACCGTTCATTTGCAGAACTTTAAATTCCTTGTCACTGGGGAATTTACATTTCCTTATCTCCAGTCATTTTAAAAGAAAAGACAATATAAAATTTTACTTTTACAAGGTAGATCTAGGAGGGTTTCTATGTTGGTATGTGCTGTTGAGGGGGAAAACATTTAATCTAGTTTTAAAAAATATTCATGCAACAGGAGAAGGAATTGAAAATTTCTGGAAAGTACTGGTGGAGGGCAGAAACTGTACCGTAGAAATAACCCCAGAAAGATTCAATACCAGAGAATGGTATGATCCAGATGATAACAAACCAGGAAAAATATGCACGACGCGAGCTGCACTTCTTGATGGGTAAGCCTGTGTCCATGCTCCTAAACCATTAGTCAAATTTCTTACATTAGATGTTAAAGTGTAATCCTGTTCCCAGTGAAGTGATTAGCATTGGCTTGAAAAGAGCTACCAAAGTGTACACCATCTGAGAATCTGGCCCCTTGTTCATAAGATGAGCTGGTTGAAACTCAGAATTTCCATTCCACAGGAAATGCTGACATTTCAAAATGTCTGAAATTCTGAAATTTTCTGTTTTGGAAAAATCAAATTGTTTCCATTCATGTTTTTTCTAAAAAACAAAAACAGGGCAGTGGAGCCTGACTCTGTGGGACACCCTAGGAATCCTCTGCCTGGGTTCCATTGGAACTTCATTGGCACCAAACTGTCTCTGCAGATCATTTTGATTTTCACAAATCAGCGAATTCTGACTAAAAAAAAGTTTCACTGGAATTTTTCTAACCACCTCTAGTGTGAAACCTGACAGTGTTATTTCGATATCTAATGTATATCTAGTTATATAGATATATTATTATTATTACTTATTATTTATTATTTATAAATGTGAATAATAATCTTATTTCTCTCGATTAGTGGTATAACATTTTAAAAAATATTTTTCTCTTAATATTTTTTTCTTCCATTATTTATTTCAATTCTTTATATAGTTGGTTTTTTAGTGAATCCCTCTGGCTATTTGGTAAATGTACTGTTGTAAAGATAAATATTTTTGGAGGTAGTGCTTAACACAGATAGAAGAACAACATAAGAACAGCCAGGCTGGGTCAGACCAATGATTCATCTAGCCCAGTATCCTGTCTTCTGACAGTGACTGGTGCCAGATGCTTCAGAGGGAATGATCAGAACAGGGCAAATTTGAGTGACCCACCCCCTGTCGTCCTGTCCCAGCTTCTGGCAGTCAGAGGACTAGGAACACCAAGACAATCTTCACTAATAGCCTTTGATGGACCATGAACTTATTTAATTCTTTTTTCAACCCAGTTATAATCTTCACCTTCAACTACACCCCGGGCAATGAGTTCCATAAGTTAACTGTGCATTGTGTGAAGAAGTACTTCCTTATGTTTCTTTTAAACCTTCTGCCTATTCATTTCATTGGGTTATCCCTGGTTCTTGTGTTATGTGAATGAGTAAACAATGCTTCCTTATTCACTTTCTCCACACAATTCAAGATTTTATAGATCACTATCATATTCCTCCTTAGTCATCCCTTTTCTAAGACGAACATTCCCTAGGGTGACCAGATGTTCGGGACTGTCCCGATATTTAGTTGTTTGTCCCATGTCCCGACCAATGTATGGTCGGGACGCCATTTGTCCCGATATTTTGCTTCAGTGGCACTCCAGCTTTTTTTTTTTTTTTGCTTGGGGCGGCAAAAATCCTAGAGCTGGCCCTGGGGGTGGGGTGGGTGAGCCTGTGGCTGCCCCCCCATGTGTCCCGATATTTTGTTCTTGTCATCTGGTCACCCTAACATTCCTAGTCTTTTTAGTCTCTCCTCATATAGAAGTTGGTCCATGCCCCTAATCATTTTTGTTGCCCCCTCAGTACTTTTCCAGTTCTAATATATATATTTTTGAGATGGGTCGACCAGAACTGCACACAGTATTCAAGGTGTGGGCATACCATGGGTTTATATAGGGGCATTATGATATTTCTTGTCAATATTTTTCCCTTTCCTAATGGATCCTAACATTCTGTTACTGCTGCTGCACATTGAGCGGATGTTTTCAGAGAACTATTCATGATACCTCCAAGATCTCTTTCTTGAGTGGTAACAGCTACTTTAGATCCCATCATTTTGTATGTATAATTGGGATTAGGTTTTCTAATGTGCATTACTTTGCACTAATCAACATTGAATTTCACCTGCCATTTTGTTGCCCAGTCGCCCAGTTTTATGAGACCCCTTTGTAATTCTTCAGACGGCTTTGTACTCAAGTATCTTGAGTACTTTTGTATTGTCTGCAAACTTTGCCACCTCACTATTTATCCCCTTTTACAGCTCATTTATGAATATATTGAACAGCACAGTTCCCAGTACATATCCTCGGAGTCCCTGCTATTAACCTCTCTCCACTGTGAAAACTGACCCATTAGTCTTACTCTTTGTTTCCAATCGTTTAACAAATTACTGATACATGAGAGGACCTTCCTTCTTATCTCATGACTGCTTACTTTGCTGAAGAGACTTTGGTGTGACATCTTGTCAAAGGGTTTCTGGCTCATCCTTGTCCACTTCCTACTAAACTCCCTCAAAGAATTATAATAAATTGATGAGGCATGATTTCCCTTTACAAAAGCCATGCTCAATCTTTCCCAACATACCTTGTTCATCTATGTGTCTGATGATTTTGTCCTTTTCTATAGTTTCAACCAATTTGCCTGATATGGAAGTTAAGCTGGCCTTTCATTTCCAGGATCACTTCTAGAACCTTTTTTAAAAAATCAGCATTCTGCTTCCTGTCCTCCAGTCATCTGGTACAGAAGCTCGTTTAAGTGATAGGTTACATACCCAGTTAGTAGTTCTGCAATTTCATATCTGGGTTCTTTTAGAACTCCTGGGTGAATACCATCTGGTCCTGGTGATGTATTACTTTCTAATTTATCAGTTTGTTCCAAACCCTCTTCTTCTGACACCTCAATCTGGTACAATTCCTCAGATTTGTCACTTAAAAAGAATGGCTCAGGTGTGGGAATCTCCCTCAAATCCTCTGCCGTGAAGACCAATGCAAAGAATTCATTTAACTTCTCCACAATGGTCTAGTCTTACTTTAATGCTCCATTAGCACCTCAATCATCCAGTGGCCCCACTGATTGTTTTGCAGGCTTCCTGCTTCTGATGTACTTAAAATTTTTTTTGCTGTTAGTTTTTGTGTCTTTTGCTAGTTGCTCTTCAAATTCTTTTTTGGCCTCCCTCATTATACTTTTACTTGACTTGACAGAGTTTATGCTCCTTTCTGTTTTCCTCAGTAATATTTGACTTCCCCTTTTGAAAAGATATCATTTTTCTTCTAACCACCTCTTTTTGTCATGGTGGCATTTTTTTGGTCCTCTTACTTTTCTAAAATTTTGGATATACATTTAGTGTGAACCTTTATTATGGTGTTTGCAGGCATTTCATTCTTATGACAAAAAGAAAAGGCGTACTTGTGGCACCTTAGAGACTAACAAATTTATTTGAGCATAAGCTTTCGTGAGCTACAGCTCACATCATCCGATGAAGTGCGCAGTAGCTCACGAAAGCTTATGCTCAAATAAATTTGTTTGTCTCTAAGGTGCCACAAGTACTCCTTTTCTTTTTGTGGATACAGACTAACACAGCTGCTACTCTGAAACCTATTCTTATGACCGTTTCTTTTAATTTCTCTTTAACTAGCTTCCTTTGTAATTTTCCCCGCTACAAGGATATTACCTTTAATTACATTATGGTCACATTTGTACTTTGTACATTTGTAGCTTAACTGGCATGCTAGTTTCTGATGTGAAATTTTCCTGGAGGGATACAGAGGTTTGGCTTGTCATTTAATCACAATTGACTATGCAACACAATAAACTCTCTCATAGTGCATGCTGCATATATCATAGAATCATAAAAATGTAAGGCTGGAAGGGATCTTGAGAAATCATCAAGTCCCATCCCCGGCACTGAGGCAGGACCTAGTAAACCTATACCATTCATGATAGGTATTTGTCTAACCTGTTCTTAATAACCTCGGTAATGGGGGTTTCACAACCTCCACTGGAACCCTATTCCAGAGTTTAACTATGTTTAGAGTTAGAAAGTTGGCAAGTAAAGCAGGGCAATTACTTCATGTGTGATGCATACTCATGTTAATACACCGTAAAATGATATTAGCTTTTTTCACAACTGCTTCACATTGTTGACTCATATTAAATTTAGAGACTAACCAATTTATTTGAGCATGAGCTTTCGTGAGCTACAGCTCACTTCATCGGATGCATAGTATGCATAGTATGCATAGTATGCATAGTATGCATCCGATGAAGTGAGCTGTAGCTCACGAAAGCTCATGCTCAGATAAACTGGTTAGTCTCTAAGGTGCCACAAGTACTCCTTTTCTTTTTGCAAATACAGACTAACATGGCTGTTACTCTGAAACCTATCATATTAAATTTGTGATCCACGATAATTCCCAGATGCTTTTCAGCAGTACTACCATCTAGTCAGTTATTCCCCATTTTGTAGTTGTACATTTGTTTTTTTTTCCTAAGTGCAGGACTTTGCACTTGCCTTTACTGAATTTAATCTTGTTCATTTCAGACCCATCCTATAATTTATCAAGGTTGTTTTGAATTCTAATCCTGTCCTTCAGAGTGCTTACAGCTCCTCCCAGCTTGGTGTCATCCACAAATTTCATAAGCATACTTGCCACTTCATTATGCAAATCATTAATGAAAATATTGAATAGTACCGGACCCAGCACTGAGCTACATGGGACCCCACTAGATATGTTGTCCCAGTTTGATAGCAAACCATTGCTAACTACTCTTGGATTACACTCTTTCAACCAGTTATTCGCTCACCTTATAGTAATTTCACCTAGACCACATTTCCCTAGCTTCCTTATAAGAATCTCATGCCATTTCCTGATTTGTATGTCCTAGATTTAACACATTTGACAACAAGCTGTTTGGAATTAATGATCTGGAAGCTGAGCGCATGGATCCTCAACAAAAGTTACTCCTGGAATGCACGTACAGAGCACTGGAGGATGCAGGAGTCACAATGGAACATGTCAGTGGCAGCAAAACAGGGGTTTTTGTTGGTAAGCTCGCAGCCTAGTGGTGAACCAATTCATACATTTAGCATCTTGGAAAATAGTACACATTTTCGTATGCTTTACATAGTTATCTAACTTTATTCATCTAATGATGGAATATCTAAAGCTACCATGCTCTGAACAATGCTGCATGGTGTATGTTACGAACAGTTCACATTGTCTAATGAATTAATTGTATTGTTCATTGTTACATAAATGATACCCTAAGTCTAAATCACAAACAGCGCTGCCTGGCTAAGGAGGGGGTGGACACTGTGCTCTCCGGATGGAGGTAGGGCTGTGGATGCTTCCCTTGCACTCCTGACGACTCTGGCAGCTTTTGTGCCTCCAGCTCCTGGTGCTCCAGCTGGACTGGTCCAGCTCCTCCCACTGCAGGGCTGCATGCCCACAGATTCAGTAACATGGCCCCTTTCCCCTCACCTATCTGCTCACAGGAAGTCTATTGAGAGTGCAGCTCCTCCTCTTGCCTCACTCAACCCAATGTCTCATAAGCCAGCTATGCCCTGCATGACCACATGGGATGGAGATGGTTCTTATATGGCCTCACTGCCCTGCTCAGCTGCACAGGGCTGTGTCAATATTGAGCACTAAGGCCTGGGCTACCCAAGAAAGTTGTGCTGGTTTCACTAAAGGTGTGATTTTAAAACCCATTCAGTTAAAATAGTGCAAAAGTTCCATGGACTCTGTTTTAGTTTTAACCCAGGCTCATTTTGGTTTAGTTTAAGTTAATTAGGAATCCGTTTAAGCTAAATCAAAATAGGGGTTTGTCCCAGTGTCACTAAATCAGTTTAGAATCACACCTTTAGTTAGACCTGTGCAACTTTCTCTTGCAGACAAGGCCTTCATGTCATTTAATACCTTCAGACAAATTTCAAGTGTCAAATATGTAGATAAGGAGTTTTGCCATTGACTTCAATACAGCCAGGATTTCACTCTAGGTGCTGATGTTGGGTGGCACAGGATAAAACTACGAGAGCAAAGAACACCACTAGGTTTGGATCTGATCATCTATTTTAATCCCTCATGTTAACATGAAACATCTGCTGTTTTTACAGGTCTTATGAATCGAGACTATGAGATCATAACAAGCAGAGCAGTAACTGAAATAAATCATTACGATGGAACTGGGGTAGCAGTAAGTGTAGCTGCTAACAGAATTTCATACACTTTTAATCTGACTGGACCATCACTTTCCATCGATACTGCATGCTCATCGTTTCTTTTTGCTTTGCATTACGCCTCACAAGCAGTTAAACAAGGTACTGGGACGAAAAGTAAATAAGCAAATAAATTAGGGTTGATACTGTAGTTAAGTTACTAAGGTATATATGTGCAGTGTCTCACTGGAATTTGACTAATGCCACAGCTGGTAAGGGCTAAAAGCATTTGTTTTTTACCGTTACCAAAATGAACAAAATGAAAGTTTGCACCCTCATTTCCACCAGTACGGGTTACAGGGCTTTATACCAGCTGTGACAGGCGGCAGCAACTTTCAAACATTATCATTGATTTTTGGTACCCATAGAAGATGTAGGCCTTTGTTTTTCAGGGAGCTGCTAAATTGTTAGTGACTGCCATTCTTCCAAATCACACGGTCATGATTCATGAAGGGGTGGATGTTTTTTGTTCTTATAAAAGACCAAGAGGTGTTTACTCTCTCAATGGCTCCTATTAATATGCTGCTGTATACTCAGGCCCTTTCCAAACACTGAGAATTTTACCATCTGTTGGGTTTCAGGGCCTGAAAGTTTGAATATGTCTATGAACTTTCACTGGGTCAGTTCTGTTTTTATAATCTCTCTGCAAATTCTTTCATTTTATCACTAATGGGCAATGGTAACGATTCAATATATTACTGCAGTGTATTAATGGAAATCTGTAGAAACACACGGAAGATGGAAAACAGTCAGACATTTATTTTACTACAGGAGATTGTGAAGCGGCTCTGTGTGGAGGAGTGAACTGCATTATAGATCCCCGCACCTTCGTATCTCTGAGTAAAGCAAAACTGATCTCTCCTGAGGGGATGAGTAAGCCCTTTTCTAAAAAGGCAAATGGTTACGGAAGGGGAGAAGGCTGTGGTGTTCTTTTACTGAAGCCACTAAAAAAGGTAGGTTTATTTTCATAGCGCTTCCAAAAATAAGATTTCCAGGTAACGAGGACTGTATAATTCCCATTCTAATATGTCCTCCTATAGGAGGACATATTCACAGCTTTAGATGCAACTCTGACTGTGAAGTTAATATCCAGGGCTAAAATATTTAGGCACTTATCCTAGTGTAAGAAAGAAGAGTACACTGAACAGTTAAACAAAATGTTCTGTCTGCTCTTGCTTTTGTGGTCTTCCTTACATTGTAAAAATTCCAAATGATCCCATACCTTAATTCCTTCTTCTGAAACAGGCACTAGAAGACCACAACAGAATATGGGGAGTTATAAACATCAGTGCAGTAAATCAGAATGGCAGATCCGTGACTCCAATCACAAGACCATCTCAGACAGCACAGGAAAAGTTACTACGCAGCATTTATCTGACTCATGTTGACCCATCAGTTGTGCAGTATGTTGAAGCACATGGCACAGGAACTCCTGCTGGAGATCCTATAGAAGCAGAGAGCCTAGGTAGCATCATTGGTAATAACAGATCTCCCGAAATGCCTGTTCTAAAGATTGGTTCTCTTAAAGGGAATGTTGGCCATGCTGAATCAGCTGCTGGGGCAGCTGGGTTAATTAAAGTTCTTTTAATGATGCACCATGAAACGATTGTTCCATCTTTGCACTACAGAGAGGATATTAGTAGCATAAATACAGAGAAATTAAATCTATCAATTCCAACAACTGTAGAGAAATGGGAAGAGTCGAGAGAATTTGGAAGAGTAGCTGGTGTCAACTGTTTTGGATTTGGGGGAACCAATGCCCATGTTGTTGTCAGACAGTTCAAGCAAACACAGGTTCTTCCCTCTTTTAAACGACCGATTGAATTATTTGTACTCTCTGCGGCTTCCAGCAAATCCCTCAACTTGACAATGGAAGACACAGCTGAGCAGTTAAACAAAAGCACCTCAGTAACTCTCCCAAATCTGGCCTATACATCTGCCTGTAGAAGAAGCCATGTAAATTACAAGTACAGAAAAGCATTCGTTACAAACTCTCTTCGACATTTACAGCAACAAGTTGCATTAGCAGCTAAAACAGAAATAACTCCGTCAAAGACGACTCCACAACTAGTTTTTGTGTTCTGTGCTAATGGAGTAAATTTCAAAGGGATCTGCAAGACATTATTGAGTTCAGAGGCAGTATTCCTAGACAAATGTAAAGAAATAGAAATGTTATTTCAGCAATATGTACCCATCAGCCTCCTGGAATTAACAGAAAGTGAATGTGAGGATTTCTCAAGGCCAGAAATTGCCCAGCCGTTGCTTTTTACTCTCCAAGTTGCCTTAACTTCTCTTCTGAAACACTGGGGAATTAAGCCAGTGGCTGCTGTTGGCCATTCAGTTGGAGAAGTTGCTGCTGCCCATTGTGGAGGGTTTCTTTCCCTTGAAGATGCCGTCAAAGTAATTTATCATAGGAGTAGGTTACAGGCAAAGGTTACCGGAGGCAGAATGTTGGTAGTTGGTAACATCCCTGTTCAAGAAGTATCAGAAGCCCTCGGCCCGTATTCTGGGAAGGTGTGCATTGCAGCTTTTAACAGCCCTTCTTCCTGTACCTTGTCTGGAGACGCAGACTCTGTGAGTGCCCTTCAGAAAGAACTAGCTCAACTATTCAGCAAGAGAGACATATTTCTTCATGTTTTACATGTCCCAACTGCGTACCACAGCCACATGATGGATCCAATAGTAAAGGAGATGATGGAGCATTTACAGTATTTGGAAAAACAGAAGCCGGAAATTGAAGTGATTTCAACACTGACTGGGAAGGCTGCTTCCGCAGATGATTTCACTACAGGCAAGTTCTGGGCCCGACATGCTCGAGATCCTGTTGCTTTCACACAGGCCATAGTGACTTCAGCTAGAGAAAAGGACAATGTTGTGTTTGTTGAAATAGGCCCTGAAAGAGCATTACAGAGGTATATAATGGAAACGCTAGGCAAACAAACTAGAGTTTTCTCCTCCTTGCAAACTAATAAAGAACATCAGACGCTTCTTACTCTTGCAGGGAATCTGTTTGAACTGGGATATAATCCTGACTGGCATCACTTTTGTGAAGGGTATCAAAGTATTCCAGCAGCGTTTCCCAGGTACCAGTTTGATCGTAAGAAGGTAAAGACCTATTTGGATATCCATCAACAAGCAAATCCAAGAGCTGTAAACTCAAATCATCCTTTGATTTACAGTTTGAACAATGACAACACCGAATTCAACTGTCCAGTGTCCCAGGCATCAGCACCCTATTTATATGAGCACAAGAACAACGGCGTTGCTTTAGTTCCAGGTGCATTTTTTGTAGAGCTCGCTTTGGCGTCTGTGATGAGTAGCTCGAGGCCGAAAGTGCCTTTAAGTACTTGTCAGATTAGTATCAATTTTTTGGCACCATGTGTTTTAAACCAGAATTCCCATGATTTAAAGATAGAATTGGTGTCACAAAAAACAGTGACAGATTTCAAAGTACTGTCATCCTCAGCAGCAGTTTATGCATCAGGACAAATTATAAAGAAGTCTGAAGCTGCAGTGGAAGAAAATAGCATCTCCTTTCAAGACATCTTTCATAGGTGTAAATCAGTAGTTACAGCAGATGCGGTTTATGAAACACTGTCTCAAGTTGGATTTCAATATGGTTCCATGTTCAGACAGTTAAGGGATGTATTTTATTGTGAAGAGCTAAAGGAAGCTATAACCAGCATAAAGGTGAACAGAGAGACAAGAGAAGAGATGTCTGACTATTGTATCCATCCAGTGCTGTTAGACTGTTTTCTACAGATGACCGCTGTCATGACGACAATAACTTTCCAAACCAGAGCAGGCTTTCCTTCTGGCATAGGCAGCCTTGTAGTTTTCAGACCTTTGGAGGAGGAAATGATGATATATTTGAAAACAAGCAAATCGACTAGGAACTACTTAGAGGTTTGTGGGTGCTTTACAGATAAACGTGGCTCTGTTTTGGCAGAACTGAAACGTGTTGGGATCACTTTTATGAAGCCAACATCCCCAAGAGACAATGACTTGCTGTTTGAAAATAAGTGGAAAGAAATTTTTCCCACTCAGACCATAGGAAGTTTAGGGGAAGCACCCAGAGTCATTGTGTTTGCTGACAAACTTGGAATAGCTCAGCAGCTCAAAAAATACTTACACAATGAGTCGAGATATGTTATGTATGAAGATTGGGAGACATTGCTGGAAGCCAAGAGTTCAGAAATGACTGCACAGCATAAAATGAAAAGGGAGCTTGAAGACTACCAGGAAGTTTTGTTCATGTGGGGAATTCAGAAGTTAAATGACGAATTCCCAAGCAAAGTGGTGGCACATTTAGCTAAATGTTGTGAGGCTTATCGCCAAATTATTGTGGCATTAAGAGAGAAAAAATCCAGTTGTTCAGTTAGAATAATCACCTACAGAACAACAGATAGAAATGTAGATCATCTTAACCCTGGATTTGCTTTGTGTGGCATGACGAGAACCTGCATAACTGAAATTTCAGGAATCATATTTCAGATGATTGACATCAGCTCTTCGAGTACACTAGACATCTCAGTCTTAGCAGATGTTATTGTAAAATATAAAGTACAGGATCATCCAGAAATCTTGATCAATCAAGGAAGAATTTACACTTCAGAAATCAGACGCACACCATTTAAAGATGTGGATTACAGTCAACCGTCGAAGTCTTCTCAGAACTCAGAGATGTTCACTTTATACACTACAGATCCTTACCAAGTGAAAGATTTATCTGCTGAAATAGCCAATAATACCATTACTCAGCTTGAAAATCACAGTGTTGAAGTTCAAATGGATAAAATATGCATCCATTCAGAAGACTATTTTCCTGTTAGCGTTTCAAGCTGTAACTTTGGGAATACATTGTATTGGAATTCATATACAATAGACAAACATAAGCTTTTAGCTCTGGACTTCAGTGGCACAGTAACTGCAGTAGGCAGTGAAGTGAAAAAAATTAAGGTGGGAGATCAGGTGGCTTCATGTTATCCTGTTATTTCATCATCAAGAGTCAAGGTTCCAGGGACAGTTTGTTTCAACATCAAAAAGTTTCCATGCTTTAGAAATGTTCCTTGTGTGTCATACTTTATGGTAGCATGGGAAATTTTAAATCAAACATTACCAAAGGTGAAACACAGTGGGACTTTAGGTATTATTTCTACTGAACCACAGTCAGTTTTGTGCAACGTGCTTACTCTGACAGCACAGGAAACGGGCTGGAGAACAGTACTTGCAACACCTACATCTGATCAGTGGCAACGTGTAAATCAGTGCAATGCCCTTGTTTATCTGTCTCCAGTAGATGGAATGTCTACTGAAGTTCTAGTCCATCTTTCCCACCTCCGAGACCTTGTGATAGTACATGGTAATCAACGGTCTGAATCTTTTCGATACCTACTTGGAAGTGATCAAGAAAATATCCGTGTTCATGTACTAAAACTTATCAGTATCTTTCAGAAAGCATCTCTAAAACAATGCCTAAGGGCTGTCCAGAGCTGGATCAAATCAATGCAAATGAAACAATTTCAAAACCTATCGTATTCTGTTTTTCAGCAGACTGAGAACTTTGAAAGTACAAACACTGCAGCGACCTCCTATTTCTCCTGCAGATCTATCCCACTTGCTGTGCTGAAAGGAGATGTGAAGACCAACAGGATTTCAGACATACCAGTGTATGAAGCACAGAAGAAAATGTTTAAGCAGAATGCAGTTTACATAGTGGCAGGGGGACTCACTGGGCTTGGATTTGAAACTGTGAAATTTATAGCCCAGAACGGAGGGGGCTGTATTGCGATACTTTCAAGGAGCAATCCAAGCAGTGAGAAGCAAGAAGAAATCAAGGCTTTGCAAAATCAGTGTAAAGGAAGCAGAATAGTCAGTTTGCAGTGTAATGTTATTTCTAGCTCACATGTTGGGAAAGCTATCAGTTCAATTGACACAATCTTTCCAAAGAGTCCAATCAAAGGTGTATTCCATAGTGCCGTGGTTTTGCATGATGGACGTCTTGAAGCTCTGAACCTGTCTCACTTTGAGAAAGTGTTAAGTCCCAAAGTTGCAGGGGCAATAAATCTCCACCGGGCTACCATAGGGCAGGAACTTGACTATTTTGTGTGTTACTCCTCTGTTACTTCATTTATTGGAAATTCGACACAAGCAAACTATGCTGCTGCTAATTCTTTCCTGGATGTTTTCTGCCACTACAGGAGGAATTGTGGACTTTCAGGACAATCCATTAATTGGGGTGCCTTGAATCTTGGATTATTGCTAAATCAAAACAACATTCAAAATATTTTGGAATTCAAAGGCATAGATATTCTGCAGATACATGAAATTTATGAATATCTTAAAAAAAGCTTAATTCTGAATAACCCTCAGCAAGCTGTAGTAAAATTAAATTTTGGAACTCTAAGCTATCATGTTCTTTCTCGAATAGGATCACTCAAAAGTCGCTTCCGTACACTCATGTCAGAAGAATTCGGCAGTAAGCTTGAGCTATCTGAACAAGGAACCCCTCAGAATTTATCTCCAGTCAATTCTCAAGATTATATCACCTCACTGGTGAGTTATCTCAGTAGTACAAATGCAAGTGATCTTACAATGAACACATCACTTGCATCACTGGGCATGGACTCTATGTTAGCCATGACGCTACAGAATCGTATCTTTCATGAAAGAAGGGTTGAAATCCCCCTTGTGAAACTTCTTGATCCTCACACAACTTTGTCAAGTTTAGTACTACTTTTAGAAGAAAGTTCTAATGAAAGTGGGTCACTTGAGAAAACAACTCATGTAGCAGAAAGTATCGATGATGGAAACTGGTTATAGGAACCCATTTCATGTAGTAATCTGGTAACTTTGGAGTTACTAGGACCCTAGTGATATTTCAAAACACTCTTCATACACTTTGGGTAGAATAGAGCTTTGAATGATAATAAGTTAGTTCTTTACCACAAAACCAGCTTAGTTTTGGTACTGCACTTTACTCACTGTATGTATCATACCTTCTGTATGTAGCACACATTTTTTGTTAACTTGTATTAGTAAAAATACAGTAAATTGATGTGTATACATCTTTATTTTGCAGATTTGTATATGAGATAAAATATAAGTAAACTGTATATTTTTTCTGTTTTGATATTAATGAATAATAGATTGATTTGACTGCATCTTAAATTATGAATATACTAAAATAAAACAACACAATATCTTAGCAATTGTTTGTGATTTATATTATTATTACTTGCCTATTACATATGTTTTTTATGAATACATATCATTTCTCTTCAAATGAAGAAGTGTCTTGCATGATACTACCACATATTGTTTGTACTTGTGTTGCCACCTTGGTCCCAGGATACACCCGTCTCGTCTCTTTACCATATATTGTAAATAAAAAAGTTGTCTCAAATGCTACAAGCTTACATTTTGTCTGTTTTATTTATGAATGTTTACATATCCATGAAAAAATATCAGAATGAATATATATAAAAGCACGCAGTACAACAAGTTGATCTCAGTTCATTGTATCAATTATTATCCATCCACTGTTAAAAAGCAAACGCATAAATACAGTAGAAAACAAAAGAAAAATCTAGTAAGTGTTTCCATTTTCCACTGCCTTATTTTAGTTCTTTTTTCTCTCCTCTTCCCCCCCTTTTCCCTCCTTCATGCTTTTAAAAAAGCCCTTATTTCACTCAGGGTAAAAAAGATAATATGGAAAAGTTGGTATTTTTAGAGGAGCCTGAAGAAGTTAGGATCCCAACTCTCAGTGAAATTCCCTTAGGTTCTTTGGAGCTGTCAAGGTTCCTTCCCCACTCTGAACTCTACGGTACAGATGTGGGGACCTGCATGAAAACCTCCTAAGCTTATTTTTACCAGCTTAGGTTAAAACTTCCCCAAGGTACAAACTATTTTACCTTTTCCCTTGGATTTTATTGCTGCCACCACCAAGCGTCTAACAGATACATAACAGGGAAAGAGCCCACTTGGAAATGTCTTTCCCTCCAAAATCCTCCCCAAACCCTACACCCCCTTTCCTGGGGAAGGCTTGATAAAAATCCTCACCAATTTGCATAGGTGAACACAGACCCAAACCCTTGGATCTTAAGAACAATGAAAAAACAATCAGGTTCTTAAAAGAAGAATTTTAATAGAAGAAAAAGTAAAAAGAATCACCTCTGTAAAATCAGGATGGTAAATACCTTACAGGGTAATCAGATTCAAAACAGAGAGAATCCCTCTAGGCAAAACCTGAAGTTACAAAAAGACACAAAAACAGGAATAAACATTCCATTCAGCACAGCTTATTTTCTCAGCCATTTAAACAAACAGAATCTAACGCATATCTAGCTAGATTACTTACTAAGTTGTAAGACTCCATTCCTGTTCTTTTCCCCGCAAAAGCATCACAAAGACAGAGCGAACCTTTGTTTCTCTCCCCCCCTCAGCTTTGAAAGTATCTTGTCTCCTCATTGGTCATTTTGGTCAGGTGCAAGTGAGGTTATCCTAGCTTCTTAACCCTTTACAGGTGAAAGGGTTTTTCCTCTGGCCAGGAGGGATTTTAAAGGTGTTTACCCTTCACTCTATATTTATGACAGGAGACAATGTTTATTATTGTCCTTTTTTAAATAATACCTCTGGGAGAAAGTGGTAGGTGTAGTATTTCACCAAAATAAGACAACAGCCTCTGAAATTCAACAGATGCTTCAGGATAATCCAGTTGGAATTCACTGGAGTTCAGTGAACTGCTTATGATGATTAGGCTTGGTAAGATTATATTTTTATTGGTAAATCTCAATAAACATTGATTTCACTGAACACACACAAACTGATGTCAAAATATTTCCACTGATTAATAATAATTGAAATTTACAAATATGCAAAAAGAAAAAATGTTGCTTTAGAAATTATTAGCCCTGGATTTAAGGATATTTATTTTGTATATTTTGACATTTGATGTTGACGATTTGTGTTTTAACAGTAATAAAGCTATAAGTTTTTGAATCTGGATGTCTACTTTCATTAAATAATTGTCTGACCCCACCATAATTTCCTGCAACTGTGAAATTTAAATAGATAAAAATGCTTAAAATCCATAATTTTGCACAACTCTGAACATTTTAATTGATAAAAATCTTTTTTAAACGCTTAAAAATAAACATCAGTATTACCCAAAAATAAAATTGAATTCTGCCAAGTCTACTTATGAGCAAGTCAACTACAGACCCAGTGATGCTGGGGAGAATCCAACCACTAAAGAGTTAATATGCCTCAGATGCTTGATAACTGCAGTATTATGTGGATTATGTACTGGAAGAAATGAATTTAAATAGTGCTCTTTAAACAGGCTGTCATAAATATAAAGGGAAGGGTAACCCCCTTTCTGTATACAGTGCTATAAAATCCCTCCTGGCCAGAGGCAAAATCCTTTCACCTGTAAAGGGTTAAGAAGCTAAGATGACCTCGCTGGCACCTGACCCAGAATGGCCAATGAGGGGACAAGATTCTTTCAAATCTGGAGGGGAGGGAAAGGCTTTTATCTGTCTGTCTGTGTGATACGTTTGCCGGGAACAGATCAAGGATGCAAGCTTTCCAACTCCTGTAAAGTTAATAATTAATCTAGCTAGAAAATGCGTTAGATTTTCTTTTGTTTTTTTGGCTTGTGAAATTCGCTGTGCTGGAGGGAATGTGTATTCCTGTTTTTGTCTTTTTGTAACTTAAGGTTTTGCCTGGAGGGATTCTCTATGTTTTGAATCTGATTATCCTGTAAGGTATTTCCCATCCTGATTTTACAGAGGTGATTCTTTTACCTTTTCTTTAAATAAAATTATTCTTTTAAGAACCTGATTGATTTTTCCTTGTTCTTAAGATCCAAGGGTTTGGGTCTGTGTTCACCTGTACCAATTGGGGAGGATATTATTTCAAGCCTTCCCCAGGAAAGGGGGTGTTGGGCTTGGGGGGATTTTGGGGGGAAGACGTATCCAAGCGGGCTCTTTCCCTGTTCTTTGTTTAACACGCTCGGTGGTGGCAGCATACCAGGTTTTTAACCTAAGCTGGTTCCCAAGGCAAAAAAGAAATCTGTGCCTTGGGGAAGTTTTAACCTAAGCTGGTAAGAATAAGCTTAGGGGGTCTTTCATGCAGGTCCCCACATCTGTACGCTAGAGTTCAGAGTGGGGAAGGAACCTTGACACAGGTGTTTCCATTTTTTCTTTTTCACTCAAAGCCAAGGAGACATTTTCGCAGGGAGCAGGGCAGAGAGTTAGAATTTTTCAGGACACTGTATTTGGGGAGGGAAGGGCAGGAAGTTCTGAGAAGCATCTAAGGCTTGTGCTGGACTAGGGTGCACACGCAGCTATTGCTCTAATAAAGACTCACTTCGGTTTCACTGACAATGTCTGAGGCTTACAGTTCTGTGGATGAGCCCCCACACAACCTATTGTGGGGTTATTGCTACATTACAACAGTGGGCCTTTCTCACACCTCAGTAACAGCAGCATTTTTGCATGGCATATAAAAGGAAACCTAGAGGAAACAGATCAAGTACCAAAGGTTTGTGGAAGCCTTGAACCCCTGCAAAACTCTTATCCCTCGGACCACAGCCGTCCCAAATGTCCCTTCCCTGGGTGAAATCCTGGCCCCCATTAAAGTCAATGGCAAAACTCCCACTGCCTTCAATGGGTCAGGATTTGACCCCTCTGTTTTACATAAGAAGAAAACTATAGTCAGAGACAAAGGGATTGAGGTACAGCGGGGACTGGGATGGACAAAGCCTTAGAGGTCCCTTTTTCCTCTTTTCCCTGTAGGTCCTTGCCTACCCAGTCTGATTCGGATGGGTGGGTCCCACATCTCTAAACAAATCTACTGACACCCTAAGGCCTTCTGCTTTATTAGTGTCAGCTTCAATGAAGACACTGAAACCCTCAGGCACTTCTGGCAACTGTTGAATGTAAACTCACTCAAATAAAAAACACACTAAAATAACACAAACCTTCCAACTTCCCCTAAACCAAATGTCTGTAAAGCAGGATAATGATGCTGATTTTCTTTGTAAAGTGCTGTGAGAACTACTGATGAAAAGTTCAGCTGTCCCTCCCCCCACTGCCATGTGCTGCTCCTGCCCTCTGCCTTGGAGCTGCTCCCAGGAGCCTCCTGCTTGCTGTGCAGGGGAGGGGGGAAGAAGGGGGCTAATGTCAGGATGTCCCCCTCCCCCCTACTCCTGCCCCCTGCTTACCCTTTCTCCACATAGAGCAGGGTGGGGACAGGACAGGGCTCAGGACGGAGAGACCGCAGCTGCTGTCTCAACTTCCTGATCTTACGTATTAGGTAAACAAAGGAATCAAGCGAAGAAGCAGCAGAGGAAACAGCTTAACAACCACACCAGGGCACATAGTTTACAGGAGCTCTTCCTGGCTCATGAAACCAAGACAATGGACTTTGGAAAATATAAGGGGTGCAAACAGACATTCTAGTTATCCACCACTTAGGAAACAAAGGGGAGAGTACCTTTTAGCTCTGTGAAGGTTGGGTCCTCTGGCCTGGAGGGCTAGAGATGCTGGTAACTTGATGTAAGTAACAAAACTCCTTAGGCAAAGCTTCTAACTTGCTAAAATTAAGTTTTAGTCACTAGGAAGTGGTTTTTATTTTGTTTTGAACTGTACCTGCCTCTTTTTCTCTTGCTTAGGAGCACTTAAATCTATGTTCCTTATTAATAAACTTAGTTATAGTAAAATTAAGAATATCTCAGTGCTGTTATATTGAAGTAAAGAGTGACTCCTCACTTAAAGTCGCCCCGGTTAACATTTCGTTGTTATGTTGCTGATCAATTTGGGAACATGCTCGTATAAAGTTGTGCAGTGCTCCCTTATAACGTTGTTTGGCAGCTGCCTGCTTTGTCCACTGCTTGCAGGAAGAGCAGCCAGTTACAGCTAGCTGGTGAGGGCTTGGAACCAGGGTGGACAGGCAGCCGCCCTATCAGCTCCCTGCTCCTCTAAGTTCCCTGTGTAGCAGCTGCCCAACACAACAGGTGAAGTCCAGGAGCTGTCAGATTCTTTAGTTATTCCCATATCCAGTATATTTTGTATTTCTTTACAAATTTTCTCCTGCACTTTAACGGTGGTTTGGTATGCCCTGAGAGGTGCATGTTGGGGTGTCACGGTGTCGATCCTATGGACCATTTTATGAGTCATCTCGGGCATGCTAGAAAGTATATGCTTATGACTTTGCAGCACAACCAGAATTTGTGATTCTTCACTATGGGTTAAGTCTTTGCATATCTTAGTGCTTTCAAGTGATGATTTATCCTGGCATTCAGCCATCAAATCAATGAGGTGTCGTGGCTCAGACTCCCCTTCATCACAACAAATCTTACATACACCGTCTGTGGGGCAAATTTGCTGTGGGGTCTTTTTACACGGTACATGACTTCATTCTCTCTAACCACAACCTCAAAAGGTCCCTATCATGAGTTTTGCATTTTGTACCTTTTTACAGGGAGAAGCATTAATACCAAACCTCCACCTCAAAAGAGCCTTCACAAACATTCCTATCACACCAGGCCTTGTGTGGGCTGGCTATCAGTGAGGACAGTTTGCACCACTTCCATCATGTTCCTTAACTTCTTTCTGAATCTTTGTAAATATTCAGTCACTAGTTCCCCTTCTGATTCAGTGCCCCAATCCCAGGACTCACTTTTGAGATTCAGGGGGCTATGATGGGGTGATGGGGTTAAGGTGGCCAGGTAAGCCTATTTATTGCCCAGACTGCACCTGAAGGAGAAGCCAGGGGTGGCTGGGACCTAATTGCTGACGGTGCCCAGCTGAGGAGGAACAGGTGGTGGGGCCTATATAAGCCAGGAAGCTGGCAACAGAAGGGGGCTGCAGGAAGGAAGGTTAAAGTTACTCCCTGAGAGCAGGGCGTTAGGAGGTTGGTGAACCCAGAGAGGGGGAAAGTCAGGAAGGTAGGAGAAGTCTCAGGGAAAAGCAGCAAGGTAGGACAGTGCAGGCCTTGGCGGCTGACCAGAAGGCCCCTTAGCTGGAACCCAAGCTAGAGGGCGGGCCCTGGTTCCTCTGCCAGCCACTGGGGATGTGGCACAGGCCAGGCAGAGGACAGCAGGCAGTTTGTTCTGGAAAGACTTTGTTACACTACCCCTAGAAAGGGAACATGTATGGTGACCTGGCCGGAGGACTGAGTCACAAAGAGGAGAAAACGGTTACTCACCTTCTCGTAACTGTTGTTCTTCGAGATGAGTTGTTCATGTCCATTCCAATCAGGTGTATGCGCGCCACGTGCACGACAGCTGAAAGATTTCCCCCAGCAGTATCCATAGGGTTGGCCTGGGTGCCCCCAGGTGTCACGACTTCATGGCGTTCGATATAGGGCCCTGCCGACCCACCACCCCCTCAGTTCCTTCTTGCTGGCTACTCCGACAGAGGACTAAGAGGGTGGGTATTGGAATGGACGTGAACAACACATCTCGAAGAACAACAGTTATGAGAAGATGAGTAGCCATTTTTTCTTCTTCGAGTATTTCTTCAAGACAATTCCAATCAGGTGACTCCAAAGCCTGAGTTCCGGAGGCGGGGTCAGAGTTCAGGTGTCCACTGATTGGAGCACTGCTCTACCAAAGGCCGTGTCACCTCTGGCTTGCTGGGTGATAGCAGAGTGCGACGTAAAGGTATGTACTGAGGACCAAGTTGATGCCTTGCATATTTCCTGGGTGGGAGCCTGCGCTAGGAACGCTGCTGAAGAAGCCTGAGCCCTGGGGGAGTGCACTGTGAGTGGAGGGGAAGGCACCTCTGCCAGGTTTTAGCACTCTCGGATGCAGGACGTGATCCATGACAAAATTCGCTGAGAGGAGATTGGAAGTCCTTTCATCTTGTCTTTGGGAGGAAAGCTGGAAGTGGCCTGAGCTGAACCTTGTCCTTATAGAATACCGTGTAAGGAGGCTCTGATGTTAGGGCCTTGAGTCAGACATTCTCCTGAGTGAAGTTATCGCTACCAGAAATGCCACCTTGTACAAGAGATAGAGCAGGAAGCACATCACCAGCAGTTTGAAGGGTGGCCCCATCAGTTTGGAGAGGACCAGTCCCAGGCTGGGACCAGTTGTCAGACTTGCAGATATAGCCTGTTGAGACCTTTCAGGAAACGGCTGACCATCGGGTTGGAAAAGATTGAGCAGCCCTCTGCGCCTGGGTGGAAGGCAGAGATGGCAGCCAAGTGAACCCTTATTGATGACATGGACAGCCCCTGCTGCTTAAGATGGAGAAGATAATCCAGTATAAGTGGTATTGAGGCGAGCGTCAGAGATGGACAGTATTGTGCCGACCAGATTGAAAATCTCTTCCATTTGGCCAGGTAGGTAGCCCTGGTTGGGGGTTTCCTACTGCCAAGGAGGACTTGTCTGGCCAAAGTCCAAGCAAGAGAGCTCCATCAGGTTCAGCCATGAAGCTTCCATGCCGTGAGGTGCAACGACTTGAGGTTTGGGTACTGGAGAGGGCCATGATCCTAAGTTATTAAATCCGGGAAGAGTGGCAAGGTGATTGGAGCTTCCACGGACATTTCGAGGAGAGATGTGTACCAGTGTTGGCGGGGCCAGGCTGGAGCTATCAATATCACCAAAGCTTCCCTCCAGATCTTGAGGAGCACCTTGTGAATGAGAGGGATAGGTGAGAACACGTACAGGAGATGGCCTCCCCATGGGAGGAGGAACACATCCGCAATAGAGCCCAGGCTGTGATTCAGGAAGGAGCAGAACTGCTGGCACTTCCTGTTTCATCACATGGCAAACAGGTCTACCTGGGGAAAGCCCCACCATTGGAAGATGGAGTTCATGACATCCGGGTGTAGGGACCACTCGTGGCCATGGAACGACCTGCCGAGATGGTCCGCCAACCCGTTCTGTACTCCTGGGAGGTACGATGCTTGCAGGTGTATCGAATGAGCTACACAAAAGTCCCACAGCATGAGGGCTTCCTGGTACAGGGGAGAGATTGTTATAAAACATCGTCGTGTTGTTGTCTGTCATAACCGATACACATCTCCCTGACAAGGGGGGTCGGAAAGTCTGGCATGCTAAATGCACCACTATCAGCTCTCTGATATTTATGTGGAGAGCGAGCTCCACTTGCAACCAGAGGCCTTGTGTCCTGAGGTCTCCCAGGTGTGCACCCCAGCCCAAGTCTGTCACCAGCGAGAGGGATGGCTGAAGACTGGTGAAAGGGACTCCCTCGCACACTGCCTGAAGGTCGAGCCACCACAGGAGGGAGTCAATGACCGGGGAAGGCAGAGTCACAACCTTGTCCACGCTGTCCTGAACCGGCAGGTACACCGAGGCTAGCCACAATTGGAGCAGCTGAAGCCTGAGCCTGGCGTGTTGCACCACATAGGTACAAGCGGTCATGTTTCCCAGAAGTTTCAGGGAATTCTTTGCTGGTAGTAGGGAACTGCCTGAGACTTCGAATGATGTTGCCCAGGGCCCGGAACCTCGATTCCAGGAGGTATGCCCTGGCCTGCTTCGAGTTCAGAACCGCCCATATACATTCTATCTGCTGAACCAGGGACAGCATTGATTTCCGCACATTCAGAAAAAGACCCAGTTCTTCGAATGTCATTCTTATGAAGTTGATTTATGCCTCCGCTTGAGCCCTGGAGTGGACCTTGATCAGCCACTTGTCTAGGCACAGAAACATCTGTGCCTGCCGCCTGTGCAGTAAGGCGACCACGACTGCCATACACTTGGTGAATACTTGCGGCGCTGCTAAGAGGCCAAACGGGAGGACTGGGAACTGGTAATGGTTGTGGCTGACCACAAACCTGAGGTACCTTGTGTGGGATGGAGTGATTGCTTTATGAAAGTAAGCGTCCTTCAAGTTGAGGGTGGCATACCAGTCCCCTGGATCCAATGAAGGGATGATGGAGGCCAAAAAGACCATGCAGAACTTGAGTTTCTTCATGAACTTGTTGAGCTCTCGCAGGTCTAGGATGGGCCTGAGCCTGCCTTTGGCTTTCGGTATTAGGAAATACCGGGAATAGAAGCCCTTGCCCTTCTGCTCCAGAGGAACCTCTTCCACTGCTCCCAGCGATAGGAGCGAATGCACCTCCTGTATAAGGAGTTGCTTGTGAGAAGGGTCCCTGAAGAGGGATGGGGAAGATGGGTGCAAGGGCGGGAGGGCAGCGAATATCCCCCCTCTACCGTGTGGAGCACCCAACAGTCTGATGTGATATGGGCCCACGCATGGTAGAAAGGTGATAGATGGGACGAAAAGGTAAGGTGGGATAGATCCAGCCTTTGTACTGGTGCACTATCCTTGTGCGCATCTTCAAGTGAAGTTTTGGAATAGCCTTCCAAGGGAAGCAGTGGGGGCAAAAGATCTATCTGGCTTTAAGATTAAACTCGATAAGTTTATGGAGGAGATGGTATGATGGGATAACAAGATTTTGGTAATTAATTGATCTTTAAATATTCATAGTAAATAGGCCTAATGGCCTGTGATGGGATGTTAGATGGGGTGGGATCTGAGTTACCCAGGAAAGAATTTTCTTTAGTATCTGACTGGTGAATCTTGCCCATATGCTCAGGGTTTAGCTGATCGCCATATCTGGGGTCGGGAAGGAATTTTCCTCCAGGGAAGATTAGAAGAGGCCCTGGAGGTTTTTCGCCTTCCTCTGTAGCATGGGGCACGGGTCACTTGCTGGAGAATTCTCTGCTCCTTGAAGTCTTTAAACCACGATTTGAGTACTTCAATACCTCAGGCATAGGTGAGGTTTTTCGCAGGAGTGGGTGGGTGAGAGTCTGTGGCCTGCGTTGTGCAGGAGGTCAGACTAGATGATCATAATGGTCCCTTCTGACCTTATTATCTATGAATCTATGAATTCAAAAGACCTGTTTTTGGCCTGAGGAGGGTTTAGACTGGCCAGAGACTGACGTCTCTTTCTAGAGTTTCTATTCCTCCTGCGTGAACCCTCCTGCCTATTTTGAGGCTGGTAACTCCTCAGGGATGTGAAGCCGGGGTGTGAAGGCCAAGGGACGTAAGGGTGGCCCTAGAGTCTTTGAGGCTGTGCAGGCAGGAGTCTTTTCACTCTTTTCTGAAAATAAAGTCTGACCCTCAAAGGAGAGGTCCTGGATGGTCTGCTGGACCTCATATGGAAGGCCAGAGACCTGCAGCCAGGAACTCCTCCTTATGGCCACCCCAGTCACCATGGTTTGTGCAGCCATGTCTGCTGCAGGCAAAGCTGCTTGCAGAGACGCCAGGGAAATTAGTTTATCTTCCTCTATTAGCATGGAAAACTCTGTGTGAGAGTCCAGGGGCAGGAGTTCAGTAAACTTTTTCAAGGCCCCACATGTATGAGTTATATCTGCTGACTACCACCTGGTGGTTAGCGATGCGGAGCTGCAACCCCCTGTCGAGTAAACCTTTCTCCCGAAAAGGTCCAACTTTTTGGCCTCTTGACTTTTCAGTGAGGGTCCCTGGTAGCCCTGGCGCTCACACTGGTTGGCTGCGTCCACTACCAGGGAGTCCGGCAGCGGGTGTGTATACAGGTGTTCGTACCCCCTTGAGGGGATAAAGTACGTCCACTCATACCTTTTTGCAGTGGGTGGCAACAAGGATGGGGTCTGCCACAGCGTCTCAGTGGTTTCGCTGATGGTTTTGATCAGCGGAAGTGAGATATGGGATGGCCCAGAAGGGGAAAGGATATCGACCATAGGGTTGGTCTCCTCCACCACCTCCTCTGTTTTGATATTGTGGTTCTGGGCCACCCATCTCAGCAGCTGCTGTAAGACCCTGCTGTCCTTCAGGGCCAGGGCAGCTGATGTGCCGGCCACAGCCTCATCCAGGGAGGAGGAGGAGGAGAGGCTGACTGGTACAGGAGCCTGCTCTCTGCCCTTGGCTCCTCTGGGGTCCCAAGGAGGAAGGACCTCCGGTGCCACAGTCAGTGCCGCAGTCAGTGCTGGAGCTGTTGACTCTGTAGTCGGTGCCGCCGCAGTTGTTGCTGAAGCCATCGATGCTGCAGTTGGTGCCGGAACTGTTGACGTGGGTATGCGGGTCAGCTGGGTCACCACTGAAATCCCCGGTGGCCAAGGTGTGAGCGTTGGCGTGAAGGACACTGAGACTACCGATGCCGATCTCGAACTGTGGCTCTGCCCCTGGCCTTCATGACAGGCCCAGGGCGTCCAGAATGGCTACTGAGGAGGCCACCGGCCCGGTCATGGTGCCAGGCAGGTATGCCAGTCTCGGCGGGAGCGGGACCTCCTGCTCCTACTGGAGCACGATGATTCCACTTCCAACTCTGAGGTTTCCGACTGGAACGACTACGGAGGAGCAGAGCCCCTTGGTGCCGGTGATGGGTGCCGCAAACTGGGGGACCAGAGCAGCTCCTCCACAAGGGCGGCCAGTGCCAGGGGGTGATGCGTCGAGGACGGTGCGCTCATCACCGGCTTGCTCGTTGATTGTACTGGGGCCGGAACCAGTGCTGGCAACCTCTCCTGCTTTGGAGGGGAGGCTGTTGCATAAAGTGCCAGCAGGTCCGATGCAGCCTTGAACGCGTCTGGCATGGAGGGGAGCTGCAGCTCTTCTTGGTGTTGGTCCAGCAAGTGATGAAGGTCCGGACTCAACTGGGCCCCCTCTGGGACAGGAGTCGACATGACCCATGGCAGTTGGGCACCGGATGGAGGCTTACTGACCGCGTGGTCTTTAGACCTGGTTGGAGAAGTCCTCTGTCTTACTTCTTCTTTTTCTGGGGCACCGGGGATTGAAACCGCTGCCTCACAGAGGTCTGGGTTTTGTGTGTGAAACCATGGCGGTGCAGAGGGTCTCTAGAGGAGTCCTTCCTCAGCACCAGCTCATGTGTCAAGAGCGCCAGCGCACTGCGCACCAAGGAAGCAGTGCTTGGGGCTGGCTCCCCCGTGCTAGGTTCTGACTGAGGTCCGAGTGCTGCCTCCATAAGTAAAATGCAGAGGCGCTGATCTCTGTCCTTTAACGTCTGGACGTGGAACCCTCTGCAGATTCTACAATGCTCTCTAAGGTGACCCTCACTGAGACACTTCAAGTACGAAGTGTATGGGTTGCTTCTGGGCATAGACCTGCCAGAGTCTGTGCATGCCTTAAAGCCTGGGGACCGAGGCATCCCCTGGTGCTGGGGGAACATTGGGAAGCCCACGAAAGGGAACTTATGAACTATTTACACTAACTATACAAAGAACTAACTACTAGGTACACTAAAAAGGAAACTGCAGAGAACACGCGCTTGCTGAGGCAAGAGCAAAGGGGAGTTCCAGCTAGCCATCAGAGGCAGTAAGAAGGAACTGAAGGGGTGGTAGGTCGGCAGGGCCCTATATGAAGCACCATGAAGGCACAACTCCAGGGGGTGCCCAGGCTGACTCTATGGATACTGGTAGCATAGACCAGGAGTGCCAGAATGGTGGGGAGGGATCAAGGGGCCATGGCCCCCCACGTCTTACCAGCTGCAAGGGTGAAAGATTGGGGGAGGTGGTGGAGAGGAAGGAGTGGGGCCTCTGGGGAAGAGGTGGTGCAAAGGCAGGAGTTTGGAGGGAACGGGTGGCATGAGGGTGGGGGCTTGGGGAGAAGGGGCGGCGCGAAGGCAGGGGCTTGGGGAGAAGTTGTGGGGGAGGCGCGGCAGTTCGGGCACCTGTGATGTTGCTACTATATTAAAGTTGCCAAAGTGAATGGCAAAGAATGCCTAAGGTGGAGGGACACTGGTGCCCAGATTTCTCAGGGCAGAGAGGGCATGGTCAGGGAAACTGGCATGTTCCTTGGGGAAATGTACAACTCCTCACACTGGGAAAGTTTAAAGCCACTGTGCCCTTGGAGTAGGAAGGGCTAAAAGGCTATTTCAAAAGTTGGTGTCCATCCTGACCAAGCCAGTGCCATAATGAGCCGGCTAAGCTGTGATGGACTCCATCCCTTTCTCTCTCCCCACGTCATGCATTCCCATTGGTGAGAGATCGCCCAGCTTCCTCCAGAAGCCAACATTTATTCCCCACTTCACCACTTCCAGCCCTTCCTTCTCAAGCTGGGGTCTCTGCTCAGCTTCCCTGCTGGGAGTTTTGAGGCATGAGTCACTGGAGCTTGCCTTGTCTCTCTGAATTCCTTGTTGATCTGAGTCAGTCTCAACTAGTTCCTTCACAAGGATTCATTTCACCCAGACAGGGAGGTCACACACACACACACACACCCCTACGTCTCTTAGTCTGCCCTGAGAGCAAACCTAATCCTTTCCTGCCTCCACTGGATAGCCATGTAAAATGCAGGAGAAACTGAGGCATATATAGGATTGATAAAAATATTACAAAAAATTCCCACTTTGTCACAAGGGTTAATCTGAAACCTTTGCAATAAAACCTTTTAACATTCAGCATATTTCAAAGTCTGTTCAATTTCCATTTTATTAAATACATGTAATGCTTTACCTGAGAACTTTGCAATCAGCATGGGGACTTTCTTGTCTTCTGGGATTTTATACAACTCACAGAATCTTTCAAAAGTACTGCTTGATACAATCTGATTCTTTGTATTTTCCCAACTGGGCATTCTGTGGGGAGAGGGAATACCTGGGAGTTGTGGGATCTGTCCGTGGTTTTCCCACCCGTTCAGATTACGCTGCCTTTCCTTCTTTTTTCTTGGGTTTCCTTCTCTTTTAGCTCCAGGCCTATGTACTGCTTCTTGCTTTCTGGCTCTCATTTCAGCTTCCCGCTTCAGGTGCTCACATGCCGCTACCACAGCTTCTCATTCTTTACCTTTCTGGTCAGCCTCCAACCTGATTATTTCTAATTTCAGAGATGTTTTGCTGTTATTCATTTTATACTTCCTTTTGTTTTATTTCCTCACCTGAAATAAATAAACGGAAAACAACAAACTGTCACCTTTTCTGACTGTTTCCAGACTTCTCACTATGGATCACTTAAAAATCTAGTTTACCACTGCTTGAGGCGTGAACTTCCATCAGTCAGCAAGCTGTGTGTAAATGCTCCCACCTTTGTCACTGTGATGCTGTGCTCAGGACCCCCAGAACCACAAGCTACTGTGCTACCCCTCTGCCTCAGCAAGGGAGAGCTTTTCTGGAACTTAGCCCTGGTCTACACTATGAGGTTCAGTCGAATTTAGCCATGTTAGGTTGATTTTATAAGCAATGCAGCTACACAACCAACCCCGTTCCATCGACCTAAAGGGCTCTTAAAATCGACTGCTGTACTCCTCCCCGGCGAGGGGAGTAGCGCTAAAATCGACCTTCTTGGGTCAAATTTGGGGTAGTGCAGATGCAGCATTGTGTAATTTGACAGTATTGGCCTCCGGGAGCTATCCCAGAGTCTTCCAATGTGACCACTCTGGACAGTACTTTCAACTCCGATGCACTAGCCAGGTACACAGGAAAAGCCCCGGGAACTTTTGAATTTCATTTCCTGTTTGGTCAGCGTGGCGAGCTCAGCAGCACAGGTGACCATGCAGTCCCAGAATCGCAAACAAGCTCCAGCATGGAGCGAATGGGAGACACTGGATCTGATTGCTGTATGGGGAGAAGAATCTGTGCAGGCAGAACTCCGATCAAAAAGAAGAAATGCTAATATATATGCCAATATCGCACAGGGCATGTCGGAGAGAGGCTACACCAGGGACACACAGCAGTGCCGCGTGAAAGTTAAGGAGCTCAGGCAAGCCTACTACAAGACAAAGGAGGCAAATGGTTGCTCCGGGTCAGAGCCCCATACATGCCGCTTCTATGATCAGCTGCATGCCATTCTAGAGTGGGACCCTACTACTACCCCACCACTGTCCATGGACACCTGCAAGAGGGGAGTCTCATGCAACATGGAGGAGGATTTTGTGGATGAGGAAGAGGAGGAGGAGAATGTGCAGCAGGCAAGCAGAGAATCCATTCTCCCCAGCAGCCTGGACCTTTTCATCACCCTGGAGCCAATAGCCTCCCAAGACAGGTTCCCGGATGCTGAAGGAGGAGAAGGCACCTCTGGTGAGTGCACATTTGTAACTACACTACAGGGGTTAAAAGCAACTGTGTTTAATGTTTGATTTGCCCTGAAGAATTGGGATGCATTCGTGGCCAGTACAACTACTGGAAAAGTCTGTTATCGTGTCTGGGGATGGAGCAAGAATCCTCCAGGGACATCTCCATGAAGCTCTCCTGGAGGTACTCTGAAAACCTTTGCAGAAGGTTTCTGGGGAGGGCTGCCTTATTTTGTCCTCCACGGTAGGACACTTTACCACGCCAAGCCAATAGCAAGTAGTCTGGAATCATTGCAGCACAAAGCAGGGCAGCGAATGGTCCTGGGTTTTGGTCACATTCATGCAACGTTTGGTCTTTATCTTTCTGTGTCAGCCTCAGGAGAGTGATATCATTCTTGGTCACCTGGCTGAAATAGGGGAATTTTTGTAAGGGAACAGTAAAAGGACCCCGTTCATGCTGGGCTGTTTGTGCTTGGCTAAAAGGGATCATCCCAGAGAATAGCCACGCAGTGGGGGGAGGGGTGTGCTGCACATCCACCCCAAAACCGCAGCCCCTCCTTTTAAACGGCAAACCCAACTGGCATTGCTTGCTATGGGAAAGGAGAGCGCTGCAGTTTGAAACCATTCCCACGTTATGAAGGTGAAAGACGTCAACCCCGCGTACCCTTTGGCTTACCATGGCTGCCTGGAAACCAAATTCCGTTGCCCAGCCATGTGTGATGTGTCACCATACCGGCAGGCGCTCAATATAAAAGGCCAAATGTGACCTTGTACCTAAAGCACATGTGCTGTCTAATGTGAATTGCTTTATTCACTGTGAAAGAGTATCCCTTTTGTTCTCAGAAATGTATCTTCTTAAATTTTACTCTCCCTTTTTATCCCCCCGGCAGGTTCCAAATGTTTCTGTGCTCCCCATATCATCTCTGTCCCTGAGGTTATCGCAGATTAGAATGTGAAAAAAACGCACTCACGATGACATGTTTTCCGAGCTCATGCAGACCTCCCACACTGATAGGGCACAGCTGAATGCATGGAGGCATTCGGTAGCAGAGCATTCAGTGAGCGTGATCAGAACACGCAGGAGCAGATGCTGAAGCTAATGGGGGAGCAAACAGACATGAGGAGGCATCTGGTGGAGCTGCAGGAAATGCAACAAGAGCACAGACCGCCGCTGCATCCATTGTGTAACCACCTGCCCTCCTCGCCAAGTTCCATATCCTCCTCACCCAGACGCCCAAGAACGCGGGCGGGGGGAGACTCCGGACACCCAGCCACTCCACTCCAGAGGATGGCCCAAGCAACAGAAGGCTGTCACTCAAACAGCTTTGATTTGTAGTGTGGCTCCAATAAGCAATGTGGCCTTGTCCTTCCCTCCTCCCCCACCCCACCCGGGCTACCTTCTCAGTCAGGGCCATCCTTAGGATTTATGGGGCCCTATGCAGTATTATTAAACTGGTGCCCCTATGCCCGACAGCAGCCTGGGCTTGCAGCCCAGGGGCGGCAGGAGGGATGAGGCAGCAAAGGATACTGAGCCGCCCGGCCTGCCTCACAGAGGCGGAGAGTCACAGTTTCCCGCAGAGACCCCATATCCTCTCCCTCATGCAGAATGTGCGGCGCCGGTGCATTTGGCTCTGTGAATATGGCCTCTGCCTAAGGAGACTGCAGCGTGCACTGGATGTGCGGGAATCAACCCGCTCTTACCTGCAGACATGGGCAGCGGGTGAAGCTGCCGCTTGGGGAGGCTAGATCCCCAGCCCACCTCTTCTGCCTGTGGCCCCGTCCCCACTCTGCCCAGGCCCCGCCCTCTCCCCACTGTCTCCCTCCTCCTCTTCCCTCCCCCTCCCTGATCACCCCCTTCCAGCCAAATCCCTGAACCCAAATGACACAAATGACATTTGAAAAAAACTCTTCCGCAATTTCTTTCTAAAGAAAATGGAGCATGTTTCCCACTGCATGCCAGAAGGTGAAGATTGGACATGCAGAAGGTACCTAATTAAAAGCACTAAACTTGGGAATAAAAATGGCAGTCATGGGTTTTTTGATATACCCTGAAGTTTGTCAGAGATTTATTTGCAAAAACTTTGTAGTAAGGGCAAGACAGCTGTCCTGCTGAATACAACATTAAATATTATGGAATACATGATGCAGCTCTTCTCTGTTTTACATTTTCTTAATCAGTATTTCTAAGGTGATTTTATATTTTAAATGTACTCTTAAGCCTTCATAAAGTAATCATTCCAGATTACTACATATTTAACTCACTGAATATTATTAACTACAAAAGATAGATTTTAAGTGATTATAAGTCAAAGCACAACAAGTCAGATTTGGTCAAATGAAATTAAAGCAAAATGCATTCTAAGCTGATTTTAACACTTTCAGTACCCTTACAAACTTAGATGCTTCTCACCACAGGCTGGCTGGTTGCCCTTCAACCAGGCTCTCCCCTTTGATCAGCGCTTCAGTCGCTTGGTAGTGGTGTCTGTAGATGGAGGTGGAAGAGAGAGGAAGAGCATGGCAAATGTCACTCCCTTTTATCATGTTCTTTCTTCCCCCTTTGCTTTGCCCGTCCCCCCCCCCCCCCAGAGTCAGGTGAGCATTACCTCATCATAGTCCCAAACTGACCAACGGAAGGTGGGGGTGACTCACTCGAGAGTCCAACAGATCCTTTGTTGCTGCCTAAGCCAGTGTCCTTTGTTCCTGTGAGGCTGGGCTGGATTTGTCCCCTACATGCCCTGATGAGGTGTGAACTGCCCCTCTGCTCCTGGAGAGTTTTGCCTGGGCTTCTTTTAAGCCATGAAGACACATTTTCAGCCTCATAACTAAATACATGAAATTACAACCTATAAAATTACTATAACAATAATGCTCAGTGCATCATGAGCCTTCTGAAGACACCCGACATGATAAACTTTGCATTGGATACCACACGATCCTGCTATAAGGATGAACATGGGGGTGCAGGGTGTTCCCCCGAGGTACAGAGTGTCACAATGGAAAAGGTAAACTTATTGTACATACCATCAGTATCAACTTCTAATGGAAAATAGCAAAATTGCAAAACAAGCAATCACTTAAGCTGAGCAATAAGCATTGTGTTCACACTAAGTGAAGTTATGGACCCAAAGAAAATAAATGCCACCCAGCCCCTCCATATACAAGGTAATGTATTATATTTTCCCATGGTGAGATCTCTTTTGGTGAGATCTCTCTTTCTCTCTCACCACATTTTTCTGAAAGAGAAAGCACCTCTGGGACAACGAGGTAGATCCCTCATCCATGCTGTGGAAAATACAGAACTGCTTTTCGGAGCATGGATCCACCTTCAACCTCACACTGAGCTGAATGGCCCTCTGCTGCTGTACCTCCTGCTATAAACCATTACAAGTGAGCTCTTATTTTGCACATTCTGCACTGCTGAATAACAGAATGGATAAACACCTGGAAAATGACTATCATACCCATTGATCTTAATTTATAATTGTGCTGATCCCTGATTCATGCCATGTAAACATAATCTCCCACTAGGCACATTTTGCATTTCCATTTTTTCCATCAAGCCCAATTTCTTTTCACTTACCCAGTATAAGAAATGGTGCATTTGCTACAGTCATGTCAAATGATACCCCACAGAACAGCAACAGTCCAAAGCTGCTAAGCACAGCTAACCCAGAAGACAGCACTCCACATGCTGCAACCCACAGTTTATTTCGTACACAGTCAACCCTGGAAAATTGTGTAAAAAGCATCTTGTTTAGATTTTAAATGCTGTATTTTTATATTATATAATTATATTATATTATAAATAATATAAAATATGCAATGGCATGCAAAATCCTTACAATACATAAATTATAATTATCATGTTTTGTAAAAGCAACTTTGGTTACATGAGTCTCATTAATACTTTAATGAGAGCATCAGGTATTAACATTTTAAAGTCACAGCATGGGCCAAATCAGTCCTTCAGTTTAAACTGCACAACCAGTGACTCAGTGTAGCTGCATGAGTTTAACTGACAGCAGAATTGTTGTAGCTCTCTATTCCCCCATCATACAACAATGAGTAAAAAGAAAGTATTATGATGCCACCTATTGGGAAGCAAAGATTTGTGAAACTCTGCCCTGATTATGTAAACCTCAGTTTTCTTTGACTCCTAGGCTCCTTGACTGAGAAGTGTGGAGTCCTTTCTCCTGTTCTCTCCTTCCTTCTGCCTCTCTCTCACTAACTTGCAAAACACTAAGGAAAAAGAGAAGATAAGACAAAGGAAAGGAAATGACCAGAATCAAGAAACCTGAGGGCTCTCTTCCAAACTGGAGAGAGAGGATGAAAGGCAGTGCTCTGAGCTCTGCTGCTGAGCGCCTCTGTTTTGTGGGGAGGGAAAGGCTCAACTGGGGCAGCCATTCAATTGGACATTATGACGCCCACCTCTAAGGTGGATTCCAGCATGTCTTGTCTTTGCCTCTCCTATGAGTAACAGGTGGGCTCCCCTGATAGGAGTACATGTGGCGGCAGCACAGTGCCTGTCTGACAGATTGATATGAGCACTCTGCCTGGGCCTGAAGTCCAGCTTCACAGCTTACACAGCTCTGTGATAGCTCCTCTACCCTCCACAGAGTTTAGGGGTCTCCCAGTTGGTCCCAGTGCTGGTGAGTCCAAATTTAACAAACTTTATCAGTAGGTACAGTAACTCCTCACTTAACGTCACAGTTATGTTCCTGAAAAATGCGACTAAGCGAAACGATGTTAAGCTAATCCAATTTCCCCAAAAGAATTAATGTAAATGGGGAGGGGAGGGGGTCAGGTTCCAGGGTATCTTTTTTGCCAGACAAAAGACTATATATTTTTTTATATAAATTTTATACCAATAAAATAGAAATCAGCAGGTTCTTATTAAAGGGAATAAGGCAAAATGCCACATTTATTGTGAATACAGAAAAAATCATAGTAAGCAGTTAATTATAGCTATAACATTCCATTCAATTTCATATTTATTCACACATTCATTCGTACACACACACAGAGGTTCTGCAAGGTTGTTATGATAGTTACCAGCCTTAGAGTTGCTTGTGCCAAGCCACTGGCCAGGTGGCCTGGACACAAGGAGGGAGCAGGGCCTTGTTAGATGCACATCTGATGCTCCTGGAAGTTGGTTTGCAGAATCAGACCCCAAAGTTCTCAGTTTCTAGAGTCCATTTTTATAAGAATTTATTCCTATGCCAGTTTATGGGAATTGCTTCATCATGCTGTTGCTGAATCAATCAGCAGATGGCACATTCCTAACGGCTCTGTGCTGCCAGATGTTATCTTGTTCTTCGGTTCTCCCATCCTTGAGGCTGTTGAGTGGATTCCAGTCTGCCCTCTGGGGGTCATCTGGTTGTCTCCACTCTGCGCATTCTTTGGCCGATCAATACTAAACTCCTAGGCTGGCACCTCCCTGATCGTTCATTTATTTTCCACACCAAGCATCCATCCACATACATCCTCTATCTGTATTTTAATCACAATTGTTAACAAAGCGAGAGAAATATAACAAAAGGGCGGGGAGTCTCTGTGTGCTGTTTCTGTTGTTACAAAGTATCGCTTTGAGAAGAGACTGTCTTAGGATGCACTAACACAATTAGCAGCTTGCAAGTTTCACACAGAGAGGGAGAGAAACAGTAAAAACAAGAGACCAAAAACCAAGAGACCTCTTAATTAGTAATACCTTGGAATTTAAACTACGGGGAATCAAACTCATTTGTGATTTTAAGACAGAACTTCTTTAATATGATCCAACATATACACACACACGAACACATATACACAGTATAAGTTTTAAACAAACAATGTAATGTTGTACACAGCAATGATGATTGTGAAGCTTGGTTGAGGTGGTGAAGTCAGAGAGTGGAAGAGGGTGGGATATTTCCCAGGGATATGCCTTACTACTAAATGATGAACTAGCACTTGGCTGAGCCCTCAAGGGTTAACACATTGTTGTTAAAGTAGCCTCACACTCTACAAGGCAGCATGAATGGAGGCAGGGAAGACAGCATGGCAGAGAGAGACAGAGACATACACCGTGTGTGTGTCTGAGAGAGAGACACGCATTGCCCCTTTAAGTACGCTGACCCCACTCTAAGTACACTGCCCTTTTAAGTAGGTCCTCAAGTTGAGACAGCAGCTGCTGCCAGCAAGCTCCCTCCGTTCAGACTCCAGGGAGCAGCTCCAAGGCAGAGGGCAGGAGCAGCCCACGGCAGTGTGGGGAGGGACAGCTGAACTGCTGGCAATCGATAGCCTGCTGCGTGGCTGCAGCACAGGGAACTTAGGGGAGCGGGGAGCTGATGGGGGGCTGCCGGTCCAACCTGGTTCCAAGGCCCCACCAGCTAGCTCCAACGGACTGCTCTTTCTGCAAGCAGTGGACAAAGCAGGCGGCTGGCAAACAACGTTTTAAGGGACCATTGCGCAACTTTAAATGAGCATGTTCTCTAATTGATCAGCAATGTAAGAACAAAACAACATTAACTGGGACGACTTTAAGTGAGGAGTTACTGTAATAATTTTTCTTTTGGCCTCATTGTTTAATACATTGCTTGGAAAAGGAAACTATGCGAAGTTATGCTGGGAATGTATCTCTCAGTCTGGTGTGAAATAAATTATTTTAGTGCATCTGTGTCCTTCATAAATGAAAACACAGGGCTTGATGTGGCAAGGTCCTCAGGACCGCGAATCCTCTCGCTAAATTCAGCAGGAGTAAAGAAAACTCCATCTCTAGCTACAGAACCCCTATATGCTATGCCCATCAAGGCAGTATCTAAGCATCTTGCAAGGGATGCTCACTGCCTTACAGAATCAACCTCTCTAGCAGATGCTATGAAAATGTCCTGCTGATCATTTACACATGACTGGTGCATGGCTATGTGAACCGTTTCTTTAAAGCTGTCACAGAAAACCAGGCAGGAAAGGGTTGGGAAAAGTTGTAGATAGAAACTCTACAGTGAAGCAGAGAGGGAAAGAGTCGCTTTAGTGCTAATATTGTTTTCCTTATTCGAATCAAGTTTTTTCTGCTTAGGGGACAGCATCTTCTTCTGTGAGTCCTTCCATTTGTCACACGACATAGTGTCAGACATTGACTAATTTTGGACATAAGAGGAAAAGAAAATGCCAAAGTTCCTTCTCTCTACAAGTCTTTCAGTCTGGCACATACATGGAATGGCCTGAGTGGAAGGAGCACATTACAAAATTGTAAGCCCTAATGATGCTTGCCACAGGGAACAGTAATGCCCAGGGAAGTTCACTAGGAATGAAGCTGTAAATGTCTATAACTGGATTAAAAATTCCCTGACAGCTCACAAAATGTAATTGCAAATAGGAACTCATCATCAAGCAAGTGTGTGTCTAGTGGGGTCCCAATGCGATCAGTTCCTGGCTCTGCACTATTTAACATTTTTATAACGACATGGAAGAAAACATAAAATCATCACTGATTAAGCTTTCAGATGACACAAAGATTGATGGAGCGGACAAGTCACTGATAAGGAGCAATCTGGATCTTTTGGTAAGCTGGCTAGCAAACAATATGCATTTTAATAAGGCCAAAAGTTTATGCTTTAAGTTGTAAAGTTAAAAGTAAAGTTATACTTTTAGGAACAAAGACTGTAGGCCCTTCTTACAGGATGTGGGATTCTGTTCTGGGAAACAGTGACTCTGAAAAAGTCTTGGGGGGTCATAGTGGATAATCAGCTGAACACAAGTTATCAGTGCAACACTGTGGCCAAAAGGGCTAATGCGATCCTTGGATGTAGACATAGGGGAATATTGAGCAGAAGTAGACTCAATGGGCACCGACTCCATGGGTGCACCAGGGCTCCAGGGCTGGAGCATCCACGGGAAAAAAATAGGTGTTCAATGGCGTGCAGAAGGCACTGAGGGAGGAGGGGGAGGAGTGAGGGTGGGAAGAGGCGGGGCAGGGACAGAGTGGGGATGGGGACCTGGGGAAAGGGGTGGAGTGGGGGTGAGGCCTGGGCAGAGCGAGGGTCCAGCACCCCTGGGGAAATCCCAAAGTCGGCGCCTCTGAGGGACGTTATATTACTTCTATATTTGGCACTGATGTGACTGCTACTGGAATACTCTGTCCAGTTCTGGATGCTGATAAATTGTAGAGGGTTCAGAGAACATCCACAAGAATGATTAAACAATTGAAAAATACACCTTATACGGACAGACTCAAGGAGTTCAATCTGTTTACCTTTACAAAGCGAACGTTAAGGAGTGATCTGATCAGTATACAAAAAAACAAGATAGCAAAAATGTGATAATGGGCTCTTTATACTAGCAGAAAAAGGCATAACAAGATCCAATGGCTGGATGAAGTTAAACAAATTCACACTAGAAATAAGGTACATATTTTTAACTGTGGCTGTAATCAACCATTGGAACAACATACCAAGGGCTGTGGTGCATTCTCCATCACTGGCAATTTTTAAATCAAGGCTGTTTTCTAAAACAAATAGTCTAAAGCGTTTGAAGCACTTGGAGGAGAGAAAGGTGATCAGAAACAGTCAACATGGATTCCCCAAGAGCAAGTCATGCCTGACCAACCGGGTTGCCTTCTATGATGAGTAACTGGCTCTGTGGATATGGGGAAAGCAGTGGATGTGATCTACTTTGATTTTAGCAAAAAAATTGATACAGTCTCCCAAAGTATGCTTGCCAGCAAGTTAAAGAAGTATGGATTGGATGAATGGACTATAAGGTGGACAGAAAGCTGGCTAGATCATCAGGATCAACGGGTAGTGATCAATGGGCCAATGTCTAGTTAGCAGCCGGTATCAAGCGGAGTGCCTCAGGGGTTGGTCCTGGGGCTGGTTTTGTTCAGCATCTTCATTAATGATCTGGATGATGGGATGGATTGCACCCTCAGCAAGTTCGCGGATGAAACTAAACTGGGGGGAAAGGTAGATACACTGGAGGGTAGGTATAGGTCCAGAGTGACCCTGATGAGGTTCAATAAGGACAAGTGTAGAGTCCTGCACTTAGGACGGAAGACTCCCATGCACTGCTACAGGCTGGGGACCAACTGGCTAAGCAGCAGTTCTGCAGAAAAGGACCTGGGGATTATAGTGGACAAGACTTTGGATATGAGTCAACAGTGTGCCCTTGTTGCCAAGACTAACGGAATATTGGGCTGCATTAGTAGGAGTATTGCCAGCAGATTGATACTAAACTGGGAGGAGTGGTAGATACGCTGGAGGGGAGGGATAGGATACAGAAGGACCTAGACAAATTGGAGGATTGGGCCAAAAGAAATCTGATGAGGTTCAATAAGGATAAGTGCAGGGTCCTGCACTTAGGACGGAAGAACCCAATGCACCGCTACAGACTAGGGACCGAATGGCTAGGCAGCAGTTCTGCGGAAAAGGACCTAGGGGTGACAGTGGACGAGAAGATGGATATGAGTCAGCAGTGTGCCCTTGTTGCCAAGAAGGCCAATGGCATTTTGGGATGTATAAGTAGGGGCATAGCGAGCAGATCGAGGGACGTGATCGTTCCCCTCTATTCGACACTGGTGAGGCCTCATCTGGAGTACTGTGTCCAGTTTTGGGCCCCACACTACAAGAAGGATGTGGATAAATTGGAAAGAGTCCAGCGAAGGGCAACAAAAATGATTAGGGGTCTAGAGCACATGACTTATGAGGAGAGGCTGAGGGAGCTGGGATTGTTTAGTCTGCAGAAGAGAAGAATGAGGGGGGATTTGATAGCTGCTTTCAACTACCTGAAAGGGGGTTCCAAAGAGGATGGCTCTAGACTGTTCTCAATGGTAGCAGATGACAGAACGAGGAGTAATGGTCTCAAGTTGCAATGGGGGAGGTTTAGATTGGATATTAGGAAAAACTTTTTCACTAAGAGGGTGGTGAAACACTGGAATGCGTTACCTAGGGAGGTGGTAGAATCTCCTTCCTTAGAGGTTTTTAAGGTCAGGCTTGACAAAGCCCTGGCTGGGATGATTTAACTGGGACTTGGTCCTGCTTTGAGCAGGGGGTTGGACTAGATGACCTTCTGGGGTCCCTTCCAACCCTGATATTCTATGATTCTATGATTCTAAGTGATTATTCCCCTCTATTCAGCATTGGTGAGGCCACATCTGGAGTACTGCATCCAGTTTTGGGCCCCCCACTACAGAAAGGATGTGAACAAATTGGAGAGAGTCCAGCAGAGGGCAACAAAAATGATTAGGGGGCTGGGGCACATGACTTATGAGGAGAGGCTGAGGGAACTGGGCTTAGTCAGTCTGCAGAAGAGAAGAGTGAGGGGAGATTTGATAGGAGCCTTCAATTACCTGAAGGGGGGTTCCAAAGAGGATGGAGCTAGGCTGTTCTCAGTGGTGGCAGATGACAGAACAAGGAGCAATGGCCTCAAGTTGCAGTGGGGGAGGTCTAGGTTGGATATTAGGAAACACTATTTCACAAGGAGGGTGGTGAAGCACTGGAATGGGTTACGTAGAGAAGTGCTGGAATCTCCATCCTTAGAGGTTTTTAAGGCCCGGCTTGACAAAGCCCTGGCTGGGATGATTTACTTGGGGTTGGTCCTGCTTTGAGCAGGGGGTTGGACTAGATGACCTCCTGAGGTCTCTTCCAACGCTAATCTTCTATGATTCAAATAGGAATTAATAGAGTGATGTTCTATGGCTTGTGTTAGGTAGAAGAGCAGACTAGATTAGAAGATCACGCCGGTCCCATCTGGCTTTATAATCTAATGTGTGGTTTGGCTTCACTGAGGAAAGAGATAAGAATAACTATAACATAATTCTTAAAAGGACTGATGAGAAGTCAGTTAAAAAAAGGAATAGATTTTACACAAATGGGCATGCTCTTACCAAGGAGAAAGCATGGAAACCTTCATGAGGGCCCTCTATGTATAAGCAGAGAATTGTGACTTTGGTGTCACCAAGGATAAACACAGAAGAGATCATCTAGCAGTTTGGATTTTAGACAGAAATTTTCAGAAAAATACAGTTAATGCCTGAGTTATTTTTAGGACAAGCACCGCAAGTGTCATGATACTCTAATCTAAGGAAAATACAAGTCATTCAAGAAGAGAGTGGTGGAAGTACAAGAAGTGGCAAAGAAATAATTCCTGTAGGAAAAAGCAGTACCATTTAAAAATGCATCTTAAAAGCATGGAGTTCTCTGGCTTAAACTGTAGCAGTGTCTCATGGGAGAACACTGGACAGATGAAGTCTCCCCTCACAGTGGAAGCATATGTAGTAAAAGTAGGACTGTCAAGTGATTAAAAAAAATTAATCACGATTAATTGCACAATTAATTGTGCTGTTAAACAATAATAAAATACCATTTATTTGAATATTTTTGGATGTTTTCTACATTTTCAAATATATTGCTTTCAATTACAACACAGAATACAAAGTGTACAGTGCTCACTTCATGTTTATTTTTGATGACAAATATTTGCACTGTGAAAAAACAAAAGAAATAGTGTTTTTCAATTTACCTAATACAAGTACTGTAGTGCAATCTCTTTATCATGAAAGTTGAACTTACAAATGTAGGATTATGTACAAAATAATAACTGCATTCAAAAATAAAACCATGTAAAACTTTAGAGCCAACAAGTCCACTCAGTTCTACTTATTGTTCCGCCAATCTCTCAGACAAACAGGATTGTTTACAAATTTTCAGGAGACAATGCTGCCTGCTTCTTGTTTACAATGCCACCTGAAAGTGAGAACAGGCATTCGCATGGCACTGTTGTAGCTGGCGTCACAAGATGCCAGATGCGCTAAATATTCATATGTCTCTTGATGCTTCAACCACCATTCCAGAGGACATGCGTCCATGCTGATGACGGGTTCTGCTTGATAACGCATTATTTTTTGTAAGCTTTGTGCCAATCAGAGTTGGCAGCAACAGGGGCCAGGTTTAGTATCAAGGGGTTCCTTTTCAACAATACAACACAAAACCGGCTTGAGCCCGCAACCAGTGACCTGGGACAATTACAACCCACCTCCTGGGCATCTCTAAGAGGCAATACTTCCCCTCTCGCAAGCACAGAGTCTGAGTGTAGCAAAAAACTTTTATGAAAAGGAGGGAAATAACTCAGCATTAATTTGGGAAAACATAAACCATGAGCAAAAGACCCACCACCAAGTAAGTTGGGCAGTGTCCTTTTCCCCTACAGTTCTTAAGTCCAGCAACCCCAAAGTCCCTTAAGCGTGCCTGTCCCTTCTCTGCACTGCACTCACAGTTGCTGTCCTTGATCAGTGCAGACCCAAACTTCAGAGGTGCATCTGCAGAGTTCACCTCCCACCCTGGGTACAAGGGGCGAGGTGTTAAGGAGGCACCTTACTCGCTCCATTGCTCGGGCACTCACTTGGTACCCCTCTCTGCCAGCTGCCCTGCCGTCTGATTGCCGCACCTCTCTGCGAGGCTCTGCTCTGGCCCTCTCCACCAGCCGCCCTGCTGGCCACTCGCCAAGATGTTTTCTGGGCCCAACACTTAACACAGTTCTCAGTGATTTCAGCTCTCAGTGATTTCAGCTGTTAGTGTGGGAGCCTCACTGCTGGGGCACACTAAGCAGTCTCTTGCATCAGAGACACTGTACCAAAACAGGTCTAATACTTAGACCTACTTATCAGTGATTTCAGCTCTGCAGCATGTAACAAGACTCTCAATTGCTTCTAAATTAGCTCTTTTATTACACAGTGGAGAGAGGAAGAGTCAAATGGTGTCTAAGGTCCCTGAGCAACACGCACACCACCTGTTACAAGTATCTATCCCCACCCTCTCTCCACTCACTGGGAGTTGGAACTCATGTCCCCTGCCTTGCTTTAGTTGAGGGTAAGTCCCCCAATCAGGATCTGCCAGGTACAGTTCTGCTGCCCTCGATTCACACAACAAGGAAAACAACCCTTTATTACTCCTGCCCCAATAACAAGAAGACGGGGATCCAACACCAGCCAAATGTGATCATTTGGGCAAGCAATCCCATCATGCTGAACACCTAGGCAGGATGAGTGTGCCCATGCAAACGAGATCAGCTCCTGAAGTCCTCTTCTACAGCTCATCACTAGATGTCAGGGGAGAGCACATTCAGACTCTCCTTACATTTTTAACGAGCATCATCAGCATGGAAGCATGTCCTCTGGAATGGTGGCTGAAGCACAAAGGGGAATACAAATGTTTAGCATATCTGGCACGTAAATATCTTGCAACACTGGCTACAAAAGTGCCATGTGAATGCCTATTCTCACTTTCAGGTGACATTGTAAATAAGAAGCAGGCAGCATTATCTCCTGTAAATGTAAAAAACTTGTTTGTCTTAGCGATTGGCTGAACAAGAAGTAGGACTGAGTGGACTTGTAGAATTTAAAGTTTTACATTGTTTTGTTTTTGAGTGAAATTTTGTTACAAAAAAATCTACATTTGTAAGTTTCACTTTCATGATAAAGAAATTGCACTACAGTACTTGTAAGCAATGAATTGAAAAACAGTATTTATTTTGTTTTTACAGTGCAAATATTTGTAATAAAAATAATAATATAAAGAGAGCACTGTACACTTTGTTTTCTGTGTGGTAATAGAAATCAATATATTTGAAAATGTAGAAAAACATCAAAAATATTTCATAAATTTCAATTGTTATTCTATTGTTTAACAGTGCTATTAATCATGATTAATTTTTTTAATTGCAATTAATTTTTTTGAGTTAATCGTGTGCGTTAACTGCGATTAATCAACAGCCCTAAGAAAAAGTAATAAAGGATATGGGAATGTGTCTACGGAAGCAAAGAAATCCGGGAAATATCCTAAGCAAGAGTGAGTGCCTATTTTCTGCAATGTCTGTTCAAAGACAGCATTCATGAACAGGTTTTTGATCTCAAGATTTACAATATTATTGTTAAATTTAAAATTGATTCAGGAGCAGAGGAAACCTTTATTTGTAATGAGACTTTAACAAGATAAGTTCTACTCTGAAGTTGGACCAGCAGAAGTTACTGTGCTCAACAGCCCTACGTGATAAATAAGTTGATGAGTCAGTTCAAAGTCTGTACTAGCTGTAACAATCAAGGAGTATGTGTTTGATCTGTTTGTCATTAGTGGAGTTATTGCAAGTAGCCTCATGGACAAACCATAATCCATGGAGATGGTTCTCACAAAATGCTGGAAAAATCAGTGTGGTGATCCAGTATAAAGCAGGACCTTAATCACAAGGTGGAATCATATAAATCTTAGAGAAAGACACAGCTAATTGTTGTCATTGAGACCCTACATGGTTGAGACTGTTCAAGATACCCATTCAGAAGTAATAGGAGGCATTTTAGCTGGTTCCTAACCGAAATGACTTCTTGTGTGACTGTAAAATGGTACTCACACCACAGTCTTAGAGCAAGGAGATAATCCTGTTGAGACGTGTCAATCCTAAAATGCCTCACACGTATTTCTTACTGTAAATTTTTCAACAGGTGAGCGATGGTTCTTCAGAGGACCAGACACAGATTCTGTGGAGCTTCTGGACACAGATGCCTCCCGTCAGAGGAGTCACTAGTGCGTGAACTGGTCTGTAGATTACGTGAACTGTAAAATTAAAGAAATTAGTGGTAATTTATGTGTGCAGAGTGTATTAAATGTCATATTGGGATATGCACTGCAGTGCCTCTGTTTAACCCAGGAACAGTTAGCTTTACGGTTGCCAACTTTCTAACTGCTGATAACTGAACACACCCTTGTCCTGCACTGGCCCTTCCCTAAGGCCTTTCTCCTTCCCCACCCCTTCCCATCCCTGAGGTCTCATCCCCCATTCACTTCTCTCCCCACTCCCTCCGTTGCTCACTCTTCACTGCTCACTCACTTCCCCCTCTCCCAGGACTCACCTGTTGCCTGCAGAGCCAGGCTGGAAGGAGCTGACATGGAGCCTGCCCACCTGCCCATGGGGGCACAGCGGTCAGGCTCTTGCTCAGAAAAGGAGCAGAGTTAGCACCAGGGGTAGTTAATTATTTTTTGTCAAGGTACACGTGACTTGGTCAAGGTATAGTCAAGTTCCAGATGTCAGAAAAAAAATAACGATAATAAGTAAGTAAAAAGATTTCGGGATCCATTCAGAAGTGTCTGGAAGTCTGGATTTGGCCCGCAGTCTGCCTCTTCACTACCCCTGGTTAGCACACTAGCAGCCTTTTAACACTCTCCTTTCCCATTCCTTCTCTTTCAGTGTACAACTGTATTGAGCTTTACCTGATTTCACTTAATCTCCCCATTGATTTATAATTAAATTAGAGCCTGGTAACATAGTATACAGGAAAATGATGGTGAGTTTTTATTGTTTGAGCTGATCTGATCTGTGCAATAGTATTTGCATAAACCCTTACACAGGCCACAGAATCTCACTCAGGGATTCCTGCATCCTACCTAGCAACTGGTGCTTGATCTGAGTATGTCTGTTGGAAGGAGATACCCCCCACCGCCTCAGTCTGGATTTAAAGACTCCAGGTGATGGAGAAGTCACCATGTCCCTAGGTAAATTATTCCAATAGTTAATGAATCTCACTGTTAAAAATCTGAACCCTTTTTCTCGCCTGAATGGATCTCATCCTGCCTGTTTGATTTCAGTGATTCACATTTGGCAAGTGTTATATAAACAGTGAAAGGAGAGCTTCTCAGGGATCCCCCAAACAGCCACCAACTGAGCGGCATTCCAGCCATTGTGGAGTCCATTTGTGCAATACCATAGCGGTGGGTGCACAGTGCCTTAGAAAAATAAATGGGTAGTGCCAGCCCCAGGAGCTTGCACTGCCTGCACCCTTTGGGGGCGATGCCAGTTTGGCTGTTGATGCTGAAAGGGAAGCAGGGTTAGGGTCTGATTTACTGGTAAAACCAACAAAAACTTCCAACCCCAATTCTCTGTGTGGCTCTCTGAGTCCCATGCGAAGGGGAGCGGGAGAAGCAGGTGCTAACAAAAAGCAGGTACAGTGTCTAAGCATAAGTAAAGCTGGCTGGTGTGGCTGGTCTGTGACCCTCGCAAGCCCACAGCCATGGGAACCTCTCCGTGCATTGGGAGAACCCACACAGGTAAAGGAGAAGCTCAGCGTTCATGGTAAAAGCCAAGTTTCTAGCCCATGGCTTTCTGGGAAGCCTGGACATGGTGAACCCACAGCTAGGGCTGAGCTATTGTCATTAATGTCTCCTAAGCATCACAGGGTTCTCCTGGTAGGGAGTAAGTTCTGGGGCCATGTGTTGGGGGAAGGAATTTTTGGGGTCTTCTCTTCTGTGCCCCACAACCAGCTCTTCCCTGCACCAGATACAGTCCAGCTCCCCCTCTCTCTCTGACCCTCATGCCGCCCAACTTCCCCTGCCTGCCCCCCTCTGTTCTCCACTGCCAGTCCTGGCCCCAGCCAGCCCTGCTGGCTCCACCCCCAGGGTGCCTGGGAGGGAGCTTGCCCTCGCCTCCTGCAGTGGACAGACTGTATGGACCAGGCACCCCTGCCTCAGGTTCCTGGCCAATGGGAGCTGTGGAGCAGGTGCTCAGCGCAGGGGCAGTGTGCAGAGCCCCCGTGGCCATCCCTCTGCGTAGGAGCCGAAGACACATGCTGGCTTCTTCCGGGAGCTGTGCAGAGCAGGGCAGGGAGCCTGTGAGCCCCGTTGCACAGCCAACCGGACTTTTAACGGCCTGGTCAGTACTGCTGACCGAAGCCGTGAGGGTCCTTTTTGACTGGGTGTTCCCGTCGAAAACTGGATATCTGGCAACCCTATGCTCTAACAAGGGCCCCTGGGTGCTTGTGCATGAAGTATATATGCTGTTGGGGCATCTGGGTCTTTGCAAAGAAGCCCCGAAAACCCTATTAAATCATACCATCTCCTGCTTCAGCTGTGTCTTTTAATTTTCCCCCAGGCCTTCTGCATTAGGACTTTAGTGATCATGACATCTGTTTTCAGCAATGTCTCAGGTCTCTCATCTACGGGTTCATATTTTTTAATGCTGTAAAGCATCTGCAGTTACAGTTTGCATAAAAGTGTCATATATAAAAAACAAAAAATAATTCTCTAGGGTCTCTAGACAAGGTAATAATAAACAAAATTGTAATTGCTACTTTGTAGCAGTGTCTGTAAAGTATCTCCAAGTACATAACCAAGCAAAGTTTTTGTTAATCTTATTTATTATTTCTGATAGTCCTTTGGATGGGGAAGATATCATCTCATAAAGCAGGCACGTGTTTCTGAATGACAAATGCTTGCCTGTGCAAAAGCATAATAACAAAGAATGGCTGCCTAAAACACTTTCACTCAGTGGTTTAAATCAGTTATTAATATTCCCCTAAAACTCAGGACAGTTCTTATCTCCATGTCCTGTTCCCTATGTTTGTGGTTTTTCTTTTTACGTTTTTTTTTATCATTGTAAAACCCATTACATGTGGGGGGGGGGGGGGTTAAGTGTATCCCGGGCCTTTTAAAGCTTTCTTTACAATTTACTTATCTTTTTTTATTCTGGTCAATTCATTTTGGCAAAACTTTAAAAAGCAAGATGGTGTATTTTTTGTTGTTTTTTCATGTTAGCAAAAGAATTCCTGGGACATCTTTTATGGCCTGTGGTCTTACTGAGGGTTTGTGTTTTTAACCCTGGGATGTCAGACTTTATCTTTGTCTTAGAAGAGGGGCCTCTCGTTGTAAAAGTTGTATAATTTCTTTAAAGAATTTTTTCATGTTAGGAAAAGAATTAAGAAAAGGCTTTGTTTTTTCAGGGTCAGTGTTTATCTTACATACTGGGGCAGGAGCACCATTTGGGGGGGGCAGAGGGGTTCTAGTCCCTGTTCCCCCCACCCCCCCTGCCCCCAATTTTGTACCTGAGGTCTGTTCACAGAGCACACTCTAGTCCCAGACGGTGCTCTTAACTGCAATACAGCTTGAGTGTGATCTGTGAGGAGTTCTGTGCTGCTCCCAGCTTCAGCCTTTGGGGCAGGGAGTTTGTTTATAAACAGAGGCAGGGTGATTAAGATAACAAAAGGTTTGTCATTAAATTACATTAAGGATGGTTAGATAATCCTGAAAGCATTGCCAGGCACTCCAGTTAGAAGATAGGAAACAAAGGGTAGGGATAAATGGTGAGACTGGAGAGAGGTAAATAGTGGTTTTCCCGGGGCAGAGGGGGTCTGTACTGGGACCTGTGCTGTTGAACATAGCTATAAATGATCTGGAAAAGGGATAAAGAGTGAGATGACAAAATTTGCAGATCACACAAAATTAGTCAAGATAGCTTTAGACTTAACTGACTGCAAAGAGTTACAAAGGGATCTCAAAAAACTGGGTGACTGGGCAACACAATGGCAGATGAAATTCAGTGTTGATAAATGCAAAGTAATGCACATGGCAAAATACAGTCCCAACTATACATACAGAATGATGGGGTCTAAATTAGCTGTTACCCATTGTTAGGGGGCTTATTCCTTCACCCACTTACTTCCCTGGTCCTTCTCGCATGAACAGAGAGCAACAATACCCGAAGTCCAAAGGTGCAAACAATTCAATGTTTATTGGGGTGAACTTCCAGCAAGCATGATTCCAGTTTCCTTCCTTAGTGTCCCCCTTCCCAGCTCTGACACCACCAAGACTTACCTGTGTCCCTGCTCCCATTCCTCCCCTTAGCCAAACATGATTCCAATTTCCCCACCCCCATTCCCTGTTCCCATTTCCCCCTTTAGCAAAACATGATTCCAATTTCCCCACCCCCATTCCCTGTTCCCATTTCCCCCCCCCCACACTCCCCCCCCCACTTCCTGATTGACTGCAGACTATATAGTAAAACTTGAGTTCTGCTTAACTATACCTTAACCAATCATTTTACTGAAATTTAACTAACCAATCCTAACATATTGGAACATTATGATTTAACCAATTATATCCCACCACCTTAATTAGTTTACACCTAGCAAAATTAATTATACAGCAGACAGAAACAATCACAGAACCAGACAGAGATTATACAGACAAACAATGGGGAAATGGGGACTACAGTGATAGAACAAACACAGAAATGAGGATTTCACATCCCACGTATTGATAAGTGAGTTCTTGCCAGACAGGATGCTATCAAACTAAGTTTCCTTTTACATTTTCTAGGCACTCCCCTTTCTCTGGAGGTGATAGGCAGTATCAGGACAGGATTGTATTCCTAACAGCCCAATAGCACCTTCTTTCAATGTGACTAGTTTGGAATGTGAGGAGGTGACCGGTCGCTTCCCAGCTTATGGCTGCCTCTGTTGCTTATCATAGAATCATAGAATATCAGGGATGGAAGGTTTGCCAAAGGCCTTAGCCTAAGCACAGGGCCTCAGACTGTCACAGGAAGAGAAGGACCTTACACTGGCAGACAGTGATTTTGATTCTCTCTTTTATACCTCTAACTAGCCAAGTGATAAGAATACACCTAAATTCTTAGTGTATAGGCCTTTACAGGCAGGCCTGAATATCTATATCCTAACACCCGTCAAGAAAGAGATTCTGGAGTCATTGTGGATAGTTCTCTGAAAACATCCACTCAATGTGCAGTGGCAATCAAAAAAGCTAATAGAGTGTTGGGAACCATTAAGAAAGGGATGGATAATAAGACAGAAAATATCATATAGCCTTTATATAAATCCATGGTATGCCCACATATTGAAAACTGCGTGCAGATGTGGTCGCCCCTCTCAAAAAAATATACTGGATTTGAAAAAGATTCAGAAAGGAGCAACAAAAATGATTGGGATAGGAAACAGCTTCCGAATGAGGAGAGATTAATAAAACTGGGATTTTTCAGCTTGGAAAAGAGACAACTAAAGGGGGTATGATAGGGGTCTATAAAATCATGAATGGCGTGGAGAAATTGAATAAGGAAATGCTATTTACTCCTTCTCATAACACAAGAAGTAGGGATCACCAATGAAATTAATAGGCAACAGGTTTAAAACCAATAAAAGGAATTATTTCTTCACACAACACATAGTCAATCTGTGGAATGCTTTGCCAGAGGGTGTTGTGAAGGCCAAGACTATAACAGGGTTCAAAAAAGAACTAGATACATTCATGGAAGATAGGTCCATCAATGGCTATTTTCTCAAAAAATACACCAGCTTGCTTTTTGAAGTTTTGCCTAAAGGAAAATTTCTGTAAAGAAATTATACAAAACACACACACGCAGAGGCTAACTGAAAAAGAAAAACCAGCTTATGTGAAAGAGTTAACACTTTTCTTTTTTTACACCAGAGATAAGGAGTCTTTTTCCCCACCACACAGCCCTTTTCTTTCCTAACTTTTTAAATGCACCAATCTTTAAAGTTTTGTCTAAAGGCTTTAGATTTATGCAAAAGATGAAAAACAGTGAATATATATGCCCATCATTTACAATAAAAGTTATATCAAACTTCCTTATTTAATTTACTGGAAATTGACTTTAGCTGTAAGCTTTGTAAAGGGAGAAAGTCCTAATCCCAGCGTTTACAATAAAAGGCTTGAATAATTGCATGATAGGATTAAAGCTATATTAGCAGGCTTTTATACTGAATGATACTCAGAAAGTAGTTTATTCAAAAATTATCTACTTTTTTTAAATTTAAAAGGAAAATCTATTGCTTTTTACAATAGCCCCCCATCCCTCTCAGGGTTGCCATTTCAGATTTTAATGGGGGACAAATTTAACTGATTGCAGCGGCTAGTTAGGCACCTGAAAACTCTAGTTTTTTGGCAGATAACTTAGCAATTAAGGAGTGACAGGAGCACTGTATCTAATTCCTATATAAAAGAAAGGAAATTAAATAAATATTAAACCCACTCAGCTCTAATATTAACATAGCACCAAACGTGTACATGACCCCAGAAATGGGGCAGATGGCAAGACAAACTATAAAAAGGGGCATGTAAACCTGTCCAAATTACATGGTGATGACTCTTATTGAGTGGTTTACGACTGAGAGCCCATTTCTTATCTTTTTGCACACATGCTACCTTGTGGGTTATGGTGAAAGCAGAAGCACTTTTATTCTCCTGCCCTTGTGGGGTCATCTTTGCTTTTAGGATGGACTATTTTTTAGCCCCATCCCAGTTAGGGCTTTTTGCTGCTGCTTCCAGGTCGCCTGCTGGAGAGCACATCATTGTCTTTTCCTAATCTACTTTGGTTTTCTCCTCAGTGGGTGTTTCCATTTCACTAACCTGGGGACTTTTCCCTTCTGTAGGGGGAGGAACACTCTCACACGACCCACCTTTTACTTGACCTTCGCTATAGCTTAAACCTTTGTTCTGAGCTGCCTTCTCTCCGGCCAATAGTTCTACTTCTTCATCCTGGGCCTTGATGATTTGAGACTGGTGGAAGACTTCTGTATGAAGCTCTTCCAGGTCTTTCTTCAAGAGCAAACACTGTTGGTCACCATTTTCTTTTATTGTCCTCAGGTGGGACAACTGCTCCCGTTTTATAGCTTGATCCAGGACCTGAATCCTGGAGGAGCATTGCTCTTCTAGCTCTACAAGGCCTCTGCTTTCTGAGCTTGTAGGGCATCCATCTGCGTCAGGATGTCAGCCTGGTCCTCAGAGCTCCAGTAATTTCTTCTTCCAAACCTTTCCAATTTTTTAGAAGATGGGTTTTCTGGGTAACTGTAGAGGTTATCATCATTATAACTTCTATTTTAGATACAAACTCTGTATTTATGCCTGTCGAAACCCAGTCCTTTGGTGGGCAATCCAGTTCTTCCAGTGCCTCAAGTTGTTTTGCTATGAGACTGTTGGCTTGCTTAGATTTCTCCAGCTCATGAACACTATTGCCATTGTGCTTGGAACTCATCAGGTCCTCCATCTCAGTGGGAAATTGTTTACTGAGCCACTTGAGCTCCTCTTTTTGTTCCATGGCTTCTTCCAGGGCTCTGGTCAAAGAGAGGCATTGATCTCTTTCTTGTCTACTTCTACCCCAGCACGTACACAGGGATGTTCTTCCCTACTACCGGATGACTGAGGTTCTCCAAGTCCGTCTGCAGCTTCTTCTTGGCTACACTGACTCTCTTCATGTCAGCAACCTGTTGGTGCAGGGTAGAGATCTGTTGCTCCAGGCTTCTCTTTGACTCCTCTTCCTCCTCCAGCTGCTCTTGGAAGATGTTCTTCTCATTTTCCATCTGCTTCAGTTTCCTCCAGAGACTCAGCTTCTAGCAAGTCTCCTCCTGCAACAGCTCTGATGTATTCTGGTGCTGTGACTCCATTCTCTTTCACTAATTTGATCATCTCACTCTCTGACTAGCTCAGAAGGCCTGTGATGTAGTCTAGCTCAAATTGCAAACCTATCCTTGCAATCTGACTTTCACAGCCAGCTCCATCCACACACACTCACACAGTAAATTTTACCTGCAGCTCTTGGAGCTGTCCTTCTACCTTTTTCTGCTTTATTCAGTCCTCTTTGCCCTGCCGAAGTAGCTTCATTTTAGTGGACAGTACGGACTACTTATTCTCCAGAGCCTGCTTTGTGTTTTCAAAGTTTGCCGTAACTAGCTTGGTTTGTTCCAGCTGTTCGGTCAGATCTTTCACAACTTGTATATGCCTCCGCCTCAGTTCCTGATTTTGTGCCTCATGGGTCTTTGCCTCATCATCCAGGGCCTCTCTCAGAAGAGGTGTTCCCACTTTGCCCTGAGTTTTTGCTGTGCAGCAGTGGAGCGTAGCTGCAAGCTCCGTTTCCAGTGTCTTCAGTTCCTGCTTTAGGTCCTGCTTCTGGGTTTCTGCTTTATTTCCGGCTGCTTGTTCACATTCCAGGTCGCCCTGAAGTTCAGTGAGCTGACCTTCTAGTTCAGATTTCTAGTGTCAGGTTTCCTCCTGGACCACATTTTTCTGGGCTACCTCCTCAATCTGAGTCATGACTGCTTGTAGTTCCTCCTCCTTCTAGGGCAGTTATCTTTTAAGTTCTGTGATCTCTAGCTCAGTAACTGGTCATTCAGATGAGTGGAGTCTTCCACAAGCTTCTTGGAAGTTATCCCAATACTGGTTACTGCCCTCCATTGCAAAACACGATCCATTTCATGACGTGCTAGTGCTGTTGTTATATACCTCTGTCTTCTCCAGAGTCATCATCTTTAGTCCTTCTCATCGCTCCCTGGATGTCTTCCTTTTGCTCTGCTGCTGCTGTAGTGCTTAGCCTGGAACTATGTTCTGGTCCCTCAACAGATTCATCTTCTGGGTCACTGATGTCTGGAAGTGGTCCTGGAATGCTTGCAGAGCCACATCATGCACCTTCCTCTGGCTCTGCAGCTGGTCCTGTGCCTAGGAGAGACTGCATAGTTGCCTGCAGATCCTGCTGCAACTTCTAGTTACAGACTTGCAAAAATGTCATCTCCTCCTCCAGCTTGAGCCTTCATCTGCTCATGGAGTTCCTCTTAAACGGCTGGGCTTCTTGGGAGATTAACCAGGAATTTCCTCTGATGAATGTTCTTAGGCTGTCCAGAGTGGCTCATGAACGTGGGTGCCAACCTCAGGACAGACTGTTACAAACCAGGGCACAAACCCCAAATTGGTTGATTGTTCTATACTTAGATTTCAGCAACCAAGTATTAAGTGTGAAGTCCTCAAGCACTGTAACAGCCTTAACATGGAGCTACAGCCAGTCCCCTTGGGCACTCCAGTCTATCTTGCCACCCCGGCAAACTTACCCTTATGACAGATGGTCCCTTACACCAAAAATCACAAGAATATTAAGGTTACTCCCAGTCCCAAAGGACCAGTCACTTACCCCAGGTCAATTGCACCTTAAATCTTACACCAAAGACAATGCTTGTAGCCAATCCTCTAATAAACTAACTAAAAAGTTATTAACTAAGAAAAAAATGAGTTATTTACAAGGTTAAAGCAGGTAAATATGCACACACAAATCAGTTACAGTCTTAGGTTTCAAAAGGCAATGGAAGCTGCTCTATATGTCCTTTAGGGCTAACCCAAGCTAAGCAGCTTGAGGATCCCATGCTTATGCTTAGAAATATTGCCTTCTCCAAATTCCAAGCAGCATAGCGATACAGTTTCTTCTGGTCAGGGATTTTTATTCCTTTCTACCAGAGTTCTAACTGTGACGGGGCATGTCTACCTGCAGGTTCTCTCTTCAACAGTGTGTAGGGGGAGCAACCAACAAAGTCTTTGTTCTTTGATGTTTCACAATGGCTCATTGGTTTCATTGGGCCCTTCCTGGTGGGCAGGACCTAACACTTTCTGTAGGAAACCAGCATTTCTACATTAATTAATGCTCCTTTTCCATTTGATGACTTACACAATTACAGAGATTTACAATGCAAAGACTTAAGAGAACATTATAACATGAGGTAAAGCTTTTATAAGTAAGTTTAATATATGCAGCATCCTACAAGCATTTCATGAAGTCTAAACGCATTCTTATAAATTTAACATCTAGTTTAACAATACTAACACACAGGTGAGCCAGACTGGTTTCCAGTTTTGCATTTGTCAGCGTTCAATGAGGCTTGTCTCCTGGTCTGCGAGTGTCAAAAATACTGGTCTCGTTTTCCAGTATGGGTACTTGTTCATCCACCTTAGCCACAGCCAAATGGCTTCTTTCTTCCTTGATTAGCTCCTTCTGTCTGTTCTTTAAATGATTAATTTGTTTTTGTTGCTCACCCGGACTCAATCGGAAAATCTGCATCTGGGTCTGCAAATTACTTAACAAATCAAGATTATCAGGGCTCTTCTCAAAACTCGCTCCCTGGTGCCTATCAACTCCTCTCAGACTTTCCCTGGTTCCTTGAGCCCTGTACCCTGCTGCCTTTTGGAGCAGCTGACTGATTCTTCATCTGACTCCTGTATCAGCTTACTCATGCTTCCCACACTCTCATGTCCCGAGGCTGAGGACTGACTCAAGTCATCCCCAGCAAATGGAGAGAAGTTTGAAACTCATGGCTTGTCCCATTATGGTTTGTCCCTGAGGCTTGCTTCTGGGGCAACCTCAGGTTTGCCCAGCACTACATTCTTATTTCCCCATAACAGCCCCTTGTGGAAAGTTCCTGAAGGGCAGCATCTTGTCACATGCCTTCTTCCTGGCACCTAACACAATTTACCCAGGGGTATCATTCTAATTGACCCCAAACTGTGTCCCCTTAGTTATTTCTTCAGCTCCTGCAGCTGTCTGGGTCTCAGTATCCTTAATAATGCAGACCTCCCTTAGTGTCCTGTGTTGGCCAGCAATCCACATAGTCTCTGGTTCTCAAGGGCAGAGCCAATGTATATGCCCTTTGGGCAAAAGTCCACACATCCAGTTGGCAAGTGTGGCGGGGTGGGACTCATGCCTGCGGCGCCTCCTGCTGGTCGTCCAGGGAACTAGCGTTTCCAGCCTCCGGAGTGCCCTCTGCAGGCTGGTGTCCCGCTTGCCACTGGGCCCTGAGTCCCTCCCGGACCCCAGTGCCCCTTTCACGCCAGGGTGCTGCCCCTGGCAGTACCCCCACAGATCTGGGTCTCCCCCCCGGGGAACCCCCGCCCTCTATCCTCACCTCGCCTCAGTCTTTGGCTACTGCCAGTCACCATCTAGCCCCCGCTCCCTGGGGCGGACTGCAGTATAATTACAGGTTTCAGAGTAACAGCCGTGTTAGTCTGTATTCGCAAAAAGAAAAGGAGTACTTGTGGCACCTTAGAGACTAACCAATTTATTTGAGCATAAGCTTTCATGAGCTACAGCTCACTTCATCGGATGCATACTGTGGAAAGTGTAGAAGATCTTTTTATACACACAAAGCATGAAAAAATACCACCCCACACCCCACTCTCCTGCTGGTAATAGCTTATCTAAAGTGATCACTCTCCTTACAATGTGTATGATAATCAAGTTGGGCCATTTCCAGCACAAATCCAGGGTTTAACAAGAACGTGTGTATGTTGTAACGTGTGTATGTAAAACCCGGATTCTACAACCTATCCTGAAGGATGACCCAACACTCTCACAAATCTTGGGAGACAGGCCAGTCCTTGCCTACAGACAGCCCCCCAACCTGAAGCAAATACTCACCAGCAACCACATACCACACAACAGAACCACTAACCCAAGAACCTATCCTTGCAACAAAGCCCGTTGCCAATTGTGCCCACATATCTATTCAGGGGACACCATCACAGGGCCTAATAACATCAGCCACACTATCAGAGGCTCGTTCACCTGCACATCCACCAATGTGATATATGCCATCATGTGCCAGCAATGCCCCTCTCCCATGTACATTGGTCAAACTGGACAGTCTCTACGTAAAAGAATAAATGGACACAAATCAGATGTCAAGAATTATAACATTCATAAACCAGTCGGAAAACACTTCAATCTCTGTAATCTGGTCACGCGATTACAGACATGAAAGTTGCGATACTACAACAGAAAAACTTCAAATCCAGACTCCAGCGAGAGACTGCTGAATTGGAATTCATTTGCAAATTGGATACAATTAACTTAGGCTTGAATAGAGACTGGGAGTGGCTAAGTCATTATGCAAGGTAACCTATTTCCCCTTGTTTTTTCCTATCCCCCCCCCCAAGACGTTCTTGTTAAACCCTGGATTTGTGTTGGAAATGGCCCAACTTGATTATCATACACATTGTAAGGAGAGTGATCACTTTAGATGAGCTATTACCAGCAGGAGAGTGGGGTGGGGGGAGGTATTTTTTCATGCTTTGTGTGTATAAAAAGATTTTCTACACTTTCCACAGTATGCATCCGATGAAGTGAGCTGTAGCTCACGAAAGCTTATGCTCAAATAAATTGGTTAGTCTCTAAGGTGCCACAAGTACTCCTTTTTCCTTACAATGTGTATGATAATCAAGTTGGGCCATTTCCAGCACAAATCCAGGTTTTCTCCCTCCCCCCCCACCCCCGCCTTTCAAAGACTGAATGACTCACCCAAGAGACTGCGTTTCAGAGACCTACCTGCCCATTAAGTAAAGTGGTTTGTGATGGGCCATCCTCACTGTTCATTGTGGAAGTTGGTTTTGCCTGGAGTAGAGAAGTTTTTCTAAACCTAATACTCACCTCTCTTGTGTCCAGGGCTATCCTTAGGCGTACACAGCATACGCGGCTGCATAGGGCACCTGAAAATTTGGGGCACCCCTGGGTCTTAGTGTCCATGCTCCCACCTCTTCCTATCCCTCTTCTGACCCTTCCTGCAGGCTCCCACAGCTAGCTGCTGCAGCCTGGTGAATCTTCCTCCAGAGGGGATCTAGTAATGTAAAAGTGAAAAAGCCTTCCAGCCTGCCAGACCTATTAGAACAACACTGAAACTGTTAAAGAGCCATTCAAGTGGTAATGAAGCCATTTAACAGGCATTTGCCAACCCCCAGGTATATACTGCTCTCCCACCCCCAGGCTGTGAGCCCGGGTTGCCGTCGGGCATAGGGGCACCAGTTTAATAATACTGCGTACGGCCCCATAAATCCTAAGGATGGCCCTGCTTGTGTCCCTTCATTAAGAAATACAAATTTATTGCCAAACATATTCACTCTGTCCCCACATTACTTCAGTGAGGTGCTCTTTGGCCTTGTCTCCTCCTTGCTGTATGTGACACGGAGCCAGAAAGGGTTAAGCAATTTGCAGGCTAAATGACCCAAATTCTACCTTTAAAGACATATTAGAAAAGTATGTAAATGGTAATTAGGGCCATTCCTTATAAATAGCTAATGAAGCCATGTTAGATAGACTAGAGCTTTGAAATGCAAACCTGTATTGTTAGGTAAATACTAAAAGGTATTCATATGTGTTTACTTACATCTTGTTAAACAGTGTAACCAGTGGTTCTTGGCAGTTATTATATTCTGTTGATTCAGAGATCAGAAGGAATATTAACGTTTAGATGAAACGAGTGTAATAATATCATTGTCTATATTTCTCTTTGAAGTTTGTAGTGAACTATCTATGAACTGTTTAATGGTTAATTACCTTATACTGATGAATGCAACTGATTACCTGGGTATACATAGGAAATAGGAGATTTTAATTCAAAGCCACAATGTTTCACCCAAGGAATTCCTGCTGTCAAGAGGCTATCCATAGCCTGCCAGAGATCTATAATAACTCTAGGCCCCAATTCTGTGCCTCAGATCTGCTTAAACTTGGTCAAGGGAAGCTTGAGTCGCAAGACTGAGGTCTCCAGCTCCAGTATGGATTACTCTGCTCTTTCACATGGAAGAGTTAGAACAAACTCTATATATGGTCTGCATATTTGGACTATAACCTGATGAACTGATTCTGGAAAGAACTTTTTGCAACTCAGCAGCTCACCCTCTCTACTATGAAACTTACCTAAGAGGTTTATTCTGTATGTATAATGATTAAGGCTGTGTGTCTGTCATGGACGTCAAGGAAGTAATGAATTCTGTGACTTTTCATGACCTCCATGACTTCTGCAGTGGCCGGTGCGGCTGGCTCTGGGGCTGCTCAAACAGATCAGGCAGCCCCTAGGCCAGCCTCACCAGCCACTGCTGGGGCAGTTTGGGTGTGGGAGGGGACTCAGGGCTGTGGCAGAGGGGTTGGGGAAGCACTTACCATGGAGCGGGAGCTCCCTGGAAGTGGCCTGCATGTCTCTGCAGCTCATAGTCTGGCATGGTATGGTATTGCCACCCTTACTTCTGTGCTACTGCTAGCAGGGCTCTTCCTTCAGAGCTGTGCACCCAGCCAACAGCTGCTGCTCTCCGGCCATCCAGCTCTGAGGGCACATAGAAGTAAGGGTGGCAATACCATGACACCCCTAAAATAACCTTGCGACCCCCCTGCAACTCCCTTTTGGGTCAGGACCCCCAATTTGAGAAATCCTGGTCTCCCCATTAAATCTGTATTGTGTAGGGTAAAAGCACACAAAATACCAGATTTCACGGGAGGAAACTAGATTTCACCATCCGTGATGCATTTTTCATGGCCGTGAATTTGGTAGGGCCCTATTCATTACACTCTCCTGTAGGCAGGTCAAATCAGTTGGGTCTGCAGTTACAAAAGAGATCCTGCATCTTTCCCATTGAGGAAGTGTCATTCCCTGGGAGGGGTTCAGCTCCCATGTCATCGTCCAGGAGATACACATCTGCAGCTGTCTGTTCGGTATGATACCAACAGTTCCATTCTCATGGTCCGTCTGGCAGAATCTTTCTAGATTGCTCCACCACCAATAACTAATCTCAAATTTAAGCCACCACCACCAGAGATCCCAAAACAATTGCGTGCTGACTGGGAGCCAGGAGAGCAGAGCGGTGCGGGCTGGGGCTGGGTCACTCCACTTCTTGCTGCCCCGTGAGTGTGGGGTCGGGACTGCCTTGCACTCACCGGGCAGCAGGAAGTGGAGTGACCCGGCCCCAACCCGCTCCACTCCACCGGCTCGTGCTGGGGGGAGGTTTCCCCCCTACCCCCAAAGCCTGCTCCTGCCCCCCCCTCGGAGGCCTGGGGCCCCACACACACACACCCCGCACGGAGGTGGCTGCGTAGGACACCAAAATGGCTAGGGACGGCCATGGCTCAGAGGGTGTCTATTAAACAGGGTGGTTGCTGATGAGGCCAGACTAGTCAAAGGTGGCAACTCAGCATCTGCTGCAAAGGTCCCAGATTGCTCCTGCTCTTGTGCAATAACCTGCTGTTGCTGAGTTGCCAGTCGCTGCAGTACTTAAGTGCTGCTGCTGTTCCTAGGCGTGGTTTTCAATCAACCACTTTAACAATTTGTCTGCTTCCATGGTAATATAGGGATGCCTACATTTAAACTTCATGAGAGTACACTCTGAGAAAGCTCAAATAATGCTGGCATAATTTATATTCCTTTTGAAATCTTTATTGGGCATTTAACACAGAATATATAAGATCAACAGAACATGCTTTTAACTTCAAATGTATTTTAACGAATTTTTTTTGGTTTGGTAATATTCTATTATTGTGATATCATTTTACTTAACCCATGTTTTCTCTAATGATCTAAGGGCTTATCAGGATGAACAGCTTGTCCATGGCAAACTGGGGTATAATCTACAGCACACTTGCATGCTGTGCAGGAACTGTCCATGTGGACCCTGCTATGGTGCGCTAAGTTCCCTGGTGGGCTTTGAGCTAATCCCGTTAAGTGTTAATCCTGAACAGTAGAAAACTGACATTTTCATACAATGCTAATTTAAATCTGCAGATTAATGTTTTGAAACCTTCAACATGTTCTTTTTGGCTGATATGCTGTATTCTAAATTGTATGTAAATTGATGAGCAATCTGGATTTATTTTTCCTTCAGCATGAAGCTGTTTGATACATTACTTGGACTTTGTGCGCCACTAAAAGAGCTGCTGTTTTTTCCTCTTGTTTTTATATTTACCCTTTTGTGTGATGATCTGCCACGAATTCCAAAAAATGTTAAAAATACTGGAATAAAAACAAGACCATGAACAGCTCCAAACAAGATAACGAGAAACATAATCTTAAAAAATGTTCTGAAGATGTAAGCTTGTGCTGCAGACAGCACAATTACTCCTAATATAGTGGAGATAGCACCTTGTATCACCGGGTAACCAAGAAGATACAGGGCATCAACTGCCCTTTCATTGACATTTGACTTTTCACTTGAAACAAATGCATAGGATATATGAGCAGAAAAATCTACTGAAAACCCGATGCAAATGACAAGGTTAATCATAGATATGGAATCAAGATTAACATCCCAGTATGTCATGAAACCAGCAACGCCAACAATAACAGAAGCAATAGCAAAAGTTACCCACAAGGAGCAGAGCGGATTGGGAATAAGCAGCAAGGAAACACACAACATGACTCCAGTAGCAATTCCAATATTCTGAATGGTGTTTGGCACTATTACAATATACTGATCATAGTATATAAATGCTGGGTGATATACCATTAATGGGATCTTACAGTCCTTGGCTAGGTCTCTTAATTGGTTTAAAAGGTTTTTCTCATCAATTGCAGTAGTAACATTCACTGTTTGAATGAAAAAACGTGAGGCTGCTATTTCCTTATAGCGAATATCTATGTCCCATTCAAATTCTGGAAATAATTTATATAGTTCAGATAGATTACCCATGAAAAACGCTTTAGAATCTATATTCAGTGAACCGATTCTAGCAACATTCTCATACATTCGTAGCCATGACTCTGAGAGACTCTTCTCCACATAGGAGTTATTTTCTAAAGACTCCATACAGTTCTCAATGTCATTACGAATGGATAGATTCCAATAAGGTACATTTTCTGTGATCGTGACCATAACCCTGGGACCGTACTCTGAGAAATATTCATCTTCCCAGTCATAGTACCGAATGACATAAGAATCGTCACTAGCCAGATTTCGCAGGTCTATACCTTCCTTCATCTGAGTACACCCATAAATACTACTAGCCAGGAACCCTCCATACAGCAACACCACAAACACTTTGGTCCAGATCTTTGTAAGGAAAGGACCGTAATATTTCCTAAAGAATTTGTTCATTGGATGTTCACCTTCGGCCCAAGAAGATTTATCAGAAAACCCTCCTACACAGCACATGTTGTACAAGCAGGAGCGATGAGGCGGAACAATGTCTTTCACTTTTGTGCAAATTAACCAGTGTCTGTTGCCTTTTTCCCTTTTACCATTTAAAGCAAGAACAGCTCCTAAGAATGTGATGTTGTATAAATAGCAGAAGATGAAAGCAGTTCCTGTGTAGAGACAAAAGGACTTCACAGACTGAAAGGAAGTCATGATCCCTATGTAGAAAGCTAAAACATCAGTGAGAGTGGTGATTGTGATAGACACTGCTGCCTCTGCATAAGTTTCAGCCATCCGCTTTTCAACTTTATTTTTAGGATTAGTTTGTTGCCAGCAGGAGATCATAATGAACATGTCATCGACACCAACCCCTACAAAAGGGAAAAGGTCAACTTATTGTACATACCATCAATATCAATTTCTAATGGAAAATAGCAAAATTGCAAAACAAGCAATCACTTAAGCTGAGCAATAAGCATTGTGTTCACACCAAGCGAAGTTATGGACCCACAGAAAATAAATGCCACCCACCCCCTCCATATACGAGGTAATGTATTACATTTTCCCATGGTGCGATCTCTGTAGGTGAGATCTCTCTTTCTATCTCACCACATTTCTCTGAAAGAGAAAGCACCTCTGGGATAATGACGTATATCTCTCATCCATGCAATGGAAAATACAGAACTGCTTTTCGGAGCATGGATCCACCTTCAACCTCACACTGAGCTGAATGGCCCTCTGCTGATGTACCTCCTGCTATATTACAAGTGAGCCCTTTTGCACATTCTGCACTGCTGAATAACAGGATGGATAAACACCTGGAAAACAACTATCATACCCAGTGGTCTTAACTTATAATTGTGCTGATCCCAGATTCATGCCATGTAAACATAATCTCCCACTAGGCACATTTTGCATTTCCATTTTTTCCATCAAGCCCAATTCCTTGTCACTTACCCAGTATAAGAAATGGTGCATTTGCTACAGTCATGTCAAATGGTATCCCACAGAACAGCAACAGTCCAAAGCTGCTTAGCACAGCTAACCCAGAAGACAGCACTCCACATGCTGCAACCCACACTTTATTTTGTACACAGTCAACCCTGGAAAATTGTGTAAAAAGCATCTTGTTTAGATTTTAAATGCTATGTTTTTATATTATACAATTATATTATAAATAATATAAAATATGTAATGGCATGCAAAATCCTTATAATATAGAAATTTTATATATCGTGTTTGGTAAAAGCAACTTTGGTTACATGAGTCTCATTAATACTTTAATGAGAGTTTCAGGTATTAACATTTTAAAGTCACAACATGGGCCAAATCAGTCCTTCAATTTAAACTGCACAACCAGTGACTCAGTGTAGTTGTATGAGTTTAACTGACAGCAGAATTGTTGTAGCTCTCTATTCCCCCATCACACAACAATGAATAAAAAGAAAGTATTATGGTGCCACCTACTGGGAAGCAAAGAGTTGTGAAACTCTGCCCTGATCATGTAAACCAGACCCACTTTTCAGTTTTCTTTGACTCCTAGGCATCTTGCCTGAGAAGTGTGGGGCGCTGTGTCGGGGGCTGCACCATGCGGCTCCCGGAAGCCATGGTAGGGCCTCGCTCTGGCTCCTACACGCTCCAATGGGAGCTGCAGGGGCAGTGCCGGAGGATGGGGCAGTGTGCAGAGCCGCCTGGCCGCGCCTCTGCAAAGTAGCTGGAGAAGGGACATGCCACTGCTTCCGGGAGCCGCTTAAGGTATGCACTGCTTGGAGCCTGCACCCCCTGAGTCTCTCCCCACGCCCCAACCCCTTGATCCCAGCCTGGAGCACACTCCTGCACCCCACACCTCTCATCCCCAGCCCCACCCCAGAGCCTGCACCCCAGATGGAACCTGCACTCCTACCCCAGCCCTGATCCCCCTCCTGCCCTACGAACCCCTCAGTCTCAACCCAGAGCACCCTCCTACACCCCAAACTCCTCATCCCCAGCCCTACTCCACAGCCCGCACCCCCACCCCAATTTTGTGAGCATTCATGGCCCGCCATACAATTTCTATTCCCCGATGTGGCCCTCAGGCCAGAAAGTTAGCCGATCCCTGCTTTATAGCATGCCCATCAAGGCAGCATCTACGCATCTTGCAAGAGATGCTCAGTGCCTTACAGAATCAACCTCTCTAGCAGATATTATGAAAATGTCCTACTGATCATTTACATACAACTAGTGCATGGCTATGTGAACCGTTTCTTTAAAGCTGTCACAGAAAACCAGGCAGGAAAGGGTTGGGGAAAGTTATAGATAGAAACTCTACCGTGAAGCAGAGAGGGAAAGAGTGGCTTTAGTAATAACATTGTTTTCCTTATTCGAATCAAGTTTTTTCTGCTCAGGGGACAGCATCTTCTTCTGTAAGTCCTTACATTTGTCACATGAAATAGTGTCAGACATTGACTAATTTAGGACATAAGAGGAAAAGAAAATGCCAAAGTTCCTTCTCTCTACAAGTCTTTCAGTCTGGCACATACATGGAATGGCCTGAGTGGAAGGAGCACATTACAAAATTGTAAGCCCTAATGATGCTTGCCACAGGGAACAGTAATGCCCAGGGAAGTTCACTAGGAATGAAGCTGTAAATGTCTATAAATGGATTAAAAATTCCCTGACAGCTCACAAAATGTAATTGCAAATAGGAACTCCTCATCAAGCTAGTGTGTGCCTAGGGGGGTCCCAATGCGATCAGTTCCTGGCCCCGCACTATATAACGTTTTTATTATGGACATGGAAGAAAACATAAAATCATCACAGATTAAGCTTTCAGGTGACACAAAGATTGATGGAGAGGACAAGTCACTGATAAGGAGCAATCTGGATCTTTTGGTAAACTGGCAAGCAAACAATATGCATTTTAATAAGGCCAGAAGTTTAAGCTTTAAATTGTAAATTTAAAGTTATACTTTTAGGAACAAAGACTGTAGGCCATTCTTACAGGACGGGGGATTCTGTTCTGGGAAGGAGTGACTCTGAAAAAGACTTGGCTGAACACAAGTTACCAGTGCCACACTGTGGCCAAAAGGGCTAATGCGATCCTTGGATGTAGACATAGGGGAATATTGAGCAGAAGGAGGCTCAATGAGCACCTACGGGGGAAAAAAATAGCTGTTCAATGGCATGCAGGAGGCACTGAGGGAGGAGGGGGAACGGGGGTGGGGCCTGTGGTGGAGCAGGGGTCCAGCACTCCCAGGGAAATCCCAAAGTCGGCACCTCTGAGAGAGGTTATACTGCCTCTATATTTGGCACTGATGTGACTGCTATTGGAATACTCGGTCCAGTTCCAGATGTTGATAAACTGGAGAGGGTTCAGAGCACATCCACAAGAATGATGAAACAATTGAAAACTACTCCTTATAGGGGCAGACTCAAGGAGTTCAATCTGTTTAGCTTTACAAAGAGAAGGGTAAGGAGTGACCTGATCAGTCTATAAAAACCCAGAGAGCAAAAATGTGATAATGGGCTCTTTACACTAGCAGACAAAAGTATAACAAGATCCAGTGGCTGGACGTTGAAGTTAAACAAATTCACACTAAAAATAAGGCACATATTTTAACAGTGAGGGTAATCAATCATTGGAACAACATACCAAGGGCTGTGGTGGATTCTCCATCACTGGCAATTTTTAAATCAAGGCTGGATATTTTCTAAAAGAAATGGTCTAATTAAAATAGGAATTAATAGAGTGATGTTCTATAGCTTGTGTTAGGCAGAAGAGTAGAGTAGATGAGAAGATCACAGCGGTCCCTTCTGGCCTTATAACAGGGGTTGGCAAACTTTTTGGCCCGCGGGCCACATCTGGATATGGAAATTGTATGGTGGGCCATGAATGGTCACAAAATTGGGGGTTGGGGTGTGGGAGGGGGTGAGGGCTCTGGCTGGGGTTGTGGGCTCTGGGATGGGGGCAGAAATGAGGAGTTCAGGATGTGGGAGGGGGCTCCAGGCTGGTGCAGGGATGCGGGGGGTGAGGGCTTTGGCTGGGGTGCGGGCTCAGGGGTGGTGCTGAGGATGAGGAGTAGGTGGTGCAGGAGGGTGCTCCAGGATGGGACCAAGGGATTTGGAGGGTGGAAGGGGGATTAGGGGTGGTGCAGGCTCTGGGGGGGGCACTTATCTCAAGCAGCTCCCAGAAGCAGCGGCATGTCCCCCCTCCAGCTCCTATGTGGAGGCAGAGGCAGGTGGCTCTGCACTCTGCCCCATTTGCAGGCTCCACCCCTGCAGCTCCCATTGGCCATTATTCCCGGCCAATGGGAGATGCGGGGGCGGCGCTTGAGGTGGGGGCAGCGTGCGGAGCCCCCTGGCTGCCCCTGTGCATAGGAGCAGGAGGGGGGACATGCTGCTGCTTCTGGGAGCCACATGGAGCAGGGCAAGCCCCCAACTCCCGGCTGGAGTGGGGCAAGCCCCGGACCCCACTCCCTGGTGGGAGCTCAAGGGCCAGATTAAAATATATGGAGGGCTGGATGTGGCCCCCAGGCCATAATTTGCCCAACCCTGCTTTATAATCTAATCTGTGGTTTGGCTTTACTGAGGAAAGAGAAGAATAATTATGACATAATTCTTAAAAAGACTGATGAGAAGTCAGTTCAAAAAAGGAATACATTTTACACAAATGGGCATGCTCTTAGGAGAAAGTATGGAAACCTTCCTGAGGGCCCTCTATGAATAAGCAGATAATCGTGACTTTGGTGTCACTAAGGAAGAACATACAAGAGATCATCTAGCAGTTTGGATTGTAGACAAAAATTTTCAGAAAAATACAGTTAACGCCTAAGTTATCTTTAGGACAAGCACTGCAAGTGTCATGATACCCTAATCTAAGGAAAATACAAGTCATTCAGCAAGAGAGTGGTGGAAGTACAAGAAGTGGCAAAGGAATAATTCCTATTGGAAAAAGCAGTACAATTTAAAATTGCATCTTAAAGCATGGAGTTCTCTGGCTTGAATTGTAGCAGGTGTCTCACGGGGGAACACTGGACAGATGAGGTCTGCCCACACAGTAGAAGCATATGTAGAAAAAGTAATAAGGACAAGGGAATGTGTCTACGGACGCAAAGATGTCAGGGAAATATCCTAAGCAAGAGCGAGTGCCTATTTTCTGTGATCTCTGTTCTAAGACAGCATTCATGAACAGGCTTTGATCTCAAGATTTACAATATTATTGTTACATTTAAAATTGATTCAGGAGCAGAGGAAACCTTTATTTGTAATGAGACTTTTAAGAAGATTAAGTTCTAGTCTGAAGCTGGACCAGTAGAAGTCACTGTGCTCAATAGCCCTGCGTGATAAATAAGTTGATGGGTCAGTTTAAAGTCTGTACTAGATGTAAAAATCAAGGAGTATGTGTTTGATCTGTTTGTCGTTAGTGGAGTTACTGCAAGTAGCCTCATGGACCGAGCCATAATCTATGCAGATGATTCTCACAAAACGCTGGAAAAAAATCAGTGTGGGGATCCAATATAAACCAGGATCTTAAACACAAGATGGAATCATGTAAATCTTAGAGACAGACACAGCTAACTGCTGTCATTGAGACACTACATGGTTGAAGCTGTTCAAGGTACCCATCAGAAGTAACAAGGAGCATTTTAGCTGGTGTTTGTCTAACCTGCTCTTAAAAATCTCCAATGATTAAGTGTTACACTGTTGATCCATATTTAGCTTGTGGTCCACTATGACTCCCAGATCTCTTTCTGCAGTACTCCTTCCTAGGCACTCATTTCCCATTTTGTATGTGTGGAACCGATTGTTCCTTCCTAAATGGAGTCCTTTGCATTTGTCCTTATTGAACTTCATCCTATTTACTTCAGACCATTTCTCCAGTTTGTCCAGATCATTTTGAATTTTAATCCTATCCTCCAAAGCACTTGCAACCCCTCCCAGCTTGGTATCATCTGCAAACTTTATAAGTGTACTCTCTCTATGCCATTATCTAAATCATTGATGTAGATATTGAACAGAACTGCACCAAGAACTGATCCCTGTCAGACTCCACTCATTATGCCCTTCCAGCATGCCTATGAACCACTGATAACTACTCTCTGGGAATGGTTTTCCAACCAGTTTTGCAACCACCTTATAGTAGCTCCATCTAAGTTGCATTTCCCTAGTTTGTTTATGAGGTCATGCGAGACAGTATCAAAAGCTTTACTAAAATCAAGATACACCACGTCTACCGCTTCTCCCCTATTCACAAGGCTTGTTACCCTGTCAAAGAAAGCTATCACACTGGTTTGACACGATTTGTTCTTGACAAATCCATGCTGACTGTTATGTGAATGTATATGTGCATATTTATTTATTTTTCCTAAAGTTAATTAAGTATTTGGTGGCACTGTGAGGACACCAAAAATTTATTGTGAAAACCTCTGTTTTAGAGGTTTCAGAAACAAATCACCACCAAGAGATTTTCCTATCCCTAAAAAGAGTAAAACAGAAAATTCAACAAAACATGAAACTCACCAAAATGCACGCATTCATATTACAGGTTTTTCTTGAACATTTCATATGTATTTGTCTTGTTTAAAAATGTTTTCTTCAATTCAAGGATAACATAACGAAAGGTTGATCTCACATAGGCCAAAACTAGAGATGCAGAGGTGCAAGAAGGGAAGATTTTCACCTTGGAACCTGGCAGCCCAGGATCCTCATTTTGGTCATTGACAACTGCCTTAAATCCATATTTTCAGATACTCCTGCAATGGAGCAGGTGTAACTAGTTATATAGGAAATAATCCCAACACACCCTTGATGGAGGACAGGCTCAGCTGTAAGAAAGCCCATGAAAGCTCTCTACCCCCTCTCCCCCGGTTATTTTTCCACCTTCACTCTTTTTATCCTGTTTTATGTAAGTGTGCTAACATAGGTACATAGAAAGCATTGCCTAGTCCACCTACCTGTGGGTGGTCACAGCACTCTGTACCCTGCAACTGCTACTCCAGGATTGGTCCCTCTGTGCTAAATTACTTTACTAATAATGTTTTGATTTAACATATCTGCTTTTCAGTACCAGATAAGCATCAAGTCACGTTTCTCTGTTTAAAAATATATATATGGGCATGTTTGAGCAAATCCTTACCCAAGTGAGTAGTTCTCACTCAGGCAAGATGTCTGACTTCACTACAGCTACTCACGTGTAAAACTTAAAGGTTTACCTACCATTTTTGTATCAATATTAATAGCCATAGACTTTTACTATTAGTAGTAGATCACCTACAGAGGACTAGGGATCTGTTGTACTAGGCAAGAGGGTCCTTGTCTCAAATTACACATTCTTCTTTTTCAGATGAAAAAGAAGAGTTTGTAATTCAAATAAAAGGTAATTTAAATAAAATATATAAATGATATGGAAAAAATAAAAAAATAAAAGATGATTAACTTAGAAGACAAGAGCTTACCTTAAACAAGAAATAATGGAAAAGGTTATAGTTAGAAAGTATGTTATGGAAAACAGGGGGATCACTTTCTTAGTATTTCCTTCAAACTCTTCCTGTCTGGATACTGAGGTAAAGTAAGCCACCTGCCATTAAAAAAAAAACAAAAACAAAAAACAGGTTAAATAACATTTGTCACTACTCTTTTAGTACACCTCTGTTTAAACATTATAGGAATAGGGTTCAGAGAGTTATCGTAGACACTATTTTCATATCTTAATTATGATTTTAGCTGTAATTAGCTATGTTAGCCATAGCTAAAATCATACATTAAGAATAGAAAGAAATTAGCACACAGTTAAGCACACAGCCCAAGAGAAGATGAATGACCCTGAGCAAAGCATTTGGTTGAAATAGTCTGGACCTAGGCCTGGACTCTTTATTCAGGCAAAATTCCCATTGAACTAAATGCTAGTTTCACCCAGCACAAGCGGCCCCTCCCTGTGGCATTTCAGAGCCTTGCCTCTCATTCCGGATCCGTAACGGTGCCGGGTTTGGGAACAGAGCCCAGCGCTCCGGCTCTCCCGCCCCCGAAGCGGGGAGGTTCTAGCAAGAGGAGAGGGAGGGCTCCGTGCCCCACGGGGGCTGCTCGGCCCCGTACCTGGACAGAGGTGAGATTTAAAGCCTCCAGCTCAGCCGGGATGCGCTTGAGGAAGTTTTCCAGCCACTGCAAACTGCTCTCTCGGTCCGCGGCTTCGTCTTCTCTCAGGTAATAAACCAGCCTCAGGGCTTTGGCTGCCTGCACCCGGGAGGCGGCCGCTCCGCGACCCAGCTGAACGCCGCCTAAGAAGGTGCCCATGAAAACGCTGCTCTGGAACACGGGGTAAGTGAGCTGCGGGAGGAGGGTCTCTAGCCGGGCCGGCTCCCCCTGCACGGCAGCCAGGAGTGGGTTGGGGCTGCTGCACGGCCCTTTGTTCCGGACGCACAGGTCCGGGTAGGAGAGTTGGGTGCCTGGGTCCCCCCCGGGAACAGCGAGTCTCTGCACCGCCCCGTCCAGCCGCAGGAGCTCCGCGAAGGCGGCCGCCGTCAGGATGTTGGCGCCTGGGGCGGAGACCGCGATGAGGGAGGCGAAGGCGCCCTCTGTGAGCAGCCTCTGGCCGGAGAAGCGCTCGGAGTCGCGGGTCGGGAAATGCTCCTGGGCAAAGCGCCTCTCGCTCTTGGCGGGTCCCCCGAGCGGCGTGAACTGACCCTCGATGTCGTTGGCTTGTCTCTGCCGCAAGAAGAGGAAGCCGGTGCCGAGGCCGCCCGAGAGCAGCAGCGGGAGCAGCAGGAAGGGCCACGGGTGGGCGCCTACCAGCCCCCCGAGCCGGCCGAGCCGCCGGCTGAGAAACAGGGCTAAGTTGTCGTGCGGGGGGATGGTCGGTTCGGGGCCGGGGCCCGGCTCTGGGTCCCACTCAGGGCCCATTTTGCCGCTGCCCCGCCTCTGCTGCTGGGTCCCGGCCTCCGCGCCCGGCTCCTCGGGCCCCAGGTCCTGTCCGCTGACCCCCGCTCCTGGCTGCTCCTGGCCCCACACCCTGCCCCGGCGCTAACGATTTAGGAAAGGGGGAGATGGGCGGCGGCCGAGGCTTTCTTGGGCGAGGCGTGTCCCGGTCCTTGTCGTCTTCCGCCCAGGCCCCGCACGCTGCTTGGGGCGTCCCTCCTCTCCTCCCCCCGAGCCCGTTCTTGCTGCTGGCTTCCTGCGTCTTTCATCTCCTCTACCCTCTCACGCAGCGAGCCTGGGGCGGGGAAACAGTACGGCTGACAGGGCCGTGACTGCAAGAATCACGTAGAGGAGAATCACGAGGCCAGATCCCTGAGCCTAGTTTTGTTTGAGACTCGGGACCCGGCCGTGGAGGACACTCAAAAGGTTCAAAGAAAGGGAAGGAGGGAGACGAGGCCCGGGTACGTTGTATGTGAGGACTTTCCAGGGAGTTTGGTGGGGACCTGGTCTCACGCTTTTCGTTTGGCAAGAGCCGTTTGGATCAAATGTGTGCAGGGACTAATTGTTTTTGTTTATTTAAGCTGCAAGCTGGTGGGGTCTCTTGACACACAATGTTAAAGGTTTTGAAAGCACATTATGAAAAAGTACAAAAAGATGCCTCCCACTTATTTCTTACTGTAAATTTTTCAGAGGATGAGCAATGGTTCTTCAGAAGATTTAGAGATTCTGGGCACAGGTGCCCCCAGCTAGGGTTGCCAACTTTCTAACTGCACAAAACTGAACCCCCTTCCTTGCCCCTTTATCTGGCACTTCACCAACCGGAAAGCTCTCTAAATGGGCATTTCTGATCTTCATTGAAAGCCCGGTTTATAGTCTGGTTGGCGTGGGGTCAGCAGAGGGTTGGGGCACGGACGGGGTGCGGAGTGCAGACTCTGGGAGGGAGTTTAGGTGTGGGAGGGGGCTTGGGGTGCGCTTAGGAGCAGCTGGGACAGGTCACTGCTTGTGGGGAGCCGCCTGAGGTGAGCGCCCCCCAGATCCAGCACCCCCTCCCAAACCCAAACTCCCTCCCTCTTAGTTTTTCACTTACTGGCATCCCCCATTCCTCCAACATGTTGATAAAACAGCTTTTATGGTATTTACATATCCGTTACCAGTTGGTGTCAGGGCACTGGTGTGCAAAGGGACAGTCTGGTCTCTCCTCTGCCCTGCCTGTGGCACAGCCACTCTTCTCTGGGCTCAGACTGACTTCAGGCCCCGCTGGCCTCAGCTCACTCCGCTGTAGTAGGCAGTGAGCAAGGTCTGGGGAGCGTAAGTCATATTGGGGGGGTGGTGTGCGAGTGTGTGACTACAACTAGATCTTGCAATGGGATCTGTGCAGGCAGAGCCAATTGCCATGGGAGTGCACTGCCTTCAGTGGGGTTCAGTGCAGATCTGTCAGAGCCTGAGATGGCAGCATGAAATGGGAAAAGATGCCCAGTTGAATGGCCTCTTTTTGAGGGAGGCTGATTCTAGCGTATGCTCTTCTACTCATCTCCCACTTATTGTGTACTTGGAGAAACCCAGGCCAAACACAAAGTTGGTTCAATATAATGTTCCTCCTTAATTTAATCCACAAATCCCCACGAGTTCTCTGGCTACCAGTCAATGTAAGGAGCCCTCCTGCGCTGTTGCCTCTACCAGCTTTGATTTCATAGATTCCCAGAGGGTAAGGCCAGAATGAACTACTGTGATCACCTGATCTGACCTCTTCCATTACGCAGGCCACAGAATCTCACTCAGGAATTCCTGCATCCTGCCCAGCAACTGGTGCTTGATCTGAGAGTGCCTGTTAGAAGGAGATGCCCCCCACCGCCTCAGTCTGGATTTAAAGACTCCAAGTGATGGAGAAGCCACCATGTCCCTAGGTAAATTATTCCAATGGTTAATGAATCTCACTGTTAAAAATCGGAACCCTTTTTCTAGCCTGAATGGATCTCATGCTGCCTGTTTGATTTCAGTGATTCACATTTGGCAAGTGTTATATAAACAGTGAAAGGAGAGCTTCTCAGGGATCCCCCGAACAGCCACCAACTGAGCGGCATTCCAGCCATTGTGGAGTCCATTTGTGCAATGCCATAGCAGTGGGTGCACAGTGCCTTAGAAAAATAAATGGGTAGTGCCAGCCGCAGGAGCTTGCACTGCCTGCGCCCTTTGGGGGCGATGCCAGTTTGGCTGTTGATGCCGAAAGGGAAGCAGGGTTAGGGTCTGATTTACTGGTAAAACCAACGAAAACTTCCAACCCCAATTCTCTGTGTGGCTCTCCGAGTCCCATGCGAGGGGGAGCGGGAGAAGCAGGTGCTAACAAAAAGCAGGTACAAAGTGTCTAAGCATAAGTAAAGCTGGCTGGTGTGGCTGGTCTGTGACCCTCGCAAGCCCACAAACATGGGAATCCCTCTGTGCATTGGGAGCTGCGGATCAGAGCTCAGCGCGGGGGCAGTGTGCAGAGCCCCCGTGGCCATCCCTCTGCGTAGGAGCTGGAAGGACATGCTGTCTGCTTCCAGGAGCTGTGCAGACCCGGGCAGGGAGCTTGTGAGCCCCGTTGCACTACCAACCGGACTTTTAATGGCCTGGTCAGTACTGCTGACCGGAGCCGTCAGGGTCCTTTTTGACTGGATGTTCTGGTCGAAAACCGGACATCTGGCAAACCTATGCTCTAACAAGGGCCCCTGGGAGCTTGTGCATGAGATATATAGGCTGTTGGGGCTTCTGGGTCTTTGCAAAGTAGCCCCCCAAGCCCTATTAAATCATACCATCTTCTGCTTCAGCTGTGTCTTTTAATTTTCCCCCAGGCCTTCTGCGTTAGGATTTTAGTGATCATGACATCTGTTTTCAGCAATGTCTCAGGTCTCTCATCTACGGGTTCATATTATTTAATGCTGTAAAGCATCTGCAGTTACAGTTTGCATAAAAGTGTCATATATAAAAAACAAAAAATTCTTTAGGGTCTCTAGACAAGGTAATAATAAACAAAATTGTAATTGCTACTTTGTAGCAGTGTCTGCAAAGCATCTCCAAGTACATAACCCCACAATGTTTTTGTTAATCTTATTTATTATTTTTGATAGTCCTTTGGTTGGGGAAGATAATATCTCATAAAGCAGGCACGTGTTTCTGAATGACAAATGCTTGCCTGTGCAAAAGCATAACAACAAAGAATGGCTGCCTAAAACACTTTCACTCAGTGGTTTAAATCAGTTATTAATATTCCCCTAAAACTCAGGACAGCTCTTATCTCCATGTCCTGTTCCCTATGTTTGTGGTTTTTCTTTTTAAATTTTTTTTATCATTGTAAAACCCATTACATGTGGGGGGTTTTAAACTGTGTCCTGGGCCTTTTAAAGCTTTCTTTACAGTTTACTTTTTTTTTTTTTTATTCTGGTCAATTCATTTTGGCAAAACTTTAAAAAGCAAGATGGTGTATTTTTTGTTGTTTTTTCACGTTAGCAAAAGAATTCCTGGGACAGCTTTTATGGTCTGTGGTCTTACTGAGTGTGGAGGAGAAATTCAATGGACCCAAGTAGGCCTAAAACTTTGGTCAAGCTAACTGTGTATATAAAGCATAAGAAAAGAGTGGAAAATTCCATTAAGGGGTGACTGCAAACAGTACAGCTTAAGAAATGTAACCATAACCTCTAGAAGTTAGAAAAAAACCCTTAACCACAAAGAAAACGCGTATCAATAACAAGAAAAGCTTGTTTTTGCTAAACTCCAACTAAGCCAAAGCTACTGTTGAAACTTGCACTATATGCCAAATAAGGAAAATGCTGTTAAAGGAAGTAGGTTTAACAAATTGTGGTTTTCAGCAATATAAGCTCCTGTATTTTCTGTATACGCCGGAGCAGCTACTTAGAGCTGTTACCCCCCTGTGCTTGTAATCAATAAAGGAGCCTCAGGCTTGGTTCTGATCCAAACACAACATGTGGTTAATTTTTCCATCACAAATCTTGGTGCCGGTGACTCGGATAGACGGTGACCCCCAAGAGCCAGAGGACCGCGAGCTGTTCCCCACGAGACCCCGGGCCCATCAGAAAGGTAAGAGATCTTTTGAAATCTCTATATTCGGTTTCTGGTGGAGGACCGCCCGTAGGCTCTGGGCTTGGGTGAGTTGTACGCTCTATCCGGACTTTTGCTGCCAGACACGCCTGAAGCCCTTGGGGTGGGTCAGAGTCCCATCCAGGTTTGGTTTCCCCTGGAAGAGCCACTGAGGGTGGCAGGGCAGGGCGTGGATAGACCTGGTTCCATGTGCCAGTGTGAAAGTGAAGGTCCGTAGACCGGTGTGAGTGTGAGTCACAGGAAGGAGCCCAGAGCGCCCTGCAAAGCCGTGGGCTCATGACCGGTAAGGGGCCTGTCTGGGTCTAGGAGTGTGTGATCCCATCCCTTCTGTCCTCGGACAGTCTGTTTCCATACCCTCTTTCCTCCCCTGTCTCTGGTTCCCGCTGAAGGCGGTTTGAAAAGCCACTGACTGGTCTGATCACCTTGCCTGAAGCGACAGTATGCGGCACCAGCCGATGCCCTTTGCTAAAGGGGAGCTGTAAGACAGTCGTGGAGGCCCCAAACAAACCTTCCCTGTGTGAGTGGGATGAGTGAAAGATCCGTAGGGATTCTGGGAGCCAGGGGGTCCAAAAGGGATTCCTGCACTAGCCAGCTAAAACAAGAGCCAGTGAGTCAAAAAGGATCACCGTCCCGCCAAAAGGCACATACTAGTTCACTTGCAAGTTTCTGGAAAAATTGGAATTGGTATACCAGGAATAGGGATAATTTAACGTTATGGTTTCCCTTAGAGGGAAAGCTTTGACCTTGACAAGATTGTGCACCTCAGAAGTGCTGTTCTGGTCAATGTCCGTATGAGGCATATTTCTATTGGAATAAACAAAAGAAGGGGGGAAAAAAACAGCGCCGTGAATCTCAAATGAGGAGTCTCAAGGACTCCCAGGAGAAACTTGCAACACAATTAAAAGAGATAAAAAGAAAATTGGCAAAGAATTTAAATCCAACTAAGCCGGCAAGAAATATTAAGCAGCAGAAGCCCCTTACGTTCACCCCTCAGACAGTGACTCTCCGTACTGAGAAAATGTTCCCCTTGTCCCAATTCCCGGGCATTGGTGCTTCGGGTCATGAGACCTCTGTGTCTGCACATGCACCTTGGTCTCCTACGGAATTGTATAATTTACTTAAAAATTTTCCAAAAATAAATGGACCCTGTTAAATTCAAAAAGAAGTTGCAAATTGTTATAAACTGTTATAACCCTACACGGGCAAATTTAAACCAGCTTCTACGAGGGGTCATGCCTAGGGAAACACTGAGTCGCCTTTGTACAAAAGCTCAGTGGCCCAAGCAAAATCCAGGCCATAACGAAAAAAAATTAAATAAAATCAGAAAAAAGCTGTTAAATAAAATTTTCACAGTCTGCCTAAAGAAAGCTGACTGGAGCAAAAATTAGCACCTGTAAACAAAGTAAAAAAATAAGAATTTGAATAAAACCCAAATATTCTCACCGCCCTAGTTGATCCAAAAGCAGTTGGGGTGGGCAATACTCTTATTCCCCACCCCGTCTCTTCACCTCTGTCCATTTCTATCTGTCCTTTGTTTGACTGTCATGCTTTCCTCCTAAGCCCTTGTTCACCTGCTAACATTTTGGGAAAAGACTTGCTGTGTAAATTAAATTGTATAATTTGCTGTACCCCAAATGGTGTTATCTGGACATGCCTGATCCCACTCACAATGAGGTCCTGGCAGTTTACAGGAGAAGACCGACCCTAGCCCTACCTCGTTGCAACAGGAACTGCTGGCTAAGGTCTCTCCCTCCTTGTGAGCCGATCATGCCAACCACACTGGGTGCATTGGGTCTGCCCAACGCATTAAGATTCGCTTAAACCCAGCAAGACCCCTTCCCGATGTGCAGCAGTACCCTCTATCAAAACAGGCCAAGGAAAAATCCAACCTGTTCTTACCTCCTGCATTCAGCAAGGAGTCATTATTCCTAGGGTCAGTGAGTGTAACTCCCCCATTTTACTGTGCTGTTAATACTACTGTTCTTCCTACCTTTCCCGTTGTCCCTAGTCCTGCTACTATCCTTTCCTACAAAGCACTGGTGCTGAGGGGTTGTTACCGCTTCAAATAAGGAAAAGGTTGTATTAAGTCTGAACATAAAAGAATTAAGGTTATTGTTAAATAAGATGCATCTAGATGTAAAAAAATAAATGTTTGTATGTAAATAGGTGTGTATAAATAAATAAAAGGGGGGTTAGTCAAAAAGCCCTCCCTCCTTGCTAGATTGGTAATAAAACAATGCCTGTGCCCATGGGGGAAAAAAAAAATAATGCAACAACAAAAAAAGGTTCCGGCCCAGACAAGCAGGCAACCGCAGTTTGAGGAAGTTAAAAGAAAAGACAGTGAGAGGTTAACTCTGTAGTTACTGGAGAAAATTAATTAAAAAAAAAAAAAGGTGTTATGAAAAGAAAATTCTTGGTTTCTTTGCAGCCATTCCTTTGGAGAAAGGGCACATTTCTCTGGAAGACTTTCTGTAAATAATCCAGGCAAAAGGTTATTTAAGTGAAATTATTTAACGATAAACAAGTTAGGCAAATTAGCTAAAAAACATTCCTGGTGTGTACAATCTTTGTTTTATAAGTTTAAAATAAATTGGTGGTGTTTTAAAATTGTTAAACCAAAAAAAAAAAAAAAAAAACTTTTGCCAGACAAAAGAAACTAGTGTTGTTTAATTTTGGTATTTAGCATTTAATCCTTAAAGTAACTTAATGCTTCACAAGATTTAAAATGTTGTGGCTGCAGCAGGGCAGTCAAAGCCAGGAAAATGAAAAAAGATTTTAAATCTGTTTTGGTAACAAATAGCAGATAAAAGCTGTAGTTGGTGCCCCACACTCAGTCTTAACATGGCTCTGTGTAATCAACGGTCACTTTGCCAAAGGGAAGCCAAAATGGATTGTGTTTTCCTTTTCAAATCAATGTGTGCTTAAAAGCAGAAGTTAAAAGTTAATTGTGTCCTTTTGAGACAAAGTCTCTAAGCGGCTGATAACTTTGAATCCAAAAGCAAGCCAAGAATGTCTGTGTTTAATGCAAATCACCTAAATAATAAAAATAGAAGCCATTAAAACCTAATCTGCCTATAAAACAAATACTGAAAAATATGGGAAGTAATTCCTCAGTTTTGCCTGCAATCAGCAAGGGTATTTGTGTTTTTTAAAATATATATTTTAAGCAATACTGCCAACAGCGTGTAATCTGCCAGCAACATAATGTTGGTAAAGCTGTCAAGGTTAGGCAGGCAGCACATCCCCCTTACTGGGGACCTTTTGTAAATATTCAAATTTATTTTATTTAAATGTCTAAATGTTGTAATTATAAGTGTTAGTTTTAGTTAATGTATTTTCCAACTGGGTTGAGGCCTTTCCCTGTAAAAAGGCAGATGCCAAAACTGTTGTAAAACTTTAAGGATTTTGTACCACAATTTGGCATTCCTGTGAGTAGCAACAGTAACAGTGGACCTAATGTTATTGGACAAATTACAACAAGTTATGTGCAGCTTTACAAGTCCAACACAATCTCCACTGCCCCCACCCCCTACAGTCTGCCAGGACAGTAAAATGTCAAAATGGGATTTTGAAAAATAAAACTGGTCAAGATCTGTGTTAAAACAAATTTAAAGTGGCCAAATGCCCTCTCATTAGCATGAATGAATGAGGGCCACTCCCAATCAAAAGACTGGACTCAGCCCTCATGAAATTCTAACAGGGCACCCGATGCAACTACTGGCTGTGCCCCCACTGGCCCAGAAGGACAGTCATTTAGTGGATGACACAATGCTGAATTATCGTCAGGCACTAACAAAATGTGTTAGGTCTTTTTATATACAGCAGCCCTGCCACTTGCTGAAATCAGGAGACTGGATCTATATAGAGGTCCATTAGCAAGGAACCGCCCTGGCCCCACCCTAAAAGACCCTTATCAAGTCCTGTTAATTATCAACACCGCTGTGAAGTGCCGAGAATTGACTACCTGCCCATGTTTCTCACTGTAATGGCTCTCTGACTGATGATCAGTCGATCTTTCCTTCTGGCGTTGTTGCTCCTTCTGAACAGCAGGAGTGAAGGACAAGGTGAAAAGCCGGTAACCTCTCCTTTGTCTGCTGACAAACCCACCGTGCCTTTAAAGGCACAACCTCTCCACCTAAAGACATAATAAAGCCTCCAATCAAGCAAGGTGATTGTGCTAGTAACCTCTCCCTTGCTGCCTCATTGTCGGACACCTATGTGAATTAAGGACTACGAAATCTTAAAAAATAGCTTGCAAAAGCTAGCCAAAACTACCTGAAGATAAAACTTTTAATATTCCTCAGCCTCTCCTTCTTAACAAACTTAGGGTGGGAATGGAAAAGTAATATTTTTCTAGATCTTGACCAGTCAGTAGACTCACTAGTAAATAATCAAACGTATACCCAAAAAGTTTGTTCTGCCACCGGAAATTTTGCCTGTACTGAAATTATCCTAGTAACTGATGATTTAACCTATCCCATATTGTAATATGCCCCTTCTTATGTCATTGATGTTGATGCCTCTCAGCCTTTTTGTGAAGGTGTTTAGCCAACAGACGTGGTATAATACTTCACAAGGGAGAGATGTGTTAGTGGGTTGGGACACCGATGGACTGTAATTAATGCCACATTTGGGACCATTAAATTCACATTGCCCTTATCCAGTTTTTAAATTACCTCTACATATCCAAATTGCTCTAAAGGGGCTGCCATTAGGTTAGCACAGCAAAGGGCCTGGGTTTCCTGTAGAAAAGAAAAGGGACTAGGCTGGACACCTACGGGATGTTGCAAATAGCATAGCGACAATCTGGGATATCCATAAGAGTCAAGAACATAAAAAAAAAATTGGGACACTTAGGAAAAGCCACAGGCCTTATTACTGAAGCACAACTGACCCAGACACAAGCAGGAGTAGGTGAATTACGTATTATTTCCACCCTTAGTGCAATGACCCAGAAGCTTATAACAGATATGGTACTGAGTACCACCAATGCTGGAAAGGCATTGCAGTGGGATCAGGCTTGTTCAGAGGTTCAGGATTTTCTGGATGACCAGCTCACAGCCATTCGGAGGGATCTTGAACATCAGGCCTGGCCCTCTGCCCTTACAGTCACCTCGGGATTACCACCTGGTCTGTGGCCAGGGAGACATACTTGAAGATTCTCTGGGTGAAAATGCAGACGTTCGCAGTGTTCCTTCCAAGTATACGGGCCGGTTGGAGGGATGTGGGCTTCCACATACCGAATCCTGCTGGGTCCGTGGGGAGGATGCATGTGGGATTGGAAATTCACCAAGAAATTTGGAAAATTAAATCACCTGCTATGTCTAACCGATTTATAGTCGGTGCTCCTGAAATAACGCTCGATATCTGGATAGAAATAGGAAATCAATGGACACTCTGGCTGCTAGAACCCCACATAAACTAAAGCCAGGAAAAGTTGTCACAGTTCCATACCCTCCCAACAAACACCGTCTTGAACACGGGACTACCCTGACAGGACATATACTTTTCCAAACTAATAATAGCTGTGTGCATGTTAAGACCACTACCTTGAATGATGTACATTTTAATCTCACCACAGCCGCAGGCAATCATATCATTTATTGGCCTGCGGCTAAAACTCTACAATTAGCCCTTAGGTTCCCGATACCCTTTAACTGGACTGCTTTAGTACCTAACCAATTCAAAAAAAAATTTTCACTCCTATTAAAGGTTCAAAAAATGTCCAATTACAGGAACAAATTTACATACTCCAAAATTTATATCAAGCCAAAAAGAATGCCTTTTATACTGCCTATAAAATGTCTACTTTGTGTACCCAGACCAATTTATTGTGTTTTGTAACTAAAGCTATACACCAATCCCAACTACATCATATTACTACCATGAAAAATGTTGTTGCTTTTACTGCTGTTTAGCCTAGGGTTATGTTGTTGTTGCTGTAATAAATGTATTTATCATTGCCTATCCAGCCCTAGACTTGCCAATCTCCGCGCAAGGAAGCAGGTGGCACTAATGATTGTAAATAAAATGTGTGACACAGTTTGGACAAAAAGGAAAAAAATTAACAAGCTCATGGCTATAGAAGTTTAGGCCCAATTTGTGGTGCCAAAAAGGGCACCAAAATGGGGGAATGTGGAGGAAAAATTCAGTGGACCCAAGTAGACCTAAACTTCCCAAGTAGGCCTAAAACTTTGGTCAAGCTAACTGTGTATATAAAGCATAAGAAAAGAGCGTGGAAAATTCAATTAAGGGGGGATTGCAAACAGCACAGCTTAAGAAATGTAACCATAACCTCTAGAAGTTAGAAAAAAACCCTTAACCGCAAAGAAAACACCTATCAATAACAAGAAAAGCTTGTTTTTGATAAACTCCAACTAAGGCAAAGATACTGTTGAAACTTGCACTATATGCCAAATAAGGAAAATACTGTTAAAGGAAGTAGGTTTAACAAATTGTGGTTTTCAGCAATATAAGCTCCTGTATTTTTTTCCCCCACTGAATGCATCCGATGAAGAGAGCTGTAGCTCACGAAAGCTTATGCTCAAATAAATTTGTTAGTCTCTAAAGTGCCACAAGCACTCCTTTTCTTTTTGCGAATACAGACTAACACGGCTGCTACTCTGAAATCTGTATTTTCTGTATACACCGGGCACCTACTTAGAGCTGTTACCCGCCTCTGCCTGTAATCAATAAAGGAGCCTCAGGCTTGGTTCTGATCCAAATACAATGCATGGTTAATTTTTCCACCACATGAGGGTTTGTGTTTTTAACCCTGGGATGTCAGACTTTATCTTTGTCTTGGAAGAGGGGCCTCTCAGTGTAAAAGTTGTATAATGTTTTTAAAGAATTTTTTCATGTTAGGAAAAGAATTAAGAAAAGGCTTTGTTTCTTCAGTGTCAGCTACAAGCATTGTCTTTGGTGTATTTTTTTTGAGAGAGAAATAGAACAAAGCTATATTAACAGGCTTTTATACTGAATGACACTAAAAGCAGCTTATACTTTTAAATTTAAAAGGAAAACCTGTTGCTTTTTACATGAGCCCCCCACCCGTCTCAGGGTCCGCCTTTCCTATTTTGGTAAGGAGGCAAATTTAACTGTGATTCTAGGGGCTAGTTAGGCACCTGAAAACTCTAGTTTTTTGGCAGATAATTTAGCAATTAGCTGACAGGAGCACTGTATCTAATTCCTATATAAAACAAAGAACATTAAGTAAATAGTAGACCCATTCAGCTCTAATACTAACATAGTACCAAATGTGTACATGACCCCAGAAATGGGGCACGGTGGCAGGACATAAAGCATAAAAAAGGGCATGGAAACCTGTCAAAATTACATGGTGATGACTCTTATTGAGTGGTTTACTACTGAGAGCCCATTTCTGATCCTCTTGCACACATGCTATTTTGTGGGTTATGGTGAAAGCAGAAACACTTTTATTCTCCTGCCCTTTTGGGGTCATCTTTGCTTTTAGGATGGACTATTTTTTAGCCCCACCCCAGTTAGGGCTTTTTGCTGCTGCTTCCAGGTCGCCTGCTGGAGAGCACATCCTTGTCTTTTTCTAATCTACCTGGGTTTTCTCCTCAGTGGGTGTTTCTATTTCACTAATCTGGGGACTTTTCCCTTCTGTAGGGTGACACACACTCTCACACAACCCATCTTTTACTTGACCATAACTATAGCTTAAACCTTTGTTCTGAGCTGCCTTCTCTCCGGCCAATAGTTCTACTTCTTCATCCTGGGCCTTGATGATTTGAGACTGGTGGAAGATTTCTGTATGAAGCTCTTCCAGGTCTTTCTCCAAGAGCACACACTATTGGTCACCATTTTCTTTTTCTGTCCTCAGGTGGGACAACTGCTTCTGTTTTATAGCTTGACCCAGGACCTGAACCCCAGAGGAGCATTTCTCTTCTAGCTTCTACAAAGCCTCTGCTTTCTGAGCCTGTAGGGCATTCATCTACGTCAGGATGTCAGCCTGGTCCTCACAGCTCCAGTAATTTCTTCTTCCAAATCTTTCCAATTTTTTAGAAGATGGGTTTCCTGGGTAAGTGTAGAGGTTATCACCATCATCATAGCTTCTATTGTAGAAAGAACCTGTGTATTTATGCCTGTCAATACCCAGTCCTTTGGTGGGCAGTCCAGTTCTTCCAGTGCCTCGAGTTGTTTTGCCATGTGACTGTTGGCTTGCTTAGATTTCTCTAGCTAATGAACACTGTTGCCAGTGTTGTTCTTGGAACTCATCAGGTCCTCCGTCTCAGTGAGGAATTGTTTACTGAGCCACTTGAGCTCCTCTTTTTGTTCCATGGCTTCTTCCAGGGCTCTGGTCAAAGAGAGGCCTTGATTTCTTCCTTGTCTACTTCTACCTCAGCTTCTCTTCCACACACTTAACAGGGATGTTGTTCTCTACCAGCAGATGACTGAGGTTCTCCAAGTCCTTCTGCAGCTTCTTCTTGGCTTCCTCCACTGACTCTAGGCAGCCCGGGCCATTGTCTATCTTCATGGTAGCAACCTGTTGATGCAGGGTAGAGATCTGTTTCTCCAGGCTTCTCTTTGACTCCTCTTCCTCCTCCAGCTGCTTTTGAAAGATATTCTTCTCATCTTCCATCTGCTTCAGTTTCCTCCTGAGACTCAGCTTCTGGCAAGTCTCCTCTTGCAGCAGCTCCAATGTATTCTGGTGCTGTGACTATTGTCTTTCACTAATTTGATCATCTCACTCTCTGACTAGCTCAGAAGGCCTGTGATGTAGTCTAGCTCAAATTGCAAACTGATCCTTGCAATCTGACTTTCACAGCCAGCTCCATCCACATAGTTTCTCACACAATAAATTTTACCTGCAGCTCTTGGAGCTGTCCTTCTACCTTTTTCTGCTTTATTCAGTCCTCTTTGCTCTAACGAAGTAGCTTCACTTCAGTGAATAGTACAGCCTGCTTATTCTCCAGAGCCTACTTTGTTTTAAAAGTTTGCCGTCACTAGCTTGGTTTGTTCCAGCTGTTCGGTCAGATCTTTCACAACTTATATATGCCTCCGCCTCAGCTCCTGGATTTTGTGCCTCTTGGGTCTTTGCTCATCATCCAGGGTCTTCCTCAGAAGAGTCACTTTGTGTTCCCACTTTGCCCTGAGTTTTTGCTGTGCAGCAGTGGCGCGTAGTCTGTCTGCAAGCTCCGTTTCCAGTGCCTTCAGTTCCTCCTTTAGGTCCTGCTTCTGGGTTTCTGCTTTGTTTCCGGCTGCTTGTTCACGCTCCAGGTCTGCTTGTAGTTCCTCCTCCTTCTAGGGCAGTTATCTTTTAAGTTCTGTGATCTGTAGCTCAGTAACCTGGTCATGCAGATGCGTGGAGTCTTCCTCAAGCTTCTCGGAAATTATGCCAATTCTGGTTACTGCCCTCCATTGCAAAACAGGATCCATTTTATGACGTGCTAGTGCTGTTGTTATGTACCTCTGTCCTCTCCAGCATCATCATCTTCAGTCTTTCTCATCGGTCCCTGGATGTCTTCCTTTTGCTCTGCTGCTGCTGTAGTGCTTAGCCTGGAACTATGTTCTGGTCCCTCAACAGATTCATCTTCTGGGTCACTGATGTCTGGAAGTGGTCCTGAAATGCTTGCAGAGCCACATCATGCACCTTCCTCTGGCTCTGCAGCTGGTCCTGTGCCTTGGAGAGACTGCATAGTTGCCTGCAGATCCTGCTGCAACTTCTGGTTACAGACTTGCAAAAATGTCATCTCCTCCTCCAGCTTGAGCCTTCATCTGCTCATGGAGTTCCTCTTAAACGGCTGGGCTTCTTGGGAGATTAACCAGGAATTTCCTCTGATGAATGCGGTCAGGCTGTCCAGAGTGGCTCATGAACATGGGTGCCAACCTCAGGGCAGACTGTTACAAACCAGGGCACAAACCCCAAATTGGTTGATTGTTCTATACTTAGATTTCAGCAACCAAGTATTAAGTGTGTAGTCCTCAAGAACTGTAAGAGCCTTAACATGGAGCTACAGCCAGTCCCCTTGGGCACTCCAGTCTATCTTGCCACCCTGGAAACTTACCCTTATGACAGATGGTCCATTACACCAAAAATCACAAGAATATTAAGGTTACTCCCAGTCCCAAAGGACCAGTCACTTACCCCAGGTCAATTGCACCTTAAATCTTACACCAAAGATAATACTTGTAGCCAATCCTCTAATAAACTAATTAAAAAGTTATTAACAAAGAAAAAGAAATGAGTTATTTACAAGGTTAAAGCAGGTAAATATGCACAAACAGAAGTGAGTTACAGTCTTAGTTTTCAAAAGGTAAAAGAAGCTGCTCTACATGTCTTTAGGGCTAACCCAAGCTAAGCAGCCTGAGGATCCCTTGCTTATGCTTAGAAATATTGCCTTCTCCAAATTCCAAGCAGTATAGCGCTGCAGTTTTTGCTGGTCAGGGATTTTTATTCCCGTCTACCAGAGTTCAAGCTGTGACAGGGCATGTCCACCTGGAGGTTCTCTCTTCAATGGTGCGTAGGGGGAGCAACCAACAAAGTCTTTGTTCTTTGATGTTTCACAATGGCTCATTGATTTCATTGGGCCTTCCTGGTGGGCAGGACCTAACACTTTCTGTAGGAAGCCAGCATTTCTACATTAATTAATGCTCCTTTTCCACTTGATGACTTCCACAATTACAGAGATTTACAATGCAAAGACTTAAGAGAACCTTATAACATGGGGTAAAGCTTTTGTAAGTAAGTTTAATATATGCAGCATCCTACAAGCATTTCATGAAGTCTAAACACATTCTTATAAATTTAAGATCTAGTTTACCAATATTAACACACAGGTGAGCCAGACTGGTTTCCAGTATTGCATTTGTCAGTGTTCAATGAAGCCTGTCTCCGGATCTGTGAGCGTCAAAAACGTTGGTCTCGTTTTCCAGTCTGGGTACTTGTTCATCCACCTTAGCCACAGCCAAATGGCTTCTCTCCTCTTTGATTAGCTCCTTCTGTCTGTTCTTTAAATGATTAATTTGTTTTTGTTGCTCACCCGGACTCAATCGGAAAATCTGCATCTGGGTCTGCAAATTACTTAACTGTTCAGGATTATCAGGGCCATTCTCACACTCGCTCTCTGGTGCATATCAACTCCTCTCAGCCTTTCCCTGGTTCCTTCAGCCCAATACCCCGATGCCCTTTGGAGCAGCAGACTGATCCTTCATCTGACTCCGGACTCAGATTACTCAAGCTTCCCACACTCTTATGTCGCAAGGCTGAGGACTGAGTCAAGGCATCCCCAGCAAGTGGAGAGAAGTTTGAAACTCATGGCTTGTTCTGTTATGGTTTGTCCCTGAGGCTTGCTTCTGCCTCTGGGGCTGCCCAAACAAATCAGGCGGCCCCTAGGCCAGCCTCACCAACTGCTGCTAGGGCAATTTGGGTTTGGGAGGGGACTCAGGGCTGTGGCAGGGGGTTGGGGCAGCGTTTATCATGGTGTGGGAGCTCCCCGGAAGTGGCTGGAATGTCTCTGCAGCTCATAGTCTGGCATGGTATGGTATTGCCACCCTTACTTCTGGGCTGCTGCTGGCAGGGCTCTGCCTTCAGAGCGGTGCACCCGGCCAACAGCCACTGCTCTCCAGCCATCCAACCAAGGCAGCGTAGAAGTAAGGATGGCAATACCATGACGTCCCATAGATGCCGATTCCGTTGCTGCTCCAGAGCTGGAGCACCCATAGGGAAAAATGAGTGAGTGCTCTGCACCCACTGGCAGCCAAGCTCCCCTCCCCATCCCCTCGGCCCCACCTCATCTCCTGCCCCTCCCCTGAGCGCGCCACGTCCCCCGCTCCTCCACCCACCTCCCAGCGCTTGCCGCCACCAAAGAGCTGTAGCAAGCTCCGGGAGGAGCCAGAACATGGCGCGCTCATGGGAGGAGAGGTGGAAGAGGCAGGGCCGGGATGAGGATTTGGGGAAGGAGTTAGAATGGGGAAGGGGAAGGGGTGGAGTCAGGGCAGGAGCGGGGGGGGGGGGGTCGAGCAGCCACTGACGCCAGTAGAAGTCAGTGCCTATGTGACACCCCTAAAATAATCTTGCAACCCCCCCCGCAACTCTTTCGGGTCAGGACCCCCAATTTGAGAAATCCTGGTCTCCCCATTAAATCTGTATTGTGTAGGGTAAAAGCACACAAAATACCAGATTTCACAGCGGGAAACCAGATTTCACCATCCGTGATGCATTTTTCATGGCCGTGAATTTGGTAGGGCCCTATTCATTACACTCTCTGTAGGCAGGTCAAATCAGTTGCGTCTGCAGTTACAAAAGAGATCCTGCATCTTTCCCTTGAGGAAGTCTCATTCCCTGGGAGGGGTTCAGCTTCCATGTTGTCGTCCAGGAGATGCACATCTGCAGCTGTCCGTTCGGAATCATCAACAGTTCCATTCTCATGGCCCATGTGGCAGAATCTTTCTAGATTGCTCCACCACCAATAACTAAACAAGTGCTGCAGAAGAGTGGATCTCAGGAGTAAGCCACCATCACCAGAGATCCCAAAACCATTTCATGCTGACCTGGGCTGTGTCCCAGGAGAACAGATTTTACTCTGTAACCAGCATCTGTATGTCCATCCAGTCTGGCTGATTGTAGCCTATTTCTTCTGCAGACTCCAACACTTTGAAGGTGGCCTGTTCTTTACTACAGATGAGCTGGGCCAGGCAGATTTCTCACAGGAAAACTGTGGCAACCGTTTCAAATGTCACCAAATCATCTGGTTACATTTGGGACAGAGGGTGGCTATTCAACAGGGTGGCTGCTGATGAGGCCAGATGGCAACTCAACATCTGCTGCAATAGGTCCCAGATTGCTCCTGCTGTTGTGCAGTAACCTGCTGTTGCTGAGTGGCCAGCTGCTGCAGTACTTAAGTGCTGCTGTTGCTCCTAGGCCTGGTTTTCAATTATCCTCTTTAACAATTTGTCTGCTTCCATGGTAATAGAGGGATGCCTACATTTAAACTTCATGAGAGTACACTATGAGAAAGCTCAAATAATGCTGGCATAATTTATATTCCTTTTGAAATCTTTATTCGGCATTTAACACAGAATATATAAGATCAAGAGAACATGCTTTTAACTTCAAATGTATTTTAACTATTTTTTTTTGGTTTGGTAATATTCTATTATTGTGATATCATTTTACTTAACCCACGTTTTCTCTAATGATCTAAGGGCTTATCAGGATGAACAGTTTGTCCATGGCAAACGGGGTATAATCTACAGCACACTTGCATGCTGTGCAGTAACTGTCCATGTGGACCCTGCTATGGTGAGCTAAAAGTTCCCTAGTGGGCTTTGCGCTAATCGCATTAAGTGTTAAACCTGAACAGTACAAAACTAACATTTTCATACAATGCTAATTTTAATCTGCAGATTAATGTTTTGAAACCTTCAGCATGTTCTTTTTGGCTGATATGCTGTATTTTAAATTGTATGTAAATTGATGAGCAATCTGGATTTATTTTACCTTCAGGGTGAAGTGTTTGATACATTACTGCTGTTTTTTTCCTATTGTCTGTGATCTGCCATGAATTCCAAAAAATGTTAAAAATACTGGAATAAAAACAAGACCATGAACAGCTCCAAACAAGATAACGAGAAACAATCTTAAAAAATGTTCTGAAGATGTAAGTTTGTGCTGCAGACAGCACAATTACTCCTAATATAGTGGAGATAACACCTTGTATCACCGGGTAACCAAGAAGATACAGGGCATCAACTGCCCTTTCATTGACAGTTGACTTTTCACTTGAAACAAATGCATAGGATATATGAGCAGAAAAATCTACTGAAAACCCGATGCAAATGACAAGGTTAATCATAGATATGGAATCAAGATTAACATCCCAGTATGTCATGAAACCAGCAACGCCAACAATAACAGAAGCAATAGCAAAAGTTACCCACAAGGAGCAGAGCGGATTGGGAATAAGCAGCAAGGAAACACACAACATGACTCCAGTAGCAATTCCAGTATTCTGAATGGTGTTTGGCACTATTACAATATACTGACCATAGTATATGAATGCTGGGTGATATACCATTAATGGGATCTTACAGTCCTTGGCTAGGCCTCTTAATTGGTGTAAAAGGTTCTTCTCATCAACTGCAGTAGTAACATTCACTGTTTGAATGAAAAAATGTGAAGCTGCTATTTCTTGATAGCGAATATCAATGTCCCATTCAAACTCTGGAAATAATTTATATAGTTCAGATAGATTACCCATGAAAAACGCCTTAGTATCTATATTCAGTGAACCGATTCTAGCAACATTCTCATACATTTGTAGCCATGACTCTGAGAGACTCTTTTCCACAAAGGAGTTATTTTCTAAAGACTCCATACGGTTCTCAATGTCATTACGAATAGATGGATTCCAATAAAGTACATTTTCTGTGATAGTGACCATAATCCTAGGACCGTACTCTGAGAAATATTCATCTTCCCAGTCGTAGTACCGAATGACATAAGAATCATCACTAGCCAGATTTCGCAGGACTGTACCTTCCTTTATCTGAGTACACCCATAAATACCACTAGCCAGGAACCCTTCATACAGCAACACCACAAACACTTTGGTCCAGATTTTTGTAAGGAAAGGACCATAATATTTCCTAAAGAATTTGTGCATTGGATGTTCGCCTTCTCCCCCAGAAGATTTATCAGAAAAGCCTCCTACACAGCACAGGTTGTACAAGCAGGAGCGATGTGGCTGAACAATGTCCTTCACTTTTGTGAAAATTAACCAGTGTCTGTTGCCTTCTTCCCTTTTACCATTTAAAGCAAGAACAGCTTCTAAGAATGTGATGTTGTATAAATAGCAGAAGATGAAAGCAGTTCCTGTGTAGAGACAAAAGGACTTCACAGACTGAAAGGAAGTCATGATCCCTATGTAGAAAGCTAAAACATCAGTGAGAGTGGTGATTGTGATAGACACTGCTGCCTCTGAATAAGTTTCAGCCATCCGCTTTTCAACTTTATTTTTAGGATTAGTCTGTTGCCAGCAGAAGATCATAATGAACATGTCATCAACACCAACCCCTACAAAAGGGAAAAGGTTAATAGCTTATTGTACATACCATCAATATCAATTTCTAATGGAAAATAGCAAAATTGCAAAACAAGCAATGACTTAAGCTGAGCAATAAGCATTGTGTTGACACGAAGTGAAGTTATGGACCCACCGAAAATAAATGTCACCCACCCCCTCCATATACGAGGTAATGTATTACATTTTCCCATGGTGAGATCTCTTTCTTTCTCTCTCACCACATTTCTCTGAAAGAGAAAGCACATCTAGGATAATGAGGTAGATCCCTCAGCCATGCTATGGAAAGTACAGAACTGCTTTTGGGAGCATGGATCCACCTTCAACCTCACACTGAGCTGAACGGCCCTCTGCTGCTGTACCTCCTGCATTACCTGTGAGCCCTTAATTTGCACATTCTGCACTGCTGAATAACAGAATGGATAAACACCTGGAAAACGACTATCATACCCAGTGGTCTTAACTTATAATTGTGCTGATCCCAGATTCATGCCATGTAAAAATAATCTCCCACTAGGCACATTTTGCATTTCCATCTTTTCCATCAAGCCCAATTTCTTTTCACTTACCCAATATAAGAAATGGTGCATTTGCTACAGTCATGTCAAATGGTACCCCACATAACAGCAACAATCCAAAGCTGCTTAGCACAGCTAACCCAGAAGACAGCACTCTAAAGGCTGCAGCCCACACTTTATTTCATACACAGTCAATCCTGGAAAATTGCATAAAAAGCATCTTGTTAAGATTTTAAATGCTGTAGTTTTTATATTATATAAGAATACATAAATTTATAATAACCATGTTTTGTAAAAGCACCTTTGGTTACATGATTCTCGTTAATACCTTAATGAGAGCATCAGGTATTAACATTTTAAAGTCACAACATGGGCCAAATCAGTCCTTCAGTTTAAACTGCACAACCAGTGACTCAGTGTAGGTGCATGAGTTTAACTGACAGCAGAATTGTTGTAGCTCTCTATTCCCCCATCATACAACAATGAGTAAAAAAGTATTATGATCCTTTCTCCTGTTCTCTCCTTCCTTCTGCCTCTCTCTCACTAACTTGCAAAACACTAAGGAAAAAGAGAAGATAAGAAAAAGCAAAGGAAATGACCAGAATCAAGAAACCTGAGGGCTCTTTTCCAGACTGGAGAGAGAGAATGAAAGGCAGTGCTCTGAGCTCTGCTGCTGAGCGCCTCTGTTTTGCAGGGAGGGAAAGGCTCAACTGGGGCAGCCATTCAATTGGACATTATGACGCCCACCTCTAAGGTGGATTCCAGCATGTCTTGTCTTTGCCTTTCCTATGAGCAGCAAGTGGGCTCCCCTGATTGGAGTACGTTTGGCTGTAGTACGGTGCCTGTCTGACAAATTGATATGAGCACTCTGCCTGGGCCTGAAGTCAAGCTTCACAGCTTACACAGCTCTGTGATAGCATCTGTACCCTCCACAGAGTTCAGAGGTCTCCCAACTGGTCCCAGTGCTGGTGAGACCAAATTTGACACACTTTATCAGTAGGTAATCATTTTTCTTTTGACTTCGTTGTTTAATACATTGCTTTGAAAAGGAAACTCACCTTAACTGATTACTCTCATTATAGTGGGTATGGCAACACCCATTTTTTCATGTTCTCTCTGTGTGTGTGTGTGTATGTGTGTATGTGTGTGTCTATATATATCTTCCTACTGTATTTTCCACTGCATGCATCTGATCAAGTGGGTTTTAGCCCATGAAAGCTGATGCTCAAATAAATTCGTTAGTCTCTAAGGTGCCACAAGCACTCCTCCTCCTTTTTGCTGATACAGACTAACACGGCTACTGCTCTAAAACCTATGCAAGTTATGCTGGGAATGTATATCTTCGTTTGGTGTGAAATAAACTATTTTAGTGCATCTGTGTCCTTCTTAAATGAAAACACAGGGGTTGATGTGGCAAGGTCATCAGGATTGTGAATCCCCCTGCTAACTTCAGCAGGAATAAAGAAAACTCCATCTCTAGCTACAGAATCCCTTGATACTATGCCCATCAAGGCAGTATCTAAGCATCTTGCAAGAGATGCTCACTGCCTTACAGAATCAACCTCTCTAGCAGATGCTATGAAAATGTTCTGCTGATCATTTACACATGACTAGTGCATGGCTATGTGAACCGTTTCTTTAAAGCTGTCTCAGAAAACCAGACAGGAAAGTGTTGGGGAAAGTTGTAGGTAGAAACTACAGTTTGTTGAAGCAGAGAGGGACAGAGTGGCTTTAGTGATGATTTTGTTTTCCTTATTCGAATAAAGTTTTTTTTTCTGCTTAGGGTACAGCATCTTCTTCTGTGATTCCTTATATTTGACACATGACATAGTGTCAGACATTGATTAATTTTGGACGTAAAAGGAAAAAAAAACTCAAGAGTTCCATCTCTCCACAAATCTTTCAGTCTGGTACCTACATGGAATGGCCTGAGTGGAAGGAGCATATCACAAGACTGAGACAGAAAGATGCTTACCACAGGGAACAGCAATGCCCAGGGAAGTTCACGAGGAGTGAAGCTGTAAACGTTCATAAATGGATGAAAAACTCCCAGACAGCTCACAAAATGTAATTACAATTGGGAACTCATCATCAAGCAGGTGTATGTCCAATAACAAGACAACAGGGGATCGAACACCAGCCAAAAGTGATCATTTGGGCAAGCAATGCCATCATGCTGAGCACCTAGGCAGGGTGAGTGTGCTCATGCAAACGAAATAATGATGATAATAAGTAAATTAAAAGATTTCGGTTCCGTTCAAAAGTGTCTGGTTGTCTGGATTTGGCCCGTGGTCTGCCGACTGATTACCCCTGGTTAGTACACTCGGAGCCTTTTACCACTCCCCTTTCTTTCTCTTTCAGTATACAACTGTATTGAGCTTTTCCTGATTTCACTTAATCTCCCTATTGACTTCTAATTAAATTAGAGCCTGGTAACATAGTACACAGGAAAATGGTGAGTTTTTATTGTTTGATCTGATCTGATCTGTGCAATAGTATTTGCATAAACCCAAGGTGGATGTTTAATTAAATTTTTTCTGGTTTCAGTGGAGCTAAAGTTAACATTGGTATTTTGACCAGCTTGTGTAACATCCAATTCTGCAAGGACATCTCTGTATATTTGCATCAGTTCAATTAGCACTAGCCTGACAACAGCATTAACTGCCGCAGCTAGCACATCAAACATGGAACTGCGTGCTTACAGTTTCACCATTTTTCATGTTTAGTAGAGTATTAAGCCATGGCAAAATGATGTAAAATAACAATACAATTTACATTTGATACCAGCTACTCTCAAGATTAATAAAACAAGGCACAAACATGTTGATATATTAAGTCAAGTGTATTAAGATAATATATTCTGAATTTTGTTTTAACTTTTAAGACAATAAAAAACCCACCCAGAAGAGATCAGGTACAAAATTTAGTTCATAATCCAACATCACATCCCCATCACAGATTATATTTATATTTACATATCAGTTATCAGTTGGTGTCAGGGCATTGGTGTGCAGAGGGACAGTCCGGTCTCTCCTCTGCCCTGCCTGCAGCACATCCACTCTTCTTTGGGCTCAGACTGCCCTCAGCAGAGGAAGCTGAAGCCAGGGGGGCCTGTAGTAGGCAGTGAGCAAGGTCGAGGGGATAAATTGTGTTGGGGGAGTAGTGTGTGAATGTGAGAGACTACACTGTGGAGGCAGAGCCAATTGCCATGGGAATGCACTGCCTTCAGTGGGGCTCGGTGCAGATCCATCAGAGCCTGAGATGGCACCATGAAATGGGAGAAGATGCCAAGTTGAATGGCCCCTTTGTGAAGGAGGCTGATTCCAGAGTATGCTCTTCTACTCATCTCCCACTTATGCTATACTTGGAGAAATCCCGACCAAACACAAAGTTGGTTCAATGTGTAGGCAGGGTCTCAATGAACTCTCCGCTAACAGCTAGTTTGAGAGGGGGAGAGACTTCACGAGCAAACTGTATTTATATGAATGCACCTAGTGTGCATAGGTATCTTGCAGACAGGAGTTGTGTAGCTCCAAGTGATCAGCTTTGGTTGGTAACTGCCCCACCGCAAGTGATTTCAGCTCTCATTTGAGCACTTTAACATAACAGGCTCCTAATGAATCCCATTTAGCTCTGTCTTTGAACAGTGAGGAGGAACAGGTTAAACCAGACCAGGGACCCTTAGGAAGAGTCCACACCTCCTGGCTGGGACACCTGTCTTCACCCCTCTTACTTTCACAGGGGGCTGGCATTCGAGCCCCTGGCTTAGCGAGTTCCTTTCAGCTGAGGTTGACCCCTCAATTGGGACAAGCTCAGCACAGTTCTGCTCCCCTTTAGCCATACAATTAAGATAACATTGATAACATTTCACTACCCCTGGGTCTAATTTATTGGAAAAACCAACAAAAACTTACAACCCCAGTGCTCTGTGCTGTCCTCTGAGTCCCATGCGAGGGGGAGCGGGAGAAGCAGGTGCTAACAAAAAGGAGATATAAAGTGTCTGGGTATAAGTACATCTGGCTGGTCTGTGATAAAATCATGAATGGTGTAGAGAAATTGAATAAGGAAATGCTATTTACTCCTCATAACACAAGAGCTAGGGGTCACCAAATGAAATTAATTGGCAACAGGTTTAAAACAAACAAAAGGAAGTATTTCTTCACACAGTCAGCCTGTGGAACTCTTTCCAGAGGGTGTTGTGAAGGCCAAGACTATAACAGGGTTCAAAAAAGAATAGGTGAATTCATGGAGGATAGGTCCATCAAAAGCTATTAGCCAGGATGGGCAGGGATGGTGTCCCTGGCCTCCGTTTGCCAGAATCTGGGAATGGGTTACAGGGGGATGGAACATTCCCTGTGAAGCAGCTGGCATTGGCCACTGTCAGAAGACAGGATACTAGGCTAGATGGACCTTTGGTCTGACCCAATGTGGCTGTTCTTATGTTCTTAACCCTTTTTAAAATTATTTTCCTAACAGTGAAATAAAGATGTTCTACTTCTCTCTCTCGCTCTCAAAAAAACAAAAAAAAACAACAAACAAAACAAAAAAACCCCAAGCATGCTGTTTAAAGTTTTGCCTAAAGGAAAACTACTAAGCAGCTTATGTGAAAAAGTTAACACTTATTTGTTTACCAGAGATAAGGAGTCTCCTTTTTTGCATCACACAGCCTCTTTCTTTCCTAACTTTTTAAATACACCAATCTTTAAAGTTTTGCCCAAAGGCTTTAGATGTATGCAAAAGATGAAAAACAGTGAATATATATTGCCATCATTTACAATAAAGGTTATATCAAACTTCCTCATTTCATTTACTGGAAATTGACTTTAGCTGTAAGCTTTGTAAAAGGGAGAAAGTCCTATTCCAAGCATTTACAATAAAAGGCTTGAATAATTGCATGATAGGAATAAAGCTATATTAGCAGGTTTTTATACTGAAAGACACCAAGAAAGCAGCTTATACCAAAATTAGCTACTTTTTTTAAATTTAGAAGGAAAACCTGTTGCTCTTTACAAGAGCCCCCCACCCCTCTCAAGGTCACCATTTCAGATTTTGGTAGGGGGGAAATTTAACTGTAATTCCAGGGGCTAGTTAGGCACCTGAAAACTAGGTTTTTTTGCAGATAACTTAGCAATTAGCTGACAGGAGCACTGTATCTAATTCCTATATAAGACTAAAATTTTAATAAATATTAGACCCACTCAGCTCTAATACTAATATGACACCAAAAGTGTACATGACCAGAAATGGGGCAGGACAGCTGGACATAAACCATAAAAAGAGCATGGAAACCGGTCAGAATTACATGCTGATGAGTCCTGTCAAGTGTTTTACTACTAAGACGCATTTCTGATCTTCTTGCACACATGCTACTTTGTGGGTGATGGTGAAAGCAGGGAAACCATTTTTATTCTCCTGCCCTTGTGGGGGAGAGGTAATCTTTGCTTTTTAACCCCACCCCAGTTCAGGCTCTGTGCTGTTCCAGGCCGCCTGCTGGAGAGCACATCCTTGTCTCTTTCTCATCTACCTGGGTTCTCTCCTCAATGGGTGTTTCCATTTCACTAACCTGGAGACTTTTCCCTTCTGTAGAGTGAGCTACACCCTCATACGACCAATCTTTTACTTGACCTTCACTATAGCTCAAATCTTTGTTCTGGGCTGCCTTCTCTCCCACCAGTAGTTCTACATCTTCATCATGTGCCTTACTCTTGCTCTGCAGCTGGTCCTGTGCCTTGGAGAGACTGTATAGTTGCCTGCAGATCCTGCTGCAACTTCTGGTTACAGACTTGCAAAAATGTCAGCTCCTCCTCCAGCTTGAGCCTTCATCTGCTCATGGAGCTCTCTCTTCAATGGCTGGGCTTCTTGGGAAGTTAACCAAGAATGATGAATTTCCTCTGATGAATGCTGTCAGGCTGTCCAGAGTGGCTCATGAACATGGGTGCCAACCTCGGGCAGACAGTTACAAACAAGGGCACAACCCCCCAATTAGTTGAATGTTCTATACTTAGATTTCACCAATCAAGTATGAAGTGAACTCCTCAAGCTCTGTAACAGCCTTAACATGGAGACACAGCCAATCCCCTTGGGCACTCCCATCTACTTTGCCACCCCAGCAAACTCATCCTCATGACAGCTGGTCCCTTACATGAAAAATCACAAGAATATTCAGGTTACTCCGAGTCCCAAAGGACCAGTCACTTACCCCAAGTCAGTTGCACCTTAAATCAGAGACAATGTTTGTAGCCAGTCTTCTAATTAACTAACTAAGAAAAAGAAACGAGAGTTATTTACAAGGTTAAAGCTGGTAAATACACACACACAAATGAGTTACAGTCTTAGGTTTCAAAAAGCAATAGAAGCTGCTCTATATGTCTTTTCGGACTAACCCAAGCTAAGCAGCTTGGAGATCCCTTGCTTATGCTTAGAAATATTGCCTTCTCCAAATTCCAAGCATCATAGTGATGCCAAGAAACACAGTTTATTCTGGTCAGGGATTTTTATTCCCTTCTCCAGAGTTCAAGCTGTGATGGGGCATGTCCACCTGCAGGTTCTCTCTTCAACGGTGTGTAGGGGGAGCAAACAAAGTCTTTGTTCTTCAATGTTTCACAAAGGCTAATTTTGTATCAATGGGCCTTCCTGGTGGGCAGGACCTAACACTTTCTGTAGGAAGCCAGCATTTCTACATTAATTAATGCTCCTTTTCCATTTGATGACTTACACAATTACAGAGGATTACAATGCAAGCACTTAAGATAACCTTATAACATGTCTTCATCCCTTTTGGCATTCATGACAGGCTGGCTTGTCCATTTGCTGCTGGGCCCCTGGGCAAGCCTGAGGTTAAGCTTTTATAAGTAAGTTTAATATATGCAGCTTTTTACAAGCATTTCATAAAGTCTAAACACATTCTTATAAATTTAAGATCTCATTTAACAATACTAACACACAAGTGAGCCAGACTGGTTTCCAGCTTTGCATTTATCAGTGCTCAATGAGACCTATCTCCTGCTTTGCTAACGTCACAAATTCTGGTCTTGTTTTCCAGTCTGGGTACTTGTTCCTCCCCCTTAGCCACAGCCAACTGGCTTCTCTCCTCTTTGATTAGCTCCTTCTGTCTGTCCTTTAGATACTGGATTTGTTTCTGTTGCTCACCCAGACTCAGTAGGAACACCTGCATCTGGGTCTGCAAATTACTTAACTATTCAAGATTATCAGACTCCTTCTCACACTCGCTCCCTAGTGCCTATGAACTCCTCTCAGCCTTTGCTGCAGTTCTTTCAGCCCGGTGTCCTGCTACCCTTTGGAGGAGCTGACTGAGTCTTCGTCTGACTCCTGTATCAGATTACTCCAGTTTCTCACACTCTCATGTCCTCAGGTTGAGGACTGCCTCAAGGCATCCGCAGAGGAGAAGTTTGAAACTCATGGCTGCTCTTTGCCTTTATATCTCGTCCCTGATGCTTGCTTCTGGGGCTACCCCAGGTTTGCCCAGCACTACATTCTTACTTCCCCATAACAGCCGCCTGTGGAAAGTTCCTGCGGGGCAGCATCTTCTCACATGCCTTCTTCCCGGTACTTAACACAATTTACCCCTAGGGTATCATTCTAACTGGCCCCAAACTGTATCCCCTTAGTTATTTCTTCAGCACCTGTAGCTGTCTGGGTCTCAGTATCCTTAATAGTGCAGACCTCCCCAGGTGTCTTAATGTCCTGTATTGGCCAGCAGACAACATAGGCTCTGGTTCCCCAGGGAAGATCTAATTTACATGCCCTTTTGGCAAAAGACCACATATCTCCTTCCCTTTTGACATTCATGACAGGCTGGCTTGTCCAGTTGCTGCTGCACCCCCGGCCAAGCCTGGGACTGGAACTTCTGGGGTTCTTGCTGTCACTCCATCCACCAGCTGGGGGTATTGTACATCTCTCAGCCCTGGTAGCATAGGCACCTCTCTGCTTTCTCATCCCTCCTTGGTGTCAGGGGCAGGGCCATCCTTAGACATATGCAGCATACACAGCTGCGTAGGGCACCTGAAAATTGGTGGCACCCCTGGATCTTAGTGTCCACCCACCCCGTCTCTTCCTATCCCTTTTCTGACCCTTCCTGCAGGCTCCGACAGCCAGCTGCTGGAGCCTGGTGAGTCTTCCTCCAGATGAGATCTAGTAACTTAAAAGTGAAAAAGCCTTCCAGCCTGCCAGACCTATTAGCACAACACTGAAACTGTTAAAGAGCCATTCAAGTGGTAATGAAACCATTTAACAGGCATTTGCCAACCCTCAGGTATATAGAATCATAGAATATCAGGGTTGGAAGGGACCTCAGGATGTCATCTAGTCCAACCCCCTGCTCAAAGCAGGACCAATCCTCAACTAAATCATCCCAGCCAGAGCTTTGTCAAGCCTGACCTTAATATATATATATATATATATATATATATACACACACTGTCAGTTTTTGAATGTACTGACTAAATACTTGTGCATTACTGTAATATTTACTCAGAACAGGTTAGTCTACAGGACCTTAATTTAAAATTTGCTTTAAAAATATTTTATTAGAAGATTGCTGAAGATTACAAAATCACATCTCTAAAAAATCCTTGCATAGATTTTTAGATGCACAATCTGAGTATTCATCTTTAGCCTTAAATGCTTGGATCTTCAGACATATTGTTTTTTCAATAAATCCTTCAAAAGACCACCCTTATCTAATCTAAAATACACATTTTAATTTTAATTACTATAGTACAAAAAAAAAACTTGCTTCCAAAGTCTTCCTGTCCTTTCTGCCCATCTGTTTCTCCCTTCTCCCCTTGTTGAAGGGAGACCTTAAAGGAACAACACCATTTCCTTCCAGATGGCTGGACAAACGAGTTTCCCTTTCTTTACTTCTGACTATTTGATGAACTAGTTTTAAGAGAACCCTCCAGCAAAATCAATACCTTCGTGAGATATAAAATCCTTTCTTATGCCTAAAATCTTTGGAAACATTTTTTAAAATTGGTAAAATTTCATAAACATGTCTATCGTGATGGAGATCACATAAAGTAAATTAGTGTTCCCTTTTTCTAAAAGCAATGAACATTGTTATGAACACACTAAACCTCTGTGACTGATGAATTTAAAATAATGTCTTTGTTTCAGTGAGTTAAATATGTAGTAATCTGGAATGATTACTTTATGAAGGCTTAAGAGTACATTTAAAGTATTTTCCACTGAATGTATCCGATGAAGTGAGCTGTAGCTCACGAAAGCTTATGCTCAAATAAATTTGTTAGTCTCTAAGGTGCCACAAGTACTCCTTTTCTTTTTGCAAATACAGACTAACACAGCTGCTACTCTGAAACCTGTCATTTAAAATATAAAATCATCTTAGAAACACTGATTAAGAAAATGTAAAACAGAGAAGAGCTGCATCATGTATTCCATAATATTTAATTTTGCATTCAGGACAGCTGACTTGCCCTTACTACAAAGTTTTTGCAAATAAATCTTTGACAAATTTCACGGTATATCAAAATTTAGTGCTTTTAATTAAGTACCTTCTGCACATCCAGTCTTCATCATCTGGCATGCAGTGGAAGACATGCTCCATTTTCTTTAGAAAGAAACTGCAGAAGAGTGTTTTTTTCAAATGTCATTCGGGTTCAGGGATTTGGCTGGAAGGGGGTGAGCAGGGAGGGAAGAGGAGGAAGTGGAGAGAGGGCAGGGCCTGGGGCAGAGCAGAGGTGGAGTATGGGTGGGGCCACAGGCAGAAGAGGTGGGTTGGGGAGATAGCCTGCCCAAGTGGCAGCTTTACCCACTGTCCACGACAGCAGGTAAGAAAGGGCTGGCTCCCACACACCCAGTGTGCGCTGGAGTATCCTTAGGCAGGGGCCATATTCACCAAACCGAATGTGCTGGCGCCGCACATTCTGCGTGAGGGAGAGGGTACAAGGGTCTCTGCAGGGAACTGTGACTCTCTGTCACTGTGAGGCAGGCCGGGCAGATCAGTATTCTTGCTGCCTCATCCGTCCCGCACTGGGCTGCGAGCCCAGGCTGCTGTCGGGCATAGGGGTACCAGTTTAATAATACTGCGTGGGGCTCTGTAGAGAGGCTAGCCGGGGCTCGTCTCTCTCCAGGGCCGCAGGGAACCACACCGCCTCACTACCTTCGGGAATAGCTCTTGCTGGAAATTAGTCTGCTCGCAGGAGTCTTCCTCTACGGCTTTAGTGAAGGTACAAATAAACACAGTGAGCCCAGGCCCTGGTCAGAGCAGGGCACTGGTGAGTCAGGCCCTCAGGCCGGGGCTGAGCAGTAACAGTATATAGTAACAAGCCCAGGCGAGTCAGGTGCTCAGGCAGGGGCTGAGCAACAACAGTATAGAAACAGTAGGCCCAGTCCCTAGGTTCCAAAGGGCCTAGGAGAGGGGGAGACAGCCGACTGTGAGTTGGGTTGCAGGGGGGATGCAGGCCCTCCCACTCCACTGCATCCCAACCCGGGGCCCTAGCAGCGGCAGAAGACCCGCTGCTGAATCAGTGGGGATCCTGGCCACAACACATCGACATGGGTTCTGGCAGTGCTGCAGTCAGACTAGGGTCAGCTGCCCCCGGGCTATTTCCAGACTCCCCCTCTTGAGGTATCTGGGTCAGGGTGGTGTCCTTAGGGGGGTCCATCACCATGAGTTCCTCAAGATAGCTGGCCAGGGGTAGACTCGGCAATTCCTTCTGGGTAGCTGGCACGGGGCAGGTCAGACCAGGCCAGTCCTCGGGTTTTCCGCAGGCCGCTGGGCTTTCCCAATCGTGAGCTAGGCCAGAGGCGACTGGCCTCTCCAGCGGCTGCTTCCCCAGTGAGCCCTGAGGTCGGGCCTTTATACTTCCAGGGCAACGCCTGACGCTCTGGGGGGCGGGCTCAGAGCTCCCTGGCTCTGCCCCCTCTGGTGTCCAGAGGGGCTTATCTCTCTTCGGGGCAGCAGGGAACCACACCGGCTCACTACAGGCCCCATAAATCCTAAGGAAGGCCCTGGTCAGGAGTCTTTCAATCTCTGTTTGGGCACCATTTGCAATGGTGCAGGCAATCCCAGTGTGCCCCCTTCAAGCCCAATGTCATGCTGTAGGCGTGTCACACCTTAATGTCCCCCAATTGGGGAAGCCATAGTCACTTTAACAGCCCAGGCAAGAAGAAGCCAGCACACTGTAGTCAAATAACATGTTCCCTTTTTAATCAGGTTTTCAGGACAGGAACCATTGAAACTGCAGTCTGTAATTGCCATTCATCATTGGCAAGGGTGTTGGACCAGCTGCCTCTGCCTATCCCCAGGCTGCACCTCTGCAGCCCCAGTACCTCCTTAGGCCTTAACGAGGCCTCAGCTTGGAGCTCTCCAGCTCTTCCCAGCATTGCTCTGCTTCAGGTACACTGCTCCCAAGCAGCTAGGTCCTTCCCACTCCAAGGCTGAAGTGAGACTGATCCAGCTTCTCCCTTAGCCCTTCTTATACTGGCCCAGCTGGGCCCTGATTGGCTGCCTCAAGCCTGCTCATGATGGGCTCCCTGAGGCAGCCCTTTCCCAGGGCTGTTTTTAACCCCCTCCAAACTGGAGCGGGGCGACTGGCCCGCTACACATGTTGTTTTTTTAGTCCCTGTGTAGACATACCCATCGTGTTTGAGAAGTTTATACATGATAATTGGTTGGTGAAATCAAAATATAGAACTCACAACCAGTTTGGGGTTTGTGCCCTGGTTTCTTACACTCTGCCTGAGGTTGGTATTTATGCTCTTGAATCACTGCAGGCAGCAGGATTCACAAATCACAGGTCATTTAATTTTATAGATCACAACCCCAGCACTGTGAAAGTTTAGACTTGATAGTATGAGTTTTGAAGGTTGAAGAATAGACACAATAAGTGAATCACAGTCATATGTTGGCCTTGGGACAAAAGACCTTGAACAATTATGTTTGCAGGAGGGAATATCCTTTAAAGAGAAAACCCCAGATTAGGAGCTGAAAGGTTTGCTCATAAATTTTGGCCAGGTGCCAAGGGAAGGAGAGGCGATGGAGTCCAATCTAGAGGAAGAGAACCCTCCTGTCCCAGACCCTGCAGTGGCAACCATCACAGGGGAACTGGTCCGATTGGAGCAGTGGAGAGCCAAGGAAGAACCCGAGCACCAGAGATTCATGGTGGAATTGTGGATCAGGCAGACCAAGAAGCAGAGGCAGCTGAAGAGAAAGCCCACTGGAGGCTCAAGCAATACAGCTCAAAATACTGTAGCGGCAAAAGGAGTTTCACCCCCACAACACAAGAGAGTAGGATAGTCTGCCCAATTTATAAAGGAACAGAATGTACAGAAGAGTTCCTGTCTACTGTAGAGAGACTATGTAGGATGCTGAATATTCCAGCAGATAAACAGATGGCCATCCTTTTAACTAGATTAACTGGAAAAGCTAGATAAGTTTTTAATCATATGGAGGGAGGTGATGGAAGAAATTTAAAGAAAACGTATTGACAAGATTTGTTTACCCCTGAGACCTGTTGACTGAAGTATAGAAACCTCGGAATGTTTGACAATGTCACTCATGTTGAATGTGTACATAAAATGTGTAATTTTATGGAAAAAAAGGATAATGGGAGTGCGGTCTGAAGGTGATTATGGAAAACTGTTTGATCTGATGGCCCAGAAGCAATTACTATGGGTAGGTATCGATGAGGTAAAGGCAGCCAGCTGTGATAGAAAACCATCCACAGTTTTATCAGCTGCGGAAATTGCTGACGAATATGTTGAATCAAGGGCCCATGCAGGGCCAAATCCCAGGGGAAGGGAAATCCCCATGTCACCCAGGTTAAGAGAGAAGAGGGAATTGGAAATAAACCCAACTTTGTTAAAAAAAAAAACAAAGGAGCCCCGCATTTAGAAGTCCCTACCCAAATGGTAGGCAAGTAATCTGCTATCATTGTGGGACTGCCGGCCACATAAAACCAAATTGCCCTAAACTTAAGGTAACCATAACCCCATGATCCATACACCCACCTGCCACACTGAATGCCACTTCACTGCTCCAGAGGCAGCAGTAGAGCAGGAGGAAATCCTAGTGAACTATATTAGGTCTGAGTCTTGGGAGGGGGTGACTGGATTCCTGGGGTGCAACCTGGACTGAGAGACCACTGAGTCCTCCAAGCCCACCAACCGTCTCACACTGTGATGCTGATGTCAAACTACAAATCTCTGATAGGCACTGCACTTACACAGACATTCCCAGGCAGGGATACACCCAGCTGTATTACATGAATGATCTCCCAGCCATTCATGAACCATCAACAGAGAGGCTCCAGCCAATGCCCCCTAGTTCCCCAGTCTGGTACCCCAGAACTGTATAGTCTTGCATTGGTCAGAAGCCTGCCCGGTGTAAGTTCATTAGTTACTTCACCACTTCTTCATAGGAAAGTGAACATGCACCAGCCTTTGTAACCTGAGCTGAGATTTCCCAAGCACTTCCGCCAAAACACACTGTTTTAGGTAAAATAAAAAACAGATTTATTAACTACAGAAAGACAGATTTTAAGTGATTATAAGTGGTAGGCACAAAAGTCATAGACAGTTACCTTAAGAAAATAAGTAAACAAGCATTCTAAATCCTAAACTTTTAAGCAAGAGTTGAATAAAACTGCTTTTCTCACCCTGACAGATGGTACAAGGAGGTTACAGTTCCTCAATACACGTCTTGGGACTACCTTCCAGCCTGGGAGCAGACTCCCTCAATTCAAAGTCTTTTTCCTCCAGATGTGCTTCCAGGTGTTGAGATGGGGAAGGGGAGAGACCAAATGATGATGTCACTTCCTCTTTTATACTTTCTTGCAACTTGCTGGAAAGATGTGCTGTGACATGGGGGTCAGGCAATCCCCATTGGTCAAACAGTCTCCATTGCATACGTGCCTTTTCGGAGGAGTCTCTGGGATAGTGGATTCTTTTCTTCATGGGTTTTGGTTGTTGATGGCTTCTCCTCTGTTGTAACTGAAAGGCTGGTTTTGGGTGTTCCCAGTCTCACAACATATTTCAGTAACACATATAGCAATACTTCTTACTTCACATACAATGATAGAACATACAATCCAACAGCATACTAATGTTCAACAGATCAAAACTTTTAAAATGATACCTCACACGGTATACTTTGTACCAAACATATCATAATAGTATCACCGCGGTGAATATGGAGGTTCCAGGGTACTATTTGAGGTACAGAGTTCACAGAGGGTAGTGAAGAATTTATTAAAAATGCCAAGGTAAATGGCATAGTTTGTAAGGGCTGGAGAACACAGCATCCCAAGTCACTTTGGTCAAGGAAAGTTTGGTGAGGGAGGAAGACAAACTTTCTGGTAAAAGTTTAAATATATTAGCTTTGGCTGAATTCTCTGTAACTGTACCTCTGGCTAGGGTTCCCTTCGAGTGGGAGGCTTTTAAGGCAGATATTAGGCATTAGATATCTTCTTCCTGCTGATATTTTAATAGGTTTATACTTTATAGGTTAATATTTTAGCCATGTCTAAACAAGTTAATGTCAGATCTCTCAGCCAGAAACAGTACGGCTCTAACTCACCTGCTTTGTCTGTGGACAGCTGCGACGGCTACGAGGAGGAGGGAGATACCCTCAGTCCTTTGTCAGCTGAAGGTAGCAGTTTGTCCTCAGAGGAGGGGTTTGAGAATTCCACTGCTTTGCCAGAGTCTGCTCTGAACTTAAGTGAGACTCAAGGAGTTTATGGAGGCTCAACAGGCTGATCCTACCTTGGACAAGGAAAGGAATGCAGCTCCGAATAGTACCCTAGCTGTGGAAGGGAAGGGTTGATTTTTTTCTAGAAGGTGAATTGTTGTACAAAGGCTCCCAAGGGAAAAAGAGGTGTCCTGGTGAAATCTGAAAACAGGTGCTTGTGCCTGATAAGACAGGCTCCAAAAAAGCTCAGGTTTTTATACCCCCCTACATCTTTGTTTCAAAGTTCAATCTCTGTATTTAGTTGGTTGACATGTTCACTGCAGCTCTTAATTAATAGATACATAAGGAATTTATGCACCCGTCCCCAAACATCCCCATTTGTGATTTGTGGGTGAAAATTAAATTGTCTACACAACAGAACTACTTTTGGCTAATTTAGCTAAAATATATTTGTCTGTTTTCTGTTAAAAATAGAGCACCACAAAGCGTTCTTATAGTATTAAACATTAAACTACCATATACAACAATCTGTATTACTGTATCCTCTCCTGAATGAGGGCCTTACAGATGTCAATGAGTGTCTTAGTTCTTTCAGTTTAAATATGTTTTTTTGTGCTTAAAGTTTTGATTTTTAAAAGAAAAATGGATGTAGCACAACAAAAATGAACATCCCACAAATACACACAGTTTTAAAATGTCCAATTGTTCTTACAGTATATTATTATTTTATAAATATAAGGTTTATGAATCCTTGCAACATTTCAGTTTTGGGTTAGATTGCTGTTTAAAAATAATGTATTTTGAAAACTAAATGTTTAAAGACTTTGAGTTTCCAGAAAAACTGACCCCATAGTGTTCTACAAACTCAGAAGGTTTTATTTAATTTAATATTAATCAGAGCTTGCTGCCCCCATTTCTGTGGGTGATAGCCCAGAAAACCTAATTACTGATAATTTTTCCAGGCCACAGCAGGCTCTAAGACCTTTAACCCTGATGGAACGTTAAGGGAAAATGGGTCTGCAATGACATCTGAAGGCAATAGTTCCACACAACTCCATTTTTTCAGTAGGTTCTGGTTAAATCAATATAGTTCAATGGGGTTGAGTCAGCTCTATTGTATTGAAGCACATGTCTCAGACATCCATGTTTTATACAAAAGAAAGAAGCTGTTTGCTTTATTTTAAAGGCATGTTTTTGGTTTTGGTTTTTTATTTTCCCTGGATTCTACTACATCCATTTCAGCTTTTTGCTGTAAAAAAGTCTCCTTTCTTAAAGACACAATAGCTTGGTTTTCACAAACTATTTTTATTTAAAAGACATACAACCCTTGAAAACAAACCAAGATGCCCCATCAAGACTTTCATCTTATTTAAGGACAACACAGACCTTGTAACAGAAACACAGATAGTCAGAAAGACTTTTTCAACAGATATTTTATTTACAAAGATATCAAGATTTATAACATGTTATGTTACATGTTTGTGACATTTTCTAACTTAATCCTTTTAGATTTCTTACAAATAGTCTTTTTCCTAAGCAGGGTTCTGTAACTTTTTGTGTGGATCAGGCAGTCAATATAATATGCTAAGAGGGTATCTTTCAGTTTGGCAATTTTGTTTAAAACACTGTTAGGGTCTTGAGCGCTTTGTACAGCATTTATCAAGGTCACCCCTTGTGCTAAATTTTCTTGGGTTAAGCACAGACCCTGCATTGAATAACCTCTGGCAATAACCTTGTTTAATTAGCTTTCCAAACACAGCTCAGAATATAGGGCCTGGAGCTTGCAGTTTATATCCTCTCCACATGATATTGTTGGCCTGGTATGTCTATAACACAGCCCTCAGAATCTTTAAAAAGCTTCTCTCAAAGATAGTGATTAAGGACAGCATAAACAGAAATGTGTACAATAGACTGCATAACTCTTTTACAGTCATGACGTAGCAGTAGCTCAGTTCTGTGTTGGCATCCTTTCATCTGCGAGAGATGGTGGGAACTGCAGCCTATGATGTAGATGGTTTGCAATGTCTCATGTGACTGAATAGTCCAATTCGAGATTTGTATGGTCTTTGGCAGTTATTGCAAATGAATGTATCTTGGTTGGGAACTGCTTGCTTCCTACGGGCGCTTTTCTCTTTAAGCTGTAGGAACCAGCTTTTGTCATGGACTTTGATACCCTGATGGAGATGATGGTGTTATGCTCATACAAAGCACACGGGATCTTTTTCAGGGAAAAAGGCAATACGCTGCATTTATTGAGAGTACAGCAGTTCGCATATGCTTTTCAGTCACACACACACACACACACACACAGTCCTGCCAGTCAATGTTTATAGTTACCAGTCCAGAGTCTGGATCAATCTAGTGGCCAGCCAGATTGGTCGTAGAGGGGAGATCGGCTTTGTCAGTCATGATCCGATGCTCCTGGAGTTGTGGCAAGACGAACCCAAAGCCCCATGGCAAAGCACCCTGTTCTTATAGTCCTCTCTCTTCATTAAAGTCTATGGATTTTGCTGTGTCAGTTTATGAGCAGTTACTCCTTAATTGGTATTATCTTTTGATATTAACACTCCAAAGCACCTCTGAGAGGGTCATCCTGTCCTGGATTGATTTAAACAATTGTCATTTAGGGCATTTAAACAATTGCCAGCCTCCACCTCAGGGTAATCAGTCTGCCCTTCCTCAATCATGGATGCACGTTGATGGTTCTCTGATAAGTCTCGTTAAGTTTCTTTACTCCTCCTCTCTTGACCATCTGGTTTTAACAATGGCCTTCACACCTTATCTTTTCCTGATGCGTGCATTCCTCATTCACACAAACAGTCTTTTACAGAGACTTTCAAAGGTATACAAACAGCAGTATTTTATATTGAGCAAAAAGACATTGTAAATTAAACCTTGCTAAATGTTATGACCAAAACAATTCATATTGGGGCCCAGGCCTATTGTAAATTAAACCTCTAATAATCTCATTAACATAGATACAATACAAGATTCTGTCTCTTACTAACTAAACCTTAAAACAAAGAAATGTATATTTAACTAAATGGCCTAATTTGTAATGCATATAGGAAACAAGACCCCATAGTAAACATTGTAACTTATCCTAAAACAGAGGGTGACCATAATCAGCCATGAGAATTAGTCTGATCTGCCCCTGCCTTAACATCAGTACAGACGCTAGCAGTCTGTCAGATGCATTTCTACCAATGTCCCAGAAGGTCATTCCTTTCTGCTATTCAAAAAGGGTGGCTGGCAAGTGATCAAATCATACATTAATACATTTAATACATACTACATTATTATAACCATCAATCATTATAACCTCTAATACAAATATAAAATCCTTCTCCTACGATGGCGCCACTTGTTATGATCACTTGCCAAGATTTCCCATTAACCAGGATCAATTCCAAATTCCTTCATATCTCACTTGCATGTGTCTTTATAGTGAAGCTTGGGATGTCCTGTTGTTCTTGTTCCCTCTGATAGCTCCCTGTATAGCATGTCCTTGGCTATATGTCAGTCTTCCAACCTACTCAGACGGCCCAGCCAATGCAGTCATCTTTGCTTGAGCAGGGGTGTCACACTTGGTAAATTTGCCCTTTGAAGAACCTCTGCGTTGGTGACTTTATCCTGCCATTTGGTGTTCAGTAAGCGGCATAAACAACGTAGGTGGGAACTGTTTAACCTTTTCTCCTGATGAGGATAAGTTTTCCATGTTTCCCCACCATATACGAGAGTGCTGAGGACACAAGCTTGGTACACTAGCATTTTGGACTTGATGGTAAGCTTTGAGTTGTTCCATGCTCTTTTAGTTAGTCTGCTAAAGGTGGTGGCAGCCTTTCCAATGCAAACATTAATCCAGTGAGAGGTTGGTGGTCACTGTGGAACTTAAATAGCTGAACTTTTGGACTACTTTTAGCTGGTTTGCATTTAAGGTAATTGAAGGATCTTGTGGAATCTCCTGTCCTAATACAACCATTTTCTTGATGCTGATGGTGAGAGCAAATGCCTGACAGGCACTTGAAAGGCAGTCCATGAGTTCTTGAGAACTATAGAACTAGAAGTACAAGAACTCATAGTTCTATGCCCAGGGCCTTCCTTAAATCCAGAGAGCTGTCATCCTCTTCATGCTCCGTGTACTCTTGAACAATTTGTCTTGGTGCTGAGCAAAAACAAGTTGGGTTTGATTCATCTTCGCTCTCTGATGCAACATTGTCCACGGTCTCTGGGTCCTCTAGAAAAGTGTCATTGAGCTGTTGAGAGATATTCAGAAAAGAAACAGCTGTAAGTTCCCTGTTTTTAGATTTCCCCACCCTAAGTTGATTCCTACCCCATTACACTTCATCCTTGACCATCACTTTTTATAGTTTATTTACCTGAGCAACATATTCTCTGTTCACCTTGTCCAATAGTGCCTCCAATGAGCTGTGGTTGCCTTCCTTCATGGGGATAGACAATGGGTGGCCATCATGCTTATCAATGTGCCTCATAAGTGCTTGAGTCTCAAGGTCAGGTTCTGGCATATCCCTCAATGAACTCCCTTTGGCAGCTCCCTCCTCCTCCTCAGAACCGTCACTAATGTAGTGCTTTCTTCCCAGGCAACCGAGCACCCTTGAAGTTAAAATGAGTTTTGTAGTTCTCATGAGGGTGGTGAAGAAGGCCATGTTTCCTCTGAGAATTTCCACAATTTCTGAAAAACATTCTGTTGAAACAACACGGCCTGCTCCACACAGTGATGGGACTTCTGAGGATGGTGCTGCCCTCTGGCCAACTATTAAACTCCAGAGATTGGGGTTTCTGGCCTAGACCCTTGTGCTAATTTATTCTGATTAGTACATGTTTCCCTTCTGGGAGGCCCTACAGGGGGTGAAACCGAGGCCAATTGGTAAAAGGAGTGAGAAGAGGGGTATCAAAACCCTCTTCTAGATGGATCTCCCCACCCCAGAACTTACCCTAGTTAGTCAACCCCGCTCTTAGGGAGGTCCTACAAGGCTGAAACTCCCTACTGCCCTCTACCAATTGGAGTGGAAGCTCTTAGAGGTGGTCAAATGCCAACTCTTGCTTCTAGTCATGTGTCAACCTTGGCCCGTCAAGTAATATTCTTGGCTAGGGGCTTATGGTGAAAGATGTGCCGGCCTTAGCAGTTGGGGACAGTGTCAACATTTGATTGACTTTGTATCCTTAGATTATGGGGGGGTTAGGGGGAGAGACTTCCTTAATCTTGGATGTCCTTTTAACAACAAACTCATAAACAGGGGAAGAAAAAAAAGCAACAATACTGAGAACCCTTAAAAGGACCTTGGCTATCAAAGGGCATTCAGACAGCCAGGATCAGTAGCTACTCTTGAAAATTTGAACCCAGAAAAAATTTTCTGTTGCCATTGTTAACCAACTTCTCTCTTCTTTCAAACCTTTAGGCTGCCAGGGTGTTTTTCTCCAAATGAGGCTGCCGAATTTTTTATGATGTCTCATTTAAGACGCTTTTGGAGACAAATTTCCCCAAAATGCCCAGGGCTGGATTTCCATGTGCTCAGAACTCATAATCAGGGCCAGTGTGCAGAAAGGAACTGTGTTCACTTGAAATTCTGAGATGCGATGTGATAGGATATGGGCTTATGGTACACCAACAGGTATGAAGGAGCACACAGTTCAGACAGAGACATCCTTTGTAGGAGGATGTATTAATGGGGCTTCTCTGTATCCTAGTCAAGAAGAGAGGATAGAAGTTGATAAAGTACAGGTAGGACCTGAAGAGAAATAGTCAAATGAAAAAAAGTCCCATTCAGTTACATCACATCAAGGAAGACCAAAAAAAATGACAAACTTTATAAGTGCTTATATACAAATGCTAGAAGTCTAAATACTAAGATGGGTGAACATGAGTGCCTTGTATTAAATGAGGATATTGATATAATAAGCTGTAACCATGCCTTTGTGGGTCACAACTGAGAATGCCAAATTCAGAACAAACTGCTGAGAAATAGAGCCGATACACCCCAAGACTGTTGGCTAAACCCCCATGAGATATACCAAGCCAGCAACAAAAGTAAACTTCTGCTTCACAACACTGGCTAACAAGAAGTCAGAATAGCAGTTTCCTCAGCATTCCAGTCCTTGTATCACCACCAAAAACACTGGATTTAAAGATGAAAGGTTCTTTAAAACCAATCTCATTAAACAAAAGGTTCTTCAGATCCCAAAGGGCCAGCCATACACTGAAGTCAATATATAATTTAGATCTTACCCAAAAATCATGCTGTTGCCAATCCATTAGTATCTAGAATCTAAAGGTTTATTCATAAAAAGGAAGAAAGAAAGGTGGGAGTTAAAATTGTTAAAGGAATCAAATACAATAAATGCAAATTTCTTGGGTCAGGTTTGCAGCAGTGATGTAATAAACTGCTGGCTTATGTCAAGTCTCTGGCTGCTTCCAAATCTTTGGAAGGTCCTCAGTCCATTGATTAGAATGCTCCTATTAGTATAGCCCATAATCCAGAGGTTTGGGCAGGAAAGAGGCTGGAGAAGGAAAGAGACAAAATGGAGGTATTTCCAGGCCCTTTTATATCTTCTGCCATGTGGAGGGAATCCCATTGTTCTTACTGTGGAAAATTACAGCAACAAGATGGAGTTTGGAGTCACAAGGGCAAGTCACATGTCCATACATTTCACTTAGTCACAGCGGGAAATTCCATTAAGTGTAGCTAGGTATCTCCCATGGTCCACTGTGAGTTAAGTGTCCTTTTGATGGGCCACTCAGTTTGACTAATCCCTCCAAGATGTGCTGGCTAACTACCTTGTGGGCATTACCCCAGGATCAAACATTTGAAATCCAGGTTAGAGCCAATATTCATAACTTCAAATACAAAAGTGATGCAGGCATGCAGATAGCATAATCATATTCAGCAAATCATAACCTTTCCATAGACACCTTCCTTGATAACCTTTGTGTAAGATTTGTTGCAAATATATAACAGTGGTTGCAACAATGATCTATGTAGTCATATTTTAATCAGATAATGTCATATAAGCATCACAGAAACTTGGACCTATGATAATCTATGGGTCATGGTAATACCAGGATACAATTATATAGAAATGACAGAGTAGGTTGTGCTGGTGCGGAGTGGCACTATATGTCAAAGAAAGCAGAGTCAAATATAGTAAAAATCTTAAATGAATCAAACTGTACCATAGAAACTCTATGGATAGAAATTCCATGCTTAAATAATAAGAGTATAGCAGTAGGAATATACTATCGACGAACTGACCAGGATAGTGAGGGTGATTGTGAGATGGTGAGGGAGATTAGAGAGGCTACAAAAACAGAAAACTCAGTAATAATGGGGGATTTCAACTATCCCCATATTGACTGGATATATGTCACCTCAGGACAGGCTGCAGAGATAAAATTTTGAGACACCATTAACAATGGCTTTTTGGAGCAGCTAGTCCTGGAACCCACAAGGAGAGAGGCAATTCTTGATATAGTTCTAGGTGGCACAAGGATTTGGTTCAAGAGGTGAATATAACGGAACCACTTGCTAATAGCAATCATAATGGAATTAAAAATAACATCCTTGTGAGGAGGGGAGAATACCCAAGAAGCCCACCAGAGTAGCATTTAACTTCAAAAAGGAAACTACACAAAATGAGGAAGCTAGGTAAACAGAAATTAAAAGAAACAGTCACAAGAGTGAAATGCCTGCAAATTGCCTGGACATATGTAACACCATAAACTATGTAAAAACACCATAATAAAGGCTCACACTAAATGGATATCCCAAAGAAAAAAAAACAGTAAGAGGTCCAAAAAAAAAAAAAAAGAAAAAGAAAAAGAAAACACCACCGTGGCTAAACAACAGAGTAAAAGAGTCAAATATAGTAAAAATGAATTCTTCACTACCATCCCAAGTTAGAGGCAAAGAGGAATCCTTTAAAAATTGGAAGTCAAATCCTGCTGAAATAGAAAGGAGCATAAATTATGGCAAGTATAGTGTAAATGTATAATTAGGCAGGCCATAAAAGAATTTGAAGAGCAACTAGCAAAAGACACAAAAACTAACAGCAAAAAATTTTTAAGAACATCTGAAGCAAGAAGTCTTCCAAACAATCAGTGGGGGGCCTGGATGACTGAGGTGCTATAGGAGCACTCAAGGAAGAGAAGGCCATTGTGGAGAAGTTAAATGAATTCCTTGCATCAATCTTCACTACAGAAGATGTGAGAGAGATTCCCACACCTTATGCATTCTTTTTAGGTGACAAATCTGAGGAACTGTCCAAGACTGAGGTGTCAGTAGAAGAGGTTTTGGAACAAATTGATAAATTAAACAGTAAAAACTCATCAGGATCATATGGTATTCACCCAAGAGTTCTGAACTCAAATATGAAATTTCAGAACAACTAACTGTGGTATGTTTCAGAGTAGCAGCCGTGTTAGTCTGTATCCACAAAAAGAAAAGGAGGACTTGTGGCATCTTAGAGACTAACAAATTTATTTGAGCATAAGCTTTCATGAACTACAGCTCACTTCGTCGGATGCAGTAACATTAACGCATTGCCACTACATGCATCCGATGAAGTGAGCTGTAGCTCACGAAAGCTTATGCTCAAATAAATTTGTTAGTCTCTAAGGTGCCACAAGTACTCCTTTTTTTTTAACTGTGGTATGTAACCTACCACTAAATCAGCCTCTGTACCAGATGACTGGAGGATAGAAAATATAACACTGATTTTTTTAAAAGGCTTCAGAGGCAATCCTGGCAATTACAGGCCAGGAAACACAACTTCAGTGCCAGGCGAATTGGGTGAAACTATAGTAAAGAACAGAATTATCAGATACATAGATGAACAAAATATGTTGAGGAATAGTCAACATAGCTTTTGTAAAGAGAAATCATACCTCTCTTGTCTATTAAAATTTTTTGAGGGGGTCAACAAACATGTGGACAAGAGTGATCAAGTGGATATAGCATACTTGGACTTTCAGAAAGCTGGGTCATGGGATAGGAGGGAAGGTCCTCTCATGGATCAGTAATTGGCAGGGGTAAAGTAACTTAAAAGTCTTACCGGTACGGGGGCCCAGCTCCGGGCCCCTGGAAGGGGCGGGGCCTTGGTCAGAAGGGGCAGGGCCTTGGTCAGAAGGGGCGGGGCTGCGGGTCAGCTTCCTCCAGCCAGCCCTTCCACGCTGCCCGATCTGCACCGCCCAAGGCTCTGGCAGCGATTTAAAGGGCCCGGGACTCTGGCCGCTGACAGGGGGTGGGAAAGGGGCAGTAACATTAAGGCGTTGCCACGGCAGCACTTTAAGAACCCTACTGTCGGGGGGGACAATAGGGGGGGACAAAAGGGGCAGCGACGGGAGGGGACAAAAGGGGCAGCGACGTTAAAGTGTTTCTGCAGCAGCGCTTTAACATCGGCTGTGTACAGGCCAGTACCGGTGGCCACTTCTTAGCGGTACGCTCTACCGGCCCATAACAGCCCATTTTCACCTCTGGTAACTGGTCAAAAGACAGGAAACAAAATGTAGCAATAAATGATCAGTTTTCAGAATGGCAAGAGGTCAATAGCAGTGTATTGGGACCAGTGCTGTTCAACATACTCAGAAATGATCTGGAAAAGTAGTTAAACAGTGAGGTACCAAGTTTTCAAATGATACAAAATAACTCAAGATTGCAGTCTGCTTTGCAGTCAACTAAGAGATCTGTGATGGTCTGTACTACTATGTTCACCTCTTTAAGGGCAGATTTAATTTCTTTTTGTGTTTCACTTAAATCCAGAGGAATTTCTGGTACAATAGAATCTTCAACTCCTTTCTCAGCCAGCAAGCTGCCATTCTCAACAGACAATAGCTTGAGCGGATTCCCCTATCCTTCACAGGCCTCCTCACTGACAACAGGCAAAGTAGAGGAATCAGATTTATACTTTCCCTGGGATCTGGTTATAAAACTTGTAACATTAACCTGTTTAGACATAATGGCAATGCTATTACCTATTAAAATATCAGCGGATAGCAAATTCCTAATGCTAACCACAATTTCACCTTTAAAATCTTCCCACTCAAGGTGGATTTTAGCCAGTCACTGAAAATTTAGTTAAAACCAAAATATTTATACTTCTGCCGGGCAATCTATCTTCATCTCTTACAAAACTTTCCTTAACCAAAGTAACATGATATGCCATCTCTCTCCAACCTGTACACTCAATGCCATTTACTTTTGCACTCTTAATGAATTCCTCACAACCATCCCAAGACTCAATTCTAATATAATTTATGATGCCATTTTTTTCCTCCACAATTTCCTTTGGGACTAATGGCTAGTATAACACTCATGGTGGCAGCATTGGCACTCATGGTGGGGATTGTGGATGTAGTTTGTGGGGTGGTTTTGAGCAATTTGGTTTTATATGGCCAGGAGACCCACAGTGATGGCAGACTACTGGTTTTCCTTGAGGTAGGAGGTTTTAAAATCTGGGCTCCCTCAAGGTTTGTTAACAAAATTGAGGTTATGCTTATTCTTAAACCCTTTATCCCTTTTAGCAGAGGAATTACCCTTCCCCTGGGGCTTGTGCCCCTCCTGAGCCCTGGACTCAACATATTCATCAGCTATTTCTGCTGCCTTTAAAACTGTGGAAGATTTTTTTTGACACAGATAGCTGCTTTTCCCTTGTCGGTGACTGCCCACAATAACTGCTCTTGTATTACCAAATCTAATAGCTTGTTAAAACTATTATCAGTGCCCATCCCAATTAACCATTTTTTTCACATAATACAGTTTATGCACATATTCCACATAAGTGATATTGTCAGATATTTCAAGATTTCTAAATGTCATTCGATAAGACTCAGGGGTGATCTTAAACCTCTTCAATAGAGTTTCTTTAAAGTTCTTATATATCATAGCATCATCCACCTTCATTTCATTAAATATCTGTCTGGCTTTTCCAGTCAATCTGGTTAAAAGGATTGGCATCCATTTATTCTCTGGAATCTTGTGGATATCACACAGTCTCTCAAAGGTGGATAGGACTTCCTCAGTGCAGTCAGACTCATGATACATTGGGCAGGCTTCCATTCTCTGCTGTTGAGAGGGGATGTACCCACAGGCTGAGGTGGCTGTTTCTTTTGCTGCTTCAGGACTTGCAGCTGCAGCGTGTGAGCTTCCACTTATCTCTGGTGACCTTTTTTCTCAGCTGCCCACTGCTGCATGTGTATTTGGTGGGCTTCCTTCTCCATCTCATCAATTGCTTTCTTCTCCTTCATTTGGAGTTCCATCATTTTTATTTCATGCTCATGATGTTTCTTGGCTGTCAGGATCTGCATTTGGATCATTTCTGAATCTGGGAGGGGGGAGAGGGGAGCGGAGACTGAGACCCTGCTTTTTGGTCAAAGTCCATGAGCAAAGTTCTCGGTTCCTGTTCTGGGGTAGCCTTCTTAATAGGTATCCCTCTTTCTTTACATAATTTTAAAGTTATTTTTTGTAAAGACTCTCATATGACTGTGATTGACTCATTGTGACTAATCTTTAACCCTCAAAACTCTCAATATCAAATTTAAACTTTAAAAAGCATTGGATTCTGATCTTAAAGCCCAGTTGATCTGTGGCATGTGAATCCTGCTGACTATGTCAATTGTCATCGTGTCTGCTATGTGGCTTATGACTGAGAATGCCAATCTTAGGTCAGACTGCCAGAAAACAGGGCAGACACCCCAAACTGGTGGTATATTCCATAATTAGATTTCACCAAGGCAGTAACAAATGTGAACCCCTGGACTACTATATTAGTCTCACTATGGAGCCACTCACAGTCCCCTTAGGCTCTCCAGCGCATCTTGCCACTCAGACAAACTGAATTTCTGTGATGAAAGGTTATTAAAACCAAAAATCACCACATATTACGTTACTCCCAGCCCCAAAGGGCCAGTCACTTATCCCAGGTCAATGGATGCTCTGGATCTCACACCAAAAACAATGCTGGCAGCCAATCCTCTAGTAATCTAACTAAAGATATATTGGCTAAGAAAAATAAATGAGAGTTATTGAGAGGTTAAAGTCGATAAAATACATAACAGGTGAGTCAGAGTTTGTAAATCCAAATGATGGCAGTGATGTGGTATCTCCTAATTTCCCATAGGTCTCTCTGAGTTGCCCAAAATGGCTTTAGGGACCTCTGTCTTACATCTGGAATACCTGCTGACAGCCTCCAAATGGCTCAGAGATGCAGAATGTTCTCAGTACAGCATGGATCTATAGCTCCCACATTGTTGGGCACACAATGACCCACATTTTGAAGTCAACATGTTCCTTCATTTACATTTCCAAGGCTCCAGTTTCCAAGAGGTAAACATAATATTAATACAGTGTGATAGCCAGAAACAATTCTTCATTAGTTTTCATGCAGTTTTACACATCAAGTAAATTCACATCTAAATACTAATGCCATTATTGTTCTAGGGTTAATTAAGAACAAGGATAGCAAGCACAGAAAACAGACAAGTAGATACAATAACGTTAGTACTTCCTTTTGATCCATACTAACAAGTGAATTGGCTTGAACACACTATGACCTTTTAGCATTTCTTTGGTATTCACACACAAGTGAATTGCCCTATTGCTCTAATCTGAGCTGGTCTACCAGCATCAGAGTGATAGTAACCTGTTAGACAGCATCACAGGAGGTTAACAGTGAGGTGGCAAAGTTTGCAGATGATACAAAATTACTCAAGATAGTTGAATCCAAAGTAGACTGTGGAAAGTTACAAAGGGATCTCTGATGGTCTATACCAGGGGAAGTGGTGGCCTGGCCCGCACCCCTTCCTGCATCTCCCGTTGGCCGGGAACGGCGAACCGCGGCCACTGGGAGCTGCCGTATCTGCAGATGCTCAGGTAAACAAAGCGTCTCGCAGCCCACCAGGGGCTTACCCTGAACAAGCCGCGAACCAAGTTTGGGAACCCCGGTCTATATTATTATGTTCACCACTTTTACAAGACTATGATAAATTTTGTACAAAGCAAGCCTTGTGAGGTATCATTCAAAATTTCATAATCTGCTGAGCATTATTGTCCTGGTAAAATATGTGTATCGACATTGTATGTAAAATTACAAGATTCTACTGTATAAGATTGTTATAACATGCTCCAAGGTTAAGAAAAGCAGGCCCAAACCAGTTTTTCAGAGACAAAGTCACAGGCAACCCAGCGAGGTGTAAAAGAGCTATCCCCTGCTTAAGAAGCCATTCTCCAACAACAGGAAGGTGTAAACAAGAAATTTACATTTCATCACAGGGACAGTTCAAACCTCAGGTCCACAATGGACTGCATGTCACCATGACTTAGCAATGATGTTTCTAGCACAAGAAATTGCATTATAAAGAGGGGAGGAAAACACTTGATTTCACTCCTTCTCCCATCTTTGTGTTCATGACATCAAGGAATACCTGAAGGACACTGAACTAAGGGCAAGGGGGGTCCCATGCTGAAAGGTGATCCAGCCTGTGAAATTAACTCCAGCACATGGTGAGACAAAACCTTTTGCTTTTAAATTCACTTAGGTTGTTAAATTAGGGATTAGCTTGTGTTTTGCTCTTTTATTAGTTTCTTTTGTAACCAATCCTGACTTTTAAGCATGTTAACATTTCTTTACCCCATTTTATTGAGGTTAGTTGAATTTGAAACTTCTCAGAAGACTATATAAAGGCTTTCAACAAAATCATCATTTAACACCATTCAGGAGAAATTAAACAAGGTAAGAACAACATATCTCATTTAATAGACAAGAATGCTATATAATTAGAAATATGTTATGTTTGATTGTGACTATTATTTTTCCATTGCAATTGTTTATATGCTACATAGGTTCTAGTTTAACAATAACGATCAGTTATAAATAGCTTTCTATTAGTGTCTATACTAGGCTTTCCAGATTTAGCTTAAAAATGAAATAACTCAACTGGATCAGAAAAGTGAAGGTCAGATTTTTATAGAATATTTTATAATCCAAAATCAACAAAATATTTATCATTTCTGTGATTGTTGGGTCTCTCTCTGCTTCCTGGGAGAGCATCTTCAGGCTTCATAAGGGAGCAATTTTTGAAAGAATACAAAGAAAAGAATTTTTTTAGACACGTATAAAAACAGATTTTTACTTCTGGAGGGCCACATGCTGACCCCCTTCCTCAAGTTTGGGTAGCACCTTACACCACAGCATTTGTGAGACTACTCAGCATGCGTGAGTGTACTAACTTTAAAATTTAGAAAAAAAGAAACACCGGAAACTTTAACTATAAACAACCTACAGGGATCTAAAACATCAGAGTCTGATCTCAGTTACACAAGTGTCAATTTGAAATAATAGCACTGCAGACAGTGAAGTTTCTCTGGATCTACACTGGTGTAACTGAGATCAGAATCTGACCCCCAGAGTTTGAATGTCTTCTTTACTAATTTTTTTTTTTTACTAGAAATGCAATATTAACAGTTAAAACAAATTTATCTTTCTGGACAGCTTTTCAAAAGCTGCTCCTAGCAGCTCTCATTGAAAATCTGGCCACAAGCACAAAGACTAAAGAGGGTTAGTTTTCTGCAGATCGGACCAAATCCAACAAAACCGTCAAAGGGGGATGTAAAGTATTCTTTTCTGCATCAGCCCAATTGACTGCATCCAAGGACAGTCATACCAGCAGAAGGTAGTTAATGCTTCCTCCTCTACACTCTGGTAGTGCTGCCACTGAACTGGGACAAAGACAACTTCAGTATTTTCCAGTACATTCTGGGGCGTGTACCAGTGGGCACCTATGAAGGGAAATGTTGAATTCTCACTCTGCTGTTTCCCTCGGCATGCCCCCTTTTAGCCAACATTTCCCACTTTTGCAGCAGTAGTGGCCCTTTATTGCCTCCAATATGAATGGAGGCACCACCTGTTATGGTGCACACTCACTCCCAGAGCACCCCAGCACATCAGGGTGCAATGTTTCTGGGGTCTTCATCTCCAGTGCACCCTGTAGACCATCAGCCGCTGTGCGCAACTCAGCCCTCCACCTGAGAATTGTGTAGTTCAGATCCCTTTTGGCACAACAAAAGCTCAAACTAATATCCAACAGAGCAGCCTTTCCTTTGGGTTCTGTCTTCAATCTCCTATGTCAGCTAGTCTGAAGTTTTCCACTGAGCTCCAGTATTGAGCACTCACCCCTCAGACTGCCTTCCTCAGGTATCTGTTTACCTGCAGACTTTGGCTCAGGCCCCTTCACAGAATGAACTGTCCCCCTTTGTGAGGTCCAGGTGTCCATTAAGTTATCACCTGATGCCTCTTCCTGCCCCTCTGGCTGAGAGCAACTAATTAACATTAATCTCAAGCAAGTTAATGGAGCAGATAATATGGGACTTGATCAATAAAGAATTAATGGAGGGTAGTATAATTAATTAATGGTAGTCAAAGTAACTAACAGATCACTGATGCAGAGTGCGTGGTTGCTTGGTAAACTGGTCATAAGAAACCAATATGGGTTTTAATACAGCTAAATGTGATATATACATCTAGGAATAAAGAATGTAGGCCATACTTTATCCTGGGAAGCAGTGAGTCTGAAAAGGATTTGGGCATAGTGGTGGATAATTATCTGAACATGAGCTCCCGGTACTACACTGTGGCCAAAGGGCCTAGTGTGATCCTTGGATGCATAAATAGGAGAATCTTAAGTAAGAGTGGAGAGATTGCTTTTCTGTATTTGGCGTTGGTGTGACTGCTACTGGAATTCTGTGTCCAGTTGTGGTGTCCGCAATTCAAGAAGGATGCCGATTAATTGGAGAGGATTCAGAGGAGAGCCATGAGAATGATTAAACAATTAGAAAACATTCCTGATAGTGATAGACTTAAGGAGCTCAATCTACTGAGGTTAATAAAGAAAAGATTACTGAATGACATGATCACAGTCTATAAGCACCTATGTGGGGAATAAATATTTGATAATGGGCTTTTCAATCTAGCAGAGAAACACGATCCAATTGTTTGAAGTTGAAGCTAGACAAATTCATACCGGAAATAAGGCATACATTTTTAACAGTGAGGCTAATTAACCATTGGAACAATTGATTAAGGGTCATGATGGATTCTCCATCACTAGTAATTTTAAGAACAAGATTGGATGTTTTTCTAAAAGATATGCTTTAGGAATTATTTTAGGGAAGTTCTGTGGCCTGTGTTATACAGGAGGTCAGACTAGATGGTCACACCTTCTGGTATTGGAATCTATGAATTAATTATCGCACAGGTGCAATAAATGTAACTAATTGGCTATGAACAACTTTCTAGCCTGTAATGGGGTGAAACCCCATCGCATGACCTCTTCATAATTTGTCACAACATGATTGGGTTGCTAACACTTTGGGGGATAGGATTAGAATTCAAAATCACGTTGACAAATTGAAGAATTGGTCTGACATCAAGATGAAATTCAATAAAGGCAAAAGTAGTACACTTCAGAAGAAGAAATAAAATGTGAAACTACACAATGGAGAATAATTAGCTAGTAGTACCGCTGAAAAGGATCTGGGGGCTATAGTGGATCACACATTGAATATGAGTCAACAGTGTGATGCAGTTGTGAAAAAGTCTACTATCAAACAGACTGGGATAGTAGCAGTCTGGTCACCGTTTGGGAGTATGAATCCCACACAATCCACACAGAATGTTTGAGATTAATCAAGCTTTGTCTGTATGTGTATGATTATGGCAAGTTCAACTTCTGCAAGAATATTTATTTAATGAGAGAAATATACTTTCATTTGAAATATGTGATATCTAAAAGTGTATTTTGCAGTTCAAGAATAGATTTGAAAAAATGACGGCAACTGGAGATGAAATTGCCATAGTGGGAATAGGATGCAATTTTCCCGGAGGTAAGTTTTGAATAAATACAAATACTGATAGAGTATCAAAGAGTGCTATTCAATTCCCTTTTTGTTTTACTATGTGATAAGATATCTACAGTAAGTTTGCGCTACTGTGCAATATGTAGTAATATCATATGGAAGGGATGGCATCATTAGTAGGTTCAAACTACAAAATAAGGATCTGGGTTTAGATTTGGAACACTCTCTGATGTTTTAAGTTCAGAGAAGGCATTTATAAGTTAACTGTGTAAATCTCACTGCTCCAGGAAATAGTGCGACTGACTGTGTCACTTCCTGCTTATGACAAATAAAGGACTTGATCCAAAGCCCATTGAAGTTACCAGGAATTCTCCCATTGACTTTAGTGGGTTTGATTAGGCCCAAAGCATTAACCTCTGTGAGTACATGTTCCTCTCTGTGCTCCTGGCTTCTGCCTCCATCACAACAGGATGGGACCCAATCTCTACTATTTGCTTCTTCACACTGGTAAACATGAGTCAGTTTTTCATTGCTTTGAGATTTAGAGCAAAAGTAACCCAAAATGTTATTTAAGAACAGCTTGAGTTTTTTAACATGACTGTCAAGAGTTCAGTTCAGAGCTCTGTGTAGCTTGAAAGCTTGGCTCTTTCACCATCAGAAGTTGATCCAATAAAATATGTTATCTCACACGCCTTATCTCTCTGGTATCCTGGGACCCTAACAGTTACAGCATCACTTCGAACAACTGCTCACCTGGACTAAAAAGTGGGGTCATTTGTAGGCTACAGGCCATATTGAGACATGGGGTAAGCAGGTTCAGCCCCATTAAGATCCATGCTTTATCCAGAGTCTGCATTTTGCCCTTGTCTGCTAAATGAAAAGAATGTGATGATGTTATTCTGTAGCTGTTATAGGAACATAAATACTTCTGAAAATCTGAGGCTCTTAGACAAGGTCATGCAGCAGTAACCAAGAAGTATGTGTCAGCTTTCAGATAATGTGGCTGTTTTATTACATATTATCAGGGTTTGCCATTATTTTCTCTCTCATACACAAACTGTTCTGGCAACTTGAGAACTTTATGGACTATACCAGATTTATGTGCATGCATACGTTCTAAAACAGGATTTTCTTTTTAACATTCTGTTTATTATGCTTTTATTATTACCCATAGGCCATTTCTAGAGCAGCTCTAGGTTATATTTCCCATATGGGACTTGCAAACTCATCATTCTTCCTTCAAATGGCATGCACTGGCCATCCCATTATGTGAACCTGAATTATAACCACAGACATAAAAATTAGATACAGTTTAAACAAACATACATAATCCATGCCAAAGAATCAGGCTTAAAAATCTGGTTTTGAAAAGAAAAATAATTCGGAGCCAATTTTTACCATGATTGAGGTTGCACATTGGTATAAATCAGGGCAGAATCTGGACCTCTTCTTATTATATCATGCCTACAAAATGCATGTTTAAAGTGACATCTCCAGGTAGATGGTTTCCCTCCTTCTCCAACGCCATTAGATTTTCTCCAATATCTTGTCTTTCACATTCACATATCATCCTGCTGCCTGATTCATCTGCCACTGGAGACTCCCATTAACTTCAATGGGAATTGAATAGGGCCCTCGATGAGCAGCCAACTTTCCAACTTCTCAGAAATGGAGCGCCACTTTCCCCAATAACTGAACAAACATTCTGAAGATGAGTATTTATTATTACTTGTATTGTGGTAGCACATAGAGGCCCCAAACAGAATTAAGGCCTCATACATATAGAAAATATAGTCCCTTCCCCAATCTAAGAGCTTGTCAACATAGTAAGTTACTGCACGGCAAGACAGGGTGTGAATCTACAGTACACTTGCTTGCTGCACAGTAACATCCTGTATGGACTCTACTATGGCACAACGGATGTTCCAGAGTGAGGATTAGCATACCGTGCTTTCAAGTAGAAGTACACTAAGCCAAACTCAAGAACTTTCACTGCACTCGAGCAGTTTCAACTTGGGACATTACCATGTGGCAAACTGGTGCACTGTCGATTCACGTCCTGGCTTGCACTGCAGTAACTGGCTGTGCAGACAAGTGCTAAATACATTCTTTGTATCTCTAATTCCTTTCCTGTTTTTACACACACACACAAACACACACACACACTACCATTACTTTTTCTGTATATTTTATATATATTACATCAAAACAAACAAAGTTAAAGAACATTAAAGTTGCAATGTCAAGCACTCAACAGTTAGGGAATGTCAGAATTAAGGTTGCCTGTGCATCCTTAATTCAGCTTTTTTGTGCATATAGATTACAATACAGTCTGTAATTACATGATCACATACTTTTTTTTCCACAGGACCTTACCTCGTTCAGTGCACAGGATGAATAATGCTCAATAAATGCTTTTCAATATTTCTTTTTTTCCTCATCCTTAACGTGTGACCTCCTGCTTTAGTTACTGCACACCATTCAAAACCTGCCTTGAATATAATATTACTGTATTCCTACTGGGCTTTTATGGGGTGCTATCATAGTGTCTTAGTTCTTTACAAACATTAAGGAATAACATTTTGTTAATGTTAATAAATTAATCTCAACTAATTTTGGCAAACCAAATTACACAATTTGAGACATGCTGATTTTTCAGAGTACTTAGCATTTGATAGCACTTCATAACTTCAGTGCACAGCTCCCACTGATTTCAGTTTCAGATGAGAATGCTCAGCACTTCTGCAAAACGGATCCTAGTTGTCTGAAGTTGGGCTCCCTGAAAATGGGGAACACACAGTGGCCACATGTGAAAATTTTGGTTTACCCACCATCTCATAAAAAATCTGGCAGAGACAGGGAGAGAATCCAATTCTCCAGCAGGCATTAGACTGCCTTAACCATCATGAGACCATTCTTTCTTTTCCTTGAATCACCTCCCTCATTCACCACGCAACTTCTGAATTCTTCAACAAACAACACAGGGGGCATTCACAGCCTCATTCATTGCACAACCCTGATACATTCCCAGAGAGCAAATTGTCGGATGGTTGGTGGTTAACCTCTTCATTGAAGCGGGTTCTGCTTCCCTGTGCTAAAACAGGTGTTTTTTCCCAGTTTTTTAAGTCCCTTAGGAGGCAGTGAAAATCTTCTGGGGAAAAAAACTTCTACGGAGAAAAGCAGCACACAGTTAAAAGAGTGATGGGCCCTGAAGCAGGAGGGACTAAGAGAGGCAAAGGGGCAAATCCCCTGGGAGCTGTAGGTCGGGATGGGCCGAGGAACTGGTTTCTATGTTTTGCCAGTCTGGAAGATAAAACTGTGCCTGGAAAGTGACAGTGTGCCCTTCCTGGGCTGGGGACAAGCCGGTATTTTATATGGTCTTGTGTGCTGAATAAGGCAGGGGTACTGTGGAAAAAATAGTATATGATCATGTAATTAAAGACTGTATTGTAATGCAGACACACAAGGGAGATAAATTAAGATTTCATGGGGAACATTAGTTCTGGCATTTCCTAACTTTTTGAGTGCTTGACTTTACAACTGTAATTTTTTATAATGAAGATGTGGTTTTTTTAATGTGAATTCTAGAGCTTTCAAATAATTAAAAAATTAATCATGAGATTAAAAAATAATCATAATTAATTGCAGTTTTAATCACACAGTTAAACAATAATAGAATACCATTTATTAAAATATTTTTGGATATTTTCTACATTTTCAAATATATTGATTTCAATTACAACACCAAATACAAAGTGTACAGTGCTCACTTTATATTATTTTTTATTACAAATATTTGCACTGTAAAATAGATAAACAAAAGAAATAGTATTTTTCAATTCACCTCATACAAGTACTGTAGTGCAATCTCTTTATCGTGAAAGTGTAACTTACAAATGTAGAATTATTTTTTACATAACTGCACTCAAAAATAAAACAATGTAAAACTTTAGAGCCTACAAGTCCACTCCGCCCTATTTCTTGTTCAGCCAATTGCTCAGACAAACAAGTTTGTCTAATTTTATGGGAGGTAATGCTGCCTGCTTCTTATTTACAATGTCACCTGAAAGTGAGAACAGGCATTCACATTGCACTGTAATAGCTAGCGTTGCAAGGTATTTATGTGCCAGATATGCTAAACATTTGTATGCCCCTTCATGCTTTGACCACCATTCCAGGGGACATGCTTCCATGCTGATGACGGGTTCTGCTCCACAACCATCCAAAGCAGTGCGCACTGATGCATGTTCATTTTCATCATCTGAGTCAGATGCCACCAACACAAGGTTGATTTTATTTGTTGGTGGTTTGGGTTCTGTAGTTTCCGCATCTGAGTGTTGCTCTTTTAAGACTTCTGAAATCATGCTCCACACCTCATCCCTCTCAGATTTAGGAAGGCACTTCAGATTCTTAAACCTTGGGTCGAGTGATATAGCTATCTTTGGTACTTTCTTTGCGTTTTGTCAAATCTGCAGTGAAAGAGTTCTTAAATCAAATGACATGTTCTGGGTCGTCACCTGAGACTTCCATAACACAAAATATATGGCAGAAGGCAGGTAAAACCACAGAGCAGGAAACATACAATTCTTCCCCAAGAAGTTAAGTCAAAAATTTAATTAGCATGTTATTTTTTTAATGAGTGTCATCAGCATGGAAGCATATTCTATTATTGTTTAACAGTGTGATTAAAACTGCAATTAATCTTGATTAATTGTTTTAATCAAGTTAGTTTGTTTTGAGTTAATTGCTTGAGTTAACGGGGATTAATTGACAGCCCTAGTAAATTCCTAAGTTTTTAAAAAAATGTAAAAAATGAAAGAAATCCAAATTTCATTGGGTAGAAAGATCCTGATCCCCACATGGATCATCATCGGGGCAGGGATCTTTAGTTCTGCAGCACAGTCCTCTACCAGTTAAGTTTATGGAGTACTTTAGAAGGCTGGTATCTTCTAGGTGGATTTGTCACTACAGGAGAATGAGACATACACACTTTGCCAGTGGGTTTCACAACTATTTGCTAGACAGCAAAGTAATGTTGAGACTCAGGAGTAATAGGTTCAAATCCAGTTTCTTTAGGGGAATGTTCTCTAGTGGTTATGGATCCTTTTGCCCCTCTTCCCTCTCCCTGTCCCATTCTGTTCCTATCCCCTGTCTCCTCCCCTTTTTCTATCCCCCTGGCTCCTGCATGTCAACTCCCCTCCCTCCACACAGCTCCTGCTCCTTCTTTCCTCTCACTTCTATCCTCTCATCCCTGGCTCCTGCATCCCCTTTTGTTCCTTTCTCCCTTATCTTCTGACCCCCACTTCTCCTGCCTCTGTCCCCTCCACTCCCAGCTCTTAACTCCCTTCCCTACCTGCCCTCCATCTCTTCCACTCTCCCCACTTCCCATTCCTCTGCATTCAAATCCCACTGTTTTCTCTTTCTTCTTGCTTACTGGCCACCAGAAGTAGGAACATTGAGCACAGAGGAAAGACAGTCTCCTTATAGATCTGCAGCAGCCAGAACCAGCAATGGCAGGGAAAGTTCTGCTCATCCTTGCATCCCAGGGATGCACCTTGCACCTCAGCAGGGATAGCGCATGTGCCGGGGTGGCCAAACTGTGGCTCATGGAGCCCCCCGCCCCCCAAATTCTCCACCTAGCAGACTGGGGGGGGGTGGGACGGGGGCTCAGGACCTCTGCCTTGCAGCAGGGTGGTTGGGTAGGGGCAACTGCCCAGAGAGGAGGGAGGTCTCAGGGCTTCAACCCCACTGGACGCGCCTGCCAGGGCTCCGTCTCTTGAACTTCTAAAGAGTGTTATATGCGGCTCGGAAGGTCAGTAAGTTTGGTCACGCCAGCATATGCAGTCTGATCAGCGCATGAAAGGGGTGAAACATGCTCAGTGAAGATGGAACCTTCAGAGAATTTAGTTGCCAAATTCTAACAAACTCTTACTGAGCATGTGCAAACTGAGATTTTTCAGAAGCTTATAACTTGGTCAAGTTTGGGCAAATTTTCATGAGGATGGGAAAAGGCACATACCTGTCTCCAGAGTAACCATGGTGTCTAATGTCAAGTCCTTTCTCCAAAACATCGAGAGCTTCTCAGTGAAATGGTTATAAGATTTTACATTATTGTTATTTGTATTATTGTAGTGCCTAGGAGCCCTAGTCATGGACCAGGATCCCACTGTGCTAGGCACTGTACAAACACAGAATAACAAGGCAGTCCCTGCCCCAAGGAGGCTACAATCTAAGTATAAGACAAGAAACAACAGATGGATACAGACAGGCAGACGGGGGAGTAAAAGGAAACAGTGAGACAATATTGATCAGGATGATAGGTTGTGGTCTTAGCACACCAACAGCCTAAGCGACAAAACAACATGGGCAAAGTTATTAATAACTGACAATAGAGGCTTACAATGGGAAGTGTCCCAAGAGGAGTCACTACCTGTGCAGCCTATTGTTTTATTAGCCCTCAAGAAATGGAAAGCACCATGCAGTCAGTGAAAAGACAACTAAACCCTTTACAGATCATCTCTGTGCAACTGCAGCTCTATTTCTGGGAAGATGAAACTTGACCTCTACCCCCAATAAAACACCAAGGACCTATATTTCTAGAAACAAACCAGACAGCGTAACCTAGTGTATGAACGTGAAATTTGCCTTTGAAAAGAACAAAGACTGTACATTAGAACAAACAGTGACAGGCCACATCACAACAGTCTGAAGGAACAAAAATGGACACCGTGTAGAATCAAGCACGTGGGTTTATTACTCACAGCGCTGGCGGAGTGTCACTTTGTTTATTAGACTCAGAGACACTGCCAAGCAATTGTTTACAATAGATTATATGGAATCTTCATGGGCAGAGGGAATCGACAGGGTGGGAGGTCCCGAGCCCCTGGATAGGTCTAGCAGCAAGACAAGATAAGCACAGTAAGCCAATAGTCTAAAAGATTACGTAATGGCTCCGCCCAAGGTTTCAGGTTAACATATAGCATTCAGGTTTCAGAGTAACAGCCGTGTTAGTCTGTATTCGTAAAAAGAAAAGGTGTACTTGTGGCACCTTAGAGACTAACCAGTTTATCTGAGCATGAGCTTTCGTGAGCTACAGCTCACTTCATCGGATGCATAGCATATCGTGGAAACTGCAGAAGACATTATATACACACAGAGACCATGAAACAAAACTTCCTCCCACCCCACTAGCATTCAGTTAGTACACAGATGTTTCCATTAAACAATGTATAAAGTGTATAATTATAAAATATATATGTTGAGCTCTGATTCAGGGTCCATAGGAATGAGGTAGCTTTTCTGATTGCCCAACAGGTACATTCCTGGGGGTTAAAGCAAAAAGACATTGAAAAGTACATGGCAATAGAAATTGTTTTTCAGGTTGCCCCATTGTGTTTCTAAAGGCTGACACTGGTATCTGGGAGGGAGGGGGGTGCACCAATTAGAAGGGAAGATGTCATATTTCATACTGACATGCTTGAGCCTCTCCATGAACTCAAGGTTGGTATGTGGGGAGGGTATTGGTTATCTTTTCCTGCAGAAGGTGTGGACATGTAGGCTCCTTCCCATACTTTGGTATGTCTGTAGCTTTTGATAAGGGTGCCAATTACTGCTCCCCATCTGGAGTTTTGCTGACCATGCTTATCTTAGTAAAAAACAAGGTTGTCTCTTGTTTGTTCAGCTTCTCTTAGCCAATATTGTTCACTGTTTGCTAGGCCCCTAGGCCTTTGACCAGCTTTGGACTTTGGGCCTATGTGAAAAGTTGCTGACAGAGTCTGTGTCAGGGTTTTACATACACAGCACATGGATGTTGGCCCTTCAAGTTTTACATCTGTGTAAATGCTATTGACTTTAATAAGTTAACTTATGTCAACACAACAGTGAACAGGATTACACATACTATGATGCAGGAAAGCAGGTAATTTGTGCATACTAATAAATATTGAATTGTGATCAGTATATATTGTATATGCTTCATGGCAGATGTGAATATCTCTGATGCCATTAATAGCTAGGAAAATAGCTAGGTCATTAATAGCTATGAAAATATACCAATGCTTCTCAAAACGGAGACAACAGGATTTTGTGGGGTTTGCTTTTTTGTTTTGTTATTTTGTAAATACTCGGCATGCAAGAAGTAACAGAAACACCGTTCGTTTGCAGAACTTTAAATTCCTTGTCATGGGGGAATTTACATTTCGTTATCTCCAGTAATTTTTTAAAAAAAGACAGTATAAAATTTTACTTTTACAAGGTAGATCTAGGAGGGTTTCTGTGTCGGTATGTACTGTTGAGGGGGAAAAACATTTAATCTAGCATTAAAAAATATTGATGCAACAGGTGAAGGAATCAACAATTTCTGGCAAGTACTGGTGGAGGGCAGAAACTGTACTGTAGAAATAACCCCAGAAAGATTCAATACCAGAGAATGGTATGATCCAGATGATAACAAACCAGGAAAAATTTGCACGACGCGAGCTGCACTTATTGATGGGAAGTCTGTTTCTATGCTCCTAAACTATTAATCAGATTTCTTACATGAGATGTTAAGGTACAATCCTGATCCCAATGAAGTGATTAGCATTGGCTTGAGAAGAGCTACCAAAATTTACATCATCTGAGAATCTGGCTCCTTGATCATAAGGTGAGTTGGCTGAAATTCAGAATTTCCATTCCACAGGAAATGCTGACATTTCAAAATGTCTGAAATTCTGAAATTTTCTGTTTTGGAAAAATCAAACTGTTTCCATTCATGTTTTTTCTAAAAAACAAAAACAAAAACAGGGCAGTGGAGCCTGACTCTATGGGACACCCTAGTAATCCTCTGCCCGGGTTCCATTGAAACTTCATTGGTACCAAACTGTCTCTGCAGATCATTTTGATTTTCACAAATCAGCGAATTCGGACTAAAAAAAAGTTTCACTGGAATTTTTCTAACCACCTCTAGTGTGAAACCTGACAGTGTTATATCTATGTCTAATGTACATCTATAGTTCTATAGATATATATTACATTATTATTTATTATTTATAAATGTGAATAATAATCTTATTTCTCTAGGTTAGTGGTATAACATTTTAAAATAATTTTCTCTTAATATTTTTTCCTCCATTATTTATTTCAATTCTTTATATAGTTGTTTTTTAGTGAATCCCTCTGGCTATTTGGTAAATATATTGTTGTAAAGATAAATATTTTTGGAGATAGTGCTTAACACAGACAGAAGAACAACACAAGAACAGCCAGGCTGGGTCAGACCAATGATTCATCTAGCCCAGTATCCTGTCTTCTGACAGTGGCTGGTGCCAGATGCTTCAGAGGGAACGAACAGAATAGCGCAAGTTTAAGTAACCCATCCCCTGTCGTCCAGTCCCAGCTTCTGGCAGTCAGAGGACTAGGAACACCGAGACAAACTTCACTAAAAGCCTTTGATGGACCATGAATTTATTTAATTCTTTTTTCAACCCAGTTATAATCTTCACCTTCAACTACACCCTGGGCAACGAGTTCCATAAGTTAACTGTGCATTGTGTGAAGAAGTACTTCCTTATGTTTCTTTTAAAACTTCTGCCTATTCATTTCATTGGGTTATCCCTGGTTCTTGTGTTATGTGAATTAGTAACAACACTTCCTTATTCACTTTCTCCACACAATTCAAGATTTATAGATCTCTGTCATATTCCTCCTTAGTCATCTCTTTTCTAAGATGAACAGTCCCAGTCTTTTTAATCTCTCCTCATATGGAAGCTGGTCCATGCCCCTTATAATTTTTGTTGCCTCTCTCTGTACTTTTTCCAATTCTAATATATCTTTTTTTGAGATGGGTCGATCAGAACTGCACACAGTATTCAAGTTGTGGGCATACCATGGATTTATATAGTGGCATTATGATATTTCTTGTCAATATTTTCCCTTTCCTAATTGATCCTAACATTCTATTAGGTTTTTTTTTTACTGATGCTGCACATTGAGCAGATGTTTTCAGAGAACTATTCATGATAACTCCAAGATCTCTTTCTTGAGTGGTAACAGCTACTTTAGGTCCCATCATTTTGTATGTATAGTTGGGATTAGGTTTTCTAATGTGCATTACTTTGCACTAATCAACATTGAACTTCACCTGCCATTTTGTTGCCCAGTGACCCAGTTTTGTGAGACCCCTTTTGTAATTCTTCAGACAGCTTTTTACTCAAGTATGTTCAGTAATTTTGTATTGTCTGCAAACTTTGCCACCTCACTGTTTATTCCCTTTTACAGCTTATTTATGAATATATTACCAGGGCTCGTAGGAGGCATAGAGCAGCATTTCCCAAGGAGACTAAAACCAATGGGGTAAACCCAAACCCTAACGGGAATGGCCAGATCCCTCAAACTGACCCAGTATTACCCGAGGATAGGGAAATAGAAAATATGAGTAACGAACCACTGGTTTTAAAAAGGTCCCAGAGGGCTAAAAAGGGTGTACTTCCTGTTAGACTTAGAGATGATTATGTTATTGGTTCTATCTAGTGTTTTAATGAATATTGTTATGTATAGTATGAAGAAGTAGATGTGATATGTTAAATATGTTAAATGTTCTTTTGATAATTGTTAATGGGTTTTTGATATGATATGATGTGGGTATATGTTGTTACTATGGGGCCCGGATGTACTGGTGTGAATATTGTGGCTGTGGCAGAATTTTAGCAAGGGGGAATGTAAGGGGACTGTTGCCCCCTTACTAACATTCAGTGGGGGTGTTTTAGTTGCTAGCTCCCAGTACTAAAAAGGGGGAAGGGTCGATGGGGAATCAGGACCCTGAGACTGACAGCCCCCAGGAACAATGGCGAGAGGCCAATGCTCCAGGTCAGCCTGAATGACAGGGCGGGCAGGCTAATCAGGGAGTCAGGAAGCCAGGGAGGTCCCATCCTCCGTGTGAGCTGGAATTGCTTGGGTCAGACAGAGTGGGGCCAAGCTAAGGAGAAAGTAGGGGTGCAAGCTGAGCTGGGGAGCAGAGCTGTGCCAGATCCAGAGAGAGCAGACTTGCCCTGGGAGCAGAGCTGCAGCAACCAGAGCCAGAGGGGCCAGAGAAGCAGCCCAGGGAGCTGGAGGCAGAGCAGCAGCCATGCTGAGACAGAGTGGTGGAGCTGGGGCTGGAGCAGTCCGGAGCTGGGTGCGGTGAGCAGCTGGGGAGAGTGAGGGGGACCCTGGGCAGTAGGCCCAGCACAGAGAGATGCCTCAGCCAAGAGGCTCTGCAAGCCAGGCTTGGCTCGTAACCCTGACAGGGCATGGGCGACACTGGAAAGAAGGGTCCTACCACTTAGAGCCTGAGAGCATGTGGTCACCACCAGAGCGAGTGTCCAACCCACAGCATCCCTGCAGCACAGCCAGGGCCTGAGAAGAAGGCCTGGGACTTACAAGGAACAGACTGTGAACTGCCCTGACATTCCAGAGATACTGTTTGTGATGTTCCCTGCCACAGAGCGGGTTGATGTGTTTCCTTTAACCTTTCCCATTTTTCCTTATTCCTTTTAAAATTAATTGTTGATTAAATAACTTGCATTTGCTTTAACGTGTATGTAATGGTCAGTGGGTCAGAGAAGTGCCCAGTGCAGAGAGAGTACCCCAGAGTGGGGACACCCTAGTCCCTGTCCTAGGTGACCACAGCAGGGTTGGGTGTCGAGCCCCCCCAGGAATCCTGGGCCCAGCCTTGTTGGGTTTACGAGGACTCTGCCAGACAGGAGAGTGGAAGGGGAGTCCTCAAGGGCAGGGAGGCCACTCGGTAAAGGAAGTGGGAGCGAGGACTCAGATCCTTTTGCTAGCCCACTTCACCGGGGTAGTGCAGAAGCCAGGAAAGTTCCCCACAATAGCGGGACTATTCCCACGCTTACACAAGTGTAGCCAAGCCCGTAGTTTTGGCCTTCACAACATTCCCTGGCAGTGAGTTCCACAAATTGCCTGTGCATTGCATGAAAAAGTACTTCCTTTTTTAAAAAAAATCTGCTGCCTATTAATTTCATTGGGTGACCCCTGGTTCTCCTGTTATCTGAAGGGGTAAATAATACTTCCTTATTCACCTTCTCCCCACCATTCATGATCTTATAGACCGCTGTCACAACCCCCCGGGTCGTCTCTTTTCCAGGTTCAGCAGTCCCAGCCTTTTTAATCTCTACTCCTATGGAAGCTGTTCCCTGCCCCAACTCATTTTTGTTGCCCTTCTTTGTACCTTTTTCCATTCCGAATATATCTTTTTTGAGACGGGATGGCCACACCTGCATGCAGTATTCAAGGTGTGGGTGTACCATCGATTTATGTAATGGCATTGTTACCAGAGGGTTTCACTTGTTTGACTCCTGTGTAGATTGCAGCACCCTGGACAGGGATACTGACAGTCAGAAGGGGAGCAGGGGGCAGGAACATCATGAGCAATTCACCTCTCCCGATTAGCATTTTAAAGGTAGTGTTAGCATCAAAGTCCTTTAGTTTGTAGGGGATAGTAGTTAGTTTTAGGCTAGATGCTTTAGCTAAATTATAATTAATGACAGTTTATAGTTAAAAATCCAAAATGGTGGATGCACTAACTTTCTATTAGGAATTCCCAAGATGGAGGACACAGACTAAACTGACCAACAGCAAGTCAGAAACAAAGGTCGAACAAAGTTCAAGAGTATGATTTGAAACACCTGCAGGGAGAAGGCAGGAGGAGGAGTAGCTATTATGTCAGAACAGAGCTGAGTGGCTGAACGAGTTGCCACCCACACAGGGAGCTTGTAAGGTCAACCAATCAGAGAAGGCCAGAAACTGAACACAAGGAGTCATTTGACAAGCTAGAGTGTGTGGTGCTTGAGAGCGTGAGTAAGAGTGGAGAAGACCAAAGAAGAGGACAGAAAGGAGAAGACAAGAGAACACAGGGAAGCAGCAGCAGCAGAAGGAAAAGATCGCAAGCAGCAATAGGAGAACTAACAGAGCAGAAGAACCCTGGACCAGTGGTTCTCAAACTTGAGCAACCTGAGGACCCGCATTTTGATTTTAAAAATTTTGGGGACCCCCAACCCCCCGCCACACTCAGCCCTTGTCGGCCCCCTTCTCCGAGGCTCCGCCCTGCTCACGCCATCTCCCCTCCCTCCATTGCTCTCCCTCCCCCACCCTCACTCACTTTAAACAGGCTGGGGCAAGGGGTTGGGATGTGGGAGTGGGTGAGGGGTGTGAGCTCTGGGAGGGAGTTTGGGGGCAGGAGTGGGTGAGGGTGCGGGCTCTGGGCTGGGGCAGGGGGTAAGGGAGGGGGTGAAGGGCTTACATCGGGTGGCTCCCAAAAGCAACCAGCACATCCTTCTAGCAGCGGCTCCTAGGTGGAGGGGGGCAGGGGTCTCCATGTGCTGCCCCTGCCCCCAGGCACCCCGCCCCCCCGCAGCTCCCACTGGCCGCAGTTACTTATCTTGAGTAATTTTGCATCATCTGCAAAATTTTCTACCTTACTGTTTATTCATTTTTCCAGATCATTTATGAATATTTTGAACAGCATTGGTCCCAGTACACATCCCTAGGGCATACTGCCATTTACCTCTCTCCATTCTGAAAACTGACCATTTATTGCTACTTTTTGCTTTCTGTCTTTTAACCAGTTACTGATCCATGAGAGGACCCTTCCTCTTATCCCATGACTGCTTACTTTGCTTAAGAATCTTTGGTGAAGGACCTTGTCAAAAGGTTTCTGAAAGTCCAAGTATACTATATCCACTGAATCACCCTTGTCCACATCCTTCTTAACTCCCTCAAAGAATTTTAATAGATTGATGAGGCATGATATCCTTTTACAAAAGCCATGTTGACTCTTCCACAATGTATTGTCTAGTTGGCAGCCGGTATCAAGCAGAGTGCCCCAAGGGTTGGTCCTGGGGCTGGTTTTGTTCAATATCTTCATTAATAATCTGGAGGATGGCGTGGATTGCACCCTCAGCAAGTCTGCAGATGACACTAAATGGGGAGGAGTGGTAGATACACTGGAGGGTAGGGATAGGATACAAAGGGACCTAGACAAATTAGAGGATTGGGCCAAAAGAAATCTGATGAGGTTCAACAAGGACAAGTGCAGAGTCCTTCACTTAGGACGGAAGAATCCCATGCACCGTTACAGACTAGGGATCGAATGGCCGCAGTTCTGCAGAAAAGGACCTAGGGGTTACAGTGGACGAGAAGCTGGATATGAGTCAACAGTGTGCCCTTGTTGCCAAGAAGACCAATGGTATTTTGGGCTGTATAAGTAGGGGCATTGCCAGCAGATCGAGGGACGTGATCATTCCCCTCTATTCGACACTGGTGAGGCCTCATCTGGAGTACGGTGTCCAGTTTTGGGCCCCACACTACAAGAAGGATGTGAAAAAATGGGAAAGCGTCCAGTGGAAGGCAACAAAAATGATTAGGGGACTGGAACACATGACTTATGGGGAGAGGCTGAGGGAACTGGGATTGTTTAGTCTGCAGAATCATAGAATATAGAATCATAGAATATCAGGGTTGGAAGGGACCCCAGAAGGTCATCTAGTCCAACCCCCTGCTCAAAGCAGGACCAAGTCCCAGTTAAATCATCCCAGCCAGGGCTTTGTCAAGCCTGACCTTAAAAACCTCTAAGGAAGGAGATTCTACCACCTCCCTAGGTAACGCATTCCAGTGTTTCACCACCCTCTTAGTGAAAAAGTTTTTCCTAATATCCAATCTAAACCTCCCCCATTGCAACTTGAGACCATTACTCCTCGTTCTGTCACTCCTCAGAAGAGAAGAATGAGGGGGGATTTGATAGCTGCTTTCAACTACCTGAAAGGGGGTTCCAAAGAGGATGGATCTAGACTGTTCTCAGTGGTAGCAAATGACAGAACAAGGAGTAATGGTCTCAAGTTGCAGTGGGGGAGGTTTAGGTTGGCTATTAGGAAAAACTTTTTCACTAGGTCAGGCTTGACAAGCTCTGGCTGGGATGATTTAGTTGGGGATTGATCCTGCTTTGAGCAGGGGGTTGGACTAGATGACCTCCTGAGGTCCCTTCCAACCCTGATATTCTATGATTCTATGAATTGTGTTAATCTATGTGTCTGATAAACCTGTTCTTTACTATAATTTCAATCAATTTGCCTGTAATGAAGTTATGCTTAATGGCCTTTAATTGCCAGGATTACCTCTGGATCCTTTTTAAAAATGTGTGTCACATTAGCTATCTTCCAGTCTTCTGGTACAGAAGCTGATTTAGGTGATAGGTTACATACCAGAGTTAGATGTTCTACAATTTCATATCTGAGTTCCTTCAGAACTCTTAGGTGAATACCATCTGGTCCTGGTGACTAATTACTATCACTCCTTGATATAGCTCAGCAGGTAGTCATATCATAAGGCACCTTGCCCCAGACCCTCCACACATATTCCCAGCTTCGTCTGCTGATCCTTCCCAGAACTACCACCTTGGATAAAGGTTGGCTACCCCCATCCCCATTTTACTTAAAAGCGGCAGACCATCCTGTTGCAGTTTTTAAAATTAAATACGTGCATAAACGCCTGCAGAATTAAGACCCTAAATTCCAGTCCTGGAATCTGATCTGAACTGGTGGAACACTATGGCTATATAGAGCTCCACTGCCTTCTGTGGGAAGTGGAATGAAAAGTTACCCATGTGTAACCCTTCTGCCCAGCGAAGCCAGCACCAACCAAGGTCGGGTTCAATATCTAGGAGTTCCTTTCCATTGACACCACACAGAACTGGCTTGAGACCCCACCCAGCAACCTGGAAAAATTACACACCACCCCGGGTGCCTCTGAGAGGCAATGCTTCCCCACTCGCAAGCACAGAGTCTGAGTGTACAAAAGAAGCTTTTCATAAAAGAAGGGAAGTAACTTGGCGTTAATTTGGGAAAACACCACAAACAGGATTCATAAACAAACCATGAGCAAAAGTCCCACCCCCAAGTAAGTTGGGCAGTGTCCTTTTCCCCTCACGTTCTTAAGTCCAGCAACCCAAAAGTCCCTTTAACGTGCCCATCCCTTTTCTGCACCCCACTTACACTTGCTGTCCTTGGTCAGTGCAAACCCAGAGTTCAGAGGTGCATCTGCAGAGTTCACCTCCCACCCTGGGTGGAGGTAAGGAGGCACCTTACCCGCTCCGCTGCTTGGCACTTATCCACCACCCCTCTCTGCCAGCCACCCTCTTGGCTGCTCACTGTGCTTCTCTGCCAGCCACCCTGCTGGCCGCTCATTCTGCTCACCACCTCACCAGCCACTCATTCGCCAGCCAACTGTCACCTTCTGTTGCCACCTGTCTCTCTGCTGTGACCTCCGCACATCAGTCTCTTAGTGATTTTCAGCTCTTTGCAGGCTGGGCAGAAACACAGTCCCACCACAACTGGTCTCAGCTCTGATTGAGCATTTAAAACAACAAAAGAGTCTCCTAATGAAGCCTATTTAGCTCTTTCTTTGAACAGAGGGGAGGAACTGGTCAATCCAGTCTGGGGACTCCTAGGGAGAGTCCACACACTGCCAGGCTGGGACATCTGTCCCCACTGGTCTTACTTTCAGAAGGTACTGGCATTTGAGTATGTGGCTTAACGCGGTCCTTTCAGCTGAATGTGACCGCCCCTCATTTGGGACAGGTTAAGCACAGTCCTGCTTCACTGTATGCCTACAATAATTACAACATTTTGGTAACAGCATTTCACTACCCCTGCAGTCAGTAATAAAGTGATTTGTAACCCAACACCAGCCAAAGTTGATTACTTTGAGCAAAACACAACTCTATTTGCTGGATATCTAAGCAGAGCAGGAACATACTGCATTTACATAAACACACCCAAAATCTCTCCCCCTCCCAGCTAGCTGTCAGGGAAGAATTCATTCCCTGTTTACACAAGTGTGTAAATGTTTCAGTCCAAAATGGCAGTTTGCAGGACTGCCACCATGGTGCTTGCTCCTGTTTCCTATGAAGTCAATGGGGTTTTTGCCATTGACTTTGGTAGGAGTAGGATTAAGCTCACAACTTCTTCAAAAAAAATCTCTTCAAAGTCAGTTGCAAAATGGACTTTTAGCTCAAACAAGTAAAATGTTCCTTAAACAATAATATAATCATTTGGGGGTAAAATTCTCACCTTAATCTTATACTTTTTAAATAGACTTGTCTACACTACCGCTTAAGTCGGTGTAATTTATGTCACTCAGCCACCCCCCTGTGTGATGTAAGTTACAGCGACTTAAAGTGGTGTCTACTCTCCTGCCAACATAGCTTCTGCCTCTTGTTGAGGTGGAGTAATAATGATGACAGAAGCGTGCTCTCCCATTGGTATAGCGTATCTTCACCAGACACACCACAGTGGCACAGCTGCATTGGTGAACCTGTGCTGATGTAGCGCAGTAGTGTAGACTATCCCGTAGATGCCGTTGTGCCATGCAAGGTTGTCAAGGTTCCTTCCCCACTCTCAACTCTAGTGTACAGATGTGGGGACCTGCATGAAAACCCCCTAAGCTTATTTTTTCCAGCTTAGGTTAAAACTTCCCCTAGGTACAAACTATTTTACCTTTTGCCCTTGGACTTTATTGCTGCCACCACCAAGCGTCTAACAAATATATAACCGGGAAAGAGCCCGCTTGGAAATGTCTTTCCCCCCAGAATCCTCCCAAACCCTACACCCCCTTTCCTGGGGAAGGCTTGATAAAAATCCTCACCAATTTGCATAGGTGAACACAGACCCAAACCCTTGGATCTTAAGAACGATGAAAAAGCAATCAGGTTCTTAACAGAAGAATTTTATTTGAAGAAAAAAAAGTAAAAGAATCACCTCTGTAAAATCAGGATGGTAAATACCTTACAGGGTAATCAGATTCAAAACACAGAGAATCCCTCTAGGCAAAACCTTAAGCTACAAAAAGACACAAAAACAGGAATATACATTCCATTCAGCACAGCTTATTTTCTCAGCCATTTAAACAAGATAGAATCTAACGCATATCTAGCTAGATTACTTACTAAATTCTAAGACTCCATTCCTTTTCTGTTTCCGGCAAAAGCATCACACAGACAGAGAGAACCTTTGGTTCCCCCCCACTCCAGCTTTGAAAGTATCTTGTCTTCTCATTGGTCATTTTGGTCAGGTGCCAGCGAGGTTATCCTAGCTTCTTAACCCTTTACAGGTGAAAGGGTTTTTCCTCTGACCAGGAGGTATTTAAACGTGTTTACCCTTCCCTTTATATTTATGACAAAGGTGTATAAAAGTGGGAGCATAAATGTGGGACTATACAAATATGCCGGGAGAGACTGACTGAAGCTTTACGCTTTGTAAGGGGAACTGCAAGACAGCACCAGTGGGAGCTTCTGAAGGTCCTCCGCAGAGAATAGAGGCTGGCAGAATGCCTCTGACTGTCTTGGGAGAGCACATGCAGGAATGGCACCTGCTACACCCTGTAAAAGAGGAAGCATGTGACCCAGACTGGTGGCCAGTGCTGAAGGGAAGTGATGATACAATGGCCCTGCTCCCACTGGGCCTCATCCCCTTTGGTTTGTCTAGTACTACTTGGTACTCAGAGCTAAAGCACGTAGATTCTGGCTGCCAATGCTAAGACACAAGAGAATCTAGCCCTCTGCGTATGGTTGCTGCAAATGTAAAAAGCCATTTCTAAACAACTTTTTTAAGGACAAATGCATTTTTATGCCAACAGGGCAGTGCAGTGAGCAGTCAGGCCTGTGTGGTTCCTTCTGCCCAGAAAACCCATGTTGGGTATGTGGGGAGGGAGGAAGAGCCCTTATAGGTTAAAATACCAATGATGCAGCCCTATCGCCTATCCCTGTGTTGCTGACTGTATGAATTCCATACCCCCTATCCTTACCTCATACCCCCACCAAACCTAATTACTTTGGTTTTGTCCAAAGAGGGGTGAATTGTACCCTCTGTAGAAAACAATAGCACACTCATATGTCACTTTTAATTAGTAATTTTTCAACCTATTTTGCACCAGGTTTGACTGTGTACAAAATCAAACCTGGGTGGCAGTATTTAGAGTGCTGTCTCCTGGGTTAGCTGTTGTCATAAATATAAAGGGAAGGGTAAACCCCTTTAAAATCCCTCCTGGCCAGAGGAAAAATCCTCTCACCTGTAAAGGGTTAAGAAGCTAAAGGTAACCTCGCTGGCACCTGACCAAAATGACCAATGAGGAGACAAGATACTTTCAAAAGCTGGGAGGAGGGAGAGAAACAAAGGGTCTCTGTCTGTCTATATGCTGTTTTTGCTGGGGATAGACTAGGAATGGAGTCTTAGAACTTTTAGTAAGTAATCTAGCTAGGTATGTGTTAGATTATGATTTCTTTAAATGGCTGAGAAAAGAATTGTGCTGAATAGAATAACTATTTCTGTCTGTGTATCTTTTTTGTAACTTAAGGTTTTGCCTAGAGGGATTCTCTATGTTTTGAATCTAATTACCCTGTAAGGTATCTACCATCCTGATTTTACAGAGGGGATTTCTTTACTTCTATTTACTCCTATATCTATTAAAAGTCTTCTTGTAAGAAAACTGAATGCTTTTTCATTGTTCTCAGATCCAAGGGTTTGGGTCTGTGGTCACCTATGCAAATTGGTGAGGCTTTTTATCCAACATTTCCCAGGAAAGGTGGGGTGCAAGTGTTGGGAGGATTGTTCATTGTTCTTAAGATCCAAGGGTCTGGGTCTGTAGTCACCTAGGCAAATTGGTGAGGCTTTTTACCAAACCTTGTCCAGGAAGTGGGGTGCAAGGTTTTGGGAAGTATTTGGGGGGAAAGATGTTTCCAAACAGCTCTTCCCCAGTAACCAGTATTTGTTTGGTGGTGGTAGTGGCCAATCCAAGGACAAAGGGTGGAATATTTTGTACCTTGGGGAAGTTTTGACCTAAGCTGGTAAAGATAAGCTTAGGAGGTTTTCATGCAGGTCCCCACATCTGTACCCTAGCGTTCAGAGTGGGGGAGGAACCTTGACAGCTGTGCTAAGCAGTTTTGGACTGTTGCTGCTCTGTGGGGTGCCATTTGTGTAGCAAATGCATCATTTCTTATACTGGGTAAATGAATAAAATAAAATATGTATTAAACTATTCTCAGATTGGTGATCTGCATTGTCCAGAAGATCAGAACTGTCTTGCTGGTTTATGTATGGAGATGCTGTCCCTAAAGGAGCTAGGAACAGATCCATTAATATCTTTGAAGATCAGGGTTGAAGCCATGGACTGAAAGCCATTGGAGGGATAGGAGCACAGGAGTACTATGCTCATACTGGCTTTACCAATGGAGGAGGCAAGCAGTCCAAGAGACAGAGTAGATTTCCTATTTCATACATGAGCACTATAGAACTTCTGTACATAGAAGGAGCACCAGCACCTAGTGGTTCTGAGATGGAAATATAAAAATATGGAGAGTCATGTTCTTTAACACCAACGTTTACTTAAACAGATACAGAATCAGAGCTCACCTGCTGATAGTATTTTTTAGGGATTGTTTTCCTTTTCATATTGAGGTTAAAAATAGGGTTAGGAGTAAGGCCTTTGATTGGGAAGATTTGAAGTAAGGTCTTTTTTTGTTTTCTATAAACATTAAGGAAATGGAGGAATTGTTTATGATTATACAAAGAGCTCTAGTTAAAGGAAAATATGAAACTAAAGAAGGAGAAACTCTAGCCTGGATAACAGAAAAAAAATCCGACTACATTTACTCAACTATGGAATAGTCTCTCAAGGGAAATAATGTAAAGCTTAGCCCTGTGGTGTGATATCATTACAATTAAAATTAACAAAGCAGTCAGGAATTTATTCTAGGGCATGTTCCTGCACTGTGTGCAAAGAGATGTACAATGTAACTGATTTGTCTATTCCATTAATTCACTAAGGAACCCATACACAGTTGCTTGGTGGTTGAGCTATCTCATTAATTACACAATATATTATCTTATATATACACAACAGAACTTTCATTTTCCTTCAGCAATTGATGTTGATTATGTGTGATCATGTTATCTTTCCCCCTCTTTTAGGGGTTGGTGTTGATGACATGTTCATTATCATCTGCTGGCAACAGACTGATGTTAAAAGTAAAGAGGAAAAGCAGATGGCTGAAACTTATGCAGAGGCAGCAGTGTCTATCACAATCACCACTACATTCACTTATGTCTTAGCTTTCAACATAGGGATGATGACTTCCTTTCAGTCTGTGACGTCCTTTTGTCTCTACACAGGAACTGCTTTCCTTTTCTGCTGTTTATACAACACCTCATTCTTTGCCTCTGTTCTTACATGAAATGGTAAAAGGCAAGAAGGCAACAGACACTGGTTAGTTTGCATAAAAGGGGACATTTTCCAGCCTAATCTCTCCTGCTTGTACAACATGTGCTGTGTAGGAGGATCTTCTGAAAAGTCATCTAGGGCAGAAGATGACCATCCAATTAACAAATTCTTTAGGAAATATTATGGTCCTTGTGAAGGGACATGCCCTCACTCTGGTGTGGATGAGACTAACCAGCTCTTCTGGGCCTACACAGCACTAAGGAGGAGCTCCTTCAAGGCTTGTGCTGCCTAATGCGGCAAGGAGCTTAAAAAAAGGAAAACGGCCACAGGAAGGGGTGGTGAACAAGAGGAGAGCTTTTCTGCCTCAAAGATTGTAGACAACAGAGAGATGTCAGCTGAGAAGGGGACAGTCACAGAACACACCATTCCCAAAGCTGCACTGACTAGTAGTACAGCAGTATGCCCCAAGAGGCGGGTCAGGAGATAGTCCCCACTAAGGGGCAATAGGCCCTGATAGACCTGAAAGACGGCTAGAAAGATAGGCCAACTTTGTCTTTCTTTGTTTTCTCACAGATTCTCCTAACTCATAAGGGAAGGAGAGGAGAGAGGACTTTTCTTTCACCTGTTTGTTTAACTCAGAGAACCCCTTGTGCTATGAAGTAGGGGGAAAGAGTACAAATGATGGAGAGCAGGCTCTGGAGGAGGGAAAAAGAGCCTCTGCACCCCCACCCCCAGTCCTTTCCTCACAAACATCTGGATCAAAATGTTTGTGGTGTTGCTCTATGGAGGGTTCCTGGCTAGTAGTAGTTATGGGTGTACTCAGATGAAGGAAGGTATAGTTGATGCATTATGTTTTCTTGGTTACCCTGTGATCCAAGGTGCTATCTCCACTATATTAGGAATAATTGTGCTCTCTGCAGCACAGAAGCAATAGCCCTGTTCTTCTGCTCTGACACAGGAAGTACAGAAGCTCCCAATCTCCCATTTCTGTTTCATTCATTATCTTATATACTTTTATAATGTCCCCTCTTGATTATTGTCTTTTTAAGGTAAACTATCCCAATCTTTAGTCTCTTTTGATATGAGTTTTTCTGTGCCCCTAGTTCTCTCATCATCCTTCTCTGAACTCACTCTAATTCTGTTTCTCCTTCACATGGGGTGATAATCCCATATGTTTATGCATCCTAACATCATTTTCCCCACCCTGTTTTTTGTTTTGTTTTGTTTTTACTGCAGCTTCACATTGAGCTGAGATCTTCATTAAGTTGTCCATAATGTTGCCTCTTTCCTGAATTGGTAGTTAATCTAGAATCCTATAAAATGTACAAGTGGTTTAAAATTGTCCCACCAGTTTGCATTACTCTGCATTTATTAACACCAACTTTACTGGCTATCACATTATCCATTCTTCTAGCTTCTATATGTCCCTCTGAAGTTCCTTTCAGTCTTCTTTGGGTTTGATGAAATAACTTAGTGTCATCTGCAGACTTTACTACCTCACTACTTTTTCCAGATCATTAATATATTAAACAACATAGAACCTAGTACAGAACCCTGAGGTACCCCACTGGTAACATACCTAGTGAACCTCAGGCTTCATTACTGTACTTTTGGCTCAAGTCAGAAGCTGACACGAGGGAGCTCAGCTGCCAGGGTGGAGGAGAGCAAGGGATCTATCCTCCTGTATACCTTCATTACAAATTAGCCTGATAAGTTTCTTCAAAGGCAGGCACAGTTCAGCAGGAGTAAGTGAAGAAAACATTATGGCAAAATTTTAAGAACCAAATTTTCCAAGGCAGCATCTAAAATTGTTGTTGCAGTTTTACAGACACAGGCCCATCTTTCTGTGTAACAACTGGGCAGACCAACATCTAAAATAATCACTTTCCTCACGCAAGTACCGCTTGCTTTCACAAAACTGGGTAGGTGCAAATTTAGAGGCTGAGGGAAGGCTACTTTGACAATTTGGTCCCACAGTGCTCCAATTCCTTTGTGATTCTGGACCATCTCATAAACAAACCTAATTCTCAAGGAGTGGCTTTCATTGCAGACGTAATGTTGACCATTTCTCTGTCTGAAATGTATTTGAAAATTCTTCCTTTTAAAAAGGAAAAAGAGAATTATCAAAATGCAGTAAAGAATGTGTGGGGTTTTTTGGAGGGTTTTTTATTTCTAGCTGCATAGACTATTTAGTGTCTTGTGCTATGTAACACAAAACTAAAAAAATCTGACTCACAGCCCAATTGACTGGAAAGAGCTTCAGGCTGGATTCCTTAGCTGTTTGGCCGTGGTTCTTTCTTTTCCATCTGCTTCCAGCGTTCTTTCTCTCTTTCCTCCCCCCTTCATTTCCAAAGTCACACACTCGATCCTTTCCCTTTCTACTTTAAATTCTTTTTAGTGGTGGGGGATGTGAATCCAAACAGTGATTGAAACAATCAAAGGGCATGAAAGAAAATGATCTTTTATCAGCATTATAATCAAGGAAATATAAGGGCAAAAGAAAGACATGTGAAAATTGAACTTTGGCCCAGAGTTCAGGCATTGTGTTCAGAAACACTATGGAACTATGGAGACAGGGTTTAGCACTGATTACTCATTTTACCTCATCACTGAAGGAGGAAAAGCCGCTTGCCTGTTGTGAGGGCTCCCACTGAAGTCAATGAAAATATGCACCTGGGTAAGGCAGTCAGATTTCACTCTTGAATCCTCAGCGCTGCAGCCACAGATTGACCCCCCTGAAGCTGTCAGCACAGCAGCTCCTGTATCACACCCACTTCCCACAGCTGGCATAGGGGATAGCTGAGAAAGGGGACACGGCCAGATCTTCCCTGTGCACTCCCAAACCCCATCTGCCCATAACAGCCATTGACAGAGCAGCCGGAGCCAGCTAAGTTATGCCAGGGCACTGGACATATTGCCTGCCCAGAACCAGGGACATCCAAAGGCATGATTTGCGTGACCCCTCTTATGAACTGCACTTTATCTCCTATTTCTCTCTCCCTGCTGACTTTCCGCTATGCACTAGCTCCAGTTCCCCCTTTCCCTGCATTCCTTTTTAATTCCCCAGACACTTCTTCTTGCCCCAGCATAACAGCTAATTTAGCTGCAACCTCAGTGAGAGGCACTGGAGGTTGGGCATGAGGGTGGCAAGGTGTTGGCTGCTGGGGTGAGAAGCCATCATTTCTAAAAACACGGTTAGTATTCATTATGCTCATTTAGCTTTCATGAGTCTCTTTGTCTGTATTGAATTTAAGGCCTGAAGTTTGTTTGCAGCTGCATCTGCCGCCGTGGCAGCATTTTGTTGGAATAACTGTCACAACTGGGCAAGCCAGATGAAAAGAAAACATTGAGAAAGCAGGCCAAAATCATAAATGTCAGAACCAGGAGAATGAAAGCTAGAAGGGCAGTTAACAAGAGAAGCAGCTTTTCAAATCCCAAAGCAGAAGCACAGCTAACTAAGTGAAGTCACTTTTTTTTAAGTTTACTCTATTAAAGACAATGTTTTGCATTGATTTGGGTGTTTTCCTCTTTGCTGTAATGCTGGGTGTTTCCATGACCTAGTTTTTGCTCTTTTATTTATATGTTTCTCTGTAAATCTTGGGACTTACGAAACCTGGAGGCAGCTTGTTTTTGTTTCACACATCTTACTACCTCATGATTCATGGTGCAGAATCCATTTTTATGCCAGAAGCATTTATCCCATGTTAGGTTATTTCTGTTACACATTTTTATGGCCACTCTTCTGTTTGAATCGTAGCAAGTTTTGTTGCTGTGATTCACAGGTAGCAGTCTGTGAACCACACTGATCAAAATGAATAGGGTAAAAAGTTGTTATAAAACAATTGACTTTGGCTGTTAGGCCACATTCACTCACAATTTCTCCTTAGTAGTTTTCCGAAAATTAGGCTATAAATTCAAGACTGAGTAAATGATTTGGCAAAACATTCAAAGTTTTTCTACTTGGCAGGACGGTAAGCTCCAAAACCAGATGTCCAGATTAGCATTCAGAGATGGCAAAGAGCTGCAGGGGAGAGAACTCCTTTTAATTGCACAATGAGCAGTAGTACTAGAAAGGAAATTCTTGTTGTGATACAGTAAGTAATCCATAGGGGGAAAACCTGCTGAGAATGTAATTCTAATTCGGAGGATTTAACATCCCTTTTTAAAAAGCAGAACATCTTTCTCTTTGGTGGGAAGTATTAAGGAAGAAGAGAGAGTAGGGGAACATTGTTTTATGCTGTCTTTTCTTGCAATCAGTTAAAATATAGCACTATGGAAATAACTGTGTAGTAGGGCTTTAAATATTCTACCTGTTAAATAGATTCTTGTTACTCCCATACATTTCTCACATGGAAAAATCCAGGGTGAGATACATCTGAGAGCAGTGTCAGATGGCAAGATACCTCCATGACCTGGGAATGATTAATTTGTATATATTTTTTACCTGTAACCATCCTAGGCACTTTAGATGTACGGTAAATTGTTTTTATGGTCACTCCTTGTGTTTCAAAGGAAATGATTTTGATCACTTCTGTTTTAAACGGAAACAATGGGCCATCCCTGTCTATTCATACAGGCAGTCAATGCTCAGCTGTCACTTTTTAGCAGAATTGCATCTTGTTTTAGTGCCTGGGGAGGGAGAAATGCCAGAATCACACTGGCTGCTGCTATGAGCCCTAGACAGCTGATGGAACTCTGATGAAGCTTCTTGTAGAGGACAGAGCGAGATTTGTAAGTGACAGAGAGGATGCAGGGATGTAGATTTTGTTTTCCCTCCAGGTCTCATGCCCTGCAAGACCACTTACCATTCAACAGTTCTCTGCAGCAATAAGTCTTTGGCCCCCATACACTCCAGCCCGCTCCTACTATTGTTATTGCAGTGATACCTCAGGACCTGAATTATAAGCCAGGGTCTCACTGTGGTAATCACTGTACAAACCTAAGCTGAACAGATCTCATACCCTGCAGCCTTCTGCAGGTAGAGACAGCTTCTTGGCACTTTCAAGAGTGCCAAAATGACTTACGCTCTTAAGTCCCATTTTCAAAAGACTGCGTCTAAGTGACTAAATTTTTAAAAGGTATTTAGGTGCTGCTTCACACAGTATTGCAAGGTCTAAATCCCATTTTCAAAAGTGATTTAGGGCTAGATCTCCAAAGGACTTAGGCATTGCAACACTGAGCATTGCAGTGCCTAATGTTTAGCACCCTACCCATACAGCAGGATCCTCAGCCCCAAGTTAGTGGACCAGTCTCCCTAGATAACACAAGGGATGAGTTAGGTGCCAGTAGTATACCACTTCATAGTACTCATCACCATGTACTTTTGACAAGCTTCCACGCTCTTTCTATGACTTATATCTTGCCTTCCCATCCCATTTCCGGTCATGCACACATTTGGTGTCTTCAGCAATTTAAAAAAAATATTTTTCTTCATTTTTTAATTTTTGTATTGGGTAATGTTAGGGGTGCTTGTGTGCATGTGTTTTGACATGGTTTTGTGAGAAAAAAAATTAAAGAAAAGAGAAATTAAGAAAAGTTTTAAAAAAAATAAAGAATAGAGTTGAGAAAAGCAAGAGAACCTGTGTCACAGAGCTCATGGCAATAAAAGGAGCCTTTTAAAATCCTTTTTTCTAAACTTTTAAAACTCTCTTTGCTCTCATACTCTGCCATGTACTCTGCTTTAAAACTCATTCTTTATTCTTAAAAAACTCTTTTCTTCTTAAACCTTTTGGAACAAACACAACTCTATTGTTTAATTTCTTTAAAATCCTCTTTAATTTCTCAACTCTATATTTCAAAATAATCCTTTTTTCTAGAGTATAGAGTTGAGACAATACAGGAAGAAAAAGATTTTAAAGAAAAGATATAGAGTCTGTATCACTGAACACATGGAAAAGAGATTTCAAACAAGAGAGAAGCAGCAAGCTTACCCAAGCAGCTGCCCCTAGTGAAATAACTATTCTGGGCGGTGAGCCTTAGGGGCAAATAATACGGGACCAATCAGAAGCTGTTCATGGAATTTGACTACCATTGTGGTCTAAATTAAAAAAATAAAAACTTTAAAAACATTTCTTTCAAGAATAAGCCATAATTCTGTAAAATATTAAACATCTTACCAAAATTTAACCCTTCTAGTGTAGTTTGTGATATTTCAAGGAAAAAGGCATCATCCTATTTAACAAAAAATAATGGCTTTTTATTTTAAACACCTCACATGTATAAAAATCATGGTGGCACACACAAAATAATATTTTCCCTTTCGATTTCATTGCTCTCCATGATGACTGAAGTCTTATTTCTTTGAACACTATGTCCAGTTTTCTCTGTCTATTTATAGGCCTCAGCCTGTTTTTTTAAAAAAGAGGAGGACTGGGGGGGTCCCCTGAAAATTAATTTTTAAAAAGTCATTTCTTCAAATAAGAAGGGGGGGTAGTCCATTTTTATCTACCTCTTTCACACAGTTTTCTTCTAGGGAAAAAAAGGAGGGGGGCTGTTGCGACATAATTTCTCTCCTTTAAACTTTTATTATAAAACAATTAAAAATTTGTTAAATACATTGTAACTGGTTACCGGTATATTGTCATTTCTTTCCAATTTACATTCCTGTAAACAGGGGCTTTCTTACTAGGTATGTCCTTCAGACTAAAATCTTTATGCTGCGATGATGATTATTTAATGATGGAAATTAAGTAAGCTTAGCATCTCTGTAGGTTTACATTATTTAATTTTAAGCCAACAGTGTGCCGTTGTTGCCAAGAAGGCCAGTGGCATTTTGGGATGTAGGGGCATTGCCAGCAGATCGAGGGACGTGATCGTTCCCCTCTATTCGACATTGGTGAGCCCTCATCTGGAGTACTGTGTCCAGTTTTGGGCCCCACACTACAAGAAGGATGTGAAAAAATTGGAAAGCGCCCAGTGGAAGGCAACAAAAATGATTAGGGGACTAGAACACGTGACTTATGAGGAGAGGCTGAGGGAACTGGGATGTTTAGTCTGTAGAAGAGAAGAATGAGGGGGGATTTGATAGCTGCTTTCAACTACCTGAAAGGGGGTTCCAAAGAGGATGGATCTAGACTATTCTCAGTGGTAGAAGATGACAGGACAAGGAGTAATGGTCTCAAGTTGCAGTGGGGGAGGTTTAGGTTGGATATTAGGAAAAACTTTTTCACTAGGAGGGTGGTGAAACACTGGAATGCGTTACCTAGGGAGGTGGTGGAATCTCCTGCCTTTGAGGTTTTTAAGGTCAGGCTTGACAAAGCCCTGGCTGGGATGATTTAGTTGGGGATTGGTCCTGCTCTGGGCAGGGGGTTGGACTAGATGACCCCCTGAGGTCCCTTCCAACCCTGATAGTCTATGATTCTAAGCCTGTGATATCGCTGCCGCTTTTAAAAAAAACTTGCTGCCTCAAACAGGCCTCACTGCATATGAAACATTCCTAAAAGAGGCCTTGTTATGTTATAGCTATTTCAATGCTGTATTTTCATGTTAAACTTTTAAAAAATATTTTGAAATGATTAAACACTGCATGTTTAGCAAAAGGGGGAAAAGTCAAGAATGGGGATGAGGGGTGTTTCTTCAGCGAGGCTATAGCTGAACTTCATGCAGTCACATGTCTTGTCTTTTAAAATTTTTATACAGCTTTATTCCTAATAAACACTATTTTGTTGCAGTAGTTAACAGCTTCAAATAACAGGAGAGGGGGATATTTATCTTACTCCTTCATGCAGTTATTCATTCCTCTTAAATTTTTATTGTAAATAACATTCACCCTTTTACAAAGTTAAAGTCAGTTTCTAGTAAATAAAATAAGGAAGTTTGTTATAACTTTCACAAGTTTCTTTAACAAAACTAAATAAAGAAATCTACCTGCCTGTTCCCTTTAATGTTTCAAAAGTTTCTTTGTTTGTACTTGGTTTAGATTTAAAAAAAAATTAGGAAAGAAGAAAGTCTGTGTATGGTGGGGGAAAACAGACTCCTTATCTCTGGTAAGAAGTGTTAACTCTTTTGCATGCGCTGCATTTTTTTTCTTTTCAATTAGCCCGTGTTTTTGTATAATATCTTTACAGAAGTTTTCCTATAGGCAAAACTTTAAAAAGCAAGCAGGTGTATTTTTTTTGAGAGAGAAATAGAACACCTTTATTTCACTGTTAACAAAAGAATTTTTAAAACGGGTTTGTTAGTGTTTATCTTACATCTTCAAACAGAAAGGAGGAGCGGGAGAGAGGAGCAGGTGGATCTTGATTTAAAATCTTGGTATGATATGACTGCATTCTTCCTGAAACAGTCTATGACGTAGCTGTAGAACAGGTTCTGATTGGTCTGGTGTGGTTTGCCCCTAAGGCTCGCTGTCCCAGATAGTTGTCATTTCACTAAGGACATCTGCTTGGGTAAGTTTGCTGCTTCTCTCCTTTAAAATCTCTTTGCCCTGTATTCTTTAATTTCTTTAAAACCATTTTCTTTATTTTTCATCTTATTTAATAACCCTTTTTGCTTTTCTTTAATTTATTTCAAAATAATCCTTATTTTTTCTAAAGCATTTTTAAAATCCTCTGTGCTCCTCTTATTGCCACGTGCTAAGTGACACAGCTTCTCTTGCTTTTCTCAACTCTATTCTTTATTTTTAAAAACTCTTCTTAATTTCTCTTTTCTTTAATTTTTCTCACCAAACCCAGACAAACATGTCAAAACACAAGCACCCCTAACATTCCCCAATACAAAAAAAAAAAAGGAAAAAAATTCAAAATGGCCATTGGCGCCAAATGTGTACATGACCAGAAATGGGCCAAGAGGGGGGACATAAACCATAAAAAGGGTGTGGAAACCTGTCAAAAATACATGATGATGAGTACTATTGGGCGGTATACTACTGATGCCCAGCTATGGGATTCACAGGGTATGTCTACACTGCAATAAAACACCTGTGACTGGCCCAGGTTAGATGACTTGGGCTTGCGGGGCTTTGCCGCAGGGCTATAAAATTGTAATGTAGACACTGGGGCTCAGGCTGGGTTCTGGGACCCACCTCCTGGTGGATTCTCACAGCCCAGGCTCTAGCATGTGGGAGACTCAGATTCAAATCCCCACTCTGCCTGACTGGGAGCATGGACTTGAATCTAGATCTCCCGGGTGAATGCCCTAACCACTGTGCTAGAGGGTATTCTGGGGTAGGCGTCTCAGTCTCTCATGTCAAAGCTGTTCCACTGGGCCAGAGAGAGCTCTCCATAGCTCAGCAGTTAGGGGATTCCCCTGGGATGTGGGAAAGTCGGATCGAAGCCCATGCACCAATAAAGTAGCTACCCATAAGTAGGTCATACAAACCATAACAGCTTTGCAGAAGCCTGAGATCCCCACCCCAGAATACACTATAGTTCCATGTGCTTGCCTGGGAGATTGGAGACCTGGGTTCAAGCCTCTACACCAAATCAGACAGAGTGGGGATTTGAACTTGTTTCCCATGTCCTGCATGCATGCTCTAACCACTGGGGTAAAGGGCACCACTGTTTTGTGCAAGGCACATTCCAGTAGATGGCCTCTGAGCACACCTATCCAATCATGCCTCACAGATGAGTCATCCCCTCATCTACCCTGAGGATCCCGCTGGGGCTTATTCACTGAGCAGCTCAGCGGTGTCAGGACTCAGGTTGCTGTATATGTGCCCACCAGCAAAAATGTAAATTGTCGGACTTAGGCACCTGAAGTGGTTAGGTGCCTAAATCCTTTATGGATCTAGTCCTAAGTGTTTGAGTCTCATTTTCAAGAGTGACTTAGACAAGATACAAAGGGGCAGTTTCTAAGGCATGTAGGCACCGATACACTTCAAAATCCCACTAGGCATCTATCTGTATAATTAGGTGCATAGATACTTTTAAAAATCTGGCCCACAATCTCCACTTCCTCCAGCCCTTTGCAAGAAAATCTCCAGTGTTCTCCAGTTACTAATTCCAGTACAGTCTGGCTTCGTTACTATTCAGCTTACCCAGCATGCACAGTAGCTACTCAGAACACTTCCAAAATAACTGGTCTCCCCACAAAATATTAAGCAATATTAACCACTACAAACACTTAATTTTATATATTTAGAAGGAGAGCAGAGAAGGTGTTGGGGGAATTACAGCAGGCTTTCCCAATTTCTAATCCCTGTTGCCAAAAGTTATTTATATGCAAGGCAAATCCACCCCCTCTGTCAGAATCCAATCCTGCTAACCTACAGAAATATCTGTGAGGTTTTCTTGCCTGCTGAGGAGATGTTACTGAGATGCAATCTAGCACATTGACAATTCCAGGAAAATGTTCCTCAGAGGCATCACTGCTGTGGACTTGGTAGTGGACCTCACAGGAGATATTTCTTAGAGATGTAGCAGTGGACAGCTGTCAGCATGGGGAAGAGCTTCAATCTTGCTGTTGCCATGTGACCTGTACTCCCCACACAGTTTCTCCCTGATAGGATTGCTGGCAGTTTACAAGTAGTTAAAGGGGCAGGAGACCCCTCTGAAAGCCCAGGAGGGGTTTAAATCATTGTTGAGTGGGGAGTGCAAGGGCTAATCAGCTTGCTCCCTCCCCTTATGGCTGGCGAATGGTGGGCAGAGAATCCAAGGAGAAGGGGCTTAGCCCTGGCATGCATTCTCCTTTCCTCCCTCCCCCTTCTATCTGGCCCTTGCATCATTCTTGCCACTCTGAACAACATCCCCCTAGATATGGAGTGGGGGCAGGGCGCTCACAAAGCCATAGCAGTGGACTTGTGAGCAGTGGTACAGTCTCAAGAACTATTTTCTGAAGTCACACAAATTTGAACTACAATAACTAAGTCTGTTTTTACTTACAGCTCTAGTTAGTTCAATGCAGATCTATGTATGGACACATTCCGGATTAAGAGTTTCCTACTTTGATTTAAAAATTTGTTTAAATTAATTGTTTAAATTATTTTGTTTAAATGAGCAAGTCTCTTAATCTGAAATAAGCATCCAACACCCAAAATAACTAGAGCTGTGAATTAAAAACCAGTTTAGTTATTTTGGTTTCAGTGTGTATGTAGACAAGGTGTTCTTGTGGATTGATTGTTTCACATGTTCCTTGTTGGGTCTTGAACTGCTTCATTGAAATTGATAAACTGAGGCAACGCTGTTGGATGATAGTCATCAATCAACTCACCAAGGCCTAAAAATGAAATGGAAAATGTTTAATTTAACCCAAAGAACAAATTCTGTTAACTAACAAGCAGAATCCCACCACAAAATAGGGCCTGTATCCCCAAGGGCATAATTATTTGTGTCCAGAAAGAATTTGTTTGACCAGAGGTCATGGAAATTCCTAGTTCATTGTCACCTTGATTCACCAGACAAAACATTATAGAAATTAAGTCACTGATGTGTATATTAAGCTACTGTAAGAAACATGAAAAGATAGGCTCTGTCCCCAAGAAGTAACTATCCTAGAGTTTCTCTACAGTGGACATGTGCTTAGCATCAAATAAATCCTCTAGCTCATCTGAGGCCAAAGAGAAGCCCTCCCAAATTAAGCTTGACAGCACAATGATCTGGCCCTACAATGAGGAGAGAGCCCATCAGCAGCCTTTCTGCAGTCAGATGCTGAGAGGCTTTCATCCTGAGACTTAGATGCCTACAGATATAAGACAAAGGGTTTTTTCTCCAATAGCTAAGTATGATTCTCCCCACATCACATACCAAGACCACCTTAACTCTACCCTCCCATAAGCCATCATATTGGAGACAAGTAGATCTGAGTGTCATGATACTTTGGGTCACATTGCATCAGTCCAATCAATAATTGGACTCTCATAAAATGGCATTGTTTGTTATGGAGGGACAAGGTACTTTAATGTAGTGAGACCCTTACAGTATCCCCCCTCAGGGCAGAATTAAGTTTGTCTTGGTGTTTTGTATGGGAAGAGTTAACCAGGAAAAGCACAGTTAAGGTTTAAGTATGTGATTGGCTTTTTGTTGTACTGTTAACATTCTTAAGGGATACATGGCAGGATTTCAACTGAACATTTCCTGTTTTTTTCCCCAACATTTGAGGTTGCTTTTTGTTGTAATGCTAGATGCTGTTAAGGGATATATGGCTGGACCCTGCTGCAACATTTCCTGGTTTTCCAGTGTTTGAGTCTGGGGTTTTGATGTCTTGACTTCTGGAAAGGCACAGGCAGAAGAAGTCCTGTTGTGCCGCAGCAACCATAACTGCCCCTTAAAGTTTTTGTAGGTGAATTTGCAGAAACTCTACTGATTGCAATGAAATCATTCCAGATTTACATTTGTATAAAACAGATCCGATTTTAACCTAGGTTTCTTTATACTATTAGCAGAACCATTTCACTATGAATGAGCCTCAAGCCAAGACACCATCACAACCTTGTATCTACAATGACATCCCTATTGCAGGCAGCTATCATCATCTCCTGTAGGGGACAGACCTCATAACTGATGCAAGAATGATAATACAAATTATAACATTTTTAATATTAGGTCATTACAAACTTATTTGTGCCTTTACTGAATAGTTACAGGTACATTATAGCCAAGATGCTTAAATATAACAGTACATAAATGTAGATAGTTATGTTACAAAATATTAAAGCTAATCTAAGAAATTCCGGAAGATTTCTATTTTGTGTCTCAAGAACAAGCAAACATCAAGAAGATAACCTCATTAGCCATGAAACCATTCATGTTTTAGGAAGGGACCTAATTATAAAAGGAATGTAGGGTGTGTTATCAGAGCAATAAACCTAGGAGTAAAGCAAGCCCTGCCAACCCCCCTTTTCTTTTCAAAGAAAAACCTGCACTTGTGTTTTAGAGAAAAATATGAAGTTGGAGATGTTTAAACCTTTTGTTTATTTCTGAAATGTTGAAATAGGAAACATTTGTGAAATGCACACTTGCAAATATGTTGGCTAAGTAGTGCAGAGCTCCTAATATAATTGCTACGCAAACAGTAAAATAAGTCCATGATGGGACATCAAGCTAATGGTCTTGCTAACCTAATTACTAATGCAAAAAGCCATTTAAGTATAGAATATTTATATTGATGAGTAGTTAATTACTGCCAGTGTTACCCTGGATTTGAGGGGTATGTGTATCCCAGAATGTGATCAAGCCAATTGCAAGCATATTATACGCATTCAGCCACCATCAATTAATAAAATAGAACACCACATAGTACAGAGTTAATTGGAAAACAGGCTTTTAGAGGCAAGGTCAAAAATAGCTGGCAATTTCTGTTAATCAGAATGGGAGAAGGGGAAAGAAAGTAAATAATTGAGACTGAAAGAGATAAGTGGATGGAAGACCTTGAGTCTGAGCGCCTCTGGTATTAGAAGGTTATTGAAAATTAGTAAAAGTGATGATCCAGAAAGAGTCATTATAACCTATGTGTTTTCTGGAAGTTAGTTATAAAAAGGATTAGCTATAGAACAGAGGTTCTCAAACTGGAAGTCGGGACCCCTCAGGAGGTTGTGTGGTTATTACATGTGGGATTGCGAGCTGTCAGGCTCCACCCCAAACCCTGCTTTTCCTCCAGCATTTATAATGGTGTTCAATATGTAAAAAAGTGTTTTTAATGTATAAGGGGGTCGCACTCAGAGGCTTGCTATGTGAAAGGGGTCACCAGTACAAAAGTTTGAGAACCACTGCTATAGAGTGTACTTTGGAGCAGTCCTCTGAAGCCATCTTAAGAGATGTTTTTCCTGACACTTTTTTTCCCCAGCAGGTGAGCAACTGGCCACTCCGTACCTGCTGCTAATTACTCAATACTGTTCCAGATTTTAGGTAAATATCTGGGATGTTCTAAACTTATTGCTTATGTCTGTGTGTGCTCAAATCTAATGAACTGCAGTTTTAGCCCAGGTCTACACTATGAGTTTAGGTCGAATTTAGCAGCATTAGGTCGATTTAACCCTGCATCCGACCACATGACCAAGTCTGTTTTGTCGACTTAAAGGGCTCTTAAAATTGATTTCTGTACTCCTCCCCAGCGAGGGGAGGAATGCTAAAATCGATCTCGCTGGGTCGAATTTGGGGTAGCATGGACTCAATTTGACAGTATTGGCCTCCGGGAGCTACCCGAGAGTGCTCCATTGTGACCGCTCTGGACAGCACTCAACTCAGATGCACTGGCCAGGTAGACAGGAAAAGCCCCGGGAACTTTTGAATTTCATTTCCTGTTTGGCCAGTGTGGCAATCTGATCAGCACAGGTGACCATGGAGTCCCAGAATCTCAAAAGAGCTCCAGCATGGACCGAACAGGAGGTACTGGATCGTATCGCTGTATGGGGAGAAGAATCCATGCAGGCAGAACTCCGTTCCAAGAGACGAAATGCCAATATATTTGCCAAAATCTCCAAGGGCATAATGGACAGAGGCTACAACAGGGACACACAGCAGTGCCACATGAAAGTTAAGGAGCTGAGGCAAGCCTACCAAAAAACAAAGGATGCAAACAGTTGCTCTGGGTCAGAGTCTCATACATTCCGCTTCTATGATGAGCTGAATGCAATTCTAGGGGGAGCCCCTACCACTTCCCAACCACTGTCCGTGGACACCTACAAGGGGGGAGTCTCACGCAACAGGGATGAGGATTTTGTGGATGAGGAGGAGGAAAAGGTTGAGGATAACGCACAGCAGGCAAGCGGAGCATCCCTCCTTCCTGGCAGCCAGGAACTGTTCATCACCCTGGAGCCAATACCCTCCCAACACTCCCAAGGTGGGCTCCTGGACCATGAAGCCGGAAAAGGCACCTCTGGTGAGTGTACCTTTGTAAATATAATGCAAGGTTTAAAAGCAAGCGTGTTTAATGATTAATTTGCCCTGAAGACTTGGGATGCATTCTCGGCCAGTATAGCTACTGGAAAAGTCTGTTAACATGTCTGGGGATGGAGCCAAAATCCTCCAGGAACATCTTCATGAAGCTCTCCTGGAGGTACTCTCTGTGTTAGTCTCAGGAGAGTGATATAATTCATGGTCACCTGGTTGAAATACGGGAAATTTGTTTAAGGGGACATTCAGAGGTGCCCATTCCTGCTGGGCTGTTTGCCTTTGGCTGAAAAGAAATCATCCCCGCTGTTAGCCACATGGTGCGGGGAGGCCCGTTCATGCTGAGCTGGTCACTTTTGGCTGACAGGGATCTTCCCTGATACTAGCCATGCGTTGGATGGTGGGGTGAAGCAATCATCCCAGAGAATGGGGGGGGGGGGTTGTGCTGCACATTCACCCTAAAACCACAGCCCCTCCTTTTAAATGGCCAACCCAACAGGCTTTGCTTGGTATGGGAAAGGAGGGCGCTGCTGTTTGAAACCATTCCCACATGTTATGAACGTTGAAGAAGCCGAAACCCTTTGCCTTACCATGGCTGCCTGCAAGCCGAATTCTGTTGCCCAGCTGAGCTTGTGATGTCTCACACCAAAGCAGCAGGCACTCAATATAAGAGGCAAAATGCAACCTTGTACCAAAAGCACATGTGCTGTGTACTGTGAATCGCTTGATTCAGTGTGAAATAGTCTTTCCTTTGTTCTCTAAAATGTATCTTTTTAAATACTACTCTCTTTTTTTTCCCTCCCTCAGCTGAAAATGTTTCTACGCTCCCCCTAACATCTCCGCCCTATAGGCTAGCTCAGATTAGAAGGCGAAAAAAACGCACTCATGATGAAATGCTCTCAGAGCTCATGCAGTCCTCCCACACTGAAAGAGGTCAGCAGAATGCGTGGAGGCAAAAAATGGCAGAGTCCAGGAAAGCATTAAATGAGCATGATGTGAGGAGGCAGGAGTGCGATGAAAGGAGGCAGGAGCGCGATGCTGAGCCTAATGGGGGAGCAAACTGACATGCTCGGTCATCTGGTGGAGCTGCAGGAAAGGCAGCAGGAGCACAGACCGCCGCTGCAGCCCCTGTATAACCGCATGCCCTCCTCCCCAAGTTCCATATCCTCCTCACCCAGACGCCCAAGAACACGGGGGGAGGGGGAGAGGCTATGGGCACCCAGCCACTCCACCCTAGAGGATTGCACAAGAAGCAGAAGGCTGGCATTCAATAAGTTTTGAACTGTAGTGTGGCCTTGTCCTTCCCGCCTCCCCTCATCCACCACCCAACCTGATGCTGCCCTCCTCACCCAACCCTCCCGGGCTACCTTGCGAGTTTTCCCCCTATTTGTGTGATGAATTAATAAAGAATGCATGATTTTAAAACAATAATGACTTTATTGCCACTGAAAGTGGTGATCGAAGGGGGGAGGTTGGTTGGCTTACAGGGAAGTAGAGTCAACCAAGGGGGTGGGTTTTCATCAAGGAGAAACAAACAGAACTGTCACACCATAGCCTGGCCTGTCATGAAACTGGTTTTCAAAGCTTCTCTGATGTGCACGGTGCCCAGCTGTGCTCTTCTAATCGCCCTGGTGTCTGGCTGTGTGTAATCGGCCGCCAGGCGATTTGCCTCAACCTCCCACCCCGCCATAAACGTCTCCCCCTTACTCTCACAGATATTGTGGAGCACACAACAAGCAGCAATAACAATGGGAATATTGGTTTCACTGAGGTCTACCCTAGTCAGTAAACTCCATCAGCGAGCTTTTAAACGTCCAAATGCACATTCTACCACCATTCTGCACTTGCTCAGCCTATAGTTGAACTGCTCCTTACTACTGTCGTGGATACCTGTGTATGGCTTCATGAGCCGGCATTAAGGGGTAGACTGGGTCACCAAGGATAACTATAGGCATTTCAACATCCCCAGTGGTAATTTTCTGGTCTGGGAAGTAAGTTCCTTCCTGAAGCTGTTCAAACGGACCAGAATTCCTGAAGATGTGAGCGTCATGCACCTTTCCCGGTGATCCCACGTTGACGTCGGTGAAACGTCCCTTGTGATCCACCAGTGCTTGCAGCACCATTGAAAAGTACCCCTTGCGGTTTATGTACTGGCTGCCAAGGTGGTCTGGTCCCAAGATAGGGATATGCATTCCGTCTATCGCCCCACCACAGTTAGGGAACCTCATTGCAGCAAAGCCATCCACTATGACCTGCACATTTCCCAGAGTCACTACCCTTGATAGCAGCAGCTCAGTGATTGCGTTGGTTACCTGGATCACAGCAGCCCCCACAGTAGATTTACCCATTCCAAATTGATTCCTGACTACCGATAGCTGTCTGGCATTGCAAGCTTCCAGAGGGCTATCGCCACTCGCTTCTCAACTGTGAAGGCTGCTCTCATCTTGGTATTCTTGTGCTTCAGGGCAGGAGAAAGCAAGTCAAAGTTCCATGAAAGTGCTCTTACACATGCAAAAGTTTCGGAGCCACTGGGAATCATCCCAGACCTGCAACACTATGTGGTCCCAACAGTCTGTGCTTGTTTCCTGGACCCAGAATTGGCATTCCATGGCATGAACCTGCCCCATTACCATCATGATGTCCAAATTGCCAGGTTGCATGCTTTGAGAGAAGTCTGTGTCCATGTCCTCATTACTATCATGATTGCTCTGTCGTCGCCTCCTCACCTGCTTTTGCAGATTCTGCACATACTGAAGGATAATGCGCGAGGTGTTTGCAATGCTCACAACAGCAGCAGTGAGTTGAGCGGGCTCCATGCCTGCCGTGGTATGGCATCTGCAGGAGAGCAGAGTTGCTGCAGAAGCGGTGGATGACGATGGATGCCACGAGAATAGATATTTATACAGATCGACGAGAGGAACTGCGAGGTGGATTCATGGCACTAGGAGAGCAGAGTTGCAGCAGAAGCGGTGGATGACGATGATGATGGTGGATGACGATGATGGTTAGCAGTCCTACTGCACTGTCTGCTGACAGCAGTATGGCTACTGCACGGAAAAAAGGTGCAAAATGATTGTCTGCCATTGCTTTTATGGAAGGAGGGGTGACTGACGACACGTACCCAAAACCACCCGCGACAATGTTTTTGCCCCATCAGGCATTGGGAGCTCAATCCAGAATTCCAATGGGCAGCGGAGACTGCGGGAACTGTGGAATAGCTACCCACAGTGCAACACTCTGAAAGTCGACGCTAGCCACGGTAGTGAGGACTCACTCTACCAACTTAATGCGCTTTGTGTGGACATACGCAATCGACTGTATAAAATCAATTTCTAAAAATTGACTTCTATAAGATTGACCTAATTTCGTAGTGTAGACATACCCTTAGGTACAGCACACTTACTTGCATTAATCTTTTATCAGACGGAATTGCTGTGTTCCCACTGATTCACTCATGACACCACCTGGAGTTAAGCAGTTAAGTTACCACTGCTGCGGATTCTGAAAACCATTGGTAACAGCAGTGCATAAGCAAATCTCACTCAACTCAGGAAGACAAGAATCATCTCTCCAAAAATTGCTATAAGAATCAGCAACTTTAATTATTTAAACTAAAGATTTTTTAAGAGTTATTTAATTTACAAAGACTGTTATGAGAACTAAAACCTTTATATAAAAGAATAGGAGTGTTTAAACTTTTTGAAAACAGAATTTCATTTCCTGTCAAATGCTAATAAAATTGGAAGAGTATCTTAGAAAATGGACCAAATAGAAAGTTTTAATTCTCCCTAACTTTAAAAGTTCTCTGATGCTTTCCTGCCACAAGAAGAACAAAGGTAATTAAAGAAATGCAGCATATTCTTTAGGCAGGTTGTATATTCAGAAACTGAAGGTGTCACCTAAGCAAACCCGAAAGGCATGCAACCAATGAAAGTGACACCAACCAACCATGGATCTAAATCAGCTTGAAAGAGGTGTGTTTTCCTATAATTTCTTGGAAATAGGAATGAGAAAAGTATTTTTTTTAAAAAACCTCTGCTTAGACAGCAACCCTCAGCAACAAGCACCTCTGCTTAGATAGCAAGCATATCACAATTCAGCCTGTTCATCTCTACAAACAAGCTGCCGCTGCCACTGCCATATAAGAAAAGAAAGAGAAGACCCAAGAAGAAACCACCCTAAGGAGAACCTCCCCAAAACTTCAGTGTGAATTGGTGAGAGAAAGTTAACTAAGAAACTGCCAAGATTGTAGATTTAAATTCATATAATGATTTTACTGGACTATGGAAATATTGTTGTAACTGACCATACTATGTTTCTCCTACTAGTCGCCCAGTGGCTAGACCAGGTGTTCCTGGAGAGGAGACAAGAGCTAAACAAAGAAATAAGACTTAATTAGATTTAAGATTATTAATATTCATAAATTGGCCTCTCAAGACAGTTTCTTAAATGACTTCTTCTAAGTAACTAACTTTTCTTCATTTTCATAGGATGTAGTTAGATTGGTTTCCCATCCTGCCGTTAAACAAATTATTTTGCAGAATTATAAACAGTTTGAGTATGTAATAAGATACTAAAACTGAATTCACAATAATTTGGGGAATCAATATATTCTGATCTTACTTTACCAAACAAAGAATACCCCCAGGAGGCAATCCACTCAAAGGTGTAATCTCTGCTTCAAGCTCTCTGCTCCACAGAGACAAAGACAGAAAAGATTGTGACAGAAGTTGTGTTTTATCTTGTTTAAAGTTTTCTTTTCCTTGCATCAATAATAAAATAGCCATGGTTAATAATGGACTTTCTGCTTAGGTGTTCCCTAAGGTATGTAAAAGAACCAGGACTAAAATAGTGGGGGCCACACCCCTAAGTCGGCAGTAAGAGAAACAGTTGGAAGAGCTGCCAACCATTTCTTGTTTCTCTAAACTAAATAGTTCTGGCCGTTCAGTACCAGACTTAAGGATGGCAATTTTGCAACAGAAAAGCTTCAAAAACAGACTCCAAAGAGAAACTGCTGATCCTGAATTAATATGCAAACTAGATACCATTAACTTGGGTTTGAATAGAGACTGGGAGTGGCTGGGTCATTACACATATTGAATCTATTTCCCCATGTTAAGTATCCTCACACCTTCTTGTCAACTGTCTAAATGGGCCATCTTGATTATCACTACAAAAGTTTTTTCTCATGCTGATAATAGCTCATCTTAATTAATTAGCCTCTTACAGTTTGTATGGCAACTCCCACCTTTTCATGATTCTCTGTATGTATGTATATATATATATATATATATATATATCTTCTTACTATATGTTCCATTATATGCATCAGATGAAGTGGGCTGTAGCTCACGAAAGCTTATGCTCAAATAAATTTGTTAGTCTTCAAGGTGCCACAAGTACTCCTGTTCTTTTTGCGGATACAGACTAACACGGCTGCTACTCTAAATAGTTTTAGTAATTTTTAAAATAAGAGTGACTTGGGATCCCACAGTTAAAATTACCCCTTTCCACTCCATACTCATACACTACAGATTTAGTGTCTTCCATTTACGTACTGCCAAATATCCACTTATTTAATGGCTACATATAAACAGTGCACTTACAGACTGGTCAGTTTGGAACGCCTTGGAACTGAAACTGTCAGTGGGAGGAGACTAACACTAACTACAGCCACACAGTGCTCAGAGACAGCACACTTTTCTCAAAGATGTAGTAAATTTTTGCTCCCATTCCCAGATGGGCAGGACAGAAGGGATACCTCTCAAGTTTCAATACATTCAAGAGAGGCAGAGAGAAGATCAGCCACAAGTGCTGCTTCCCCTTTTATCCCAAGCTGGAAGAAACCTCTCCCTTCTTAGTCAACTCTCTGTCTTCCAAGACTTACTTTGGCTCTCTTGTTGCACTTGAGTGTCATTGGTAAGTTCATTGATGAAGCTTTCCCTGCAGCTCAGAGACCAGATCCTCCACAGAACAAAATTCCTAAACACGTGATTCGAGAATAGGAAATGTTTTATTACAATCCCAGCAGTGTGTGAGCTTTGAGAAAACTATTTAAACTGGAAAGAGGTATTGATGTAGAATTTAAATGTAGTCCCACTCTGAAAAGTGACTATTTGAAGATGTTTCTTTTGCACTTAACATATCTGCTCCTTGTGTGTATTCAGTTTTGTAACTGCCTCCTTCCCTGGCCAAAAAAACAAACAAACCAACCCCCCCCACCCCTTTTCCCTTTTTTTTCTTCTTGTTGGCTCTGCAGAGCTAACACTATGAGAGAGCATGAATTGAAGTCTATTCAGGGTCACAGATCAACAGAATTTCTCATTACATTTCAAATATAGGGCCAAATTCTGGCCTCAGTTGTAGCCACTCAACCAAAATGAAAGAAGAAACTGAGGGGGTTGCATAAGATATACCATGCTGAGTCTTTATTATTGGTAATGATGCACGAGCCAGAAAGAACCCATCTTGGCCTCCAGCGCCTCAGTTGAGTGTTCTGGGTGCTTCAGTAGTAAGGCAACCCCACTGGAGTTTGCTCATGAGGCCACGTCTGCAATTGCACAGGTGGCACTAGTAATGGGTCCCAGATCCCTCCAGTCCTGGCCAACTCAGGCTGACACTTCAAGGCCTTGTCCTTCACAGCACTCCTCTTGACAGACTTCCGGGAGTCTCTGAGATGTCCCAAAGAAAGAGCCACTCCTCATGTTTCTTGATTGTAGAGGGCTACCTCTGTGGGAATATGATGCACACACTGATCCTACTCCCCCATATACTGTAGAGAATGCAGAGAATGTACCTTATGTGGTCATCTGTTCTTGACACTGTTCAGTCATAGGGGCAGTTCTTGAAGCTGAAGAGTTTGTATCCTTCCCTTTCAAGGACATTCTGTATATAAGAAAAACTGATAAAAGGGGTGAAGGCTTCAAGGTGGCAAACCACCAAAACAGGCTTCAGGGTGCCAGGGCACCAGAACAGGCCAAAGTCTAGAGACCACAAGTTTGCTGAAGTCATAAAACACTGGAACACTGAGGGCTTGGAGGTGCTGGAGCACTGAAGCTGATGCCCTGCAGCTCCACAGCAGGTATGCTGAGGCACTGAACACAACACCACAGGAATCTTAAAGCAGCTGGACACTGACTAGGAACAGGCCAAAACAATAAAAAGGTATGGTGATCTGTTGATAGCAAAGAGCAGCAGGGAGCTCCTCTGCTCGCCATGATCAAGCAGAAACTAGCATGGAACATCTGGACAGGGGTGTGTGTATATAACCTAAAGGAGGGGTTTGTGAGCGCTAGTATGGAGTCTGGCTTACACTCTACCCTACTACTGCTGCCAAAGAGGACCAAAAATCTAGGAAGAGCAAACCCAGAAGTAAGAGTATTGTATGGGTGGTGTGTTTAAAGGACTTTTTTGCTCTTTACCATCCCCTGGTGATGTCTGGGCCTTCAGCTGTTGATTGCAGGCAACCAACTTCAGGAACACTAAAAAGAAAAAGCAAATGGGAAAGGGTGATTTTTTTGTGTGCATTACATCCTCAGGAGACATTCAACAGCCTATTTCTGGCCTTAGACAATGACTGGGTGAAGACGTATCCTGCAGTGTAATATTCCCCCATCTCCCTCCTGGACAGTGGTGCAAGCAACACTGGAGAAACATTAAGAAAAAAGAAGTTTAAGACCTAATCAAGCCAAAGCTTGCTATTTAATGATCAATGTCAAATCCTTAGTAGTGATTCTTTCTTTGCTTGGCTCAAAGAGGACATCACCCAGTGACAACAGGCTGTTTATAAGAATCCCCAAAACTAGAAAGTACACACACCCCAAGGCACCTCGTCCCAATTTTCCCTCAGTTGAGATTCTTCTTTGCTTCTCTCAGCCTCCACCTCAATCTATATAAGTGACTGCAGTTTTGCCACTCACTCTCTTGGGTCACTCTGTAGCCAAACAGCTACAAGCATGGCTGAAAGCTCTTTTTGTTCAGAATATCACCACATTCAGTCATCACTAGGATTCATGGTCTATTACGGTCTAGTTTTTAAGTTCTCAGTCATTTTGACATCAGAGGTAAATCAAGCAATCACCATCCTTACTCTACAGCTAATTTGCAGGCAACAATTTCATTAGTTGTACGAGGGAGACTGCACAGATAGTGGATTACTTGGCCCCACTGCCCCACTCATGAGACAGCACAGGCTTTTGGCTACTAGTAATGTTAGAGTTACTCTCTTCTTACAAAAAGAAAAAGAGGACTTGTGGCACCTTAGAGACTAACAAATTTATTTGAGCATAAGCTTTCGTGAGCTACAAGCTTATGCTCAAATAAATTTGTTAGTCTCTAAGGTGCCACAAGTCCTCCTTTTCTTTTTGCGGATACAGACTAACACAGCTGCTACTCTGAAACCTATCTTCTTACAGCACTTTTAAGCCACAGATCACAAAGCTCTTTACAAAAGTGGGCAAGTATCCACATTTTACAAATGGAAAAACTGAGAAATGAAGCAACTTGCCTAAAGTCACACTGCAGGTCAGTGGAACTGCTACAACTAGAACCTAGGTCTTCTGGCCCCCAGCCAGTGCTCTTTCCATGGGAGCATGTCATCTCCCTATGTTTCCATTAGGGGAGGTACAAGTGTAACCCTCATGGCTAATAGGGAGATATCTCATTAAGGAAGCTAGAGGGGAAGGAGGAATGAGTTGTGTCTGGGCTACTGTTGTTAGGCAGATGCACAGTTAGCATTTCACACCCATAAGTTTCTGGGCATGCTCAATAGGGTCCTTGTAGCTGGCCTCAGACATTGAGGGCAAGTAGTCAGAGTAGCTGCTTTACCAAAAGATGTATGACCTGCATGGGTGGCTTGGGAGAAGCTCAGCTGCAGGAGCAGAAGGTAGGCAAGTTGTTTTTCTCCAACTCTGGAGTATTTTGGAGCAGGTTAATGCTATTGTTAACCTCCCAGCACAGGGAAGCCCTGGCAGCACTGGGTTTCATTTATATACTTAATACTGGTTGGTTCAGTAGTTAGCTAACTGAGTGCTTCCATAGTCCGGCAGAGGAGGAGGAAGAGTCTGCCTGGGTTCTAGTTGGAAATTTCTGCAAGCAAGAGGAGGGAAGATAGGATTGCAGTGCTTTTGACTCAGCAGACTGTATAGAACTGATGACCAAAGACTCAGGTGAACTCAACCTAACCTTTTAGAACTCACTACATGTGAGGGAGGGGGGAACTAATCTGTTTAGATTTCATTTGTTTCTTCTATTTACATTGATGTAAACCATGAAGATAATGTATGTGGATTATGAAATAACCTTGTTATGTTGTAAAAATTAAGTAATTTATTTCTTTATCATTATAAGATTTTTATAAAGTTGGTATTTAAAAATTAAGTTAATTCCTTTTGTTCTTTTGGACCTGACTGAGGGGAGGTTGACCCTGTGCAATCCTTGCTAAAAATCCTCAGTGACTGAATTCTGGGTTTCCTTGTGCTTTTCTGTGGGAGTTGTGTTTAAGCGCTAGGAGACGGCCAGTAAAGTAAATTCTAGCCCAGGGGTTCTCAATGTTTTTCTTTCTGAGGCCCCCCAAACATGCTTTAAAAACCCTCCACGGCCCACCTGTGCCACAATCACTGTTTTTTCTGCATATCCAGTAGATTAAAAGCCAGGGCTGGCCTTAAGGGGTAGCAAGCAGGGCAATTGTCTGTGGCCCCCCACCACAAGGGGTCCTGCAATGCTGAGTTGCTTGGGTTTTGGCTTCAGCCCCGTGTGGCTTGGGCTTCAGCTTTCTATGCTGAGTCCCAGGGAATCTAACGCTGGCCCTGCTCTCTGGTTTATTTTGGAGGACCCCCTAAAACCTGCTTGCGGAACCTCAGGGGGCCCCAGACTCATGGTTGAGAACCGCTGCTCTAGCCCACCCAAAGGGTACACAAGGACTCTTCTTTATTTCAGAGGAAGATCTGTTACAAAGCTCACAAAAGTCTTATTACTTTGTCCTTTTGAGATTTTGCAGATTAAGCTTCTTGGAGCAACCCAAGAATGTGGGGATGTCACTAATTTACTCTGGCTGGCTGGCCTGCTCAATGCTTCTTATCTTGTTCTCGTCACAACACTCTTACGTGTATTGTGCGGAGCAAGCCTTAAGTACATGTCAGAGGGTAATCAGCAGCATTCTGTACATGCAGGAATCTAGACAACTGGACTTGAGGAGGCCAAAAGAGTTGCACTGCTGAAAGCAAAAGGGGATGAAGGATGAATGAGGATAATCTAAGTACTACTTGAAGTATAAGTTTAAGTGTATCAAATAAAGGCAAATTAAGTTTAGTTACCTACTAACTTCTTATATAGGATTTGCCTATCGGTTCTCAACAGTTAGATTGCTCTTCTGAAATGCAGCAACAAAGACACAGTAAAACAGTTAAAGAGCAGAGAGCATCCCTTAACCCTCTTTCTTTGACCCAACTGCAAATTCCCTACCTCCTTTGAAGGAAAAGCACTTCCAAAGGGAGAAAAATACTGGAAAAAATGCAACAGTTATTGTGAGTTATACCCAGATGAAGGGTCTCTTCCCTTTATACCCAAAGAAGAGGAAGGAAAGTCTGGCAGCCCAAAGTTATCAGGCTAGATTTTCAAAGGAGCCTCAACCTGGCTGTGGTTTATCTAGATGTAATTTTGCACATGCAGATGCTTGTGTATTCATTCCTTGAGCACTCTCCCCTGTGTGTACAGCTGATAAAGTCTAACATTTGCACATCAAAGTGATGGTGCTCCAAAATAGCCTGTACGGATATTTGGACATGTCTAAATGGAGGGGATGCTTTGAAATGTTCACCCACTATTGTATCATCTTCAAAAGAAACACGTGTATAAACTAGACTGGTCTCTCTCTGGTGGGAATGTGACAGTTTTACCCAACTGTAAAGTAACTACCAGTGAAATACCATGAAGGGAGAGGGAAGAGAAGAAAATAGAAAAACCTCTCTTCATTCTAATCTCCTAGGGAAAATATTAATGATTTATTGCTCTACCATAATTAGTACGGAACACCCTTTATCTTAAAGCTGCATCTGCCATGGCCCTCAGAACAAACTTGTAATGCTTAGAAACTATGCAGATGCTGGGCCATGTTCCAAATTTCCCATGCCTTAGGTGAACTTTAGGAGGAGGAAGATGAGAATCCATCCCTCGCAGTCCCCTCTAGCTTCTCCATCTCTGACTGCACAGTTGTAGTCTGTTTATTTTTAAAGTCACTTAAACAAATTGACTTACCTGAGGGGGAAGTTACATTGGCAGTTACCGTAAAGCAAAACTCTTAAAAAATAAACAAACCACACTGTGCTGAATGGCAGTATTATTGCCTGAAGATGCTCCTTCTCTGCATTGATTTTGCTGGAGTCCTTGAAGAAAAAGAGAGGAAACAATTTAGATTTTGCCTGCAGAGAATTCAACCCCCACCTGTGCTTAGGGTGACCAGATGTCCCATTTTTATAGGGACAGTCCCGTTTTTTGGGACTTTTTCTTATATAGGTGCCTATTACCTCCAACCCTCTGTCCCGTTTTTTCACAATTGCTATCTGGTCACCCTACCTATGCTAAAACTCGTCACAATCACCCCTAACATATTTAGTACCAGGGGAAGTGCATTAATGTTAGGTTGCAAGGGGAGGGAAGTGGTTAGGAGAAGCAACTGCAAGGTAGAAAGGTTCGCCCTGCCCTGAAAATGCTGATTTGAGTGGGGAGGAGTGGATAGGTCAAGCAGAGGGTGCAAAGCAGTGCTAATTGATTGGAAGGATCTCAGTGGGAGATGCTTCCAATGGGGAAAAAATTTTCCCCATCTGTGGAATGATGTGAGCTAATCAGGCCTGTCCACTGCCATGTATGTATCATATCTGGGGAGCAACCACCAGAGCCAAGGGTCTGTGTTACTTGTAGTGGAGGCCAAGATCAATAATAAAGGAAGACGCTCATTTATAGTCCATAAGCACTGTGTGGAAATGGGCAACATGCAATGGTTTCATTTTGCAAATCTGCTGCTTTTTTGGAAACTGGTAGTAGGTATTTGTGGTGATCTAAGCCTGGCACTGAATCTCTAGATTCTTTGAAGGCTTTTTATTTTTTCCTTGAAAGCTTTTGGATGGGACTGTCACCAGTGACCAATATCCATACGCCTACAGAAATAATAAACAAAAATTGCACCAAATTAAACTTCTGTGCCAACTTGCTTTAATAGAATTTAACTCCACTCTTCACAAATAAATGGAAATGAGTAAATATTATTTTTCCTAATTTACAAAAATAAACCTTGGTCTCTGGTTCCATGTATAGAAGCTGTAGCAATGTAGATATAATTCATCCATTGAAATAACATCCATTAACAATATTATGGAGCTCCCCAAAACTACTAAATGTTAAAAAAAAAATTAGAAGCAAATTCTCTTAAGCCACACACCTTCTGGGTGTGCTGTTGTGTCCCATCTAGTGACACTGAGACCACTTAGAGAGAGAGAGAGAGAGAGAGAAAATGAGTCTGCTCTACAGCTTTTGCTAACATCCAGTTGGCTTTTAGCTCATGCGGTAGAGGCTCATGCACTAAGCTCCAGAGGTTCCCAGGTCAGTCCTGCCTGCCATTACACGTCCTCTTATCTGACTGAGAGAAATTCCTTAACCCAATCCTCTCTCGGGGGAGTCAGTCCCCTTTTGTTTCACAGTGCCTTACTTATGCAGGAATCCCATTTTAAAACAACTTATTTTCTTTAATCTTCAAACCTCTTTTTGTTTAAAATTAGAGGTTTTCTTAAATTCCTTGTATACCAGACCCCCTTTTGCAAAACTCTGCTTCTGACATAAACCACCCCATCCCAAATCTCCTCCTCTTCATCTCTGCTCTCACTGAAAAAAATCCTCTTCACCATCACCCCCAGTCTATACTTGATATCTGATTGGGTAAATTGTATGGTATCACTGAGGATTCAGCCACGCAGCAAAGGGACTCAAGCTAGTGGATTCTACAGCATTCCTTCATGACAATGTTGCAGCTTCAACAGGAACGTGCTGTCCTGGCCAAAGCCCAGACTTGGCTTTAATACTGAAAAGCAGCAGTAGAGCTCTGCTGCAGAGCTCTGTGCTACTCTGCCTGGACAAGGGCAGCTAGTTAAAGAAGCAATGGTGCCATAATTGTGCAGACCATTAACTCTGAGGCCCTTAGAAACCTTGTGGCTATCACAGTATTGGTAACACCACATGAGCTGGAAAATCAACAGAGACAACCAAGAAAAAGATTTTTTTGTGAAAATCAAAATCCTTTTCTAGGACTATATTTTCGGTGGCTTCCAGGTTGTGAGCCCGGGGTGGGGGTAGCTCCCCTTCCTCCCTCGTGTTGAGTGTTTATTTCATGTGGAAAATGTGACCTGGACTCCACATGCCAACATGGGGAGGGGCTCCCACTCTTCTCCCTTACAGGTGGGAAGAGCCCTTCCCCCAGTGTCCCATGGGTGGTTCCCTGAACTCCTTTCCCTGCTCCTCCCATGGGCATCCTCTTCTCTTGCTCCTAAGTATCTTTATCTACTCCCCTGTCACCTTCTTGTACACCCCCAGAGGTCAGTCTTCCTTATCCCCCCCACCCGTTTCCTTGCTGGCTTCCCTCCTTCGCTCCCTTCGGAGCACTCTCCCTACCAGAACATTATCCCCAGCAGCCTTGTACCCTCTGCTTCCTGGCTGGGCACCCTGCATTAACCGTGCTGCCCTTCCCCCATACAGGAGCTGGGCAGCAGCAAGAGAGGCAGAAGGCAGAGTAGGGGCAGCTGGCCCTGCAGGGAGTCACTTCACCAGGAGGGGGCGGATTTCTACTTTGTTTGTCTCTCTCACTGTAGCAGTAAGTGGGGTGGGAGAGGAGGGGATACAACGTGGTGCTACCTTTTCTGCTCCTCTCCCAGCTTGGGCCGGGCTGCCCCACAACAAGCAGCATGTGCAGGGGGGCTGAGTTAGGGTAACAGCAACTAGGCAAGGGCAAACCACCACTGGCAGGAGCTGGAAACTGCAACCTAACCCAGTAGTGCACCCTTAAAATTCCCCCAGGGGCCTGCAGCTGCTTGCATCATTATGAGCACTACAGCGTTTAGAAATGCCGTCAAACTGTGAGGCCAATTACAGTTTTGCAAGTCAACAGCACTGGAACCAACTCTCCCCAGAAGTCCTATGGGTGAACACCTGCTTTTTACTTGGTGCCAGTGTTTCCTTGTGAAGAATCCACATGATACAAATAGACACAATTATTAGATGAAACATGCATGCTCTCATTTGGGAAACGAGGTTAAGAACCTTGGTCCTTTGGCACCAGAAACACAGGCTTTTACCTGTCTTAAAAGAGCATAAGACATCCAATGAAAGCTTAATCCTGCATAGGGCAGGTACAGACTGTTGTATGTGCATCCTGGAAAGGAGATGGCCAGGGGAAGTGTCCTTAACACAACATTTCAGATCCTCATGAAATGTTTGGTTCATATTTAAGTCTAAAAAGGGGAGCCAAGTTGGGAAAGGGGAAGGAGGGATTAGGGGTGGATCATCTTTTCCAAAGAAGGTTTGCCTTTCTCTTATGAAAAAATGTATTTTTTAAAAGTTATCACTAAATGTATTGTAGCTTTAGATGGTGTCGTATAGTCATGTCGGTGCGAGGATATTGGTGAGAAAAGGTGGGTGAGGTGATATCTTTTATTGGACCAACTTCTGTTGGAGAGAGAGAGAGAGAGAGAGAGAGAAAGAGAGGCTTTCAAGCTTACACAGAGCTCTTCTTCAGTCAGAGTATCTAAATACAAGATGGAAGAAGAGTTCTGTGTAAACTCAAAAGCTTCTCTCTCTCCAACAGAAGTTGGTCCAATAAAACAGGGGTGGCCAACCTGTGGTTCGGGAGCCCCATGCGGCTCTTCAGAAGTTAATATGCGGCTCCTTGTATAGGCACCAATTCTGGGGCTGGAGCTACAGACGCCAATTTTCCAGTGTGCTGGGGGGTGCTCACTGCTCAACCCCTGGCTCTGCCACAGGCCCTGCCGCCACTCCACCCCTTCCCGCCCCCTCCCCTGAGCCTGCCATGCCCTCGCTCCTCCCCCCCCAGAGCCTCCTGCATGCCACAAAACTGCTGATCGGGACGTGCGGGGAGGGAGGGGGAGGCGCTGATCGGCGGAACTGCCGGTGGGTGGGAGGTGCTGGGAGGGAGGGGGGGAGCTAATGGAGGGGGGAGGCTGCTGATATATTACTGTGGCTCTTTGGCAATGTACATTGGTAAATTCTGGCTCCTTCCCAGGCTCTGCAATAAAAGGTATTACCTCACCCACCTTTTCTCACTAATATCCTGGGACCGACATTGTTATAAGAAACTGTCTAAAGCTACAAACACATTTTGACACTCTGACTTAAGTTTCGCAGGCCTAAAGAAGAGCTCTGTGTAAGCTTGAAAGCTTGTCTCTCTCTCTCTTTCTCCAACAGAAGTTGGTCCAATAAAAAAATATTACCTCACCCACCTTTTCTCTCTTATAGGTTTAGGGACAGATTTCCCAAAGCTGATATTACTTTTTGTGCCCGCAAATGGGGGTCTTCAACATCTAATTGGCACATATGATAACTTCAGTTAGTTGTAGACTAAGGGTATGTCTACACTAAAAATGCCACAGCAGCACAGCTATAGCCCTCCAACTGCACCGCTGTAGCTTGGACACTTACTACAGCCATGGAAGGGATTCTTGTGTCACTGTTGTAAATCCATCTCTCTGTAAGGCAGTAGCTAGAATAATGTAAGAATTCTTCTATCAGCCTCACGCTGCCTACACTGGGGTTTAGGTTGGCTTAACTACATTTCTCAAGGGATGTGAATTTTTCACACCCCTGAGTGATGTAACTAGATCGACCTACCTTTCTAGTTAGACCAGCCCTAAGTATTGTCAGCTCTCATGATTTTATCACAAATCTCATGACATTTGGTCTTGTCTTAAAGTCCCCAGCTCCTGGAGTCATCTGATTATGTGAGAATCTCAGTATTCTTTTAAAAAAAAAAATTCAAGTTTTTAGCTGTCATGGTTGTTTGGAAAAACTTGAAAATGTGACTCTTAAGCACTCAAAAAACAGAAGGCAAATAAAATCCTAACACAACCCAAATCTAGTATTTTTTTTTAAATAACTCATGATTTTTAAGCCAGTGTTGTGATTTTCTTTTTGAATACGTGGTATTCCACGGAACACGGGGCCATAAGGAAAGCCTGATTAAGGCCAGGCTTTAAAAAGAAATCCGGTCCTTCGATGTAGCTCTCTCTTGAAAAAAAGACGGTTATGTGGTCCCATATTTATTTTGTCCTACTGAATTCCAGATGAAACTTGCTCATTGAAAAATGGAGGGGTTTTCTAACTGCCAACACCTCAAACTTTAACACGATTGTGAAAATTCAAGTTGGCCTCTTCCAGCATGTGCACCACAACCACACATTTTTGTGTGTATGCATCCGATGAAGCGGGGTTTTAGCCCACGAAAACTTATGCTCTAATAAATTTGTTAGTCTCTAAGGTGCCACAAGTCCTCCTGTTCTTTTTGCGGATACAGACTAACACGGCTGCTACTCTGAAACCACACATTTTTCACAGCAGAACTATGCTTCTGATGTGCAAAAATCAAAATGGCCACATGGGGGCACCAAACCCTTAGCAGTAAGAAAGCAATGCAGCGTGTCACACAGCTGGACTCTCCTGGGCATGTGTTTTATTCATCTACAGTTACACCTTCATTTTCTTCTAAATAGCAACAATCACAGGTATGGAGGGAGAGAGGAGGAGAAAGCGCTGTGGGAAAATGCATAAAAATCTCTTCTACCAGCTCAGAGAAGTCAGCAGCAGGAACTCTGTGGCTTCAGTGACTGTTTCTTTTCAGTTTGGAGGAACAGTGGTTCTCAAAACTTCAGCTGTCCACTTTTAGGTTGCCAGGTGTCCAGTTTTTGACCCGAACACCCAGTCAAAAAGGGACCCTGGTGATTCTGGTCAGCACCACTGACTGGGCGTTAAAAATCTGGTTGGTGGTGCAGCAGGGCTGGCAGACTCCCTGCCCGGCTCCATGTGGCTCCCAGGAAGCAGCTGGCATGTCCCTCCAGCTCCTCAGAGAAGTGGCAGCCATGCACTGCTCCTCCCTGAGCGCCTGCTCCATAGTTTGTATTGGCTAGGAACTGCAGCCAATGGGAGCTAAGGGGGCGGCACCTGCAGGCAGCGTGCAGAGCCCCCAGCCATCCCTCTGCCTAGGAGCTGAGGGACATGTCGCCAATTTCCAGGAGCCGCCTGAGGTCAGCACTATCTGGAGCCTGTGCCCCAACCCCATCCCCTGCTCCTGCCCCAGCCCTCTCCCTCACCCTCACCCAAAGCCCCAAACCCCCTTCTGCACCTCAAACCCCTGCCTCAGCCCAGAGCCCCCTCCTGCACCCTAAACCCATCATCCCCACCCCCAGCCAGAGCCCTCACCCCCTCCCACCTGCACCCCAAACCCTGCCCCAGCCCGGTGAAAATGAGCGAGTGAGCGAGGGTGGGGCAGAGGGAGGGGGGATGGAGTGAGCAGGGGCAGGGCCTCGGAGAAGAGGTGAGGCGGGGTGGGGCCTCAGGGAACAGGTGGTGCAGGGGTGTTGGTTTTCTTCGATTAGAAAGTTGGCAACTCTACGTCCAGTTAATATATTGTTAAAAGGAAACAGTCAGAGACTCTTGTGAAGTTGCAGGTGATTACATGAGGTGATACATCTCTGGAAAGCTCCTTAGTATGAACAGTTAGAGAAGGTCCATCTGGACTCACACATCCAATTGGCCGTGAAGCCACATGCGTTCACTGAGGCAAAGGGAGCTAAATGCTCCTGATCTCTCATCTCTACTCTAGATATGGAAGGTGTCATTTCCAGCTTGAGGAGACATACATGCACTAGCTCTGATTGAGCTAGCACACTAAAAACAGAAATGTAGCTGTGGTGGCACAAGCCTGGGAGAGGCTAGCAGCCCTGAGTACATGCCTAGGTTTTGGATGGGCTCTCTCTCTCTCTCTCTCTCTCTCTCTCTCATATACACTATTCTAGGTTACGTCCCTGTTCCCTTCCTAACTCTCCTTTCGAACTTTTAAAGGACATTGAATATCAATGTAGCTGGGGGAGTTAATCACAAATAAATGATGCTCATTGCTAAAAATTGTCTAAGTACTAATATGTGCTGCCACTGATTGGAGAAGTTTAATACATGTGTCAAGGTTCCTTCCCCACTCTGAACTTTAGGGTATAGATGTGGGGACCTGCATGAAAACCCCCTAAGCTTATTTTTACCAGCTTAGGTTAAAACTTCCCCTAGGTACAAACTATTTTACCTTTTGCCCTTGGACTTTATCGCTGCTACTACCAAACGTCTAACAGATATATAACCGGGAAAGAGCCCGCTTGGAAACGTCTTTCCCCCCAAAATCCTCCCAAACCCTACACCCCCTTTCCTGGGGAAGGCTTGATAAAAGTCCTCACCAGTTTGCATAGGTGAACACAGACCCAAACCCTTGGATCTTAAGGACAATGAAAACAGCAATCACGTTCTTAAAAGAAGAACTTTAATTGAAGAAAAAAAAAGTAAAAGAATCACCTCTGTAAAATCAGGATGGTAAATACCTTACAGGGTAATCAGATTCAAAACACAGAGAATCCCTCTAGGCAAAACCTTAAGTTACAAAAAGACACAAAAACAGGAATATACATTCCATTCAGCAGAGCTTATTTTCTCAGCCATTTAAACAAGACAGAATCTAACGCATATCTAGCTAGATTACTTACTAAGTTCTAAGACTCCATTCCTGTTCTGTTTCTGGCAAAAGCATCACCCAGACAGAGAGAGCCTTTGTTTCTCCCCCCCTCCAGCTTTGAAAGTGTCTTGTCTCCTCATTGGTCATTTTGGTCAGGTGCCAGCGAGGTTATCTTAGCTTCTTAACCCTTTACAGATGAAAGGGTTTTCCCTCTAGCCACGAGGGATTTTAAAGGTGTTTACCCTTCCCTTTATATTTATGACAACATGGATCTGTTATGCTGCTAGTGGATAATGTATAAAGAATTCAGTTAAATTAAAAGTACACATTTATAATGATTTATGAAAGCCTAATATAATTTTATGCTTAACAGCTCTGTTTTGTTATCATGTGAGTGAAGTTTGTATACCCTTGCACAAAAATGCACACACAGTTGCTTCAACTGAGAAGACAAATTGCTATTTTGCCACCTGATGAGCCATTTGCACATGCAAGCACCCTCTGCTAATAAGAATACGTTGGACTTTCATTTTACTTTCCATCTGAGGCTCTCCAAACACTTTTCAGATGTCCATTATTCTAGCCTCACAACACCTGAGAAACTGAGTCACAAACTTACATGACATGCTCAAGGTCACAGAGGAAGTCTGTTGAATTGAAGCTGAGTCTCCCAAGTTGCAGACTAGCCCGCCAACCATTGGACCATCCTTTCTCTCCATGGGATGAAGAGTTGACAGAGGGTGAGATTTTGATGGTGGTGGCACATAGTATTGGAAGCAACATAAGAACTGCCATACTGGGTCAGACCAATGGTTTATATAGCCCAGTACCCTCTTTCTGACAGTGGCCAGTACCAGAGCTTCAGGGGCATACAGAACAGGGCAGTTGGAGTGATCCAAGCCTCTCTTCTCCTCCCAGTTTCAGAAGTTTAGGGTTGCCCTGACCATTGGATTGCATCCCTGACTATCATTGTCAATAGTCATTAATCCTTCAGGAACTTACCTAGTTCTTTTTTTTAACCCAGTTGTACTTTTGGCCTTCACAAGATCCCCTGGCAATGAGTTCCACCGGTTAATTGTGCCATGTGTGAAAAAGTACTTCCCCTTGTTTGTATGAAACCTTCCGACTATGAGTTTCATCAGGTGACCTGTGATTTTTGTATTGAAGGAAAGGATAAATAACACTGCTCTATTCACTTTTTCCACACCATTCATGATTTCATAGTCGTCTGTTATATCCCACCCGTAGTAATCTCTTTTCCAAGCTGAACAGCCCTAATCTTGTTACTATCTCCTCTTATAGAAGTTGTTCTGTACGCTTGACCGTCTTTATTGCTCTTCTCTGAACCTTTTCCTGTTCCACTATATAGAGATGGGTCGACCAGAATAGAACACAGTATTCAAGGTGTGGATGCACCAGAGATTTATATAATGGCATTATGATATTTTCTGTCTCTTTCCTAATAGTGCCTAACATATTGTTAGCCTTTTTGACCACTGCTACACACGGAGTTGAAGTTTTCTGAGAACAGTCTATGGTGACTCCAAGATCTCTTTTTTGAGCGGTAACAGCTAATGAACTGATTTTATATATGTGTAGTTCAGATTATTTTTTCAATGTGCATTGCTTTGTACTTATCAATGTCAAATTGCAAAGAGCTACCAGGGGATCTCACAAAACTAGGTGACTGGGCAGATGCAATCAGCTTTGGACTTAACTATCTTGGATCATTGTATATAGTCTGCAGACATTGCCACTTAACTATTCACTTCCTTTCTCAGATCATTAATGAATATGCTGAACAGCACAGGTCCCATTACAGCTCCTTACAGGGTGCTGCCATTTACCTCTCACCATTGTGCAAACTGACCATTTATTCCTACCCTTTGTTTCCTATCGTTTAACCAATTACTGATCCCTGAGAGGATCTACCCTGTTACCCCGACTACTTAGTTCCCTTAGGAGCTTTCGGTGAGGGACTTTGTCAAAGGTGTTCTGAAAATCCAAGTACAATATATCAGCTGGATCACCCTTATTCACATGCTTGTTGACACCCTCAGAAAATTTTACTTACAAAAACCATGTTGACTCTTCCCCAGCAAAATTTGTTGATCTGTGTGTTCAATAATTCTGTTCTTTACTATAATTTCTACCAATTTGCCCGGTACTGAAGTTAGGCTCGCTCACCTGCCTGTAATTGTTAGGATCCAGCCCTAACTACCCTCCAGTCATCTGGTATAGAGGCTGATTTCAGTGATAGATTACATACCACAGTTAGTAGTTCTGCTATTTTATATGAGTTCCTTTGGAACTGTTGGGTGAATACCATCTGGTCCTGGGGTCTTAGTACAGTTTTATTAATCAATTTGTTCTAAAAACTCATTGACTGACACATCAATGTGGGAAAATACTACAATGGCCACTAGAGATATTGCCATGACCTTAGCTCTTAAAACATAAGTCTTCAGGGTTTTTTTTTCCTTTTTAAATTCTTCTTCTATCTCAAAAAAGAAGGAAATTCAAAATAGAAAATGTGAGATTAAATCAAAGGCTACTATTCTTACAAGTCAGAGGCTTTCATAGTAATAGCAACCCGCAGTGCATACTTGTTATGCTTTCCATTCCTGTCTGGTTTTTTTTTTTTTAATTATTCTTATTTCTTTTGCTGCTACAGCCTTTTCCCGCTGGAATTCCTTGCTTTCTGATATAAGAAGTACTATGGACATAGTGTTGTTTAAATGGGGCTACTCATATCCTGAAGTTTTTGCCAGAGGATCATTTGTGTAATTTTAAAAACAATTAGCAGTGTTTTTGTTTTCCTGTCTCTTTTGGGTGAGGCATCTACTGCAGAATTCTTGAGCAGAATAGTTCTTGTATCACTAAAATCCATTATATTGTTACTGGTTGCTGCAGATTGATTACCAATGTCTCACAGTTTCAGAAAATGAATGTTCTTGAAAAGTGGATGATCAGCACTTATAAAGAACTGACACTTGAAATCCCAGCATATCAGTTTTCAGAGTAACAGCCGTGTTAGTCTGTATTCGCAAAAAGAAAAGGAGTACTTGTGGCACCTTAGAGACTAACCAATTTAGCTTATGCTCCAGCATATCAGTGATATATAGAAGCTATATGATGTGCTGCAGAAGCAAACAAACTTCTGACTTTCGTATTGAATTTCTAGCCTATTAATATCACTGCCACCCTGAGAAATGAAGAAAAGCACTAACAGTAGTTTAAAAACATTTCTCTAGTGCCAATGACATTATCAGGCATGAAGCAGCTGACACTCCTTTGACCAAAAGAGAAAAACAAATTCACTCTGAGTCACGACATAGGATGTCCATAGAGTACAGTATCTGTCTATTTTTCCGTTGTAGAATGAGAGGTATTTAGTATTGAGTCCCCTTAGTATAATTGGTCTAACATGATTATTAAGTGCATATCGCATTTCTAAGAGATCAAACATTTGGCCCAGTCATAGACACATTTGATTAGAATGTCTTATGTTATAAAAGGTTACAAATAATAGATGCAGTGACAATTATTCCCCATGGGATAGGGTTATTTGGAGGGCTTTAAGTAGGTCAGGTATTTTACTTAAATAACCTTACAGAGAGCTAGTTGCTGCCGCAAACTAAGCTACACTTATCAAGTAAATGAAGAAATTACTTTCGTGCTGCATTATCCTTGCTTTTTAAATTCTGTTTGCAGATGCTAACCAATAGGGTCTCCAGTCATTAGTGCAAGGGAACTACTGCAGTAATGGAAACTGCGCGTGTGCACACACACACACACACACACACACACCTACCATTAAGTATGCTGGATAATCAGGTGCATCAAGTAATCCACACTTGGCCCATTGCTAGTAATAATCTTCTTTCACCACTGAGAGAGATGGGCGAGGAGGGAGCCCACAATCAAATGCCCTGAGCTCACTGCCAGTGAAACAGTTTAAACTAAAAATATTTTCAGAATCATAGTGCTGTTCCAGTATGAGATTGATTTTAAAAGGAACAGAAATGGGGGATTTTTCTGAGTTACCTGAAAAATGAAAATGTCTGTTCCAGATCTTTCCAACATTCCAGAAATTGTCCCAAGAAAAGGAAGGCATTTTGCATCTAATGGTATTGTAGCAGAGAATCCAGAATATGCTACTGGAAAAACAATGTTACCTTGGAAAACATCTTGGCTGTTCAGTGAAAGAATTAGGCTGTCATTGTGATTGTTAAATTATCTGAAGCAGTGAAAGAAACTATTGAAAGGGACATTGGAAATGATGGATTATACCTATTTGCTACATGCTGGCAAAATAGATGAATAATACTGTATTTTCTAGTGTTCCTCCTTTTTATTTCTCATGATTTGTTGGCAGAACTCCTGTAATAATAAGGGGAAATTGTGTAACTGAAGAAAGCAACCGCTTAGTACAAAAATGAAAGAGTTAATCTGTTTAATCTGTTAGAAAACCACATTTTTATTTGAAATAATATCACTTTTGAAGTGAGGTATCGTATTCTTTGTCTGAAGTCAAAGCAGGTATGCGTTGTTTGCATAATTTATACAGCACACAGTTTTCTTTGCTATTGCTGGAGGTAGAGAACAGCACTGGATGTAGAAGAACTCCAGGATTGCATCCTTAGAGGTGTGTTCTCTTCTTGAAACTCATGCATTTCTCCAACTGGACTTCACACAAATGACCTTTGTATACCTTTTTTGTTTAAACTTATGTGCTGAAAGTCTTCTTCGGGAGGTGATTCTGAATGAGTGGAAATGAAGCTAAACCCCTTTCTGTTTGACATATTCTGCCCTGTTAGGAGAAGTACAGTACCTGAGTGGAAGGTCAAGATTATAAAACTACTTTTATGAAAATGAGAGAAAAATATATAAGAGGGAAACATAAATCATTCGCTAATGCTGGGGTATCTAAACTGTGATTGAAGCCTTATTGCTGACACCCATGGAAATGCATGTTCTGCAGAGTGAGCTACCTCCAGAGGTGGAGAAGGAACAAGATTGAAAAATGTCAGAAAATGTGCCAAGGTCTAACTTTGTGAAAAGTTTAACTTCGTAGTCAAGTTTTTGTAGGCTTGAGGAGCCCCATTTGAAATGTCTGTTTTGACCGTGAAGGATAAAAACTTACACATCAACCACTTAATCATAATCTTCAATAGTCTCTTGGCTGCCAGGCTAAAATTAGATTTACCATACAGCCTAATTTAGTTGGTTCAATTCTTCTCTTGATGGTTTGAATGGCTTAATATCTGCCTCTTTCAATACATGAGCTCCAGTAACACTCATTCCAATCTCTGGAGCATGGCTTCTTAAGGAAGAAGGAGATTTCCCCCCCCAGCAGCAGCACCCCGACAATTTTCTTATCTTTTAGATTAAGCTGCTGACACAAACACACATTATTTGTGAGATAGTTGTTAACTAGATCAAATGATGTAGTCAACAACACTGCATGGACACCAGGAGTCACTAAACTCTTGAATCAAGGAAGGATAGGGTAATGAATTTGGTTGCTTGAGTGTATCTGACTTAAAGTCATACAGTATCACCAGAATGCAGTAATTGATTGATGCATATAATTAGTGTATTTCAGGAAGGCTGTGGGTGTCATGGTTACAGGGCTAGCTTTACGTCTTTCCCTTCTCTGGTCTCCAAGTGCATCTCCAAAGGTGTCAGGCCTTGTGTCTTTACCTCTTCGGGAGTGGAATCCTGCAATTCTCCTACTCGGAGACAGGTCCCTGAGCACCATCTGTGGGTGTCTGTGACCAGTGATGAATACAGTGAACAGACAGCCCCCATAAGCCAAAGGATTGCTTGCTCTTAACAGGAACAAAAGTATAACACAGGTAAGAGGATTTGTAAACAACAGAAGGGCTACATACATGCATGTCTGTCTTATCTAGAGGCCTGCCATCCTGTGGTTGGCAACGTGAGGCCTGTGAAGGGTACCTGTCACCCCTAACCTCTGGGTTCTTAGTGTTAGTCTTTCCCTTAAGTGTCTCTCCCTTGGTGGAGGGGGTGTGCCCTCTTATATCTAGTCAGATATGTGTTCTCCTCTGTTCACAAGCTTGGATGCCTCGAAAAACTATGACAGTGACTTCAGCAGGGGGTCAGAGGTAGAACACCAAAGCAAACAGCTCTTGCGTGTCCCTTAAGTCAATGGTGGCTGTATGAAAGGAGTCACCTCCTGTGCACCCTTCCCCCACCTCAAAGGCCTTGAGGTTACACGTCAGGCAGCCTGCCTCAGTTTCCCCCCCGTAAGCTGTTCAAAAATAGAACTTCATCCAGGCTTTCCTGTTGTCAAACTTACCCCTTTTTGGGCTGTGTTTGTTAATGTAAACAAAGCCCAAATCAAACTTAAAACCCCCAAAGTCCATTCAAAAGTCCACACCAAACAAAAATTTCTCCTTCTCTTCCCATGCCTTCCTGCGTGGGGCTTTTCCAAACAAAAGGTTCTCTTCCTTCCCCCAGTCTTCCTACCTCAGCCATTCATGCTTTGGCAAGTCACGCCACTGGCTGGAGTCTCAGCCCTAACCCCCAGGGCTCTCCTATATCTAGCACCTGCTCACTCCTGTCAGTCTCTGACCCCTGAGCATTTCTTCTTCTTCTGTTTTATGGCCTAACAGACTCACATTCTGAGTCCATAACCGTCAAGTGCTAGATTTCATGAATATGTAGTTAGAGACTCTCTCTTTTCTCAGTGTTTTTAAAGAATTGTAATATTGCTTTCTTAGTTCTGCCTCATTTTTCTGATGCTCTTACTAGCTGTTTTGGGGCAAACTGTCACGTTTAAGTGCCTGAGTTTGTCATATAAAATCCCCCTACCAATGTTACATTCTTCATACTCCCAGAGGATGCGATCAACCATTTCTTTGAACTTCCATTTCTCACATAGCCCATCTTTGTATTTATTAATTAAGACCAAACTGTTGTTTAAGCCACAGTGTCCAGTAAGTATTTGGAGAAGAGCTACCTCACGTTTCCTCTCAGATTCTTGCAGTAGGTCAGCATTTTTTATTCTAGGGCATACTTCATGTAATCTTGTCCCCCTTGTTTCTTTTGTCCATTCTTCCTGCCACTCTTCTCTTAGTTCACTTTTAACTAGGTTTTTAAACTGTTTATTTAGAGATCCCTGTCAATTTTTTGCATTTTTACAGCATTTTTGCTCCTTGGTCCGCCATGTGGTTTCCTGCTGTCCCAGCATGCCCTGGGATCCAGGCTATTTCAGTGTTTACTCCCACCTATGCCGATTCTGTCATTAGTGACTATTTCATTAATTATATTGTTTCTGCTCTCTGAATTCCCATTTTTGATAGCCAGTAGTACTGATAGTGAATCTGACAAGATGAAAACAGAGGCAGGTCATATGTCCAGGATCCAATATAATGCCAACATTATCTCTACTAATATGGCTGTTTTAATTGCTAACGGTCTAATGAATTTCTTTATTCCAAGTGTTGGGACGCAGAATGCTTTCTCCACTCCCCCGGTTTCCTCATCTTTAGACTCATCCATACCTATTTGGCAGTGTTTGCTCCATTTATCACATATACATTGAATATATGTAGTCTACTTTCCCCCTTTTAATTTCATTGTGTAGTTTCACATTTATATGGTGGTGGTGGGAGGGGGGTGATTTTCCACCTATAATGCATTTTCCTATGGTTGTATATGCTAATTTCTTTTAGGTCTTTCTTTTCTTTAGCTCCTTTGCCCATACTTTAATCCAGCATTCTTCATATATGCCTAGTGTTTCTATCTTCCCTGTTTCCTAGGAGTTTTGTCCAAAAGGTTAAGTCCATGTGACAGACAGTGAGTACCTTTAGGCTGACTTGCCACTCTGGGTACTTCCTCCTTAAGGGCTGAATGATTAACCAATTAACAATGTGGCTCAGCTCATCAGCTGAGGACAGCTAAAAGATGAACAGGAAGAGGGGTAAGTTGGAAGGAGGGTTAGAGAAACCCAGGATCTTAGGAAGGTGAGATCTCTGCCCCCCTCTCACTCTGTGTCTAGGAAGAATGTCAGAACATCGAGTTGTGGGGAACTTGTTCTGTTATATTCACACAATAAATAAAGCACTTGGTGTTTGAACTTGCCATGAGTTCTGTGAGGACTGTTTGCAGTAAGGAACCCAGGGTGAGGGAACCCTGTCCTATCACAGTCCAATAATTTTGTTCTTAATGCTGCAGGCATTTCACCAGCACAACACAAAGAGGTCCTGATGAGGGCACTATATGTAATGCTTGGGCTTGCATTGAGTCTATCTTCCTTAGGTATGTTTTTGATGCTGAACTAAATGCTTGGCATCCATACTCAATGACTGGCTTTATTAATGCTCTATAAAGCATTACCATTGCTTTCTTTTCCACACCCTGGGTGGTTCTGGAAATATTTTTCAGTAGATTGATCACACTGAAAATATTGTAGATAAATGTAAAGGTAAAATCAGTCTGTGTTAGCTTGCTATTAAATGTCAAACCCAAGAATCTGTAGCTTTTAACTATGCCTATTTGCTGCCCATATAGAACCAGTTTACAATCTATTTTCCTTTTAGTGAATTTCATTCCTTTAGTTTTGAGAACTGAAAATTGAAAGCTGCACATTTCCCCATTCTGCATTCTTCCTAAGTACTTCATTAATTTGGTTCTCCTGGTTTCTGTTTTTAGCTCATCTGGTGCACTCATCTGCAAATGAGGAAATGCCTATTCCTGCCATCATCCTTCTCAGGAGATTGTTTATCATTATGTTGAATAAGATAGGGCTGATGACACTCCGCTGTGGAGTGCCATTTGCGATCATATATATGCTGGAGTAGGCTTTTACTTAAGAAATCCTTTATTCACCTATATAGTCTTCCTTTTATGACCATGCACGCTGTTTTATGCAATAAGCCATCTCTTCATACTGTATAATGCTTTTTTCAGTATCTGGGAAAGCTATTCTTTATTTCTCAGACTTTTTTATGCTTCCATCTCCACTCTTACTATATGATCAACTGTACTCCTTCCTCCTTTGAACCCACTTTATACATTGTCTATAAGTCCATTTCTCTCTAGCTATGTTGTTACTCTTTCTATTACCATTCTTTCCATAGCTTTACCCATACATGATATAAGGGCAGCGGGCCTGAAGAAATCACATCTTGTTCGCAGCTTACGTGGTTTCCGCTCTGGAACTACAATCGTATGTTTCTACTCCATTGGTTGCTCACCTTTTCCCCATATTCTCTTGTACAGTTTTAGCAATATTTTTCTGACTCCCTTGATCCAGGTGTTTAGCATTTTGTTACATACACCATCTTTACCTAGTGCAGAGATTTTGCTTTTAGCTATAGCTTTTTGAAGTTCCCTCATGGAAATATTTTTATTTAATATCATATCTTCATCTTCCTCCCATCTCATCTAGTTCTCATGATTCTTTAATGATTTATTTTTCCCTCACGTGGATTTCTGAACTCTGATTTTCACCATTACTAATATTGTGGAATATTTCTGCTAAGACTTCTGCTTTGTCTTCATTAGAGCTTTTTATCCCTTGGCCTTCTACAATGAGGCCTGGTATAGAATTGATCTGACTCCATATTCCATTCATTGTCCTAATCTGCCTATATACACCTCTGATGTTCTAGTGTCTTTCTTTATTTTTCCACAGTACTTTCTCCAGCTTTCTTTTTCTCCTTTTAAATACCCTATGCACAATTGCCTTGTTTCTTTCATATTTCATGAAGTGCTCATTATTCATTGTATTTTTGTCTTACCTTCTTCCTTTCTTTAATTGCCTTTTTATATTCATTTCACCATGTTACATGGGTTCTACTTTTTAGGGTGACTTGATATCTTAGGTATAGCTGGCTTTGCTGACATTATGAGCCCTTTTGCTATATTGCTATTAACCTCCTCAGTGTCACTTATACATTGTTCATTAATATTTTTATTACATTTGCTTCTAAACAGTTCCCATTCCCTCCTCTTTATCAACTTCCCAGTTGTATTTGCTTGCTATAGTACTTGACACAATTCCCAGATCTAGACAGGACAGATTTCCTTTGACTACATTAAACCTAGTGGGTGTACCATCATTCTGTTTTACTACATTTTTTTCATCCATGAATTGTTCTAGACATTTACCATTCTTACCATTTTTTCTCCTTCCCCATGATCTGTTCTGGCTGTTTATGTCTCTGCATATAATATGCAGGCCTGTTGCATCTTCAACTGTATCTATCAAATCCTTAATCTCTAGCTATCTACAGAGGTTGTATATGCTATGTATTCTCAAAGAGGAAGATTTATTTTGCAGTGGAATCTCAGTAGCATTATGCTCTATATTTAGTTTCTTCACCTCCATTTCAAGATACTGTAGGTTTTCCTTAATGAGTGTACAAACTCCTCCACCACTTCTTTCTTCTGTCTTGCCAGTGGATGCCATATCCTGGGATTCTGAAATCCAGTTTTCCTATTAACTATGTTACTTATATGCAAATGATATCAAGTTTAGTAGCCTTATCAGGGGTATTTTTCTTTAGTTCCTGTCCATGTGCTATTAGGCTGTGATGTGCAGTTTATTACTTCAGTCATACAAGCTATAAACTTCTTTTTGCCTATACATAATATGTCTTCTCCTATTTTCCCTGCATCACTCATTATATCCGTTGAGTTATTCTGTTGTGTGTTTCTCTTTCTCCCTACTGAGTTTCCTGTCCTCTTCCTCTTAAATGCCTCAGGTACCTTCTGCATAGGATATGCTATCTGAAACGTTTTAAAATCTATCTTGCTTGCTTTGCTGCTATAGACCGTCTCTATACTGCATTGTGCTTTCCTCCATAGTTGCTACACTTTAATTCACACCCCCCCAAAGAATTGTCATAAGAGTGCTCCCCTCCTCATTTACTTCATCTGATTTTCTCTTTACATATATTTGCCATATGTCCAAACCTTTGGCATCAGTAACACCACACTGGGGTGGGATATATGGCTTCATCCAAAAAATCTGGTATCCTATTTTTATGGTATCTGGAAGGGTTTCTCCTTTAAATGCAGCTGGCACAGCTATTGATGGCTTTTCTTTCCCGTCCTCTCTTGCTAATTAGCGGTTCAGCTATAGTATCTTATCATCCCCTGTGTCTTGCTTTACTTCATCTTCAGTCATTTTGATCAGCACCGTATATACTACAACTCCTGTCTTCATCAGATACTTGCTACAGTTGGCAGCTTCCTTTGTTTGCCTAACAATCTAATCTTTAATAGCTTCCCCACTTGTTCCTTCCTTTTTCATTAAATTAACAGATCTCCTCCTTGTGGCTTTCTAGCTTTTTCTGTGTCTCCAGCACTTTTTAAAAATCCATTCTGCCACTTTCAGAGGTTTTATAACCCCTGTTTTCACATCTGTGACTAGTGATTTCATTCTTTTCATTTCATAACAGTTTGATTTTTCTCTTTATGCTTTCTGCCTGCTGTTTCTTTTTGTAATTCTGGCATGTCCACCCTTATCTTTTTCCTAACCTATGACCAGTTTTCCCATCTGCTATCTCCTTCATCACCTTCTAGACTGGCTTCAGCATTCTCCCTTATATCTTCTGTCTCTCCCCAAAGTGTAGGTCAGCCAGCCTATATCCAGGCATCCCCCTAGCCACCAGCCTTTCTGCTACAAACTTCCTGGCTTTATAATCCTGCCAGCACAGTTCTTCCTGCTGATCTTTACAGAGAAATCATCTGATGCCTATCAGGTCCAGCTCCTTCAGTAATCAGGGTTGGCTGGCTTTATAGGGCAAGCCATTCTGTTTAAAGTGGCTCTCGCATGCCACTGTCCCACTTTCTGCTTATTTGTCCAATAGCCTGCTACTGAATATTCATACAGTAAACATCCCAATAACCAGGTCAACATATAGTATTCAGAAATACTCATGGTCAAGCACAGTGGACAGAATTGGAAATGCTACCGATGAAGGTGACTAACCATTCCCTTCCTTGTCACTCTAGGTATGTCTACACAGCGAAGAAAAACCTGCAGCAGGCCTGTGCCAGCCGACTCAGGCTCGCAGGGCTTGGGCTGCGGGGCTATTTCATTGCTGTGTAAATTTCTGGGCTCAGGCTGGAGCCCCAGCTCTGGGAACCTCCCACCCTGCAGGGTCCTACAGCCCGGGCTCCAGCCCGAGCTCAGAAGACTATGCAGCAATGAAACAGTGCCACAGCCCAAACCCGATGAGCCCAAGTCAGCTGGCATCAGCCACCTTCGGGTGCCTAGTTATTATGCAGACATATCTCCTGTAATCTGAGGAATGAAACGTCTTTGAAGCAACTCTTTCAGTCAGTACTTTGTGCTTTTACAATCAAAACTCTCATTGTATTTACATGGGACTTTTCACAAAGGACAGCCGTTTTTGACCCTTTTTATTTTATTAAAGAGCTAGTGTAACTGAATCTGGATAGCAGAGGAAAACAGGAAAAACCATTGGGACTATGCTGTATCTGTAAGTGTAATAATGAACTTTCCAAAACATAATCTTTTCCCCACAGTAATGTGTGTGAAGGTACTTGGGTTCTTTATTCCTCACACTTTGAGCTATATCAAATAATTTTTTGCTTTATCCCTCCTGCTTTCATGTGGTGGATGACACAACGCAATATTGTTAAACAACTTTGCTTCTTTTATGTTTTATCTATTACATACAGTATAGAGCTCTGAACTTTGCAGAATGTGGTTGTAATGTTTTTCTTGAATATGGTAATACACTTTGCATGCACATAGAGTTTGATATGAACTAGGGAATGTGCTTTGTTTATAACCTGGGGACCTTAAACACAGTTTTTAAACACCCATACAAATATGCAGAATTAATCTGAATTAGAACTTGGATGGAAGACCTCTTGGGAACACTTAGTTGCCTCAGGAAATGGTGTGGGTGATTCAATAGAGTGCATTTCATCCTCTGAGTCACAGTGAACCAATCCCCCAGCATGGTGCCAGGGAACACTGATATTGTATTTCAGATACAGCATAGAATTGAGGCCCTGTCTATGGTCATTAAAAAATTAATATTGCTTTTTGTAAGAGCAGGGGTTTGAAAACATGAATGTCCTGACCAAGTGCCCACTTGTGTCATTACATTCCACCTACTTAAATTCCCCTGTTGCTTCAACTGCATGCAATATTATTCTTCGCTTCCGGCTCTAAACTCTTGTAAAGATAACTGTGCATTGTTAAACAGCTGCTGCATTCCATCTCAGGAATGAGTCAAGTTGTCCCTACCTCTCAGGAGTGATGTTAGACTAGGAAATTAATATTTTGAAAGAACTTTGAGATTTCTCAGAAGAAAGATGGAGAGGAGAAAGAGGAAGAGGGGTGTGTGTGTGAGTGTGAGAGAGAGAGAGAGAGAGAGAGAGCAAACACACTTCCTAACTTTGTGAAAATTCAAATCTGGACCCAAAAGTCAGGCCATAACTACCATGAGTCAAACCAAGTCTCTTGAATCCAAACACTCCCAAACATAAACAAGTTTGCGTCTAGATATGGATTTGAACTCTGTGTCTTGGTCTGTTTCTTCTTTTAACACTATTACCTTCTGTTGACAGATTCACTGAAATCTGCAATAAAATCCCTTAGCTTTCCATCAGATTTTCATATTTGGGATGATTTACTCTTCCAGCATCTCAACACATGGCACTGTGGAAATGACGAGGAACTGGTGGACCAGGAAGCTGGCAGCCAGCCTGTTTCTCTTGCTGTAGAACATTGGTAGCTGCAAGCTAGGACTGTGGCTTTTGGTACATTGCTGGGAGGTACCTTTTGAATTTAACAGCTTTTTTTATATACTGCTCATCTGCGTTGTACTAGCTCAGCCTGTTTTCTGGATTTTCCAGAGGGAGGGGATTGTATGTTGTTATTACTGGTGTGTGCTTGCTGAGCTCTGTATATTTCAACCTTGCAAACTGAGCTGTTTTGGATCGTTTTGCCTTAATTTTAGCCACATTATGTCCACCTCCAAAAATGAACACGAACCCCCTGGGAAGCTCTTCCAGTACTTGTGTTCATTGGAGCCTTTACTGAAGTCTGCTGCTGGTGCTCAGATTGGAAGCAGCAATCCAGTATGGCTTCACTGTGGCAGCTATTTATTTCTCCCCTGTACTCTGTTACAATGTCCAATGAGTTGTTTTGTTTTTAATGGAAACAAACCTGGCACAGCTTTTTTGCAAATAATCAGAGCAGGAATTATCTGACTGGAAACTTAAATGGATACTTGTAAACCTTGCCTAAGTGGAATCTATGAGGGAAACCATCCTGGAAAATGTATTGGCTGCTAGTCATGTACAGACAAAAGTAGTGATAGTAGATTTAAGCCTCTTCAGAGAAACTTAAATCTCACCTACCTCCAGCCAAGGCAGTATGTGCTGCAGCTCCTGTAGAACACAAAATAACTGCCTGTTAAGAAAAGCTGAGATACTAGTGCTAAATGCTCAATATCAGTGTGCTGGGTATGAAAGGTGGGACTGGTAGCATACTATCTACTGGAGGAAAAAGAGATGTAACTGAAACCTTATTGGAAACAAAATTCCATCAATCTCTGTCACCCAGCAAAGATTTTCAAATACCAGGGCCTTCTGCAGGTGCAAGAAATATCAGGAGCGGGACAAGAAAATTTCAGTGGTGACTTACTTTATCTGGGCTAGAGAAAGTTATTGCTATAATGAGGAAAAATAAAGGTTATGTTTCAGTATTGTCAGATTAGTGTTTGTGCATCTGGAACATATTTCTGGATCTATAAATGCAGCTGGATCGTGATTCAGTGCCGGCTGAAGACAACAGGAGTCTCTCAATTGACTTCAGTGGGCTTTGGATCAGGCCTTTTAGAGCATTTTGTCTGGCACATCAGATACAGAAGTTCTAAATTAATAAGTGTCCAGCTAATTTCAGGGGTCTGTCTGGTGTCAGATATATTTTCTGGGATTTCTGATGGAGAAGGAGAAAAGTTGACATAAAAGGATTTTGCTTTTGTTGGAATATTGTGGGGCCTGAGGGGCAAAATCCTCAGCCACAAAAACAGGCTGCATGCATAGCCAGGCCACTACTAAAGGTCATAGGAAAGATTAGCACATGTGGCCTAGTCACTATAAGCTTGACCCTACAGAATGCTGAGTGCTCAGGCCGCGTGCATTTAACTTTAGGCATATGCTTAAAGGCTTCACTAGATCAGACCCCAAGTGCTCAACATTTTGCATGATCAAACCTTAAGTCCTCATTCAACATGGGGATTCTGCAGAGACCTGCAATAGAAATCTCAAGGGTATAGGGTACTCACTGTTGCTACATCTCCTATGCAGCTGGCTTGCCATTTTTAAATATCTTTGGGGCCTTTCATGTGCAGGCAGTGACCCAGTATTTGACCCAGAATGAAGAGCAGGAGCATTAAATGCTCTTAAGTTCTCCAAAAAAGAAGCCATTATTGAAATACACTCATTTTATCCTAATTACAATGTATTTCCTGCCAATACCTTAAAATACACCTTTATTCTTCCTGGTAAAAAAATCAGGGTCTTAACTTTAAAATAAGACTCTGGGAATGATACAATGTAAACATGTGCTGACACTAATTACAGTAATATTTATCTATAAAACAGATGGTAACGCTTTCCAAAATGTGTAAGTAATGATCAGAATGAATTCATTAGGATTTATATTTCTCTCATGTACTTGCATAGGTGTTGCCTTGGATGCTGCTACATGTGAAGGGCTCAATTTTGTTTTAAAAAAAAGTGATGAGGTTTTACCAAACAGATGGAAAACATTATTAACTACTGGTTTCCTTTCATGTCAAAAATGTTTTATCTAATCATCAACATAATTACACAGCCACATTGTAGTAAATCACACTGTATAAACATTTAGAATAGAGAAGACTATTAGAGTGAAATGCACAGTATTCCAGACTTGAAAACAAAGTAAATATGAATTGGACTCTGCTGAATAAGAAAATTCCAAAAATCAAGGACAGACAAAAACGTAATTGTACAGATTTGGCATCACTTTCTTCCATCTATATCCTCTTATTCTGTATGTTATTGTGTGTGCTTTCAGTTGCTTTTCCCCAACTCTTTGTGTGAATGTTCTATTAGTGACGGGCCATTCGCTTCCACGCTGTAGTTCATTTCAAAGTTTTGATACCTCCCGTTGCTCCTTTCATTTAATACTTTCTCACAGTAACATTCAGGAACACAGGAAGACACAAGACCAATCTAATGCAGGTCCTTCTGCTTTCTCTGTTGTTCACAAAGTCCTATGTTTCATATCCAGTGCATCGTATTTTATTGAAATAGGGCACAGAGTGAAATTGAAAGGATGGTAATCAGTAAATGTGTCTGATCAGCTGAGTTACATATCTTTGGGTTAGATGTTTATTCTGTGTCCATTATCCATTAAGGGCTCAATCCTTCAATCATGGCCTATAAGAGACAGCACACTAAAATGGATGGGGCAGTGCACCTGAATAAGAGTTACAGGACTGAGCCCTAAGTTCTGTTTCACTGCAAACTTTGAGGTTATAATTGACACAGCATATCCACCCATTTGTTTCTTAATTAGAAGCAAAACCATTGCTTTTTCAAATACCAGTCGAGATTTGCTTCTAGTAATATTTTGTAGCTTTCTTTATCCATTTTAATTTCTAACATGATTCACGTTATAATGTATATCTTAAAGGCAACCTCTAAAGATGCACCCAAACCTGTTTGTTTGTGCAAATGCTGGCTATTGAGCACACGTGTGTAAATGCAAATTTTGGAAAGGTGCTATAGCAGTACAAAACGTTTTTGTTTTTTTTTTGTATTGTTAGAAGTGTCATCCTGTAGGTGAAAGGTTACACTAAAGTCCCCTCTGCCTACTTTTGGTGGCTGGTAGAAGTTAAATATCTCACGGTCCTTTAAAGAAAAAAAAAAAGGGGGGTGGTGGAGGGAACTGCCTAAACCAGATGTCATGGTTGATGACAACATTCCTCCCCCTCCCCCCTTCAATAAAACAAGTTTCTAATATCCAACATTCTGCATGAAGTCTTGCTGAGTGCATAATGGCTTCCCTGTTTGTCTCGTCAATGCATGTCCGGTATCTCTGTAATTTAATGCTCTCTAAAGTACTTTGGGATACCTCCCACATGGAAGGTGCCATACAAAACTAAATTCTGCGCTAAAAATGGTATTTCCCAAAGGGTTCAGTGAGCCCATTCTTTCCATTTTTTGAAAGCTATGGAAGAGGAACGAGCTCTGACATTCTTGTATGAAAGCCACCAGGAAAGATGAATTTGTCTGTACAACTTCCAAAGGAAAGGTTCATAGATGGCCAGTGTTTGGAAGATCATTTGTTTACACATGCAAATATTCCTCCCTAGGAGAACATTAGAAGCTGTGAAATTTTCAGAACAGTGGCCTCCTGTTTAAAGGCACATGTTACACCCACATTTTTGTACCTACAATTCAGTAACAAGTATAGCTACTTATATGTACTCCCATGGTTCATCTTGTTTGTGGATAACTGCAAGTGCAAATTACTCCAACTGCAGTGACTAGATCTTTGGCTAACTGAAAATATACTCCATAACATTTAAACTCCAAGTTGCTGGGTCTGATTCAAAACTGCCTGCATTACTGCAGTTTTAGGTCAGTGAAAGTCCAGTGATTTCCATGGAATTCAACTGACATAAAACTGGAACACAGTGATGAATCAAGCCCCTTATTAGAGCTGATTGAAACACTGGAAAACAATTTCATGAACAATTGTGATGTCATTTCCATTTGAGGAGTCTGAAATGGTGCAATTTATCATTTTTTTTAAATTTTCAATTTTTTAAAATTATTTTTTCTCCTTTCTACCTGGTTTCTCTCTTTTTTTAAAAAAAGTCTTCTTTTTTTTTTTTTTAAATTTCCACTGCATGAAATAAAATGAATACTGTCCAGGGTATTGCTCCCTCCAGACATTTATTCCTTTTCTATTTGAACTTTTCAAAACTTGTCCAACTTAACTCTGCCCCTCTAACTTTGTAAATATTGGGGAAGTTTTGAAAAGCAACAGAATAGAAGAAGTAAATTGGTGAGGGGGGGAAAAAACCCACTAAACAGGAAAAAAAAAAAAGGGAACCTTTCCTTGCATCATTCACTCTGTTGCTTTAAGTGACAAAAAAGAAAAAATTGTAAAGAGAAATATTTTTAAAAGGTGATTTTCAAAAACTGAAATACATTTTTCACTTTTTAAAACTAAATGAAAATTTTCATTTACAAATTTCCCATAGGAAAAATATACTTAAAGCACGTTTTCTGGTGAAAAATCTTACTTTCATTAAAATTCTGTTTTTGATGGGAACATTTTTCTGTCAAAAATCTCAGCCATCTCTACCTACTCTATATTTCCCAGAGACCTTTTATTTATTTGAGACCCAGTGTTCCCACTGTTTTCATGATATATATCTTCCAACCACTGATGGCCTTAAATCATGACAACCATCCCTTTTGTCAAAGAGGGCTGGGGGAAACTCCCTCTGGACCTTATCAGAAACACTCCAGGTGTTGCAAGAAAGACACATTAGAGATGAGCAAGGCACAGCCTCCAGTTAGGGTTAGCACAGGCAAGCTTAGGGGTTCAGGAACAAAACCTAGATCTGTATATGACAGTGCAACCTGTAGCCACTAGACCAACACACCACCACTCTAGCTGCTTTAAAGGTGACCTGAAAAAACAAATCAAGCAAATAAAAGGGGGTTGTGTCTTCACCCTTCTACCCCTACCACCCACCCCCCCCGCCATGATGTGTAATGAAGACTTGGAAGGGTTGGGTTGTTTGGGTTTTTTTAGACTTTTTCTGCATGTCTGTCCTGTTTTTCCGGGAAGAGTCTCTGGACAACTGGAGAACTAGTAGTTTTATGACATCACACATACCACACTAGTGCATTACATAAGTATATGCAGAAACAAAGACAAAAAGGGAGTTTAAACAATGAATATCAAACTTGCTATAAATAGTGGAAGAAAGACTGTTTGTAAAGATTGGACTCTCCAGTCACGAAGTGCTTGATCCTACTTCTATTGACGCCAATGCTAAAACTCCCATTGACTTCTATGGGGCAGGATTAGGGCCTAATTAAGGGCTAAGAAATCTCCCAATTCAAAACTGTGTCCTCAAATACAGAAAATAAAAAACATGGAAAAGTTAGATTGAATATTCCTGATATTTCTAAGGTAAGAAATATATAGAAACATCTTCATCCCAACACTATTTTTAGACCTGTCAGGACTTTATATACATCATAGAGCAGGAAAAAAAGGGCATAAACCATGTTTTACCTTCGCAGGTTAGTGTAATTATAACCACATACATTTACATTGCCATATCATTCCAGAAGAGGATCACAGTTTAGATTTTTAACAGCAGTGTTCTTTTTGCATTTGCCTTTGTTATTCTTCCATAAGTCACAAAGAAAAAACAAAGATAGTATGCAATAGTTGTTATTTATGCAACAAGACGGGAAAAAATCTAACACAATATGGGAGTTGGGGCCCTGAACTCTGATAGCGGCCCCAAAGTATTACTGCAGTACAAACAATAGCTATAATTACTAGTACAGTAAAATAAGGTGGAAGGTCAGTAACTCTTACACCTTCTTTCAGTTACTTTTCCAGCTATCACCCTTATGTACAACTCATCGTATAAATTACACAAGCTTCCCTTCCCTTAGATTCAGTGGACCTACTTCTGATTTGTCTCTCACCAATTTTACAATGTTTCAGCATCATTAACTTCACTGACGTTGCTCCTGATTTACACCAGTGTGAGTTCATAATCAGGATGCCAAATTCAGAGGTGATGTGTAAATTACAGTATGTGAGTGTGAGTCTAAGGCAATCTAAGCTGATGTAACTTATATGCGGAGTGGGTGGAAGAAGGTGTAAGTTAAAGCAATTTAGACTCGCATCTCAGAATCTGATCCAGTGATTTGTGCTGCAAAGCAGAGCTTCTGAACTACCCAGGACGGCAGAGGCTGAAAGCACTGCAGTGGCAACGCACCCAGCCCCTGATGTGTATATGGGAGTGGACAGGTCTCACATTCCATTTCAGCTACCTCCTCCTCCATATTGTATTCAGCATGAAGTTTACGAGCAATAGGAGAAGGAACCTCCATCTTCTCTTAGCTGGAAGGAGACTTTTCAGGAGATGGGGCTCACAGCAAGGTTGGGAAGGAAGTAAATGGAGAGGCTTTTTCAGACAGTGTGTGTGTGTGTATATATATATATATATGTGTATATATACACACATACTAGTCCATTAACTTAATTCTGAGGCACATATATATCTCCCAAAGGGCAGTTAAAGGCTGGATCAATTCAATACATAGGAAACAAGTTATGGACATACCATGTTCTATTTTTCAGCAGACTGAAGTCTGAGTCCATGGACACTAAATTGTCATATTATTTTACCAGCACATATATACCCTTTGCTGTGCCAAAAGGCGATGTGCCAAACAGTAGGATTGCAGACATACAAAGGTATGGGATGGAGAAAAAAATGTTTTTAAGCAGAACATTGTTTACATAATGGCAGGTTGACCCAAAACTTGGCTTAGAAACTGTGAAATGTATAACACAGAGTAGAGATGGCTGCATTGTGATACTGCCAATGAGCCATCCACACACTGAGAAACAAGTATTAATAAAGACTTTGCAGAATTAGTGTGAAAAATCAGCGTTATTTTATTGGTTTTCAAGGAAGCATGCAATGAGATGATGATGAGGAATTCTAGCAGATAGAGAAAGTCCATCTGTCCATCCATCCAATGGATACTCAGGCGGAAGGATTATACAATTAAGACACAGATCTGATTCCTCTCAGCGTGGGAGCTGAGTATTATTGTCTTTAATTCAGTGCTTCAATCACACAGTCTTTCCACAGAGCACTTATTTTGCATGTTGGACCTGTTGAAACTTTGCATACCTTTTGCTTTGAGAAGAAAGTACTAAGTCCAAATGTTGTAGGTGCAATAAATCTTCACTGCGCTAGCACAAGATGAGAATTTTGATTATTTTGCATATTATTCATCCATTACTTAACTTTACAAGAATACAATTCATGTGCTGCTAAATTTTTCCTAGACATCTTTTGCTGCAACAGGAAAATTTTGAATTATTAGGACAATCTGTTATTTTAGGTTTTTGGAATATTGAATTATTGCTAAATCAAAACAATATTTAACTATATGGGGTGAAATTCTGACCCTACTGACTGCAAAAAAGACAGGATTTACTCATGGAATTCAAAGGAATGGAAAATCAGCAGCGCACAAGATTTATTAATACCTGTTTTAAAAATAATTCTGAATAATTCTTAGCAAGTGATCAAATTAAGAGTCTTTTGAACAGTGCTCTTGAACTAATAAGTCTTTAGAACCATCCTGTTCTTACTTGGATTGCATCAGTCTCCAATCACTGCTGAAAAACCAGACAATAAGGCTGAGGTGACATGTGCCCCAGAATTAATTTACAATTAAACTGGAAGATTATATCATCTCATGGATATGTGAACTTCATTATACCAACTCCAGTGATATCACAGTGAGCACTGTGATGTATGTGACATGTAGAAGAGGGGTCATCACTTCACAGAAGCTGCTGGTTAACTGTTTCGTGCACCCAGGTCAGTCAATTAGAGTGTATTCTGAGGATGTAACACTTACAACTCTATATCCTGTTTCCATAGCTTTGGTAGGTGGCATTTCTGAACTGGACTTAGCTCTTTCCTGCTTGCATAGATGAATTAATTTCTCTTATTAAATAATTTTTTTTCTAATTTTCCTCCAAACAAATAAGTACATTCCTTATCACTATGCATGGATTCTGCATTACAGATTCATACTCATATTCACGAATCATGACAGAACAGTGGACTGTGCACAAAAATTTTGTTCCTGTTGAAGTCACTGGAAGATTTTCTATTAGCTTCAATAGGAAGAATCTCAAGCACTGTGTAAGTAGATAGAGACTGAAAATAAGGAGCCCTATACTGGGAATGTTAGGTGCTGAAATTCCCTGATTTCTGGTTTGTAGACCCAGATGTTAAAAAAAAAAAAAAAAAAAAAACCAAAAAAAAAAAAAAATCCCATGAACAAGTTCAGGCATCTGTAATTCTACAAAAAAACCACTAAGTAATCCAGATCACCATGTGAAAAAATAAGAACTGAGTTTTTGTTCTAATATGGAGCATTCAACAGAAAGTATATATTATTATTCAGACACAAACACTGTACAGTTGTGTTTTATTTCTATATTGAGGTATTGTAAACCCAGAACCAATACTGCAACTAAAAAACTGGATTAGGGCCTTGTCTTGCTGACAGTGAAGTCAGCGATTTGTCCCATTGACCTCAATGGAAGCTGGATCAAGCTCGAAATCTGGAACCAGTATAACTCATGATGATCACTAATAACACAGTGGTGCTTTTTCATCTTTGACAGCCTCCAAATAAATGAACAACCGCAAAGCTGAAATTAAGTTAAAAAATAAGGTAATAGATTGCCGAGGGAAAATTCTGGAAACAAATTTGTTCAAATACAATAGGAATGAGTATTTATATATTGGCAAATCTCAGTAAAGCTATGTTGTATAACCCAAAAAGTTGATAAGGAAATGTTCTGCATGAGGAAGGCATCAGACTGTTAAAAGTTTAGAGACAGCAGGAAATGATTCATATCACAGTACTGTGGAATCTAGAATCACTTATATTGGTGAACATACTGTGCCTCACCAGCTCAGATTATCATGAAGAATAGTTTATGTTTAAATCATCTTGTTAAAACAATTGCTAATAGCTAAAGATACTTAAGAGTCCCCTAGAAATTAGGGATCAAACAAAGGCATGAAGATCTGCAAAAGTGCTTCCAAAGTTCAGTATGCTCTAAGCACTCTATGTACAAAAGCTCAAATGACAAATGAAAACCAGAGTCTTTTGAAGTCCATAACAAATACTTCATATTGACACATAATTGAAATACTCATCGAAAAGCTATCCAGACACAATGGATGGCATGTGATATGAACAGGAGAAGTTAAAAACAGAATACAAGACTCTGGGGACTATAGTGAAGACTATCCAAAGGCTAAATGACAAATCTAAAAAACTCTAACTGCATTCAAGTTACCAGATGCTTCATAAACAGACAATTGAGCAACGGAATCCAGAGAATCAAGGGGGAATACTACCAAGATGCAGGAAACCCAGTGGAAAAGTAATCTTTGCAAATTAACAAGACACAAAAAAGTACGTGTAACTATATATACTTATAACAGGGATGGAATAGGTAAAACAGAGAATAATCCTCTCAATGCCAGGAAAACTCAGTCACCTAATTCAAACTCCTGGTACAGAAGAAATGTCTTGGTTTATTTGTAAGCATTTTGGCTTACATGTTGTTATGAGAAGATGAAATTGCATATGTTGTTCTTGAAATTAGTACTGTGCATTGTATCACCACCAGGATTGTGACTGGGAATGTGAATGGGGGACAGGGAATGGATCACTTGATTACCTGTTCTGTTCATTCCCTGTAGGACACCTGACATTGGCCACGATCGGAAGACAGAATACTGGGGAAGATGGACCTTTGGTCTGACCCAGGATGGCTGTTCTTATCTCATGAGTTAAAGAGGGTCAAGCCTGGTCAGTATTTGAAGGAGCAGTTCACCAAGAAAACTCAAGGTGGCATAGGCAATATTATTCCCTACCTAATAGATGGTGCTTTTCTCTCTGGATCAGCTCTTCAGGACATAGACCTGTGGCCATACAGCACCTAAACACAGTAGGGTCCAATCCCGATGCAGGCCTCTGAACACTAAAGCAATAGAAATATTAAAAATAATAGTAAACCAATATCCCAGCATGGTGTGAAAAAGGATTGTTTAATTAGTAGGTATTTTACATCAAATAAAATGTAAAAACAAGGTTTTGAACATTAGTTGTGACTAAGGCTACATTTTAGTCACAGTATTTTTAGTAAAAGTAATGGACAGGTCACGGGCCATAAATAAAATAACAAAATAATTCCTGTCCATGACTTGTACTATACCCCTGACTAAATCTTGAGAGTGCCGCAGGTGCTTGTGGGGTGGGGACGGTGGGGGGGGAGGTTGTATTTTTCTTTGCTCCCTGTCCTAAATGGTACTGCAGTGTGCTGTTAAACAGCTGCTTTCCTCTACAGCGGGGATAGCTTCACAACAAGCAGTTGTTAAAAGGATTCCTAAGGAGTTTGCAAATCACTTTGGGATTAAAGGCATTATGTAACTGTGAGACACTATAATAATAACTACAACTATAATAGACTTCATTGTGAAGGGTGAACACTCCCACTTCCCATTGAAAGGGAGTTGCAGCTGCTAAGAATGCTCCAGCATAAGCCCCCAAAATAATAAAATATTATAAATGAAAAAGTAACATGATGAAACAGAAAACATAGATACTCAATAGCTATACAGAAGCAAATCTTTTCAAGACTCTTCGTTGCTGCAATTTTTATAGGGGAAGATGTAAGAAAGGATATACAATATGTGCTGTTATGCTGCCATGGCTACTTAGTGATGAAAGGGCATAGGAGAGAATTGAATAATGGCAGCTGACTTGGGCCAGCCTCAGCATCTAGTATTGGCCTTTTACATAATACACAGAAACTTGGGTTCCAATTCCCAGTCCTTGCTGTCTAAGCCTGGAAATATATGGATGCAGCATTATCTGCAACTACAGGAGAGAGAAGATATATAACTCAGGCTTCCTTGCTTACGCTACACCTTCCATCCAGCACCTGAACTTTAGGGGCACTGCATTCAGACTCTCAACCTGTCAGACACAGCACTGCCAGACAGATGGCCCATTCCCTCTTGTATCATGGGCCCTTGTCACTTCCTCACTTTCTCACATCCACATTCCTGTGCCAGAAAAGGATCTCTTCACTTGGTTGGTTGTATTCCTAACTTACCAGATGGCTTGTATGCTATGGCAGCCTTTGAACCATATTTTGCAGACACATATGGGGGCAAAGGCTCTTGTGAGGTGCTGCATTATCCTTATTAAGACATGAGACCAACTGGTAAATGAGGGTATTTGTTCTCAGGCCCATTGCTGACTTTCCTCCTTTTAAAAACCTCTAGTCCAGGGTCAATCTATTTTTTAAAAAAGTGGTCTATTTCTCTTCTTTCCCAGAACAATTGCTCTCTAAGAAATGACTTGATTTGGTTTGCTTGCAGACACATACCAGCCTAATCTGCACCCACAAGCAAGGGTTTCCTATAGTCAGAAAAATATTCTCCACCCACAAGCAAGAGTTTCCTATATTCAGAAAAATATCTCTTGCTCTACCATCACCATTATAAATCTGCAGGAAGTCTTGAGTTAGCCTTTCAGAAATGAATGCAGTGAGGTGGAGATAGTAAGCTTTGGAAACGTGTTAATAATTCTTTTTATAACTCATCAAAACCCATGCATATATACTCTATGTGAAATTGACTTGTCATCTTGGTGTGTTCTATGAATAGTTCCTTCTTTAACTTCTACTTTTTTATGGTGTTAGGTAAAATATTTCTAAGATTACTGTACTGGATAAAAATATACTTGCTATGAACAAAGAAATGTCATCACAACCCTAATTGTTTCAGTATGCTTACAAGGTGCACACCTCTGCCTTACTGACATTTGGCTACCGTTCAGAAGTAGCCACGTGTGTCATTGGTCCCTCTGTGATCTTTTACTGATTGTTGCCCCATCCTTTTCACTGTTGGTACTTTTGTTGTAATTAAAAATATAAAAGATATTTTGCTCCTTTTTAAGATGTAATGAATGCACAGCTGAAATTGATGCCTAAACAGAGGTACACTTGTGCATTGCTATGTTTATGCCTTTTTAATGATAGCTTTAGAGATATTTTTAAAAGTGTATTTAGTGCATCCAGTCAGTGTCAAAAGTCAATTCTTGCTTGAGCTGAAAGGTTATTGACACAATGCTGAAAAAGTGGCTTTGAGTTTTAAAATTACTGCTTGCACTTGTTGGGATTAAATGATTAATCCATTTATTTGAACAGAATTCAATAGAATGGAGAGTTGGTCAGCCTTTTACAAAATCTTCCAGCTGAGATAAAAAGTGTGGTGAGTCGCAAAATGAGCACTGAAGCCTAAAATTTAGTTAGTAAATTTGCCACATTTAACAGCACGCAACTAAACGTGAACACATGTAAGGTAATCAAATTCCTTTAGCACAAAACCAGGATAGTCTATAAATGATTAATATAGAGTACTTTTTTAATTATCTTAAAAATGGTTGATTTTCACTACCAGCAAGAACTGAGTTTTCCTGAAAAATGTTCAAAGTTATGATGTCACTATCAAAAGCAGCCTTAGCATTTTTGGGTAGGCCTGCAACACAATTTTTCCTGTTACCCACCTACCAAATAGCCAGTTCCTGTCCATCATTATCACAACAGTGTGTAATCCATCTCTTAAAAGTGTGTTGACTATTAGCAGTTTACTTTAATTGCTCAATGTTACATGCCTGGATCCTTAGTCCTCTGTGCTGGTCACGGAAACTCACTGAGCATGTGTAGGCTTGTGAATCTCTGCAGGAGAGGCAGTGCTCAGTCTGGCTGCTGACAGCAGGGAGAGAAACAGTATTATCATGAATCTCCTTCATAAAAATAGGTTGGAGCCTTCAAAGGAGAGGTCAGCCACAGCAGGCTCATTTTCATTATACTCAGGACTCCAGAAAAGGCCTCGGCCCCAGCTGGGCCTCCTGAACGTTCCTCCACTCCCTCCCGAGGGGCACGCCCCACAATTTGGGGAACTCTGCTTCAGAGGGTTTTGTGTGCAGCCCGGAGCAAATGCATAAATAATACCTAATCAATTGCTGGAACATCCTCTGAGGTAAGTTTTATTATCCCCACTTTACGGATGTAGCAATTAAAACAGAAAGGTTAAGTGATTTGGCAAAACTGTCAAAGGAGTCTGTCACACCCAGGACTAGAATGCAACAGCCCATTGTTGTTAATCCCATACTTTACATTGCATCTCACCTTACTGAGTCACCCATCCTTGTGGCTAGAAGTTTCATCTTCTGCTCAGCATAGGAGCTGGTCCAGCTGCAGACAGCTGGCTTAGAGTGCCTCACAGAGTGGTATCAGCATTAAATCAGTAGTGACCTAGATGGCACTTATCCATGCAGGCATCAATCAAGGAGTCCAGTGGCCCTGTTTTTCATAGATCAGCTCTAGGTAAAGGGGTGGAGAGGCTGTCACTGGCTTTCAGAAAAATAAGCAACAAACCTTCAATCCTGGTGATCAGTTTACTTTTTCAAAGATACCTTTGAAAGCAAAACCGCTAGAAACTTTCTTTTATTTAAATGGAAACTGAGATATAAGGTCTGATTCTGTGAGGTGCTAAGAGCCTTCAACAGGCCCGGACTAACCAATGTGCACTCAGTGCACTGGCATATGGTTCCCATCTCAGTGGAGCCCCCAACCACCGGAGGAAAAAAACACCCTCCCACACCCACACACAAAGCAACTCAGGACCACAAAGGGGATGTGACAGGGCACCACATCACAGGGGGAGTGTCACTCCTGAACAATGTGGAGAAAGCCAACAGGTCAGAGTGAAGAGCCAGGTCAGCCAGGAGCTGCTGTTGGATGAGGGCAGGGAGGGCTTGCTCTCTCACCCTCCGGGAGCTCCCACCCTCCAGAAGCAGGGAAGGGGGGAGGGCAACTGCCACAGTGCACAGGGCCCCAAAATTCTATGGATTTATATACATAATATAATAAAATAATATATAACATCTTCAACACATCTCAGAATATTATTATAAAGAGAGACAGCCATAGTAATCTATTTGCTCAGGTTTAAATAAGGGATGTGCCTGTAACATCTAATAGTAAGATAATGATTGTTTTTGTGCTCATACAGTACAGTCATTGGGAGTTAGGATCCCTGAGGGAATTACAGAACTTTAGGACTGAAAGGGACCTCAAGAGGTCTTTTAGCCCAGCCCTCTGTGCTGAGGTGAGAGACCAAGTAGACCTAGATCATCCCTGACAGGTATTCGTCTAACCTGTTCTTAAAAACCTCTAATTACAGGGATCCCACAACTTCCCTTAGAAGCCTATTCCAGTGCTTACCTATCCTTATAATTAGAACGTGTCCCCTAATGTCTAAGCTAAATCTCCCTTGCTGCAGATTAAACCCATTACTTCTTATCCCGATCAAGTGTCTCCCAGGGAAGGGCCTGTGTCATCAAGTGTGTCCAGAAGGGGGATGGGTCATGTTAACCTGAAAAAAAAGATATCTCAAAATATACAATATGCATGAGACAGGAGATGGGGGAAGTGAATGGAGAACATTGGGAAACCAATACATTTATTGATATACCTGTAACCAGCCCTGAAAAGCAGATACTGTATAGGCAAAGAGGTACAGTTGGTACAGAAAAGGTACTGGTACAATATTGTATCATGTCCATGTAACTTTTATATATGAGCTTGTATGCATTTATATTCATAGATTCCATGGCCAGATGGAACCACTGTGATCATCTAGTCTGACATTCTGTATAACACAGGCCATAGACCTTCCCCCAAATAATACTTAGAGCATCTCTTTTAGAAAACATCTGATATTGATTTAAAAATTGTCAGTGATGGAGAATCCACCACAATCCTTGGTAAATTGTTCCAGTTAACTACCTCGCTGTTAAAAAGGTACACCTTTTTTCCGGTCTGAATTTGTCTAGCTTTAACTTCCAGTCATTGGACCGTGTTATACCTTTCTCTGTTAGATTAAAGAGCCCATTGTTAAATATTTGTTCTCTATGTACATACTTATAGACTGCTACAAGTCACCCCTTAATGTTTTCTTTGTTAAACTAAATAGATGGAGCTAAATACTGTCTATCACTGTAAGGCAGGTTTTCTAATCCTTTAATCATTCTTGTGGCTCTTCTCTGAACCCTTTCCAATTTTTCAATATCCTTCTTGAACTGTGGACAACAAAATTGAATTCAGTATTCAGTATTCCAGCAGTGATTGCATCAATATTAATGTTTGTAAGGATAGGATGACCAAATGCTCCAATTATGTACTGGAATATTTCAGTTTTGAGGGGTAGCATGGGTGCCCCAGCTCTTTGGAAGAGGTTTCATTCTCCATTTCAACATGATTTGCTTGCTAATCTCCACTTGGTAGCCCTGAGAATATCCTCTTGGGAGACTTATCATCCACCCTTATCCCCAAATTTATCTAAGTAATCTGGGGAGGGGAGGGATCATTTAGATCTTATTTTAAATCAAGAAAATAATTTATTCTCAGTTTTCAGATGAAACCCTGAAGACAGGCAGGTATGGATGCCAATCCCTCCTCACTTTTAAAGGAATCATGGTGCTAAACTGCTTCTCAGCTGGACCCTGAAACTTCAGCCAGTACAGAATGGCTCTGTGAGAGCAGGATGGAAGGGGTCTGTCTATATATATATATATAAAAAAAGAAAAGGAGTACTTGTGGCACCTTAGAGACTAACCAATTTATTTGAGCATAAGCTTTCCTGAGCTACAGCTCACTTCAGCTATAGCGCACGAAAGTGTATGCTCAAATAAACTGGTTAGTCTCTAAGGTGCCACAAGTACTCCTTTTTTTTTTTTTTTTTTGCGAATACAGACTAACAGGGCTGTTACTCTGAAATCTATATATATATATGCACTTGCCCTCTTGGGTCTGAGTCAGGTGACTAGCCCAAGCTGCCACCCCCGTCATAACACCCATGCTGCAATTTTTGGCATGCTGGAGCGGAGCTAGCGCGAGTTTGTTTATGGCGGGGTGGGGAGGCTGATCCCCCAGCCACAGCGCAGCCATACCCCCCAGGCAGCACCCAGGCCAGGGGCAGAGGGGCAGCAGCCAATGGCCCCAGTCTGTGCGCGGGTGACGCAGCGCACGGGGCTGTTCGCTGAGGAGCTGAGCGGGGCGCGCAGACCCCGCCGCGCGGTCACAGCGAGTCGCCGAACGCACCTGTCTGTAAGCTGCAAGAGACGTTACCGTCAGCCTTCTCTGGCGCATGCGCCGCAAGGGAGGCTTCGGAAATTCGGACTCAGATTGGAGGCGGGTCAAAGCGCATGCGTAGAGGGGCTGCAACAGAAAACAAAAAGGGTTGAGGGCGCATGCGCAATCTCGAGCGGAGTAAACTAGGCTGCGCAAGGAGACGAGAGTTGGGGTCGGCAGGGCTCGCTCGGGATGGACGAGGACATACTGACCACGCTGAAGATCCTCATCATCGGCGAGAGCGGCGTCGGCAAGTCCAGGTGAGGCGCCAGCGCCAGTCTCCCGAGCGGGCTTGTCACGACTGGGCCCGGTGCCGTGCTGGCCACCCCCTCCCGAGGGGCCCGGCGAGGCCTCCGGGTGCGGGACTGCCGGTCTCGGGTTCCGTCTCGCCCCCCCTCCCCCCCCGGCCCTGTTGACAGCCTGCGCGGGGGGGCTCTAAGGTCCGGGCCCCTCCCCTCCGGCCCTGGTGACAGCCAGCGCCCCCCCCGCCCCCCAGGTCCGGACCGTCTCCCCTTCAGGTCCGGGCCCCTCCCTTGTTTACATTCAACGGGAAGATCCGGGCCCCTCCCCTCCGGCCCTGGCGACAGCCAGTGGCGCCCCCCCCGGCCCCCCAGGTACGGGCCCCGCCCCCCCAGCCCTGGTCACGTCCTGCCTCAGGTTTGGGACTCTACCCTCTGCCCCTCCTCATTTAGGTGCCTCCTGTGCCTTGTTTGGGACCTTCCTCCTTGTTCCTCCTCATAGTCAGGCTATCCTCCCTCCTGCTTATCCTTGAGGGACCCTCTTACCTACCTGTCTCCTCAGTTTCTGTTCAGAGGCAAGCTCCCTCTTCACTTCCCCACCCACGGTGCTTTAGGTGCAAGTTGTTAAATTTCTTCTGAACCAGTGCTTCCCAGTACCCGAGGATTATACTAGCATGAACCTTCTGGCAGTGAGTGAGTAGGGGTTCTTTAAACAGTCCCCTGACCTAGTTAAAACAGGGATTAAATAAAAATATCAAAACTGTCCTACTCAGACAGATCTGTTGCTTCCCCTCCATTTTACTATGCATGCGTCTTTCAAATGAGATCTGAAAAGAGGGTCCTGACCACACTGTGTCGAAAAGATGTATGTGCTGTACAGGTGAGGTTATCATAGTTAGGCTTGGCAGAATTTGATTTTTATTTTTTATCATTTTGGTGGATAATAGTGTTTTTATTGATTTTAATTTATTGTCACAGTTGTGGGAAATTATGTGGAGTTGGACAGTTGCGGGTGTCACAGTAATTACTTAATGACAGTTGACCTTGAGAGATACAATGTTCAAGCTTTAGAATATTCACTTATTGTGAACATTACAAGTCAAAATGTACAAAATCAATATCCTTAAATCAAAAGCAGTTCTGACGCATCATTTTTTCTTATTTTGCCTATCTGTAAATTTCTGCTATTATCAATTGAAATATTTTTTGGTTTCTGTTTGTTTTAAATTACTTTTTATTGACATTTACTAATAACAAATCTAATCATTCCAAGCCTAACTATATTACATTTAGAAATAAATGCTTTTAAAAACAATAACTTAATTCTGCTATCTTGCATCAGATAAAAAGGAAAAGTCTTGCCTTCTAATAGTTTCAACAAGGTGACAGCTAGTCACTACTTCTTTCTAATCCTCAATGTAAAGGATCTGTAAAGTTTTGCAATAATCCTATGATGACAGACATGACTTGAGCAAATTTCTTTTAGGTTAGGTAATGTCTTGTTCATGTGACTTTGTGAAAGTTTACACTTAGATAAATAACTCCCATGTCTTGTGGTTACCTATTATATGTATTTAATATCTCAAAACAGACGTTTAAAATCTCTTATTTCTATGTCATAAGGATTTTACTATTTTATATCCAAGAATAGTATTAAAGCCACTTAGCATTTAAAGTTCTCTTTATTTATTTGGAAGGTAAACTGCAACTTTGTGTCAAGTAGTGTTATTTTTTACACTAAAAACACTTCTTGTGCTCAGACAATTTAACCATTCCTTAATTAAGCTCTTTTTTTTTTTTTGTAGGTAAAAGAAGCAGTTAGGACTTGCAATACACACACACAACAGATAAAGTTGAGGAAGTACTGTAGTCATATTTCTGGCCATACCAACACTTTAAGTTCAAACTCTCTGTAAAATAAACTTGGCTTCTATATGTGACAGTATCACACTTCAGATGCCCTATATTTTGCTGCACTAGACAGTGAAATTCAATACAGGATGTCCATCATAGTTATCAGCTGTCTGCCACATTGTGACCAGAGTTTATAACCAACATGTAAAATCACTGATCAGTATCTTAAAAGGAACTTTTTAAGTGTAGTATTATGGTTAGTATGCCAAAATGAGAATCCTTGTACATAGACTTTAAGGCCAGAAGGCACTATCCTGATCGTCTGGTCTGACCACCTGAATATTACAGGCCACAGAACCTCACCCTGTATCAGAAACACAACCTCTGGCTGAATTATTGAAGTCCTCAAATCATGATTTAAAGCCTTCAAGTTACAGAGAATCCACCATTTACACTAGTTTAAGTCTGAAAGCGACCCATGCCCCATGTTGCAGAGGAAGGCAAAAAAATCCCAGGGTCTCTGTCAGTCTGATCCGGGGAAAATTCCCTTCCAACCCCAAATACGGGAATTAGTTAGACCCTGAGCATGTAGGCAAGACCCACCAGCCAGACACCTGGGAAAGAATTCTCTGTAATAACTTAGAGCCCTCCCCATGTAGTGTTCCATGACCAACCATTGGAGATATTTGCTGCTAGCAGTCACAGATTGGCTACTTGCCAGTGTAAGCAGTCTTATCATACTGGCCCCTCTGTAAACTTATCAAGCTCAGTCTTGAAGCCAATTAGGTTTTTTGCCCCCACTGTTTCCCTTGGAAAGCTGTTCCAGAACCATCACTCCTCTGATAGTTAGAAACCTTTGTCTAATTTTAAGCCTAAATTTGTTGATAGCCAGTTTATATCCATTTGTTTTTGTGTGCATGTTGGCACTTAAACACCAGGGAGGGAGAGGGGTTATTTAAGTTATCCCTCTGATGTATTTATAGAGAACAATCATATCTCCCTATAGCCTTCTTTTGGTTAGGCTAAACAAGCCAAGCTCTTTGAGTCTCCTCTCATCGATCATCCTAGTAGCCCTTCTCGTACCTGTTCCACTTTGAATTAATCTTTCTTAGGCCTTGTCTACACTACGAAATTAGGTTGAATTTATAGAAGTCAGTTTTGTAGAAAGCGTTTTTATACAGTCAATTGTGTGTGTGTCCACACAAATGCTGTAAGTGCATGTAGTCGGCGGAGTGCGTCCAACCGAGGCAACTGTCAGCTTCCAGAGCGTTGTACTGTAGGTAGCTATCCCACAGTTCCCGCAGTCTCTGCTGCCCATTTGAATTCTGGGTAGAAATCCCAATGCCTGACGGGGCTAAAACATTGTCGCGGGTGGTTCTGGGTACATATTGTCAGGTCCCCCTTTCCTTCCTCCCTCCCTCCGTGAAAGCAACCGCAGACAATCGTTTTGCACCTTTTTTCTTGGGTTATCCGTGCAGACGCCATAGCACAGCAAGCATGGAGCCTGCTCAGTTAACTGTCACCGGATGTCTCCTGGGTGCTGGCAGATGCGGTACTGCATTGCTACACGGCAGCAGCTTATTGCCTTTTGGCAGCAGACAGTGAAGTATGACTGGTAGCCGTCATTGGCATAGTCCAGGGTGCTCTTTTAACCGACCTCGATGCGGTCATGGGCGCCTGGGAAAACATGGGAGTGACTCAGCCAGGCCATTTCCCTTTTAAGTTTTGTCTCATGGCGATTCAGTCCCACTGGCAGTGTGCTGTCTTTTAATCAGCAGCCAGGAGAAGACTATGGCCAGCAGTCATACTGCACTGTCTTTTGCCGAGCACCCAGGAGATGACTATGGCTAGCGGTCGTACTGCACGGTCTGCTGCCAGCAAGATGTATAAAGATAGATGAAGTAGATTAAAACAAGAAATAGACCAGGTTTGTTTGGTATTCATTTTCTCCTACCTCCCTCCATGAAACGCATGGCCTGCTAAACCCAGTTTTATCTGTCCGCTATCCTTGAGGTTTTGAGTTCTATCCTTGAGGGGGCCATTCTGTTTCTCGCAAAACCACCCCCTTTGTTGATTTTAATTCCCATAAGCCAACCCTGTAAGCCATGTTGTCAGTCGCCCCTCCCTCCGTCAGAGCAATGGCAAACAATCGTTTTGCGCCCTTTCCCCTGGATTGCCCAAGCAGGAGCAGACGCCGTAGCACAGCAAGCATAGAGCCCGTTCAGCTCACCGCAGCAGTTATGACCATTGTAAACACCTCGCGCATTATCGTGCAGTGTATGCAGAACCAGCACCTGAAAAACCAGGCAAGGAGGCGACGGCAGTGCGGTGATGAGGACATGAACACACTTTTCTCTAAAACCGCGTTCCCCCGCAATTTGAAGATCATGGTGTTAATGGGGCAGGCTCATGCCGTGGAACGCCGATTCTGGGCCCGGGAAACAAGCACAGAGTGGTGGGACTGCATAGTGTTGCAGGTCTGGGATGATTCGCAGTGGCTGCGAAACTTTCGCATGCGTAAGGGCACTTTCATAGAACTTTGTGACTTGCTTTCCCCTGCCTTGAAGCACAAGAATAGCAAGATGAGAGCCGCCCTCACAGTTCACAAGCGAGTGGCAATAGACCTGTGGAAGCTTGCAACGCCAAACAGCTACCGGTCAGTCGGTAATCAGTTTGGAGTGGGCAAATCTACTGTGGGGGTTGCTGTGATGCAAGTAGCCAATGCAATCATTGAGCTGCTGCTACTATCAAAGGTAGTGACTCTGGGAAATGTGCAGGTCATACTAGATGGCTTTGCTGCAAAGGGATTCCCTAACTGTGGTGGGGCTATAGACGGAACGCATATCCCTATCTTGGGACTGGACCACCAGAGCAGCCAGTACATAAACTGCCAGGGGTACTTTTCAATGGTGCTGCAAACACTGTTGGATCACAAGGGACGTTTCACCAGCATCAACGTGGGATGGCTGGGAAAGGTACATAACGCTCGCATCTTCAAGAACTCTGGTCTGTTTAAGCGGCTGCAGGAAGGGATTTACTTCCCAGACCAGAAAATAACTGTTGGGGATGTTGAAATGCCTATAGTTATCCTTGGTGACCCAGCCCACCCCTTAATGCCATGGCTCATGAAGCCGTACGCAGGTACCCTAGACAGTAGTAAGGAGCTGTTCAACTATAGGCTGAGCAAGTGCAGAATGGTGGTAGAGTGTGCATTTGGACGTTTAAAGGGTTGCTGGCGCAGTTTACTGGCTCACTGAGACCTCAGCGAAACCAATATTCCCATTGTTATTGCTGCTTGCTGTGTGTTCCACAATCTCTGTGAGAGTAAGGGGGAGATGTTTATGGCGGGGTGGGAGGTTGATGGAAATTGCCTGGCAGCTGAATACGCGCAGCCAGACACCAGGGTGGTTAGAAGAGCACAGCAGGAAGCGTTGCGCATCAGAGAAGCTTTGAAAACCAGTTTCATGACTGGCCAGGGTACTGTGTGACACTTTTGTTTGTTTCTCCTTGATGAAATCCCGCCCCCTTGGTTGCCTCTAAATTTCCTGTAAGCCACCTGCCCTCCCCCCTTCGATCACAGCTTGCTTGCAAAGGAAATAGGTCACTATCGTTTTAAAAAATGTATTCTTTATTAATTATAAAAATAGGGAGATAACTCACAAGGTAGCCCAGGTGGGGTGTGGGAGGAGGGAAGGAAAAGGCCACTTTAAAACTTGTTGAATGCCAGCCTTCTGTTGCTTGGGCTGTCCACTGGGGTGGAGTGGTTGGGTGCCTGGAGCCTCCCACCCCGTGTTCTTGGGCATCTGGGTGATGAGGCTATGAAACTTGGGGAGGACGGAGGGCAGTTTGTGATCCTGCTTCCGTTCATGAACCTCCACGAGATGCCAGAGCATGTCTGTTTGATCCTGCAGTAGCCCCAGCGTTGCCTCATGCCTCCTCTGATCTTCCTGCCGCCACCTCTCCTCACGTTCGTTGGCCACTGTCCTGTACTCTGCTATTGTGTCACTCCACACAGCTCTGTCAGTGCCGGACGACTGCATGAGCTCAGAGAACATGTCATCGCATGTGTGTTTTTTTTCGCCGCCTTATCTGAGAGAGCCTTTGGGACAGAGGATGGAGGCTTGAAACATTTGCAGCTGCTGGAGGAAAAAAGGGAGTGAAGTATTTAAAAAGATACGTTTTACAGAACAATGGCTATACTCTTTCACGGTGAACAACACTATTCACATTACATAGCACATGTGATTTTGGTACAAGGTCGCATTTTGCATCTTATATTGAGTGCCTGCGGCTTTAGTGTTAGAGATCACACACACAGGGCCGGGCAGCAGAATTCGGCTTGCAGGCGGCCATGGTAAGCTATGGTCTTCTGGCTTCTGCAACCTTCATAACAGCAGTCCCCTCCTTTCCCATACCAAGCAAAGCCCATTGAGTTGGCCATTTAGTGCTGCAGTTTTCCTGTTAACGTGCAGCAGCAAAAACCAAACTAACCCCCTCTCCCCCCCCCCCATCCTATTCTCTGGGATGATTGCTTTTTCCCTCCCCCCACCACCTGGCTGGCATCAGGGAAGATCCCTGCTAGCCAAACATGAACAGCTCAGTGCCAAAGCGCCCGCCCATCCCCCCACCCCGCGTGGCTAACTTCAGGGAGGATTTCTTTTTAGCCAAAGGCAAATAGCCCAGTAGGAACGGGCACCTCTGAATGTCCCCTTAATTAAATTTCCCCTATTTAAACCAGGTGACCATGAATGATATCACTCTCCTGAGGATAACAGAGAGGTAAAGAACAGATGTTGCTTGAATGCCAGGAAATACCAGGACCATACGCTGCCAGGTTTTGTCATGCAGTGATACCAGATTACTTGCTACTAGCATGACGTGGTAAAGTGTCCTACCATGGAGGACGGAATAAGGCTGCTCTCCCCAAAAACCTTCTGCAAAGGGTTTTAGAGTACCTCCGGGAGAGCTTCATGGAGATGTCCCTGGAGGATTTCCGCCCATCCCCAGACACGTTAACAGACTTTTCCAGTAGCAGTACTGGCCACGAATGCATCCCAAGTCCTCAGGGCTACATAATCATGTTATAAAAGCAAGCGTTTAATGTATTATATTTAAAAGGGTACACTCACCAGAGGTCCCCTCTCTGGCTTCATTGGGTTGGGAGGGTATTTCAGTCAGGGTGATAAAAAGACCCTGGCTGTCAGGGAGAATGGTGTGCTGTGTGCTCTCCCCAAGCTTGTCCTCATCCTCCTCCTCATCTTACCCATCTGCAAAATCCTCAGCCATGGCGGAGAGTACCCCATCATTGGAGTCCACGGACAGGGGTGGGGTAGTGGTGGCGGCCCCCCCCCACTACTTTCCTTTTTTCATCCTACTTACAGGGTTATAGAACCTTTTTGCTATTGGTTTTAATTTCCTTTGCAAGGTCCAACTCTGCTTGGCTTTTGACCGTTCTTATTTTATACCTACACTTCCTGACTTCCAAGAGGTAGTTTTCCTTGCTCATCCATCCCATCTTCCATTCCTTGTAGGCTTTCTCTTAATTACCTGTTTGACATGCTTGGTCTGCAACTCTTCCCTACAAAATTTTTCCCCTTGCTTGGGATGCAGGCTTCAGATAGTTTCTTCAGCTTTGACTTAAGGTAATTCCAAGCCTCCTCCACGTTCAGATCCTTGAGTTCTTCAGTCCAGTCCACTTCCCTAACTAATTCCTTCAATTTTATTTAAAGTTTGCCCTTTTGAAATCAAGGGCTCTAGTTGCAGGTCTGTTTTTGTTTACCCTTCCATTTAGTTTATACTGGGTTAGCTCACGATCACTTGAACCAAGGTTGTCCACTACAACCCACTCTTCTATGAGGTCCTCACTATTTACCAATACCAAATCTAAAATGGCATCACCTCTTGTTCATTCAGTAACTGTTTGGTGAATAGATCTGTCAGCTATCATATGCAGGAAAATCTGGGCCCTACTATAATTAGTAGCAATTGTCCTCCAGTCTATATCTGGGAAGTTAACATCTCCCATAATCACGCAATTCCTAGTAGTATTTATTTCACTAAAAACATTAAAGAGATCTCTATCTATATCCAAATTGGATCCTGGAGTTCTGTAGCATACCCCTAGTACTATCCCAGGGACACCTCTAGTAGCTTTCTTCCCCAAAGTGATTTTGACCAAAACAGATTCTGTCTTAGTCATTCCATCACTTCTAATTTCTTTACAGTCTACCTCATCATTAACATACAGTGCTATTCCACCACCTTTACCTTTATTTTGGTCTTTCCTGAACAACATGTACCCTTAAATACCTGTACTCCAGTCATTACTACTATTCCACCATGTTTCTGTTATCCCTATAATAGCTGGTTTCACTTCCTGCCCCTGTCGTTCTAGTTCTTCCATTTTGTTACCCAGGTTCCTTGCAATGGTGTACAAACTTCTTAGTTAGTTCTACTTGGCTTCACCCAGATTCCTCAGCCAAATGCATAATCATTCTACTTTTACTATCCTCTACCTAACTGTTAGCTTCATTGGTATCAGCACTGTCTTTCCTCTTAATGTCCATTCTCCAGCCGTTGCTGTTCCTTTCTCCATTCCTGTATCCTTCCTTACTTGATTTTCCTCCTCAAAGTTCAAATCAGGCATGAAGATTACATGAGCATCTCCCAACTGTCTCCTCCGAGTTCCTATTTTAAACTCTTAATCAGTTGTGCCAGCACCCATCCCAGAAGTTTATTTCCTTCCCTGCGGAGGTGGAGTCCATCCCAGGAGAACAGTCCTCTGTCCACGAATGCATTCCAGTGGTCAAACATCCCAAAGTCGTCCTTTATAACACCACTGCCTGAACCAACTGTTGATCATCATCATCTTGTCTCCCCTTCATTCTCCCACTCTAGGGGCAGGTAGAATCCCACTGAAGATCATTTAAGCTTCCATTTCCTTAAGCGTCTTTTCCAGCCTCACACAGCCTCCCTGATTACATTCCAGCGAGAATCTTGCTGTATCATTTGTTCCCACATGAAGGACAATCAGTGGATTCTTTCCTGCTCCCATTAGGATCTTCCGCCTCAGGTCCACATCCCAAGTCTTAGCTTCTGGCAGACATCACACCCTTCTGTTTTCCAGATCAGCTCTGGTGACAGGCCTGTCTGTTCTTAGTAGGAAGTCACCAATCACATAGACCTGCCTTTTCCTGGTGTTAGAAAAAACAGGAGGAAGGCCAGAGAATCACACTGACTGCAAGTTCTCTTGTCTTTTATTCTCCCTTGCAATCTTCTGCAAGTCATCATGTATTCCTCCAGGGGCTCTGAAATCTGGGTGTCTTCATTAACTCTTCCCCTCTTCTTATAGGACAAGCTGCTCTTGGATAATAGATTTTAGCTGGCCCAGTTACTGAATTTTCTATAATTTGATGTGCCATCCACACCTGTTCAATGTAAAATTTAACTTTAGTGCTCACAGTTTCATCAGAACTTTAATTTGTGTGAGGTTGCATTTGTATTTTTCAAAGTATTTTGGAAATTGTACATGAGGAATAGAAATAATTTTGGGGTTTTTTCATAATACTTACCACTAAAGTTCTGTGGCTAAGAAGTTTTGCACATGTGTTGTTCCTTAGATTCTTCCTACTGTGGCAAGTTAACTTGCACTCTGGAACCTTCTTTCAAACTTGGAAAAATGTTGTGCTTTTTTTGAAGTAGTTTTAACTCCCAACGAGTTTTAGGAGACTTGAAATAGAAATAAAATATTCTGAACAGTAGAGGATGTGACATTGTTTTGGACAACCCTAATCAGGGACAGAGATTGAGGCCTAGCCTCAAAGAGGCTTACTCGGTACTGGAATTGAAAAGTAAAAATAACTACTCTTTTTCTCAAAACATAGTTAATGGTAGTTATACAGCAAGCTGACATGCATTACTTTTATTTGCACTGTCTTGAAGATGACACTCAGGTCTACCTTGTTTTATATTAATGTTGCTTTCCGATTTGTAGTATACAATAATGCACGCATCTGGCAAGCTACAGTTATACTGCAACAACAAAATACTTAGTGTTCTAATAGTATCTTTTTTTTTTCTCCCTCCATCAGCCTTTTATTGCGGTTCACAGATGATACATTTGACCCAGAACTTGCAGCAACAATTGGTAAGTGCGTGCTAACACTACTTCATAAAAATTCAAACTAACTTAGGTAGAAGACCATGACTTGCTGTGCTTGCATAACTGGTAATGAGGTTCAGCCTCATCTGCCCTTCAGTAAAGGGGGAGGGGATGATCTTACTCAGTCATTAGCCTGGTCTACACTAGAAATGAAGTCGGTTTAACTACATTGCTTGAGGGTGTAAAAAATCCACACCCCCAAGTGGCGTAGTTTAGCTGACCTAGCCCCCACTGTAGACAATGCTAGGTTGACGGAAGACCTACCTACTGTCTGTTGGGGAGGTGGATTACCTACGCCAATGGGAGAATGCTTCCTGTCTACATAGGTAGTGTCTACATTGAAGCATTACTGTGGCGCAGATGTGCTGCTGAAGCCTTTTAGGCGTAGACATACACATAGCGTATGGAGTTAAACACTACAGAAGTTGAGTGCTGTAATACTTTGCACAAAATTAGTTCAGAATTGAGACAATGTTATCCTGTGTACTCTGTATTCTTGAAGATGGAAGCTGTAGACATGGACTGTCACTGAAGGAGGCCTGCATCTGTAGGCACTATAACCACATGCATGGTGTTAGTGAATTTATTAGATCCGTGTGCAAAAGATTGTTGCTAGCCTCTGTGAGAAATCAGTAAAATCTCTCAAAAGTAATAGGAGATTGGAACTTAGTTTAATAGTAATAAAAGTACTGCACAGGATTCCTGTTAGAGTAGGTTGCATAGATGGCCACCTAGGGACCTGAATATTTTGGAGAAAGATTCAAGCACTCTAGATCCAAGGCAGGTAGTTTCTCCTGCTCCAGAGAAGCTCTAAGTTATACTGGGCACTGAACTCCTCTCTCCCACTCCTCCCCCTTCAAGGAACAGATGTCTGAATAGTAGGAAGTGGCTCCTTCCTTACCTACCCCAAAACAACTATTAGCTCCTAGGCAAATGGCCCAAGAGGAGAGGGGAGTGCCCAGAGCTGCTAAAAAACTGTGTTCTGGGAGGGTGTGGATGATGTGGGCAGCAGTAAGGGCCCAGCATTAATTGAATAGTATTTAGGAGGGAGAGACAGACCCCAGAATGGGAGGGATGCTGGTGTGATTATTGAAGTTTGCAAAAGGCAGTAAAATGCGTACAACCCATCCTGCTATTATGTGATATATCTCATGACCCATAATCCAAGCTAAACAAATAACTGATGAACTGGGAGTACATTAAGGTAACTTTCCAGCGCAAAGAACAGGAGTACTTGTGGCACCTTAGAGACTAACATTTATTTGAGCATAAGCTTTTGTGAGCTACAGCCCACTTCATCGGATGCATAGAATGGAACATATAGTAAGAAGATATTTTCATACAGAGAACATGAAAAGGTGGAAGCACCCATACCAACTGTAAGAGGCTGTTTAATTAAGAGATGCTATTATCAGCATCCGATGAAGTGGGCTGTAGCCCACGAAAGCTTATGCTCAAATAAATTCGTTAGTGTCTAAGGTGCCACAAGTACTCCTGTTCTTTTTGCTGATACAGACTAACATGGCTGCTACTCTGTTTCCTGTACAAGATATTAGAATTCTAACATTAGACTTACTGCAATGGAGGTTCTAACTAAAGACCTTGAAGACAGCAAGTAATTTTCCTTAAACTCTTGATCAGTCAAGGTGGCTACTGAGAGAGAAACACTAATGTAAAGCCAAAAATAACTGTTTAGTTGTCTAATGTATTTGACTAGCTAAATTAAATATTGGCGGGGTGGGTAGGAAACTATTTAACTGAATTATTGTTTAGGGATAGCCATGTTTTAATTCCAACTCCTATTGCAGAAATACTAACACTTCATTTCTTTTGGGTGTCCCAACTACTAATTTGGGCAATTGAGACTTGTTGACAAGGCAATGCTTGATACCCTCCCTTCAATCTACCTTCTGTTAATGGCTTGTGGAGTGAGAAAAAGCCGTATCTTTCTTTTCAGTGATAACCCCTGGCACTAGTTGCCATCTCTAGCATAAACTGTATTGTTAGGTTAAGGTTGCAAGCCAATTACATATAGATTGTAGCAAAAATATATGCATAAGGAGGCAGAATTAAGGTTCTGTGGACAACCTTACCTGTCACTTCCTAACTTCTGAATGCCTTTCAATCTTAAAGTCTGTTAAAGTGGAATATTAATGTTAGATTAGCATACAGAGACCCTGATAAGAGCTGGGGCCCTCATGCTAGATGCCACTCAAATATGGGAAGACGCAGATTACTCTTTTGAGCTAGGACCAGCTGTTGAGTTTCTTTTTACTCAGGGCTACCGGCCGGATCGACAGGCAGCAATCGATCCAGCGGGGGTCAATTTATTGTGTCTAGTATAGATGCGATAAATCGACTGCCAATCGCTCTGCTGGCTACTCCGGTACTCCACCTCAATGAGAGCGCAAGGGGAATTGACGGGAGAGCGTCTCCCGTCAACACACCGCAGTGAAGACACGGTGGTAAGTAGATCTAAGTACGTTAACTTCAGCTATATTATTCACGTAGCTGAAATTGCGTAACTTAGATCAATTCCTCTCCTCCCACCTCCCCCCCGGTAGCATAGACCAGCCCAAAGAAAACTTAATTTTTTAAAAAGTTTTCCTACCGTCTGACCAGCAGTACAGTATTATGGACAATCATCAGTGTGATGACAAAAATGTCAGTACTTTGTCAGCTCACTTGCTTTCATGTGGGTAGTGAGTATAAATATATTTCCACATCAATTAAAGAACTGCTTGAGCTCATCCTAGCAAGAAAAAAGGAGGTATTTGAGCTCCTGCTGCTTTTTCCCTAAACAATGCAGGCCCTGAAGGAAGCCATTAATGGAACATGCATTGCAGATAAAACTCATGATGCAGGTCAACTTGTCTGAGTTTTGAAAATGTCTCTTCTCAAGGGGCCAAATCCATATAAAGCTGATAGTTGTCAACTATTGCATAAACTCCCAAATATTAAAACTTTTCAGTAAAAGAATCAAAAATTGATTCTGTATCAACCTAAAGTTAACAAAGTTGAACTTGAAGCGTATTGTTTAACTTCATTAACCATATCATTAGTTGATGTAGATTACTAGTTACAGTTTTACTACTACATTCTGCTGCTAGCCCCGTGGACACTATAACTCCACAGTTGTATAAGGAGCCACAGTTTCCACCCTTTACTCTGGAACAAAGCTTGACTTTAATAACACTGATGTTCTAAACTGTTTTGCAAGAGAACCTTCCCAACAGGTGCCTAGCATAAACCAAAGAAATGCTATGTAAAAACAGACTCAAAAAAATTTATGTGAGAGCCTTCACCGTTCATCTCAATGAAGTGTTGACTCTAAAATCTAATAAAATCTAAATAGTTAATATGGAGATCTATATCACCATTTCACTGCTGATTTCCTAAGCAGACACAGCTATCAAATGTGTGTTTTAGCTGCTTCACATACATTCTTGGGCACCCAAACATCCAGCTCTTTCTTTTACAAGACTCAATAATGAAGTCTTCAGTATTAAATTCTGCAAAAAGTCAGTTAAACTAAAACATTTCAGTCCTCGGGAGACTAAACTGTTATCAGAGTAACAGCTGTGTTACTCTGTATCCGCAAAAAGAAAAGGAGTACTTGTGACACCTTAGACTAACAGATTTATTTGAGCATAAGCTTTTGTGAGCTACAGCTCACTTCATCCGATGCATGCAGTGGAAAATACAGTGGGGAGATTTTATATACACAGAGAACATGAAACAATAGGTGTTACCATACACACGCTAACGAGAGTGGTGGGGTAAGGTGAGCTATTACCAGCAGGAGAGGAAAAAAAACAACACCTTTTGAAGTGATAATCAAGGTGGGCCATTTCCAGCAGTTGACAAGAACGTCTGAGGAACATTGTGTGGGGGGGCAGGGGGGAATAAACATGGGGAAATACTTTTACTTTGTGTAATGACACATCCACTCCCAGTCTTTATTCAATCCTAATGTAATGGTGTCCAGTTTGCAAATTAATTCCAATTCAGCAGTCTCTCGTTGGAGTCTGTCCTTGAAGTTTTTTTGTTGAAGAATTGCCACTTTTAGGGCTGTAATCGAGTGACCAGAGAGATTGAAGTGTTCTCCGACTAATTTTTGAATGTTATAATTCCTGATGTCTGATTTGTGTCCCTTTATTCTTTTACGTAGAGACTGTCTGGTTTGGCCAATGTACATGGCAGAGGGGCATTGCTGGCACATGATGGCATATATCACATTGTTCTTCTTTTTGTAGTGTTGATAGAAAGGTCTCTGTGGGTTAGTTTGCTGTTCAGAGGTGTGTTGGAAATATTCATTGAATTGGAGATGTCGAAAATAGGATTCTAGGTCAACACAGAACTGTATCATGTTTGTGGGGGCAGAAGGAGGGGCCCCGAGATAGGACCGATTCTTCTGCTGGGCGAAGAGTATAGCTAGATAGATTAACAGTATTGCTGGGTGGGTTAAGGGAACCACTGTTGTGGCCCCTGGTGGCAGGTAGTAGTTTAGATAGTTTAGTGTCCTTTTTCTTTTGTAGAGAAGCAAAGTGTGTGTTGTAAATGGCTTGTCTAGTTTTTGTAAAGTCCAGCCATGAGGAAGCTTGTGTGGAGGGTTGGTTTTTTTATGACAGTATCCAGTTTTGAGTGTTCATGCTTAATCTTTCCCTGTTTGCTGTATAGGATGTTGATCAGGTGGTTCCGCAGTTTCTTTGAGTGTTTGGCACAATCTCTCCTGCTCACCTTACCTGATCACTCTTGTTACAGTGTGTATGGTAGCACCCATTGTTTCATGTTCTCTGTGTATATAAAATCTCCCCACTGTATTTTCCACTGCATGCATCGGATGAAGTGAGCTGTAGCTCATGAAAGCTTATGCTCAAATAAATTTGTTAGTCTCTAAGGTGCCACAAGTACTCCTTTTCTTTAAACTGTTATGTGTCACAGACAGAAAACAGGATGGACTGAGGTGTCACTAGTGCCTGAAGTCCCTGTAATAGTGGGGAATTGACTTGGTGAGAGATTAATACCTTCCATTAAATCTTGCTGACTGGCATTAATCATATTTTTAACTTCTTTGTTGATGGTCCTGGGTTAACCATTCCATTATAGTTGTGACTCTGCCCATGCGGAATTCAAGATCTTGTCTTTATGCCCACATTTTCTGTTCTTATGAAAAGCCTGCAAGTGCCCCCAGAGAAGGAATGATTTAGTCTAGTAACAAGTCTTTGGGAGCCAATAGGACCAAATTTCATGTTTGAAATTTTGCTATCACTTAATATGCACAATTGGCCTGACTTCTGGTTCTAACGTGCATCTTTGTAGACTGTTCACTTTCTGAAGTTGGTGCACGTACCATGTAACAATGCAAAACCTAGTATCAGTGAAAGATTTGAGAAATATGGAGCAATCAGTTCAGAAAATAAGGAACTTAAAGAAAGTGGCAACATTAATGCCAAGCATAGTAGAGCTAACTTACATTGTAGACTACATAGCAACAAATATAGCCTTACGAAGGACAGGAATACATTAGAAATGCTTATATGTAATTAATTGGCATAAACTGAAATCTTAAATTATCAAACTCCTAACTCAAAAGATGACTTCTCAACCTGAGCATTGCTACAATGCTGACTTTTGGCACTTAATTTATTTGCTGGGTGTAATAGCTCTCAAAAAAAGGTGGCTTGAACTATGCAAGGCCAGTGTTCTGAAATGCTCTAAAGGGGAGGGGGAAAAGCAAATTCTAGTGTATGCATACATAAACACAGACTAAAGCTTCAATGTGCTTAGTTTAAAAAAATCCTGAAACCACTTTTCCAGTAATGGATATAAGACTCTCTTAATGGATGGAGGAGGGAGAACTGAGGTTCCAAAGGGTTGACTTACGTGGCTAACGTTATTGTAAAAGTATCTCCTTTTATGCTCTTGTTCCATTGTTTTGGGACGGGGTGGGGGCTGTGCTGAGCTAACAGAAATGTAGGAGCTGAGCTATTTTATTGTGCTGTTAGAACTTTGTTCCATTTTTGGAATGGGAGTTTAAAAATGTTAAGACCTTCCTCCTGGGAATGAACTCCACTTGTGAAATACATACAAAGTGCAGTGCCCTGTCCACTTTGGAGCGGGATTACATTGTGAAATAGTTAGCTTTCTTTTCTCTTAGCCTCTGATAAGGCATAACTGCTATTGTCTGCATATTTCTATGCATACCAATGATCATGCTAAACTCAGGGAAGGCCTTTGAAATTCTAGGCTGAACTGTGGCATGAGGTCTTCAGTGGCTATTGCCCTTTGGGGGTCCTCCGACCAACCAAGCTGACAGTGTCACAAGCTAGAATAGCTCTGCAGATCTGCAGGGCTCTGCTGATCCAGTAAACATCCAAATATCGAATTTATATTCACAGATATCCACATCCGTGGACCATTTTTGTGGATTGTGGATGGATGCAGATCCAAATTTTATATCTAAAGCCCTGCAAATCTGCAGATGTCCATGGATCGCTTTTTGCAGATCACATGCAGATACCATTTTTGTGTCCTCGCAGGGCTCTATGGACCAGTATTCCAGCATGGTGTTGTATAGTGTTATGAAGCTGAGATATGCCATTGTCATGTACTAGCTCAGGGTTCTCAAACTGGGGGTCGGGGCCCCTTGGGGTTGTGAGGTTATTACATGGTGGGTCAGGAGCTGTTAGCCTCCACCCCCAAGTCCTGCTTTGCCTCCAGCATTATAATGGCATTAAATATACTAAAAGGTGTTTTTAAATTGTAAGGGGGGGGGTCCCACTCATAGGCTTGATATGTGAAAGGGTTCACCAGTACAAAAATTTGAGAACCACTGTACTAGCTGGTGAGTAGCACTGCCTTCTACTGGATTAAGTGTCAGACTGCTTTGTTTAGTCACTTATGATGATTACTGTCAACTCTCCGTCAGCTCAAATGGCTGAAGGCTGGGAGTAGAAAGTCCAGAGTTACTAATGTGCTGCATATGTAATTACTGTGGATGAAATCATGGCTCCATTAAAGTAAATGGGAGTCTTTCCACTGACTTCACTGGGCCAGAATTTCACCCTATGTAGCCATGTATTTGTACATAGTCTTCTGGTGGCACTGTGAAATGAAAGCCCGAACAGATTCATTAACTATCCAAAGATACTCTTTTATAAGAAGAAAAGGAGTACTTGTGGCACCTTAGAGACTAAAATTTATTTGAAGATAAGCTTTCGTGAGCTACAACTCACTTCATCGGATGCATCCGATGAAGTGAGTTGTAGCTCACGAAAGCTTATGCTCAAATAAATTTGTTAGTCTCTAAGGTGCCACAAGTACTCCTTTTCTTTTTGGGGATACAGAGTAACACGGCTGCTACTCTGAAACCTATCTTTTATAAGAGTAGATTTTCCTGGCCAAAGTCCAACCAGAGGCAAGTTACATTCTAAATAACTTAATAACCCCCAGTATTTCCAGCTGGATAAACCTTTTGCTCACTTCCTCATCCTACCATCCCCCCGCACCCCACAATTGCTGTGTAGCATGGTGTCTCACATGCACTCTTAGACAACTTACTTCAGTAGTGGAGGAAGTAATATTTGCATTCATTTCAAAGTTCTTGAGATCTTTCTGGATGAAAGGAACTAGATACAGTATAAATACAAATATCTTTTATGTGTTCTGAATCTATGCTGGTGGATTGCACATTTGCTGTGTTTATACCAGTAGACTTTTTTAAATTTAACCCTTTTTGGCATCAGTCTGTCTGTGGAATCTAGCTATGTTACAAATGTGCTTTTCAGCAATTTCACTTAATTTTGTATTAGGCTTCTTATAATCAAATTAATGAAGACTAAAGTAGCAACAGCTCAAATATTAATGTGTGTCAGTGATACATTTACAGAGATCATAGCTATGTTTAGCGTTATGATAACGGGTTTCTTTTGTACAAGTTAAGGTGATAGTCTTGTTGCATCAAGAGCCCTGCAGTTTGTTAGAAATATAGGTCAATTTACTATTTATTTCTTCTGCTATACTGTAACTATGCTCTCCTTCCCTTTATCACCTAAAAGGGTTAAAGTATACAATTTGGTGCAATGCTAAGCAGTATGCTTTATTTAAACATACTTTTTCTTACGCAATTTATTTAAGCAGGGGTGGCCAACCTGTGGTTCCAGAGCCACATGCTGCTCTTCAGAAGTTAATATGCGGCTCCTTGTATAGGCACAGAATCCAGGGCTGGAGCTACAGGCGCCAACTTTCCAATGTGCTGGGGAGTGCTCACTGCTCAACCCCTGGCTCTGCCACAGGCCCTGCCCTGACTCCACGCCCCTACCCCAGAGCCTCTGGCACACCACGAAAGATGGTGAGGGAGGGGGAGGCGCTGATTGGCAGGCTGCTGGTGGAAGGGAGACGCTGGGAGCAAGTGGGGGGAGCTTCTGGGGGGCTGCTGACACATTACTGTGGCTCTTTGGTAATGTACACTGATAAATTCTGGCTCCTTCTCAGGCTCAGGTTGGCCACCACTGTATTAAAGGAAAACAGTATAATAATAAAAACAATGAGGAGTCCTTGTGGCACCTTAGACTAACAAATTTATTTTAGCCCACAAAAGCTTATGTCCAAATAAATTTGTTAGTCTCTAAGGTGCCACAAGGACTCCTTGTTTTTGCTGTCACGGACTAACATGGCTACCACTCTGAAACCTGTATAATAATAGTAAATATAACACTAAGTTTACATTTTTAAATACCTCCATCAAATTCAAAATTAAGATTTTTGTTAATCTTGATTGGCTTGTATTGCTCAGAAGGAGCATTTCGGATTCAGTTTAGAGTAACTGATAATGGGGATAAATAATGTCAAAGATGTGTGTGTGCATCTCCAGTTGAAGTTGCATAACTATATCCAGGAACAAAATCTTGGGCCTGTTTGTGGAATGTGAGCAAGGTGCCATTACGTCAGAGTTCACTTAAACTTTTTCTAGCGGTATAGACAAGCTACACTCACTTCCTGAAACTTATTATTGGGCTGAGAATGAAAGAAATTTCAGCTAAAGTGGCTTGTTTTTTTGTTTTTTGTTTAGATGGTCATGATCGTGTAAAAACAGTGTTGTGAAAAAACATAATTGTAGCTTAAAGTATAGTAGGCTCTCCAAATATCTGTTTAAAAACCTATATGACTTAACTGTCTGTTAAGGCTGTCATGGCTCTTCTTAGCAGAGGTGCTCTTTGATGCAGCTTGGCATAGAATGCTATTAGTTTTAAGAGCCAACTCTTTTTATGTTGAATGCTGAAAATTGACAGGGCAGCAGGTTATTTAGGCTTAATCTAAATCAAATTGTAAGCATGGCAAGTTCCTGTTTTACCTACTTACAGCACATTTTCCACTGACTTGTAGCTGGAGATATAGTGATTAGAATTTCTGGCTCTGCAGCCTGTTCATTCAACAGTAATTATGTGCTAAACCAATCTTAATAAAACGTGGTACTGTTATAAACTGTCAATTATGGATTAAGAATCTTCATTTAAAAAACACTTAATTAAACTAGACTTTAGTGTACTTTTTTTTGTTATAAAAGTAGTTTTAATGCCAGAGTAAAACAAAAAACAAACAAACAAAAAAGCCGCTTTAATGTTCAGTGCATTCTAAAATCATGATCGAGATAAATGTTATAGCCATAATCTAGGTGCTTCACACTGCAGTGTGCCTAGAAAATTAATGAATCCAAGCTGTGGAGCACTAAAGCAAGGAGAGAGTTCCAAAGTAGAGGACCCATAAGAAAATTGAGTTAGACTCCAGCTGTAGTGACTCCATTGATTGTAACAGCAGCATCCCCACATGAAAGCAGTGTGCCAGGTAACCAGGCTCTCATTTGTGACTTGATAAACTGAAAATACCTTGAACTCCATTCAAACTTATTAACAGTGTATGTGACTTAGGAAGCATATTACATTAGCATTTCCAATGTGAAGCACTGCTTTATAAAATACATTCCATACTAAAGTTTCTAAAAGGTATGGTTGTAATCCCATGTAGAACAGTCTAATCTAGTCTGTAGGTGACAAATCATGGGTAATGGAGCCCAGGTCTTCATTAACTAGGAACTGATCCACTCTCCTAGCCAGGGGTGGAGAGGAAGTCTTGACCAAGCCAATGCCTAGGCATTCAGGAGCAACCCAGAACCTAATAATACTCAAACTTTCGTTGAAGGTGACATGCATACTCTTCCCTCACAACCTAGTAATATTATTTCCATTTTATCTGGACTGAGTTTTGGGCAGCTTGCCCTCATGCAAACAATAAGCCATTAGTTCCACTGCAATAGCTGGGTCAAATGTGTGGAAGACTGTTGAGTGTCATCAGCAATGAATATGCCACAAACCATCTTTCCTGTTTAATCCTCCCAGTGGCTTTCTAAGCAAGAAGTAATAGGATAGACCCAGGTGATATCCTTGAGCTTCCCTGGGACAGAGAAGCAATTGACCAGCACTGTCTGCCAGGACTTTTCTAAGAGGCATTATAGCATCTTCATCTGAATGGTCTTTAACTGTTAGATTGGTGTCCTAGATCTTAAGGCCAGAAGGGGGACCATTATGACTTCCTAGTCTGATCTCCTGCATAACATGTGCTATAGAATTGCATCAAGGCCATAGCTTCTGGTATAGCACACTGGGGAACGGTGGAATGAAAGGGTAGAAATCAGAATCTAGAATGGAGCAAGCTATGTGGAGGAGGGAATTTGGAGTTCATTTAAACAATTAACTTTAACAGCATACTCAAGAATACTACACTTCATGAAGGAAATATTAGTACCTGCTTCACTTCTGTGATATGCCTATTGGCCCATGGCCCAAGGTTACCTGAAGACTCTTCTAAGGTCTAACTTCAAAGCCTGGTGTAGGACCATAGAGGGAAAGTAGGAGAGGTAAGGGGCTTGGGGGGCAAATAGTAACTGATTAAACTAATCCGTTCCTCCTGCTACTGTCAAAGCACAACTTCATTTCTGATTTACTTGGATCTTTCACTGTCTTTCCATCTGACAAAATTAATCATAGCACATGTTTGAAGGAAAATTTAAAACTTTTTATTCTTCCAGGTGTTGACTTCAAGGTGAAAACAATTTCAGTTGATGGAAATAAAGCTAAACTGGCAATATGGGTAAGTTCTGAACATAGTAAAACACTAGAGCTTTACATAGTTTATCGCTTTGTACTAGTGGTGATGGTTTTTATGGAAATATGCAGTTGAAGGGATTTGCCATGTTAATAGGCTTTGTTAGTAGTGGGGTGGGTTTTTTTTTTGTACTGGATCATTCATGAAAACGTTACTGATGGGATTTTTCCATTTTCAGGATAGGTAACATAGCTATCGTATCAGCTCTGGTATCTGAAAGTAGAGGATGGGACTCTTCTGTAGAATTCTTTTATGGGAAGAGACTTTACTGTTATCAAACAAAATTTAGACTCCAACAAGTGTACTGGAGAATATGGAGTTACATTAGAAGGAAAAGTCCTTAATTTGACTACAGATAAATATTACCTGTGCCTCTTATAACATTCTACTTGAGTTTTATGATATATCAGACTATACAGTTTAAGCCTGATAACTAAGCATGTTAAATTAGGTATAAAGCTTCTCACGCTGAATAGTCACATTTCTAAAGAAAACCTCTTCTGAACTAAGATTTTACGTTTTCTGTACGTAACACTAATACTGCATAAATTACATAGCTTGAGAATTGCCACAATTGTGCATGTTTAATTTACGTTAGTAACTTTAATGTAACTTTAAAGTGACAAGAAAATGGAAACACCCAGGTGAACCAAAAGGCGTTTGCCTGCTAAGGTTTGAGTTCAGGATTGCTTCTATTAACATAGCAGCTAAAATGGACCAAAAAGCTCTGTATCCTGCATAACTCAGTTTAAGTACAGTACTTGTGATGACTTTGACTGTTGATGGGAAATCTCAAACCTTGAACTATGGAAAGTAAGGGAGGGAAGAGTTTTTCCCAATAACTCTTGATGATATATTTGCTTTTTAATCCATAAGCAAGGCTCATGTTCTATAGTCACAGAATCCACCTCTGGTATGGAACCACCATTGGAATTCCAGGGCTGTGTCAGTTGCTCTGTACTGGCTGGCTGCTTGAAACTCTCTCACTGCTGAGCAGAGTGGAGCAATTCTGCTGATGCCTGGTCTGCCTGAGGAAAGAAGCAGAGTACAGGAGGGAGAAAAACACAGATCAGGGATACTTCCCTTGCTTTGATATCAAGAGTGCTTCATACCTCAAGTACCAAATTGTAGCCTCTCAGGTAGGCAATGACAGTCAGATCTCGAAACGCATCCTCAGTCAAGCAAAGCAGAGTGGATATGATGACTGAGAAAATGGACACAGCCATATAAGAAGGAACAGAAGCCAATGGAACATTTCCTCTCTGCAGTAGAACAGAGCAGCAGAACTCTTTCCTGAGAGGAAGAAAATGAGCCAGATAGGACACCTGCATACTCTTTCCTGAAGAGACAGGGTGAATCATTCACTCCTCTTTTCGTGGAGAGAACCCTATTCAAAGGGAAAGATAACTTCTCTTTCCTCTTATGCCCTGCATCTCAAAAACTCTGGCTGTAGTTTGAGAGGGAGAGTATATGGGTGGGGGTAGACTTCTCTTCACCAAAGTGTTCTGCACTCCACTCACATAGAGCCTGAATATTCAGGATCTGTGGTGGTGGAGTGAATTTTGAACCTGAATGAAAAACGTTGCTGATATCTTAGTTATTGGAATGACTGCTCTTTTGGAGGTAGATTGGGTGTCATTTACTTTTTATTTGTTTGTAAGCAATATGCTTCTAAACTGAGACAGAGTTTGAGTGAATGAGCTTCTCTGTCTCTGATGCATATATATTCTCATGATCTGTGGTGCTTATAGTTCACTGTAGTTTCAAGGATCTACAACAAAGCATATGTAATCAGCATTTTAATACATGGTTTCTGCAGACCCATTCATCCTTTAAGTTCATAAAGTCCTAAGATATAAATCTGATTTCACAAGCTACTTCAGTTTAAGAAGAAACATGATCAGTTTTTTGGTACTTCTGCTGCAGCTGGGTTTGCTGTAATTCATGTTAAACATGTTTTCTGTGGTTTGAAGCTAATTATCAGATACTGGGCTGTGAAAAGCCATATATCTTGTCTTATCACAAGACCTAAAACGTTCACTTAGAAACAAGTGCAGCTGTTGCACTGGTGTCTCACTTTATCTGCTAGCTGTAGAACAGCAATAGCCTCAGTGGAATTGTGAGTGCCCTATATCGTTGTAGAGTGGCTTATTTTACTTATATGCTAAGATTTTAAAAGCCACTTCCTAAAGCAAAAGTCAGTCAACTCTGCATCTAATCTTAATTGTATTGCATCTAAAGTTAAGTAAACTTGATTCCTTTGGTGGTGTTATATTCCATGATTGTTCTGAAGTTTCTTTTTTATTGTATTAATTAGATCTTGCAGATGCTGTCCTTTCAGTAGCACGTAGAGTAGATTATTTTGTGAAAGTACAGTAATGGAAAACGTTCTGAATATTTTTAGGATACCGCAGGTCAGGAGCGGTTCAGAACATTAACGCCCAGCTACTATAGAGGAGCACAGGGTGTTATCCTAGGTAAGTATGCTGTTCAACGTACCACTTTGTACTCATAGAATCTCAGGGTTGGAAGGGACCTCAGGAGGTCATCTAGTCCAACCTGCTGCTCAAAGCAGGACCAATCCCCAATTTTTGCCCCAGATCCCTAAAGGGCCCCCTCAAGGATTGAACTCACAACCTTGCGTTTAGCAGGCCAGTGTTCAAACCACTGAGCTATCCTTCCCTCAAAACCTTAGATTTTTTTTTCTAGTTTTACGAAAAAGTTAAAGACAAACTAATTCTTCTCCAACTACATTTGGCTGTTCAATACTGAAATTCTTGGCCTCTAGTTATATACACTCATACTCCCAATTACTGGAGTATCTAAGCATCTTGAGCATCGCTTTCTGTCAGGAAACCACCTCCCATCTTTCCATCGCTCCTTGTATACGCAGCGCCACAGTTCTGACTACAGGGATGTGAAATGTAGAGCACACTGAAATGTTGTACTCTTGCTATCCCATGTAAACTCTGCTGGCACATACTAAAAGGTACCAACAATACACGCTCCCCCCATAATCTGGACGAACAGTGCCAAATAGACAATTCTTAATGTTTTATTTTACTAAAATATATCATCCATTGTGCTCCCAACATTGATGACCTTTTTATCATACCCCCCCAGTGTCATTTGGAAAAGACTGTGCATGAAATTGAGAAGTCTGTGCTTCAGATAGAAGGAAAGGAGAACAGGGCCAAAAAAGACCTTAACTTCAGAGGGCAGATGCAAGAAGTAACTGTTTTGCTTTTGGGTATTTGCCTCACTGTGTGTTGGAAGCCTCCTTGCTAGGCACTTGGAGCTCAATGTCTGTTTCACTATTGCTGGAGTTGAGTGGTAGATAAGAAATCCAGGGGCAAAAATAATTTTGGTGCTTTGTATGTAAGGCTAACAATCACCTTGGCTCTAAGAGGATTCTCAGCCTCATTCGTGTCCTACTGTATATGCAATAACTTGAAATTAGGTCTGTCTACAAATCAGCATATCTTTTTAAAAGTAATTCAGATTTTGAATGTCTGCAGTCACTTAATAGTTGCAATAAATTATTTGGAAACCTCTTTAAAATAATATGTTAAATCAGGTTAGTGACCATTGGCAATATTTTTCAGTTTATGATGTCACAAGAAGAGATACCTTTGTCAAACTGGACAATTGGCTAAATGAATTGGAGACATACTGCACAAGGAATGACATAGTTAAAATGTTAGTTGGAAACAAGATTGATAAGGTAAGCAGACTTATATAACTACTGAAGGTAATTTTTCCATCTGTCACAGAATATAATGTACTGTTTCTTCTTGCAGGAAAACCGTGCAGTTGACAGGAATGAAGGTCTCAAATTTGCAAGAAAACATTCCATGTTGTTCATAGGTATGCTCTTGAAGATGTATGTAAAGCCTACATGATACTTTAAAATATCATTATGTAACAAATAACACTGTGGCTGGATTCCATTTTTACAGAATTGCCAAGGTGACAATTTTACTGTATCAGCTAAGTAATCTAATAGTACCTTTCAGCTGCAGTGTTCACGTGCTTTACAAAATTAATTTAAGCCTCAAAATAGGTATTCCCATCTTGTTTAGACTGGTCTTAAAATGACTCTATCCAAATTTATAGACTCATGGCAGATGAGTAAAATAGACACAAAGTCTAAATATGAAATCCTGGCCTCATTGAAGTCAATGGGAGTATTGCCATTGACTTCAGTGGAACCAGGATTTCACCCTCTGACAAGTGCCCAAAGCAACATATTGACTTGATGGCAGAATCAGAACTAGAGAGAGAAAACTAAATAAATGGCCAACCCTCAGCATATCAAAAAGATTAGATATATGCCAAGGATCTGTATTAAGGTTGGTGTCTAAATGTATTGATCTGTAAATGAGGGATGGGGTAGAATAATGAGGTGGCAGACTTGCAGATAATTAAGTTTTTTGGGACTGGAGAAAGCCATTGCACTTCAGGGGGACCTGACAAAGCTAGGTGTATGGGCAGCACAGGGGCAAACAAGCTAGTATTGACAGATATAAAGTAATTCAGGTTGGAAGGAATAACTTCTTCAGTGCTCTTGCCCAGTGCTGAGTTCTAAATTAAATAACCACTGTCGGTGGGGACCTGGATGTCATTGTGGCATAACATGGTCAGTTAAATTCTCTGCTTTATGTAGCAGATGTGACCAAAAAAATCAAATCATGTTACGCAGGGATGGAGTGACATGTCATAAATAATGGTATGCCTTCATCTGGTTCCTTGCTGTGTTCAACTCTGGTCACACATACTCAAAGATATTGCAGAAACAAAGCACAGGGGATGGGACACAAACTATTATAATCATGGAAAACTATTAGAATCAGGGGACTATCTAAAGGGGACACCAGGGGAAAAAATGAATGGCATAGAGAAGGCAAATCAGATGCTTATGTATACCTGCCCTTGTAATACAAGAACAAGGGAACACTTAATGAAACTGAAAGGTAACAAATTTGAAAACTGTAAAAGTACATACTACCTTATGCAACACATAATAAACTTGCAGAACCTGTTGCTACAGGATATCCTAGAAGTCAAGATCTTAAGTTGTTGAGAACATCCACTCTGAAACAATATATTTTATTTAATTTAATTTCCTGTAGAAACTCCCTTAATGCAACGCATAAATCAACCAGTAGCGTGTGAGGCTAGGAAGAAACTTAACATAGGCACATTACTCCAGAACTGTTCAGTATGGAGTTTCTCCAAGGTACTGGCCACAGTCAGTAAACGGAAATAGATTGAGCTCTCACCTGATCAGCACCTAGAAACAGCCTGACTGGAGCTGGAGTCATTCTTTTCAATCTGTACACTTCCAGTGCATCCATCACCTTAGTATCTAAATGCTATGGTCAAAATAAAGGCTGTTTTAAGTTCCTAATCACATTCTCTATTCCACTCTCCCATATTAAGAGACCTCTCTAAGTGGCATTAAACTTGGTGGTGTCTAGTAGAAACCTCAATGACTCTGGCTACTCTGACTGGACCATATATCCTGCTAACTCCGTACCACTAGCTTATTACAAGACTTATCTTATGTCGGTACAAGGCTTTGCTGTAAAGTATAATAGACCCTTTAACATTGCTAGACTTTCAGGTTAAAAAATATTGAACATGCCAATTGTTAGAATAACATTTCACATAGCTTATCAAAGCTCATATCTGTCTGTAGAGAGTACAAGTCAGCCTACTGCCTTAAATACTAGGACTTGCTGTTCATCTGTGGCTACTTTCCCTTCTATACTGAGTGTAGGATACATGTTGAGACTAACACCTGTTGGTTCTCTCCAGTTAAAGTAAGAAGATGGAAGATACATTAACGCTTGCTTGACTTCTTAAATCCCTTTTCCCCCAGAGGCAAGTGCAAAAACGTGTGATGGTGTACAGTGTGCCTTTGAAGAACTTGTTGAAAAAATCATTCAGACTCCTGGACTGTGGGAAAGTGAGAGCCAAAACCGAGGCGTAAAGTTATCAAACCAGGAAGAAGGCTATGGAGCAAGAGCCTGTGGTGGATACTGCTCTATGTTATAAACTCTGGGAAGTTTATCCTCTTGCATATTTAAACAGATAGTGTCACCTTTCTGTAAATTCATTAACTGCTATTTTTAGGGACCTTGCAGTTTGCACATATTTGTTTTGTATCATGGCGATGAACATTTGTAAGAAACCATGCTCAGCAGCTTTCCCAGTTGAAAAATGTTATGGTTAGCATGCCCAACGTGCAATCTTCAGGTTTTTTATATGTAGCATAAGATAGTGTGCAAGAACGAATGCACTCAAATTTTATGACCTTATACATTCATCATGTAACTATTCTTTAAAAAAAAAATCCATCTAACAAATATACATTTCTGCATTCTGTCTGCTTTTTGTCTGGATTATTTTTTTGTTTTTTTTTGTTTAAGTATTGTTGGAATTCTAGAATTGCTTTATATGCACACATCCTAAAAATGTTGCAAGCTAAAATGTGATATCTTGTACTGGTAAATGCTTGTCCTTGTTGATATAACAACATAAACAGTATGATTACACAATTCTTACCGCCAAGTCTGTTAAAAATTCTTTTTCATTAGGCAGAGCTATTTAAACTATGGCCTCTACCAGTTTATAGTTAATCTGAACACTTTTTGAAGAGATTTCTAAAATTTCCTTTGAGAAGTTGAGCAAACACAGTAGATGATTTTTTTAAAAATCATCACTTCAGTTGATAACTTGATTGCTTAACTGGAGTTTTAATCCTGTCATATTTATATACTAAACTCATGGCATTCTTGCACAGTAGTCTTTATGATGCTGCCCACTATAGTCCTGCTGTAGAGTCTTCATTTTTTGGCCATGGATTTGAATGGTGTCTTTTATTCTTTCATTGTGAATCAGCTTGCCACACTTAAGTACAGACGCTCTTTTCCTAAACTTTGGTAATGTACATGTATCTCACACTGTAGCTCACTTACAGCTATGAAGTTCTATATCACACAACTGCTGTGTGTGGCTATTTGTTCAGAAACATAATTTCCTGTCAGACACTAAATATGGGGGAAGTCATGCTGCTTTTGGCGCTCTGGGGAAAATACTACTGCAATGAGTATTTCACTTGGGTTTATTGTAAACAGCCAATGGTTTATCTGTTTCAGAAGACTTACCTGTATAGACTAATAAATTTTTTCCACAGTATTCAATTTTTCTATCCTCTTCCTATTGTACAATTGTATATTTTCTAGTACACTTTTTGTGGAGGGATTATTTCTGGTGCATTAAAACAAAAACAAGCCTAGGCACATCCTTCTTAAAATTAATCAGGTAACTGATCTCCATATTGGAACACACTGCTAAGCAGTTTCTTGTAAATATACATTAAAATATCTTTAATACTGCATTTTGTGTAGATGTCAGCACTCCATTATAGTAAGTCTGTATTTTGCAGCCAATTGGGTTGTTTCTGTTTAAATACACTCATTCATCTATGGAAACCTTGCTTTCTACTCTTACACTTGGTAGAAAACATTACAAAAATTTGAAGACTTAAATAGACTAGCTGTTTTTACCAAATATTGTATCTTGAGTACTATTACTGTAAGTAGGATCATTTAAATATGTAAATGTAATCAATAATTTAATACACTTCCATGTTGCATTAAAGCTTTAGATGTGTCTTCCTGTGTCTTGATACAGCATACGTTTGCTAACCTAATCTTAATTATTCATCAGTGGTGAGGTTGTCCTGGCTCTATGCTTTGAATGCTTGATTAGGATAGGTACACATTTACAAAAATATTAACCTAAAATCTCAGCTGCTGAAATGCAACTTTCTGATAAATGATACTAATTATGTAACTTTTAGCTACTTGTCAGTTTCAGGGCTAGCTGCCGCTCTGTCCTGTCTGGGCCGTGTGCATCCCCTCAGGTTTCAGGCATTGTGCCTTTTTTACATTCCAGCATAGAATTCTGCCACTTCGCTGAACCCTAGACTACAGTACCCTGTGTATCAACTGTTACCCTGCAGGTCTGACTGTCTTTGGGAGGCTGTGACCAGTGGGCTATAGTGATCAGCCAGCTCCTTTAAAATTATTTTTATTTTCCCATTTAAAAAAAAAAAAAAGGAAAGATTTTAAACTGGTGTGCAAGCATATATACCTTACCATCCCCTACTAACTTAGGCAGGCCTAACTTCTTCAGCCACCCTCTCAGTGGGTTTCAGTGCAGTTTTGAACAGCAATAATTAACCCCCAACACACACATTTAAGTGCCTTTTTAACCCTGCTATAGTCCTTTTGATCTTCTGTGCCTGTTTCCTGAGGGGTGACTTATCTTAAGCCATTCTTTCCCTTCCTCATTTTTCCTGACAACCCTCTGTTAAACTATACCAACATTTATGCACTAAACTTCTCAATAACCTGGACAACATACTGTACCATCTAGTACAGAGCAGCTCCAAATCCTTCATACCAGTTAACTGAATAAAAAAATCCCACTCTATCTTGCTTACATTGCTGGTGCTTGCAATTGTGTTGCAAATTAGACTTGTCATCTGCGCTCTGACTTACATGTGTTGAAAGCTGTTGAGCAGCTATTTGACAGTCTGTATGTTGCCACCATCTACCTCTATAGGAGCGGTGTTCAGCAAATCAATTTGCAAAATGAAGGATTGTGCCTAAGCTATAATGCTAACTCAATCAATAGTCTATACTTCATGCTTATGGGAGCTCTTGGATAAACTCTGGGTCCAGCAGCAACTGCTGAAATAGTAGGATTTGTGAAGTTAGTATGTGGTGGGGAGGAGATAAAGGGGGCAACATAAGTCTTAATTTGGAATGGTCTCACTTTGCATTCTTGGGAGGGTGTGCTTGAATTAGTCTCCCCGCTCCATAAACTGGGAATTTCAGTGGCCACAACTAATGGGAGTTCTCTGTTGTGCTGAGAATTATGCAGAGGTTGGAGGCTCCAGCAATATCCAGTAGAGCTATTCTGGGCAGGAAGCCACAGTGACTGGGCTCCCTTGTATTACAGAACTCAGTACAATTATTACCTGTGCCTATAGTGGACTATTTTAGTGACTCGATTAGCCAGCCATGTGCCTAGCTTATTGCTCTCTTCACAATTTTGCCTACCTATGTAGGACATCCAGTAAACACTGAAGAAAATGCAAGTCACCACTTGTGACTCTTTTATTGTCTCCTTTGTGACTGAAAGACTGCCTGAACCTTCCAGTAACAGACTGCACTAAGGAAGGATTAGAAGTCTACCTCCCACCTTAAAATTTGCTATTGTCTGACCAATATGCAAGAAATAGGTTCTTGATGCTACATATCTCACTACTATCTGTCAGTATTTTCCATTCCTGAGCAAAGTCTGGAAGTTCACATATTCTCCATGGCAGTCAGAAAACGGTCCAACAAGGCTCTAGACCAGGCCATGGCACAATTGTTTTGTATATTAGTGGAAGATAACTGTCACTGAAAACTGCTTAATACTTGCTCATTCTACTGGATATCTGCAGAATTTCAGTCTTAGATTTCTTTTGCCACTGGATGGTGCTAAGAATAGGTGGAGATGGTTCAAATCCTTTCTCTCAGACCGGTAGAAGGTTGAGATGGGCAGTTACACCACTACTTGTAAAGCTTACATTTGTGGAATACCACAAAGCTTCATTCTTTCACAAGATTCAACCTTTCTACCATAACCTCCTGCGGGAGATTGAAAGCATATCTTGCAATGTTTCTACTGGTGGTGCTTAGCAGCCCATGAGGGAAGTGAGTCTCAGAGCCCATGCTCCAGCCTGAGTGGGAACATTTACACTGTAATTTTATAGCCCCACCCTCCAAGCCCTATGAGAGAGTCAACTTACCTGGGCTCTGAGTCTGTACTGCAGGGTTTTTTAACTCAGTGTAGACATACCCATAGCAGTGGTGACTACATCAGTACTAAATAAGGCAGTGTCATCTGCATATTGTTGGCTGCTGAGTCCATAACATCTCGCAGTATTTCCCAGTGGTTTCATGTAGATATTGAAGAGGGGATCACTGTGGGATAATGCAGATGATGGCCTGCAGAGACGAGGAGCAATTACCCATCACCACTTCGAGTTGTGCTGGAGAGGACTGATTAAAGCCACTGCAGTGCTGGACCATCTTCTGTTGTTTGATGTAAGCAGGTTAACTTCTGTGTTTTATTGTGTCAAAAGCTGAAGAGAAGTTCAGCATTATGAGCGTGGAGATTTTGCCTGTGTTCACTGACTGAGGTGCTCCTCTAGGGCCATTAGTGTTGTCTCTGCATTGTGCTCTGCTCTGAACCCTGATTTGTGAGGCATCCAGGATGTTGGCTGGCTTCTATTTTCTCAGTTATTTTGTCCAGGAATGGGACATTGCAGGTGAGATGATAGTTGGACAGGTCTTTCAAGATCAAATGATGGTTTCTTGAGGGTTGATTAAACTATTGCATTTGAGTAAGGGTTCTTCCCTGGAAAAGGCATTGAAAACTTCTATTAATAGTGAGCGTAGCTGTTCACTGGCTTTTACCAGCCAGGAGAGGTATGGATTTGTTTCACAGGTTGTGGCACTAATATTGTTTAGGGTTCCTTGAATTTTGACCCTTGTGTTGGGATGTGCAACTCAATCAAGGGTGATGGGGTGAATAATACAATTGGATTGGGGTGGAGTTTTCTTTCCCAGTTAAGATCAAATGAATACACATGGAACTATCAAAGTGTGCTGATAGTTTTTTCACATCGGTTGATACTTGGGTTGGATTTCTGGGCTATGCAGTTTGGGATGATGAGCTAGTTCTCTGTGCTAGCTGTGAGTCTGCTGCATTGACGGCGGGCGGGTGGGCGGGGAGTAAAAGCTTCATTTTTCCTCCTTTACTAGAGTGGTATAGTTCTGGAAGAGTTGTTTATGCTACTGGTAGGTATATTCAGAATTTACAACAAAACTGGTGTTGTGACTTTCTGCCTGTGCGTTTCATCTGCCATAGTTCATCTATGACCCCTGGTGATCCTCTAGGTCAGTGTGGAGGGAGTGGGCGGCTTGATGCCAAGATGTCTATGGTAGTGGACATCAGGTGATTGTACTGTTCGCATTAACTCATCAGCACCTTGGCCTTGTATTCAGGTAACTGCTTTGCCATGGTTAATTGAAAACCTAGAGGGCTCCAGAGCTTTCATGGGTGGACCAGCTTTGGCTGTATAGTTGTATTGATGTAATCTACCAATACAACTCCTGAAGTAGAGGCTCATCTTGAGGATCCCCAGTAAGTCTATTCCAGCAGATTCTACAAATGTTAAAGAACCTATACCCAGGAGAAAGAGACTATCAAGTATTTCATGGGGAATACTGGCTGAGATCAGCTGCTGACAACATTACCTGTAAACCTGGGTGTTACTAGAGTTCACCAGAACATATGGCTAACTGACGGAGTCTGGCATGCTGGTGGAGAGATACTGGCCTAAGTGACAACACGCTTGAGTCTGGATGCAGGGTTACCAAAGGGCTAGTGTAGAGATAAAGAGGAAATGGACTCTCTGCCATGGATGCAATAACTAATTACTTAGCAGAGTTATTCAGGTTGAGGGAGTAGTCTGGGTACACCAGGCAGATGTGATGGCTGTGGCCATTCTTCTATCTTTGCTGACTCTCGTGCCAGAGACAACCAGAGCAAGGAAACAAAAATTGCCCCTGCTAGGTTTCAGCATCACCCCAGGGCATACCTCATGAGGGTGTGGAAGACTAGGTTCGCCATTCATGGGTGAGAGCCTTATTCCTCCCGGTTTATGAAAGTAGGTAAGGAATATCTCATTGGATAGGATCTACTGTCTCCTGAAAGGGAGAATAATTGGCTAATATACCCTACGGTTGGGTAGTTAAGCAGATGTCATTGAGAACCTATCCATCTACAGCCCTACTTTAACCCTCCTTTCTTTCACTAGGGGAATAAAGGAGAATGCTGATTGGAGAACATTAGGACCATTTAAAAATTTGGTTTCAGGTCTTGACACTGGCAACTGTGTTGAACTCCGGGATTATCCTTTTGAGTGGATATACAACATATTGATCATAAAGCCCTGCTTGACTGGCATAGAATGATGTGTGAGGATGCATGGGGTCTGCTCATGATGTAAACTTAAGTAAACTTTACTTTTTGAAAGGGTGGAAGTGGGTAGCACTTGTTTATAGTAATGAAGTAGTTACTAAAGGAGCATTGCCTGCCTTCTGTATGGAGCCCTACAGATGCAGCTTAATTTATTTCTATTTTGATCTATACTACATGTGGAGCTAAATGGAAATCTGATAATGTAGTGTAACAGAGCTCCAACTTTGTCCCCATGGGTCCTGCACTTCCAGGCGGTTTATGCTAGCTTCAGAGGCTCACTGCAACCCTCCAATTAGCCCTTCTCTCTCTAGGGCCAGGGTTACAGTCTACTGAGCCCTTATCATAAGCCAGCAATGGAGGTTGGTGAGAGAATTCCCACAGTCTCTGTTGCTCCTACGGCCTCATGCCAAAACAGTTTAGCCTCCTGTCCTGACAGGGATCTGTTTTCCCCTCCCAGGAGGTGTTTCTGTAGTGGTGGGTTGGGGGGAACCCAGGTCCGCCCTCTACTCCAGGTTCCGGCCCAGGGACCCTAATGGTAGCAGCTGTTGGCAGCCAACCTTTTACTGCCAGAGTTGCTACATTTCCCTGGGCCACTTCCCCACAGCGCTCCTGCTTCTCCCTTCTTCATTCTTACCTTAGGGCTCCCTTACCAATGACTTGAGGGTGTCTTCATTAACCAGCCCTTCTGCCGCACTTCTGCTCCTCTCTGCCTGACTGGAGTGAGCCCTTTCATATTATCAGAGGGGCCTTAGTCAGGTGGTCACATTAGCTTAATGGCCTCACCTGACTCTTTGTAGGTTAATTGGAGTCAGGTATTCTCATTAGCCTGGAGCAGCATCTGCTCTGGTCAGTTGGGGAACAGAAAACTTAATCCAGTGGCCAGTATATCTGCCTTCTGCTACTCTGCTGTACCCAAGTGGCCTGGGTTTATCACCTATCCCTCCCCCCTGCTCAACACCATGGAGTTGGGCAGCTTGGGATGCGAGACAGTGTAGGAGTGATAAGCCATCAGCAATGCCATGGCAACTCCCTGCTGTATGCAGAACTAGAAAGGTTGGAGCGATAAGAACCAGCTGGTTACCCTTGTGTTCTTTTCCTTGTTCTGTTGCATCCATTAAAGAGGGACATAGTCAGTCACAAGGATAAATCTGTGCCCCAGTAGGTAATAACACAAGGTTTCCATGGCCATTTTACGGCGAGGCACTCTCTCTCTCTACCACTGCGTATTTTTGTTCCCTCGGAAGGAGTTTCCTACTGAGGTAGAGAATTGGATGTTCCTCTTCCCCAACCATCTGTGACAGGACGGCCCCTAACCCCACCTTGGATGCATCTGTCTTTAGGATGAATTCTTTGGTGAAATCCAGGGCTAGCAATATGGGGTTACTGCAGAGGGCAGTCCGTAGGTCCACAAATGCCCTCTCTGCTGCATCAGACCATCTGTCTGGATCAGGACCACGGGCCTTCACTAAGTCCATTAGGAGACTTGCCCTTGTGGCAAAATGGGGGATGAAACACCGCACCACCCTTAGGAATGCTCAGACCTGCTTTTTAAGACTCAGCCTTGGCCAATTTTGGATGGCCTCTAACTTATTCAGTTGGGGTTTTACCAGACCTTTTCCTACCACGTAGCCAAGATATTTGGCCTTATGGTGAACCCTGTTAAGTGCACCGTAGGGTTCACGGTAAGGCCAGCTCGCCTGAAGGTATCAAGGACCACCCCCACTTTTTCCAAGTGGGTCTCCCCATCTGGGGTATGTATCACCACGTCATCCAAGTAGGCTGCAGCATAACTGGCATGGGGGCATAATAACTTGTCCATGAGGTGCTGAAAGGTAGCTGGGGCCCCATGTAGTCCAAAAGGGAGAACCATATATTGGAAGAGACCCTCTAGTGTAGAAACGCCGTCTTTTCCTTTGCATCTTCGGCTAGGGAAATCTGCCAGTACCCCTTTGTCAAGTCTAGGGTTGTCAAGTACCGGGCATTCCCCAGACGGTACACTAGTTCATCTATGTGGGGTATAGGGTAGGCAAACTGGGATCTCATTTAGTAGATGGAAGTCGTTGCAGAACCTCATGGTGCCATCAGGTTTGGCCACCAACACTACTGGGCTGGACCACTGACTGTGGGATTCTTCAATGATCCCCATCTCCAGCATTTTCCTGACTTCCACTTTTATTTCCTCCCTTTTGGCTGCTGGCAACTGGTAGGGCCTCATAGTTACTCTGGCCCCAGGGTTTGTGATGATGTGGTGATATGTCCTGGTTGTGCGACCCAGCTTTGTTGGGAATACATCTTGATATTGGGTGATCATCTCAGTTATCTCTTTCTTCTGGGCTTTCATTCGATCAGGAGACACCCTCACCTGTTCAGGATTTTTGTTCCCTGGGTGCAGCTCTTCTCGAGCCACTCCGCATGCTTCTCACGCATGCCAGGGTTTCAGAAGGTTGATGTGGTATATCTGCTCTACTTTTTGACGTCCCGGTTGTCACACCTTGTAATTTACTTCCTCTAGGGGTTTGACCATTTTGTAGGGCCCCTGCCATTGGGCCAACAGCTTACTTTCAGCCGTGGGTACCAGTACCATTACTTGGTCACTGGGTTGAAACTGACTAACCTTGGCTTGATGGTTGGAGTAGGTTCTCTGGGTCTCTTGGGCCTTCTCTAGGTGCTCCCTCACTATGGGAGTGACCCAGGCTATCCGGTCCCTCATCCATAGCACATGATCTATTACATTCTTCCCCTCACTGGGTTCCTCCTCCTAAATTTCCTTGGCTATGTCCAGGATACCTCGGGGGTTGCATCCATACAATAGCTCAAAGGGGGAGAATCCATTGGAAGCTTGGGGGAACCTCACGGATGGCGAACATGAGGTACGGTAGTAGGTTGTCCCAATCTCTCCCATCCTTGCTTACCACCTTTCTTATTATGGCCTTGAAGGTCCAGTTAAATCTTTCCACCAGACCATCGGTTTGTGGATGGTAAACAGAGGTCCATAGGGTCTAGACATGGAGCAGGGAACACAGGTCCTTCATCAACTTGGACATGAATGGTGTTCCCTGGTCTGTGAGGATTTCTTTTGGTAGCCCTACCCAGGCAAAGATTGCCACTAATTCTTTGACAATGCTCTTGGAAGCTGTGTTTTGTAAGGGGACAGCTTCTGGGTACCTGGTTGCATAGTCTAGGATGACAAGCACATACTGGTGGCCTTGGGACATTTTCTCTAGCAGCCCCACAAGATCCATGGCAATCTGCTCGAATGGAACTTCGATGATCAGCAGGGGTACAAGAGGAGCTCTTAGATATGGACGAGGGCTATGCAGTTGGCATTCAGGGCAAGAGGCACTGTACCGTCGGATGTCTTCATGTACCCCTGGCCAGAAGAATCTTTGTAAGTTTCGCACCTGGGTTTTCTCCACTCCCAGGTGCCCTCCAAAAAGGCGATTGTGAGCGAGGCTTAATATTGCCTTCTGGTGTTTCTGGGGTACTAGGAGCTGGTGTATCTCTTGCTCCTGCATTTGCATGAGCCGGTATAGGAGATTCCTCTTGATCACAAAATAAGGCCCTGGCCCCTGGGTCTTTCCTTCTATAGGTACCCCATCTATCTCAGCCACCTCCTTCCTGGCATTCTCATACCTTGGGTCTTCCACCTGGTCCTGTCCAAAAGTCTCTCTCCTGGGGCTTATCAGTCTGAACTCTGAGGGATCTATCTCTGCCCTCTAAGCTGGGTCCGTGAGGTTGGGGTTGGAAGCGGTCTCTGACCCCTCCTCCATCTCGGAGCCCTCCCCTTCGGTTGCCCACGTACGTCTGCCTACACAAGCTGCCCTGTCCTTGTATCAGGATTCGGGTACCCAAGGCCTTGGCCGCCCTTCTTTCTCTCTTGGTCTTCCTGCCTTTCCCCGGGACAGAGAATAGCTTCTGGGACATTTCTACAAAAAAGGGAGGTGACATTCTGCTGCGGAAGCCTCCTGAAGTTCGGGGAGCTCCTCTCTCTCTCCCCAATTCCTCCGCTGGGAGCAAGTTTCCAAACCCAGGGAAATCTCTACCTATGAGCACGGGGTATTGGAGGTTTGCTTTCACGCTGGTGACATTTCCCTGAATTTCAATTTTCACTGGTATGATAGGGTAGTAACTAGCAATCCCATAGACACAGGTTACCCCCTTACGCTTAGCCTACATTAACTGGCTACGCTTCACTAATTTACCCGAAATTAGGGTGATAGCACTCCCCGCATCTACAAGTGCCATGCTTTCTACCCCCATTCAACTTTATCTGCCTTGTATATTTATGTGGGGTGACTGCAACCCCTACAATATTGAGTAGGCTGCATGGGTCTGTCCTGTCCCCCAGGTTACACTGCATGGGCTCTACAACATTGGGACACTGGGCCACTATGTGCCCCAACTCCCATAACACTTCTAGTCACTCCCCTATCACGTGGGTTAAGGGTTTAGTCCCAGGGTTCCCCTCACTCAGGCCTTTTCCTTCCTTCTGGGTTCCCTGCTGGTTTTTGGTCCCACTCTTCTTCCACCTAGGACTCCCTGGGGATTTAGCCACCCAACCCTCCAGGGTCAGGGTCGAGTGTTTGCTTCATGAGGGGCCTTCCTTGGAGTTTGGTCAATTCCCTGGCTATCCTCAGTCTTTCCACCAATGTGATCATTTCATCGTAGGTGGACGGATCATTCTGGCATACCCATTTGTGGAGATCTGGTGGCAGTCCCCACATGTAATGGTCCACTACCAGAGTCCCCAAAAACTTCTCTGGCCTGCATGCCTCGGGGCGTAGCCACTTCTGAGTGAGGTGTATGAGGTCGAATAGTTGGGACCTCGGAGGTTTATTCTCCCTGTATTTCCACTCCTGGAACCTTTGGGCCCATACTGCTGCTGTCACCCCTGATCGTGCTAGGATCTCTGCCCTCAGCCGGGAATAGTGAGCAGCGTCCTTGGTGGGCAGATCAAAGTAGGCCTTCTGGGCCTCTCCGCACAAAAAAGGGGCGAGAATGCTGGCCCACTGCTCCTGGGGCCATGCGTCATGCTGAGCAGACCTTTCAAATGAGATATGCCTCTACGTCATCCTCTGCTGTCATCTTTGGCAAACAACTGGTGGCCCTCAGCGTTCAGGTCCCATCAAACCTGAGTGGTGAGGATCTTCAGCTGGTCCATTACCTCACGCAGGAGGCCTTGATCTTGGGTTGCCTGGCTCATTAATAATTGGTTGGTTTTCTGCTGTAGACTCATGCAATCCCGTTGCGCCATTGCCTGAGCCCAGGTTGCTTCCTGCTGGGCCGCCGTGGCTTCCACCAGCACTCTCACCACCTCCTCCATTGTGGTACAAACAAACACCAAAAACCCTAGTGCACTTTTTTACCCTAGTGCAATTTTTTTTAAACCTCTTTGTTCTGCCACGCTCTGAACAATCACAATCCCACTGCTCACAACAGTTGTGGCAGAGCTCCAACCTTGTTCTTGTGGGTCCCATGCTAGCTTCAGAGGCTCACTGCAACCCTCCAATTCACCCTTCTGGCCCTAGAGAGAGGGATACAGTCTGAGCCTTTTTCATCATAAGCCAGCAATGGAGGTTGGTGAGAGAATTCCCACAGTCTCTGTTGCTCCTACGGCCTCATGCCAAAACAGTTTAGCTTCCTGTCCTGACAGGGATCTGTTTTCCCCTCCCAGGAGGTGTTTCTGTAGTGGTGGGTTGGGGGGAACCCAGGCCCACCCTCTACTCTGAGTTCTGGCCCAGGGACCCTAATGGTAGCAGCTGTTGGCAGCCAACCTTTTACTGCCAGAGTTGCTACATTTCCCTGGGTCACTTCCCCACAGCTTTCCTGCTTCTCCCTTCTCTTACCTCAGGGCTCCCTTACCAATGACTTGAGGATGTCTTCATTAACCAGCCCTTCAGCTGCACTTCCTCTCTGCCTGACTGGAGTGAGCCCTTTCATATTATCAGAGGGGCCTTAATTAGAATCAGGTGGTCACATTAGCTTAATGGCCTCACCTGACTCTTTGCAGGTTAATTGGAGTCAGGTGTTCTCATTAGCCTGGAGCAGCACCTGCTCTGGTCAGCCAGGGAACAGAAAGCCTTCGGCTCCTTTGCTGAACCTGACTGGCCTGGAGGGAGGACGGTGACTACTGCTCCTGCTGGGCCTTGGGTCCTTGCTGCTGCCGCCACTGCCCCTGCTCCAGCTGCTCCCCTGGCCGGGCCGGACACCACCCACCCACCCCCCTTCTCCGCTACCTGATTGCTGGCTAGCTGCTGGACTCCCCCACCCACCCACCCTTGGGTGCTGCTGTTACTGCTCCAACTACAGCCCCTTTGGGGGGGGGGGCTGCTGGCCTGCTCCCCAGAGGCGGGGAGTGAGGGACCCCTACCCCAGCCGTTGCTGCTACCGCTGCTGTGGACACCACCACCACCATCAACACCACCTGTGAGGGGTCCTCTCTGCCTGCCTGGCCACTGGGCTGCTGCCTGGAGCTGCTGCTGCTGCCTTTGCTGCTGCCTGAGAGCTGCCAGACCCCGAAGGAGGAGGGGACGAGGCCATTTGCTGCTGGGGGAGCGCACAAGGACTCTGTAGACCACTGTGGAGGGGGCTTGAAGGCTGAGTAACTTTTGAACTGTGCTCTTGTGGTGGGGGTTTTGACTGTGTTTGTGGGAACACAGGGGGTGTGGCGTGGAGCCTGACCCCTAGTCCATCAGTGTGTCCCCCCCCAATCCCCACCACCACCACCGTCGGCGCTGCCCCCTCCACCACCCCCGGTGGACACTTACCATCTGCCTCAAGCTCCTGCTTCTGGGACTCCGTTGCTTGCTTGGCCTGCTGTCCCCTTTTACCACCTTTTGGGCCTGCAGCAGCAGCCAGCCCACGCTGACTCTTTTGTGAGCGCACGTGCCCCCTGCCCCATCCTGGACTGACCCCCTTCAGCAACCCCCAGCTTTGTCCCTGGCTCCCTGCCCCATTTTTCCCCTTGCAGCCTTTTTGCCCTCCCCTTTACCCAAGCACTTCGCTGGCTTCAGTTTGTTTGCCTGCCCCGCCCTTCTCCCTCTGCAGCCTTTGCTTGTTTGCCCCGCCCTTGCCTCTGAAGTCAGCCTGTAGGTTCCCTGTCCTGCCTCCAGCCTGGTTCTCCCCCCTTCCCCATGTGATACCCCTGCCCTGATTGGCCCCTTATTCAGTGCGCCCATGCGCTTGTGCCCTTCCCCTGTTTGAATTTGCCCCGATCTCACTGCACTCCCCGAATGTTGTTATGACCCCCCTCCCCTAGTGCAGCTAGAGGAGCCGGTTTTCTACTCTGAGTCAGTGACTGTCCCCCACAAGCCCTCGAAAGCTCCCCTGTCCAGCCCATCCCCTTTGGCGCCCTCCTCCCCTGCCTGCAGCCTAGCGGGGAGGAGTGGTTGACCTGCCTCCCCTTTCTCCTCCTCTTTCTGGTGTCCTTCCCTCCCTCCCCGCTCATTATGGCGGGGGATACGACGGGTGGGGCCCCTCCAGCAGCCCTAAATACCCCTCCCCCGCCTGCCCCTCCGTCACCCCCCCAAGCCTCTACCTCAACCGCCACTGCCAAACCACCTGCCACGGCCCCTGCCGGGGCGCGAGCTGCAGCGGGCACTGGGATGACCGCTGCTGCTGCTACGTCCCTCCCCCGTTCAGATTCTGGGGGAGCCCCCCCAGCCGGCCGGAAGGGCCAAGGTAAGACGAAGGGGAAGGGCCCCACCAAAAAGACCAGGCCCTCCATGGCAGGGACTGCCCCCACTGTCGCAGCCCCGCCACCGGCCACGGCGTCTCTACCCGCTGCTCCCTCCACTAGCTCTGCGGGTGTCCCTCCTCATGGCATACGCCCAGGTGGCGGCAGCCCCCCTGCCTGCCACTATGTCACCTCTCCCGCCCGCCGCCTCCGCTACCAGCTATAGTGGCCGGGGCCCCTTTCCCACCATGACCAGGAAGCATGGCGTCCGTTGCCTCCTGGTGCCCACCTCGCCCCATGTGGAGACCTAAGTGCGGGCGTTGGTGAGGGCGGTGGGGCCCATGGCCATTGTGGCAGCCTCCAAAATGTACGGGAAGGTGGTCTTCTTCTTGGCATCGGAGGCTGCCGCCCAGGAGGCAGTGGAGAAGGGCCTGGCGGTGGGGGGCGTGTTCATCCCCCTGGAGCTGCTGGATGACCTGGGCGTCTGCCTGGTCCTGACCTCCGTCCCTCCCTTCCTTCCCAATGCTGCCTTATTACCCGCCCTTTCGACCCTGGGGAAGCCCATCTCTGTCCTGAGCCCTGTCTCACTGAGCTGCAAGGACCCCGCCCTCTGTCATGTCCTCTCGTTCTGCTGGCAAGTACAGCTTCAACTGCTGCCGGCAGGGCGGGATGGAGAAGCGCTTGAGGGGTCATTTTTAATCCCCTACCAGGGCGCCCATTACTGGGTGCACTATTCCACGGGGGAGGCCCGGTGCTACCTCTGCCAGGCAATGGGGCACGTCCAGAGGGACTGCCCCTTGGTCAGGCAAGGAGAGGCATCCGGGATCCCTGAGCCCCGGCAGGGCGCCGGCCCCGTCATCACCGGCGCCCCTGGCTGCCCGGTGCCCGAAGCCACCCCTTCTCCTACTCAGTCCATCACTGCTCCCGCTCGGGCCCAAGGGGCGCTACCCCCAGCACGCCCAGACGTGCGGGAGAGCCACGCCTTTGCTGCCTGCAATCCGGCGGGGCCCCCAGAGGAGGGTGCAGCAGGGATTCCGCCGAGCATGGGAGAGGGCCCGCCCAAGGGGGAATCTTCCCTCTCTCATGCCACCCCACCGCTGCCTCCCACGGTCCCTGAGCCATCGTCCCTGCCCCCCAACCTGACCCCTGTTAGCCGGCCCCCCGATGATGCCATGGAGGGCTGGGCCCTAGTCCAGGGGAAGCGGGGCAAGTGGAAGGCTCGAGCTCCACTCCTTTCCACTGATGCAGAAGTCCCCCGGAAGCCCAGAAAGGGGGGCACCGATGTCAAGCCCTCTGCCTTGCCCGCCGGCGCATGCCATCCCCTGCTACCGGCTGGGGAAAACGTGGCAGCATGGGAGGGCAGTACAGTCCCTCCATTGGAGTCCCTTCCCTCCAAGGCCCCCGATGAGCTCCTCCTGCCCCGTTACCATCCAGAGCCCCTGTGAGCCCTGGGGCGAGCGTCGCTTCGGGCACTGGCGGGGAGACCTCCGTGGTGGTGGAAGGAGCGCGCCCCTCCATCTACGAGGAGATCGAGGCCCTGAGTCTGACCCCGGTCACCCAGGAGGAGGACGACCCTCTGCCAGTGGGCCTCGATCTGCGTGACCTCACCCCGGCCCCGCCTTCTCTATGCTCCCTCCCCCAACCGCTATTTCTGCTCCTGCCTCCAAGGGTTCCCTGGGCTCCTCCATCTTCCCGGCCATGGGTGGCACCCTGCTGTTGGCCGCCGAGCCCACTGAGGCAACTGCCGGCGCCGTGCGGTTGGGACCCGAGCCCCACGGGCTGTTCCTCGTGGGCGTGGGGCGACCACCCTCCTTCCCGGGTGGGAACCCCACTGAAGATGCCATGGCTACTACGCTGGCCGTGGTGCCGGAGCCCAGCGTCACGGAGGGCCCCTTTCCCCACCCCCCAGCTCCCTGAGCTTGATTGAGAGGGGCCATTTCCCAGCAGCCTGGCTACTGGGGCCCAGGATTCTGCCTTTCCCCTTCTCCCTGACTCTGCACCCGACCCCTGTCTTGCCCCTACTCTGGATCCCTGCCCTGCTCCTGATGTCAACCCCGTCCCTGTCCCCTCCGCCTCCAGTGATATCATTGCCGCCCCGGGGCCGTCATCTCCTCACTCCTAGAGGATAGCCCCCAGGGAGTGGCTTCTGTATTTCCCAGTCCCGACTCACCAGGGGCTGCTATCTTCCCTCCGCTGCCCCCAATCGAGCCGGGGTTTGAGGGGGCTGCATAGCGGCAGCCCATCGGGTGCCACGTCGGGGTCCGCCCCTTGCCTGCCCATTTCGGTGGGCCATGGGGCTGTGTCAGTGGTCCCTCCAGAGGAAAGCTGGGGGCTAGTGACCCCAGTCCCCCATACGCTGCGAGAGTTCCTTGAGGACATCCGGGGCTCCCGTAACAAGATGCAGCTCGCTCTCCAGCGATGGGGGGACTTTCATCAAATCCTCCGGGCCGCGAGGGCCCTCATGGGGGAGGGTAAAAGGACCAGGAAGCAGGCCTCTGCGGCCTACCAGCAGGTCCGCCTCTTCCATGACTCCCTACTCACCTACGGGGTAGGTCACGGATTGTTGCGCGGCCCGTTGGGAACCGCGAGCCTCCCTGCCGGTGAGGATCCCCCCCCAGCCCTCCTCATGGCACCTCTCACCATCACAACGTTGAACACCCGGGGCTGTAGGATGGGTCTCCACAGGTGCCAGGTGCTCTCCTTCCTTCGGGAGGGGGCGTACTCTGTGGTTTTCCTGCAGGAGACCCATACGGATTAGGCCGCCGAAGCTAGTTGGCGGCTGGAACGGGGGGACAGGGTCTACTTTAGCCATCTCACAGTTCGTACAGCTGGAGTGGCGACCCTGTTCTCCCCTGACCTACGGCCCGAGGTGCTGGGGGTCGCCGAGGCTGTGCCGGGCCGCCTGCTGCACCTCTGGGTCCGTTTGGAGGGGCTCGTGGTCAATCTTGTCAACGTCTATGCCCCGACATCGTGCCCGGAGCGGCTGCGTTTCTTTCAGCAGGCGTCCACCTTCCTCAGCACTTTGGATCCTCACGAGTGCCTGGTCCTGGGCAGGGACTTTAATACGACCCTCAAGGTGCGGGGCCGCTCTGGGACTGAGCGGTGCCCGGCCGCCGCGGACGTCCTCCGGGAGATAGTCAACCATCACTCCCTGGTGGACGTCTGGCGCGACCACCACCCGGACGACGTCTCGATGTTCACCTTTGTCTGGATGGAGGCCCATCGGTTGTGCCACTCCCTGTTGGACCGCATCTACTTATCACGTTTCCACCTTTCACAGGCCCACTCCTCCAGCATCCGGCCGGCCCCATTCTCCGATCATCATTTAGCCACCGTGACAGTCTGTCTCTGCGCAGAGAGGCTGGGACTGGCCTATTGACATTTTAACAACAGCTTGTTGGAGGATGTGGGCTTCGTGGCGTCCTTCCAGGAGTTCTGGCTGGCCTAGTAAGGGCAGCGGCATGCCTTTCCCTCGGCACGGCGGTGGTGGGACCTGGGGAAGGTGTGCGCCCAGCTCGTCTGCCGTGACTACATCCGGGGCGCCAGCCGATGGAGGGATGCGGTAATAGGGCCGTTGGAACGGGAGGTCTTAGAGCTGGAGAGGCATCTGGCCGCCAGCCCCGAGGATCCATCCCTCTGTGGGGCATGCCGGGAGAAGCGGGAGGAGCTCCAGGCCCTTGAGGATCATCAGGCCCGGGGTGCCTTTGTTCGATCCCGCATCCGCCTCCTTCGGGAGATGGATCGCAGCTCCCGCTTCTTCTACACCCTGGAGAAAAAGAGGGGGGCCAAGAAGCACGTCACCTGCCACCTCGCAGAGGATGGCACCCCCCTCACGGATTCGGCGGAGATGTGCAGGAAGGCCAGGGCCTTCTACGCAGGCCTTTTCTCTCCAGATCCGACCAATCTTAACGCTTGCAGAGTGCTCTGGGATGAACTCCCGACGGTCGGCACGGGCGACCGAGACCGGCTAGAACTGCCTCTCACTCTGGCCGAGTTCTCGAAAGCCCTCCGCTGCATGCCCACCAATAAATCTCCGGGCATGGACGGGCTGACCGTGGAGTTCTACCGCGTGTTCTGGGACGTCCTCGGCCCAGACCTAGTCACCGTCTGGGCCGAGTCTTTGCAGAGCGAGGTCCTCCCTCCTTTTGTGCAGGCGAGCCGTGCTTGCCTTATTGCCAAAGAAGGGGACCTCCACGGTTTACAAAATTGGTGTCCCGTCTCGCTCCTCAGCACGGACTACAAGGTCGTAGCGAAAGCCATCTCGCTGTGGCTAGGGTCCGTGCTGGAGGACGTGATCCACCCAGACCAGACCTACACCGTTCCAGGCCGCACCATCTTCGACAACCTGTATCTGGTCCGGGACCTCTTGGACCTTGGGTGTAGGGACGGTCTGTCATTCGCCCTCCTGTCCCTGGAGCAGGAGAAGGCGTTCCACAGGGTGGACCACGGGTATCTCCTGAGCACTCTGTGAGCGTTTGGCTTTGGACCCCAGTTTGTGGATTTTCTCCAGGTGCTGTACACCTCCGCAGAGTGTCTGGTCAGGCTCAGCTGAACCCTGACCGAACCGGTCAGCTTCGGGCGAGGAGTACGGCAGGGGTGCCCCCTCTCGGGCCAGCTGTACGCTCTGGCGATCGAGCCCTTCCTCTGTCTCCTCCACAGGAGGTTGACAGGGTTGGCGCTGCAGGAACCAGAGCTACGGCTGGTCCTGTCGGCATACGCCAACGATGTGCTCCTCGTGGTCCAGGACCAGGGCGACTTGGTAGGCCGTTTACTCGGCAGCCTCCTCCGCCCGGGTCAACTGGGTCAAGAGCTCTGGCTTGGTGGTAGGGGACGGCTGGCAGGCGAGCTCCCTCCCACCCGTGCTTCAGGCCATCCGGTGGAGCGTGGGTCCGCTGCTCTATCTCGGCATTTACCTTTCTGCCACGCATCCATCTCCACTGGAGAACTGGCACGATTTAGAGGGCAGGGTGATAGAGCCGCTCAACATCCTGGTCCCGGCCCCGGGTTTCCTCCGGACATCAATTCTGGAGTTCTTCTGGTCAGGACTGCACTGGGTCCCTGGAGGGGTTCTCCATCTACCCCTGGAGGAGGGAGGGCAGGACCTGAAGTGTCTGCACACTCCTCCAGGCCCTGCAGAGGCTCCTTTATGATGCAGGTAGTCCGGCTTGGAGCATACTGGTGCACACCTTCCTGCGTCGCTTCCGAGGGCTCCGATATGACCGGCAGCTCCTTTATCTCCATCCAAGAGGTCTTCCGCAAGACCTCTCTGGGCTGCCGGTCTTCTACCAGGACCTCCTCTGGACCTGGAAACTGCTTTCAGCGACCAGGTCCATGGCAGCCACTGAGGGGGCAGATCTACTTGTGGAGCCCCTGCTACACAACCCCAGCTCCGCGTGCAGGTGGCGGAGTCCCCTTCGGTGCATCAGAGGTTGGTCCTGGCAGAAGTCACAAGAGTTGAAGACCTCCTGGACTAAGACTGGGGAGACTGGCTGGATCCCCTGACACTCGCTCAGTGCATGGGGCTCTCCAGACCTCGTACTCCCCTGCGCATACTTCAGGAGGTGAGGGTCAGTTTGCCACCCGCTGCTCAGGTTTACCTCGACCGGGTCCTAAGAGAGGGCGCGCCCCGCTCACCCTCCACCCCAGGCCCGCTGGACCTTTTCATCAGGCCCCTGCCCCATGGACCCAACCAACACCCCCCGCCCCTTCACCGAGAGCCGGCTACACGAGCTGCAGCCGGTCCACTTCCAGACCGTGCCAAGGAAACATCTATACACACTCGTGCTCCACACCCTTCATGTCCTCACCCTCGTGTCCCGCCCCGATAAAAAATGGCAGGACCTCCTGCCACCTCTGGAGGGTGAGGAGCCCTGGTGGTCCCAAGGCCACCTTGGTCCCAAGGCCCGCCGGGGATATCAGTTGGCAGCTCCTTCATGGAGCCATGAGCATGGGCATGTACTTGGCGCGGTTCACCCCTATCCCAGATACCTGCCCCATTTGCGGTGTGAGGGAAACCCCGGCACACATATACTTGGAGTGTGCCAGGCTGCAGCCCCTATTCTGCTCCACCTTTGTCCAGGTGGAGGCCCATCGGTCGCGTCACTCCCGGTTGGACCGCATCTACTTATCATGTTTCCACCTTTCATGGGCCCTCTCCTCCAGCATCCAGCCGGCCCCGTTCTCCGATCATCATTTAGCCATCGTGATGGCCTCTCTCTGCGCAGAGAGGCCAGGACTGGCCTATTGGCATTTTAACAACAGCTTTTTGGAGGATGTGGGCTTCGTGGCATCCTTCCAGGAGTTCTGGCTGGCCTGGCAAGGGCAGCAGTGTGCCTTTCCCTTGGCGCGGCGGTGGTGGGACCTGGGGAAGGTGTGCGCCTGGCTCTTCTGCCGTGACTACACCCGGGGCGCCAGCCAATGGAGGGATGCAGCGATAGGGCAGTTGGAACGGGGGGTCTTAGAGCTGGAGAGGCATCTGGCCGCCAGCCTAGAGGATCCATCCTTCTGTGGGGCGTGCCGGGAGAAGTGGGAGGAATCCCACCCTGTGTCGGTGATTGACCGCTAGCCCCTGATTTGCCCCCCCATCCAGCCCACCCCTTTTGGTGCCCTCCTCCCCTGCCTGCAGCCTAGTGGGGAGGAGTGGTCGACCTGCTTCCCCTTTCCCCCCCTCTCTCTGGTATTTTTTTCCCCTTCCCTCCCTGTTCATGATGGCCGGGGATAAGGCGGGTGGGACCCCTCCAGAAGACCCTGCCACCTCTCCCCCACCTACCGCCCCATTGCCCCCCCAAGCCTCTACCTCCACTGCCGCAGCCACTGGGGCACCAGCAGCAGTGGACACCGGGATGACCTCCGTTGCTGCCATGTCCCTCGCCCCTTCCGACTCTGGGGAAGCCCCCCGAGCCGGCAGGAAGGGCCAGGGAAAAAAGAAGGGTAAGGGTCCCACAAAAAAGATCAAGCCCTGCATGGCAGGGACTTCCCCCACTGCTGCCGTCCCGCCATCGGCCACGGCGTCTCTCCCTGCTGTTCCCTCCACCAGCTCTGCGGGTGACCCTCCCCCAGCCCACAGGGCGTGCGTCCACGTGGCGGCAGCCCCCCCCGGCCTGCTGCTATGTCATCTCTCCCGCCCACCGTCTCTGCTACCATCGATAGCGGCCAGGGCACCTTCCCGACCTTGACCAGGAAGCATGGCGTCCGTTGCCTCCTGGTACCCATCTTGCCCCATGTAGAGACCTATGTGTGGGCATTGGTGAGGGTGGTGGGGCCTACGGCCATTGTGGTGGCCTCCAAAATATATGGAAAGGTCTTCTTCTTTTTGGCATCGGAGGCCGCCACCCAGGAGGCGGTGGAGAAGGGCCTGGCACTGGGAGTGTGGGGGAAGTGGTGTTCGTCCCCCTACAGCCACTAGAGCACCTGGGCGTCCATCTGGTCCTGACCTCTGTCCCTCCCTTCCTTCCCAATGCTGCCCTATTACCCGCTCTCTCTACCCTGGGGAAGCCCATCTCCGTTGTCAGCCCCCTCCTGTTGGGCTGCAAAGACCCCGCCCTCCGTCACGTCCTCTCGTTCTGCCGGCAGGTGCAGTTTCAACTGCCACCAGCGGCACGTGACAGAGAGGCGCTCGAGGGGTCATTCCTGGTCCCATACCAGGGGGCCCGTTACCGGGTGCATTATTCACGGGGGAGGCCTGGTGCTACCTGTGCTGGGCGATGGGGCACGTCCGGAGAGACTGCCCCTTGGCCCGGCAAGGAGGGGCATCCAGGACCCCCGAGCCCTGGCAGGGCGCCGGCCCCATCATTGCCGGCGCCCAAAGCCATCCCTCCTCCTTCCCAGCCCACTGCTCCCGCTCGGGCCCAAGGAGCAACTCCCCCACTATGCCCAGACAAGCAGGAGAGCCCCACCTCTGCTGCATACAATCTGGCGGGGCCTGTGGAGGAGGGTGCGGCAGGGACACCCCCGGGAAGGCCCTCCCCAGAGGGAATCTTCCCTTCCTTATGTTGCCCCACCATTACCTCCCCAAGTCCCTGAGCCATCGCCCCTGCCTCCTGACCCGACCCCTGCTAGCCAGCCCCCAGATGATGCCATGGAGGGCTGGGCCCTAGTCCAGGGGAAGCGGGGCAAGCGGAAGGCTTGAGCTCTGCTCCTTCCATCTGATGCAGAGGCCCCCCGGAAGTCCAGAAAGGGGGCACCAATGCCGAGCCTTCCGCTTTGCCCAGGGGTATATTCCACTTCCTGGATCCCAATAAGGCTCCTCTGCTGAACCCAACTGGCCTGGAGGGAGGAGGGAGACTGGGGGGGGGGGGGGGATCCTTTATCCACTTCCTGGATCCCAATAGGGCTACTCTGCTGTACCCAGCTGGCCTGGGTCTTTCACAGTAGTTAGAGGCAGCTCCACTATTCTGCTGATGCTTTGGTGTCTGTCACAGTGCTTCTGTCTTGGCACCTGGCTGGTTGAAATCAGAGTGAGCAACGATGAAGCTGTAACGTTTAACCTACTTAAGCAGAGCCAAGATCATTAGGATCTTGCATGCTCAGTGGAATGAGACCCCCACCCAGGCTAATATTCTTCAGATAAGGGGTCAGTTGTTTGAGATCTAACATGGGGACTCAGTTTTCAGGCTAGTATTTTCACTTTTTTTAAGTTGCAACCTTAAAGTTGTCTCACAGATCTAACTTCCTGAAATGTGCTCTTGTTGGGACTGCCTTGTAACTGCTTCTGGGTCTTTCCTTATAAATCAGTGACATCTGGCTGCCTCTTCTTCAGTAGGGGCCTTTCAAGATCTCTTAATGTATCACGTTTCAGCACACAGGTCTTTTCCTGGGGACAGTTTATGGACCCTTTATATCATGGCAGTGACTATTGCTGGATGGCAACTGCTGCCTTTTCTTTGTCATAATCTCAAAAGGATTTTAACTGGAACCTTTGAGGATTCCTTTCTTTGAAACAAACTGAGAAAGGGTTTGGGAAGCCAAAAGTGATGTGTATCGTATGATAATCTTGAGGGCAAACCAAAGTTTCCCCCCAACCCAATGGCTCATTGGGCTGACACAGTTAAAGCATGTTAGTTTCATGGCCAATGGTATGCAAGGGAGTGATGTGGCCAGCATCACATCCAACTGCAAGGAGAAGAGTTATTTTCAATTCTGTCCCAACAGGTTATATTGTTCCTTCTTTCGAAGAAGGTAGATGCCCATGGCCCCCAGGGTCAAAGAGCTATAATAAAACTTTTATTACAAAATGCAAATTCCTCTTTTAAATTGAAGTAAACTTCTAAATTTTAACTGACTTGTATAATTTGCCTTAAATTCAAATGTCTTGGCTAGAAATGGCAGATCTAGAACCTATTAAAAATTGTTGTAAGCTTCCCTTAACTAAGAAATCTAATGTGCAGATGAACTCGCAAATGACCAACTTAGTATTTGTAACCACAATCCTACTGCAAACTAATTACAGTAACAGCACTACTCTCTTTCTAGCTTAGTTTTAACAACACTCTCCTTTCAAATGCATAGGGCACTAGTCTGTAAAGTATTCCTAATCCAGCCATCTGGTGGAACACTGTAGAAAACAAAGACTTGTGAGGTTACAGTTAGGGTAGGTAGGTTGATACCTGAATTACTGCAGGTTCTTGTTTTGTCTCAAGAAGGAAATTGCTCCTTTATATATAAATAATTTTTCCCCTTCAAGATTGAGGGGATTCTACATGTATTCTTTCTGCTTATGTTAAGTGTTAATTTACTGCTCTATTTTTGTCTAGTAAACTGGACAGGAGACTACTGCACATGTTAGTCTCATTTTTAAAAACAGTGTCTCTATCTGACTAAGTAAATATGGATGTCATTATACAATCTTTCTTTTATACAAGACCTTATTCCATTAGCATGCATTTATTCACTGTACTGGGTACTGATACAATGATTAAACTGACAATCTGTTATTAGCCAATAACAAATACCCTGTTCATACTATCAGCTAGTCCCTCCCTGGTGTGTGCACACCCACGCTTGTCAATTTAGAGTGAAATCAATGAGATTTCATTGATATGGTAAGTTATATAAGTGTTGTGAAGGTCTGTGAATAAACTAAAAACAATCCTATTCTCTGAGCCAGCAGTCATAGGTAGATATGATCCACCTGCGATAGGGATACACTGTCGGTTTGGAATCTGACTTGTGTCAATTTACCATTTCTGTCTATTCCTGATCCAGTGGTAGCTTGCTGTGTAGGACAGGCCATCTCTGCCATTTTTTTCCTTTCTTGTAGCATGAGGTACAGGTTTTTCTCATCATTCACCTATTAATTCACTACTCCTAACTCTCAATAAAACCATCACCCCAAATGCCTGTGAGAAAGGATAGGTCTTGGAATGTGATTGGAAGGCTTATAGATCTAGACTATGATGGACTAAACCAGGAAATGAGTTCCGGAGCCAAGGGGTCTTCATGCAGAGCACCCTGTCGGCATCTCCTTTCTCTCTCATAGCAAGAGAACGCCATCTTCTGTGCCTCTCCTGATTTCATCTGTGGCAGAATGACGTGAGGAGAGTCAATTCCTCAGTAACCAGCTCCCAAACTACTTAGGGCTTTAGCAGTTAAAACTAATGCACTGAATTTCCCCGGCAACTCTGAGGTAATAAAGCATTGAGGCACCTGAAGCATTGGCCTGATGTGCTCACAGTGTGACAGTCCATTCAACCAATGAACGGTAGTATTCTGCCCTCATTGCTTTCGAGGTGGAATTAAACTGTAGCTTCCCTAATGTATACTGTACATTAGCCATCTGAAAGATGTCAAGGGCATGGGGAAGTGCAGCAAGCTCTATATTTCAGAGTAGTATCACTTGCCTCATCAAATGCAGATTGGAGAAAAATGCCTTCATGCCTGGGTCTGTTCCCTGAGTATCTGGTAACAGCTTTGAGTCTAACCATGGCCCTAATTTGCATACCTTAGTAACAAGTAAAAAGTGTTCTCCTTCGACCAGAGCTGTTGCTATAATCCTCTGTAATGCTTGCACCGAGCTCTGTCATTCCAGGTGTATTTTTCTATAGTGTGAGAGCTCTTCATTGATTCCACTGCAATTTTATATAAGTCATCAAACTGACAACTGGATGGGAAAGAGCATTGCAGAGTGATGTTTAAAACGTTTACTGTGGCCAGTTTAACCTTTTCCCCCTTGTCAGGCAATACAGTACTGAGCCTGAAAAGATAGTTCCCACTTACAGTAAGTGCGTGCGCGCACGCACACACACAGAGAGAGAGAGAGAGAGAGAGAGAGATACGGTCCTTGCAGAGATTAACCATAGTATAATAGAGTTTAAACCTGAAAGTAGGTAGTGAATTCAGTTTTGTATGACTGTGGGGAAAGCCGCTTAGGGCTATCGTGGTAAAGAGAGGCTATTTTATGCAGAGGGAAGGCTACATCTCAAAGGTGTTATGAGACTTAATTGTTAATAAAAACACCTTGACTTCTTTTAATTACTCTATAGTAAGGCAACTGTTCCAGGATATCTTCCCTAGAGTTCTGCTTCATAACTGAACTCAGACAACTAGCAGCTGGATGACTGGCTTTCTAGGGGCTGTGCCTGAGGTCAGGCCTATATAGGGGATCACCAATTGTGCCCTGCTTAGTTGAAGTAGGAATCATAGGGCAAGGGAACCTGGAGCCACATGGAAATATGTTAAGGGAAAACAAATGCTGGAGACACCATAATTTGTATGGCAGATGGTGTTTTAAGTAGTTTGAATGTTTTTTCCATCTAAGTAAATTATACATTTTAAAGTCATTTTACTTTAGTTTTTAATTGAATGTTTTCCCATTCCTTCTGCAATTCCATTGTGTCTTGGGTCTCCACATTAAAATGCTCCACAAATCTGGGCATCTAACTGCAGAAGTTAGCCCTGTCAACACTGCATAGTTGAAACCATACTAGAATGGTTCTATTAATACACTAGCAACCGCATGCCAGTAATTAACAGTAGTGCGGTTTTCCCTATACTTAATGGAAAATTTTAGGTCTAAATTTAATTCAGTGGTAAGAAAGTATCAGACAGGAAACATTTCAGGGGTGCTCAACCTCATAGGCATGGCTTGAGCATGTATAGTGGCTAAAGATGAGAAAGGAAAAAAATTATGTAGCATGATGACTGTAATTTAGTTTATGAAAGGGAACTAAACTTGCTTATTTGGGGAAATACTGAGATATTCCCTAATTACCGGCAAGCGCTTAATGCCGACATTTGATTGGAGATTCCTGCAATACCTGTTTAAACACAGTTGCTGTTATCATTGTTCTCCTGTCCATTAGACACAGGATTATTTTCTTTCTGAACATTGTGCTCACTAAACCCTGCTCCCAAAACTACTATCTAACTCATGCAGAACACTGGCTCCTAGCACAGTTCTCGGGAAAAGAAAAATGTCCCCACTGGTCAGAGAAACCAGAATGGTAACAACCCTGCCTAAGATAGGTGCTCCTAGCATCGTTTCAGCTGTTGTGCGTAGATAAAGGCTGAAGTATGTGTTCCCCTCCCTGTATTTAACATGCTCCCTTCTGTCCTTGGCCATAAGGTATGCTTAGGCCATACAGTGTGATATTTTTTATTAGGTGAAACAATTCAGGCCTAGAATTTTTCAAGGCTGAGTGAGTTTTAAAGTGCCTTTTCTCTCTACCTCAACTGCTAGCAGAACAGATTAACATAAAGGTCCATTTTTGGGACTATGCCATTGTTCAACAAATGGCAACAATTTGTTGAACAATGGTTCAAATGTTGCAACAAAAATTACATACAACAACTTTAGATTGTGTGTTCTCATCCTTTCTAAGCCCACCTCGCCCGAAGACTTTTTTGTAGCCTTACTGAGGGTTGTAGGAGTTTGCCACCTAGCCTGGGCTCTATTCCTGCAAAGCTTTTGTCTTTAAAAGGAAGGAAAGAAAAACTGCTCCTATGCCTGTGCAGAATTGGTTTGCATGAAGTCCTGTCAAATCTCCTAATCTCATTTTGGTGCTTTGGAACAATTTACTTTTATCCCAAAACCCAGCTTTCCATATCTGCCAAAGAAAACACTGGCACTGTACAAGCCTGTTTCACAACAAAGCAATTCAGAGGAGCCTGATAGGAAAGAAAAAGTTAAAATGATGAAGTCAATGTGTTTTTCATATCTGTTTAAAAATCATTTTTAATGCTCTGATTACAAGAGATGAGGTGGAGCCTTGAAACTGTAATTTTGTTCTTTACTGAAACTTTATACTGCCCTGTTAATATAGGGTCATGCATGTACTGGAATTTTTATTTAAAAAACACAGTCTGAACATTATCATAAAACATCTGCACATGTAAAAAGAGACTTTACAAACTGATATATGGAGAAAGCATATTATATGATACTTATATGGCACCTATTACCGTAATATGTGTGTGCTTCACAGTCTTTAACGTATTTAACCTCTGACCACTCTGTGAGATCAGGAACTCATATTATGTCCATTTTACAGATGGGGAACTGAGGCACAGAGAGATTAAGTGTCGTGCACAGAGCAAGGCTGTGGCAGAGCAAGGAACTGAGCCAGCATCTCCCAAGGACTATTTTATTGTTCTTATCACTAAACTATCCTTCCTCTCTAATCCTTTCAAGCATTCCATGCTGCTACCCTTTCAATTTAGCACTAAATGTGCAAAGCCATCAAGGATAATCCACCACTTAAAGATGAAGGTGGGTGGGCGGGTAGGAGGTGGTCTGCAAAGAATTCTGCACTGCTATTTGAGTGTACCTTCCAATCTTCTCATTCATTGTATGAGGGTCTGTTGTATTAGTACCTCTTAGGGCTTGATTGGGACTTTGTCACAAGCCCTGAGTAAGGGGCAGGATGTAGTTATGATGCCTCAAGACCAGAGCAGGGCTCAGACTGAGAGTTAGAATCACAAATTAATTCTAGTTCTGTCCCCCCATCAATTTTGCTTTGCTCCAGAAGGGAGGTAATCCGTACCTATACCATATACATCAGTCCTATACCGGCTACTGATTACTTCCCTCTCCATACCAGCTCAGTTCTGCTGACAGGCAGGATGGAGCCAATACTCCATCCAGTCCCTGCCCACCTATATGGGAAAAGAGTAGCAGCTCTATGGAGGCTGGTCGCTGCCTCCCATAACCCCAAGGCATAGACTAACAATATGGGTAGCTCATGCAGGAGTATAAGGTGGCTCCTTTTTCATAGATTCATAGAGTTTAAGGCCAGATGGGAACATTTAAATCTTCTAATCTAGCCACTTATTTAACACAGGCCATTAAATTTCACCCAGTTACCCCTGGATGGAGCCCAATAACTTGTCTGGCTAAAGCATGTTTTCCAGAAAGGTATCCAGCCTTGAGCTGAAGACATAAAGAGATAGAGAATCCACAACCGCATCCCTTGGTAGTTTGAGCGGTTAATCACCCTCACTCTTTCAAAAATTGTGCCTTATTTCTAATTTGAATTTGTCTGGCTTCAGCAACGGTTCCAGCCGTTGGTTCTTGTTTTGCCTTTCTCCACAAGATTAATGAGCCCTTTAGTATCCAGTATTTTCTCCATGTGAAGGTACTCATACGCTGTAATGTCATCACCTCTCAAGCTTCTTTTTGATCAACCATACAGATTGAGTTCATTATGTCTCTGTCAGTCACTTTCTCCAGCTCTTGAATCATTTTTGTGCCTCTTTCCTGCACCTTTTCCAACATCTTTTTTTAAAGTGTGTGTAGAGATATGTTTAAGAAAGATTGTGAGTTGTCTCATAAGGGACAGTGCTGTGATTGTGGCAATTTGGAGATGTACCCTGGAGGTGGGGGTTGAGAACGCTGCATGGCCTTGTGCAGCAGTTCACCATAGTAGCTCTCCAGTTTGTTTTATCAAAGTTGTATTCCTTTCTAATTCACTGCTTTGTTATTTAATGAACCCCAAGATCACTATAAGGTGTCAGAAGTGCTGAATGAGAAGGAAACTGCAGTCATTTTGAAGTTAACTCCTGTTTTGCAACTGAAAGCAGAGACAAAGGGAGGCAGCACCAAGCACAGAGGCTTTTGAATGTATTTGGTGAGCACAATTGTAGCTTGACTAGCTTAAGAAGGGGGAAAGAGCCAGAAATGGATGTGTTGCAATCTCCATCCAGTCTGCAGTTGTCAGTCAATGTTGCAGAGAACTGAAAAAAATTCAGACAGAGATTTGAATTGTATTTAGCAGCCATTGGAGCAAAGGATAAAAATGATAAAGTGAAATCATCTATTTTTTTGGATGTTCTTGGGGAGGAAGCATTGGATATTTATAACAACTTTAAGTTTGAAGCAGGTGAAAGCATGAAGTTAAGTAAAATACAGACTAAATTTGATGAACATTGCATGCCAAAAAGGAATGAAACCTGTGAGACAGACACATTTTTTATTAGTATGCAAAAAACTGATGACACCACAGAGTAATATGTCACTGAATTAAGGAAACTCAGTAAAACCTCTGACTTTGGTGCACTGACAGAGTCTCTGGTTGGCAATAGAATCATTTGTGGCATTAAAGACAATGTGTTAAGAGAGCAACAGCTTTGTGCGGGAGACTTAACTTTAGAAAAAGCTCTCCAAATATGTAGAGCAGCGGAAACAAGCCAAAGAGCCGAGCTCACCAGAAGGTTTTATCCATGTACTAAATACAAATAATACAGCCAGAATAGGTCAAATCAAAGAGTGGAACCACTTGCTATGAAAACCACTGCTGGGGGAAGACTGGGTACAGATGGTTATATGGAAGGTGTGGATCACAGCATGGCCCCAAAGGGTTTGTTGCCTTGGGGAAACTCGGTCATAAATGTGAGAAAAATAATCATTTTGCAAAATGCTGCAGATCCCAAATGCAGAAAAGTTACGTGCATCCAACTCTCCAAAGGCCTTATGAGAAGGTCAGCACTGATTTATTTACCTGGCAAACAAAGGATTATTTAATAGTGTCAGATTATTATTCTCTGTATCCAGAAATTTGCACACTGCACAGTACTAATAGTAAATCAGTGATAGCCAGCTGAAGGGAATCTTCTCCAGACATGGAATTCTAGGTGAAGTCTTTAGTGACAAGGGGCCACAATTTTCCAGTGCAGATTTTAGGCAATTGGCTATAGATTGGGATTTTCACCACAAAACATCAAATCCAAATTACCCACAATAAAATGAAATTTCATAGAAGCTATACGGAAGACGAAAGAAAATCAGAAGTGGAAGCAGATTTTTTTTTTTTTTTTTTTTTTTTTTTTTACAAAAGGGCCCATAAGTTCCCGTTTCTTAACCCGGGTGATAGAGTGTGCCTGAAGAATCACACCACTAATGCTTGGGGCCAAAGAGGTACCATTAAAGAACAGCTGCATCCAATGTCTTATGTAGCCCAGACGGACCAGGGGCACTCATTTTAACGTAATTAAAGGGATCTATGAGTAATCCCACAAAGTTCCAACACATTGACAGTAGATGTGGACTTTGGCATTTCCAATCTCACTGATCCTTTTTCATCCATGCACAGAAGAGAAACTCACAAGGAACAAGAGAACAATGCAGACTCTAATGAAAGGCTGATACTAAGAAGATTAGAGCAGGAGATTAAATGTCCTGAAAGACTCATAGAGATTTGCTAACCTGCCTGGAGAAGGGATCTTTGAGGAAAGTGAGTGGTAAAGACTCACTCTAGAGTGATGTGATAGTAACCTCTCCTCTCTAGATAGTTGACACATTGGGTTTATGGAAATGTACTAAATGGGTTGAGAATTTAATGTATCTGTTATTAAATTGTTGTTAACTTTTTTTTATTAGAGAGAGAGAGAGAGAGAGAGAGAGTTAGTTTGTTTTTCAATAAGAGGATAGATGTAGAGATATGAAAGATTGTGATTTGGAGATGCTCCCTTATAAGGGACAGTGTTGTGAGTGTGGCAATTTGGAGATTTGCCCTGGAGGCATGGGTTGGGAACACTGCATGGCTGTGTGCAGCAGATCACCACAGTTGCTCTCCAGTTTTATTAAAGTGTTATTTCATTCACTTCTTTGTTATTTAATGAACCCCATAATTGTTACAATGTGGACATCAGAACTGGGTGCAGTACTCCTCAATGCTGTATAGAGAGGTAAAATCACCTCCTGCTCCTACTCGCTACTCCCCCATTTGTACATCCAAGGATCACATTAGCCCTTTTTGCCACAGCATCACACTGGGAGCTCATCTTGAGTTGCTTTTCTGCTATGACCATAGGGTTGCCAGGTGCCCAGTTTTCAAACGGAAAGTCTGTTCGAAAGGGGACCTGCACTTACCAGACACCAAAAGTCCAGTTACCACAGGCAGGGGGAGGCGCTGGGTCATCAACCTGCACCAGGCCCTGTTCAGCTGGGGCCACCTCCTACCTGCATCTCGTGGACAGGCTGGCTCCACGTTAGGGGCTGCAGCTCCTGTCCCAGCCCCGGAGCAGAGGAAGCCCAGCTCGGAGGTGGGAGGGAGGAAGGCGGGGGAGAGCAGTGAGCAACAGGGAAGAGGATCGAGCAGGGGGCAGGGCCCCCAAGGGATGAGGCATGGCAGGGGTGGGGCCATAGGGGAAGTGGCAGAGCAGGGTGTGGGGTCTCAAGCGAAGAGGTGGGGTGGGAGGAGGAGGTTCTGATTTTCCAAATTAGAAAGTTAGCAACCCTAGCTATGGTCACTAGATCCTTTTCAGAATCATTGCTTTCCAGGATACAGCCCCCCATTCTGAAAGTATGGCCTGTATGCATTTGTTCTAGATGTATAACTTTGGATTTGGCTATATTAAAGTGTATTTTGTTTGGGTCCATCTTACCGAGTGATCCAGATGACTCCATATGTCTGCTCAGTCCTTATCATTATTTACCATTATGCCAATCTTTGATTCATCCACAAATTTTATCAGCAGCAATTTTATATTTACTTTCAAATCATTAATGAAAATGGTGAATAGTGTCAGGTGTTGACCCCCCACTATTCAGTGATGATCCTCACTGATGACTACTTCTCGAGATCTGTCAGCTAGCCAATTCTTAATCCATTTATTGTGTGCTCTATTGAAATTGTATAGTGCTAATTTTTTAATCACAATGTCATGCGTACTGACTGAGCCAGACACCTTACAGAAGTCTATTACACCTACGCAGGCATCACATCAGTCAACATGATTTTATGGAAAATAGGCCTTGTTAAAGAAACCTGATTTCATTCTTTGAGGAGATGACCTACACACACGCACTATTTGTTTCATCCTATAGATTTTCTGTTTTGTATGTCTTACCATCTCTTAATTTGCACCTGGCTCAGTATGCAGCTAGGCATGCAATACATAAATAGCAAGACAGGGAGATAGGTGTCTGTTACCTCCTGCCTGAAAGGAACATTCCAATGTATGTCACCTCCTTGTGACCTGCCTTAAATCCAAGTTGTTAAGAACATAATTTTCAGTGTGTGTATACATATATAACTTCTTAAATATTATCCGTACAGCCATTTCACAGCAATTATGATGACCCGAGGGCTAAGGACTCTTAAGAGAAAACTCATACCACTCTTTGGTGAATTATTATGCGTATATCTGACAAAGGGGATTCCTGCACAACACTATCCACCCCCTGTGCCCTCTCCAAGTTGGCACCCAGTGGTCCCTGGGTCACAATTGGCATTAATTATATTCCTATCCTTTAATTCTTTATTAACTGAATCCTATTTTTCCATTACCTCGCCCAGGATTGATGTCCAGCTAACTGGCGGCTAGCTACCCAGTCATCATCCTTGCCCTTTTTGAATATTGGCACAAAATTAGCATTCTTCTGGAAGTTCCATAGTATTCCAAGACATTAAAAATCAACTTCAGCAAGCCAGAGATCTCCGCCAGTTTTTTTAGGACTCTTGGGTACAAGTTATCCAGGCCTGCTGATTTTAAAACTGTTTATCCCTTGCAGATGTTGTTTAACATCCTCTTTGGTTACTAATGAACTGGAAAGTACTTCATCATCTTCATGTGATACAAGCACATCATCCTGTTTCTTTCCAAGTACAGAACAGAACTATTCCTTGATCATTTCTGCCTTTTCTGCATCATTAACAATGTTACTATCGCCTTCTAGTAAGGGGTCCATACTATTGCTAGGATTTACTATGGTTCCTAATATACTTTAAAAACGCTTACTGATTGTCCTTAATCCTGCCAACCATGGATTTTTCCCTGTTGTCTTTAGCTTCCCTTATTATTCACCCTCTTACTTCTCTGCATGAACGTACATCAAGGGTCACAATCTGGCCATAAGCATGTAAGTGCCTGGGGGCAGGAATTGTCTAAATAAACCCTTTAGAAACTAACTGCTTCCAGGTGTCTGCCAGACCCTGCCAGAACAACAGATGCAAAACCTGCAGACACGTCTGAACTGCTATAATGATCAATACCCACCACAACATAGGTTTCAAGATCCATGGGTCCTACACATGCCTATCACAGCATGTGTACCTCATACAGTGCACTAAATGCCCCCAACAACAGCTATGTGGGTGAAACCAGACAATCACTACTCTTTCGAATGAACTCACACAAAAAATGATAAATGATCAAAGATATCATCCATGGGCAGACACTTTTCACAAAGCAAGCACGTCATCTTTGACCTCTCCAGTCCTCATCATCAAAGGAAACCTGCACAATACTTTCAAAAGACGAGATTGGGAACTGATATTCATACCTCTGATAGACACTAAAAACCATGGACTTAACAGAGACACTAGTTTTATAGCTCATTATAGCAATTTGTAATTCACCCCACTACCTGCTGACTCTTAATTGCCAGTTCATTTTTAAGTGGGCTCCTACAGCATATGTGAACCCCATATGCTTATGTCTCCACTTGTATTTAGCTTAGACACTCTGGTTACCTTCCCCAGACCTGAAAAAGATCTCTGTGAAGAGCGAAAGCCTGTCTCTTCCACCAACTGAAGTTGGTCCAATAAAAAATTGCCTCGCCTACTTGGTGTCTCTACTCCCAGATCGACATTGTGAGCTGTGAGGTGGGTAGCGTCCAGGGTTTAAGGTATCACTGCCTGGTGATGGTGTGCCTTGGAGAAAGGGCCATTCTGGGACTTTTGGGAGGAGCCTCAGCCTGTATGAACACCACAAAACAGCAGCAGGGGCAGTTTGGTCCAAAATGTAGTGAGGTGGAAGAGGGGAAACCAATGGGTTTATGCTGCTCTCAGGCAGGGCAGCAGGGCCCCAGAATGTGTGTGGGCTAGGAGAGGCAGCCAGCGGTGAGTATTGGTAAGATATGTAAGGCACTCTGCCTACTCTAAAGCGCATCTGCCCTTTCTTGATGGGAGGTGTTCCTTTTCTACAGGGGAAGAAGAGGGAAGGAGGAGGCAGGGTTCCTACTGGGTCATGGAGAAATAGGCTGACGGAGTGAAAAATGAACATATTCTTTAGCTCCTCAGTGCTAAACCCAGGTGAGTGTGCTCAGCCTCAGAGCCCCAGTGTTAAATGCTACACAAGGCAGAGGGGACTTAGGCCCAGATCCTCAAAAGTATTTAGGTGCCTAACTCCCATTGATTTCAAAACTACTTGAGAGCTAGCTGGGCCCTAGAATCATTGATGCTGCTGCTTGGGAAGACTGGAATTTTCTATTTGGAGGAGATTCTGCTTCTCTCATACATATATATTTCTGATGCTGGGCCCATCCATGTGAAACCTTCTTTGGTTTTACTGATCACAATCTGATCTTGGATCCTTGGCTATCCTTCACATTAAGGTCAGTGAGAGTCTCATGCAAATGCAGGTGGAAGCGTTTGTCCTCAATGATTTCTCTCTTGCTCAAGCCTGATCTGAAATCGTACTCCTCTGCTGCATACTAATATTTAGCAGTTCTACAGGGCTTTGCATTTTCAAATCAATACATTAATTCTCATAGCCAGAGGTAGATTATAGTTTTGTGGGACCCTGAGCCAGAGCAAGTGGGGGCCGCTCCCTATCCCTTCTGCCAGGAGTTCCCCTCCCTTCCCCCCTCAGCTAGGGTTGCCAATCCTCCAGGATTGGTCTGGAGTCTCCAGGAATTAAAGATTAATCTTCAATTAAAGATTATGTCATGTGAAGAAACCTCCAGGAGTACATCCAACCAAAACTGGCAACCATACGCGCAGCACTCCTGCTGGGAAGCAGGGTCGGGGCTCTCCAGCACTAACTAGGCGGAGCGGAGCAGGAGCGCCGGGCGGGTGAGGGATTGTCCATTTTTCTGGAGCCCCCAGTTGGCCGGGGCCTCTGGGCATGTGCCCCATTGGACCAGTGGCTAAACCATCACTTGCTCACAGCAAACCTCTGAGGTCAGTAAATACAGCTCTCATGTTTACAATTGTGGAAACTGAGGCCTTGTCTACCCACACAAGTTGCCTCAATTTTACCTCTGATTTCAGTTTAAGAATGGCCTGTTTTACTTTAAACACATTCCTAAGTGACTTAAGCTAAACCAAAATAAGTCAGGTTTAAGCCAAAATAAGAGAGCTTGCACAGGGGCTTGCATCTATTTAACTACATGAGTTAAAAACCACAACTGTAGTTAAGCAGGTTCAACTTTATTATATACAGAAGATACAGTTAATTAACTTCCCCAAGGCTATATAATGAAGACTTGATCCTAGGCTCACAGAGATAAATGGCAAAGCTCCCACTGAATTTAATAGTGCAGGATTAGGGCCTGAGTCTGTGGTAGAGGCAGAAATAGAACTCAGAATAGTCTACCCCCTTTCTCAGGCCGCTAGACCATGTTGTCTCCTATTTGCTCTGAAAATTACTGTAATGTCCCAGACAGGCATGTGACTTCAAGTGAGGAATAAGCAGCAGCAGTAAGTAGCTGGATCTCCAAAGCAACAACATAAATAATAAGACAGTTTTTTAAGATGTAAATATCTTTATTATTCAAGGAGTAAAGTACATAAGAAAACAGCAAAGATATAAGAGCAGAATTATTTGTTTTTAGAAAGAATGTTTTTCAAAGTCTTCCATAAGATGGCAGCAGCTTGTCAAGGGAAGTGGGCTGGGAGATGTGAAATAGTATGCAAAGATCTGCTAATCTAAAAAAATATCCAATTTTCATGTGTTTTATTTTCATTTGCTTGGTGCTGGTCCCTTGTGATTTTCCTGGCATAGATCAGTCAGGTATCTAATTTTTATTCGATAAAATACTTTCTATTGTCTTTAAAAAAAAACCCTGCAGACACAGATGTTCGCAGGCAAACTTCATAAGAGAGTTATTAGTGTCAAGTTACATTCTAACATTCACAGTGGTTGACTGTGCAGAATGTAGGGGAAAGTGACAGAATAATTCAGTCTTTTTTTTTTTTTATGTTTCATTTTGTGTGGTTATTCTTTAAAGGGAGAGACTTAGAGTCTGGAAGCAAGAGGAGGTAGAAAAACAGTAGGGATATTTTCCCCTCTAAACTAAGAAGGGGATTTGTCTCATGTTGTGGTCAAACGAATTTTCCCAATTTACTATTGTTTTTTAAAGAAAAGTGTTTTGTAGTTTTGGGGGCAGGGTCTTTTGTTTGTTTTATCTGAGAGAAGATAATAGGAGGAGAAGCCATTTGAGAGGAGAGCTCTGTTTTCTGAAAGCATTTATCTTAAAAGGTTTTAAATCTCAGGTATTTAAATTTTGTCTTATAATTTATGTGTTTCTATAGTGGCATCTACAGTTGAAATACACATGCACATATTTATGCAGTGAGATTATATATATTATTACTCAGATGTATTTTCACAATCATGCAGGTAAGAAACTGACATTTTTCTGAGCATAGTACAGTGTAGTTAATATCCATAAAGTGCTTCGAGATACTCAGGTGGAAGGTGCTATATAAGTGCAAAGTATTGTTATTTATTTATTTATTTAGCTTGAATGACTAGGGATTGAGAGTGCTAATAGTCACTTCTTTTTAATTTCCCTGGTGCTTATGTTTACTGGCTAATATTAGTCATCTGTTTTTTTTCCTGTGCACCATTAGAATCCAATCAAGCAAATGCACAGGAATCACCGTTTAAAAGTTGGACACTTCAGTTTCAAATTGGAAAAGATTTGAGGGGGAAAATAAAATATCACAGATATTTATTTTCCATTCAAATCTTCCTTTTTTAATAAACAAAACTTTCCAGCTTTTTTTTATTTTGATCCCTGGGTGTTTGATGGATTTTATTCAAGTGGGCTTCTTACTCCAAATCAATTCAGTTAGAAGCAAATTCTGTCAATGTTCCCCTGTCCTCCCTTAATATTAAAAAATGCAGTCTGATGATGACCCTAGTTTGAGGCCTTGTGTTGAAGTAAATGAGCTAGATCCAAGAAGTGTGAATGGTTTACATAGGTATTCTGGGAAGGAGGTGAACCCAAATTACTGATGACTGGAAGTCTGATATTGTAATCGTACAAAGAACATTAAGGACTGGAGGCCAAGAACAGTGTTTTGGTATGGCAGAGATATCTCTTTATGAAATATTGGACCTGCTTTCCTGTAGGAAACAGCAGCTGAAGTGAGTGGCTTTTTCTAGTTTCTCCCTCTCTGTAAAATTTTTCCCAACCCCAGCTAACTTTGTCTGTGACAAAGTTTAGAGCTATAATTGAGGTTATGTTTGGCAGTTGACCTTGTATGTTAAGGAGTCATTTCACTGTTACTGGTCCACAAGATGCTTGCTGCCTGACTTGCTTTGAGGAGACTCCTGGCATTTTCCCCTGCGACTGCATTCTGTCCCTTTTTTCTAACAAGATGGAAGCAAGTTATCAGGATCTACATTTTGGAAAGTTTATTTCAGAAAGGTTTTAACTGTCTTTTTAGAATCCATTTCCCACGGGTTTTGTGGTGGTGCGCCATACCCATCAGGAATTGTTATTTGTATTGTGGCAGCATCTGGAGACCCAGATCAGGAGCACCCAGAGGAGGCTAAGGGAAGCAAATTAAGTGAAGTGAAATGATGTGTAAATTAGAGCAGTCTCATGTGGCCCTAAAATGTGGAGCATGCAAAGGTAACTTAAAGCCACCTCTGCCCCATCCCCCTCCACTCCTGCCCCGACCACAGGAACAAACACACTGAGTCTGGGCCTGAATGTAGAGGATTGGAGCCAAAATAAAGCACCCAACGTTTTCAGCCTAGCACAGTCCATCTATGACAAAGCATAGGTGGAGTATGCTAGGGTGTATGAGAGTCCAACACCTAGCTGTATATGAGGCACAGGATAGGCCTCCCAATGGCCACACAAAGTGCTTTCCCTATCAAATTTTTGCTAATGGAACGAGTTAATGGCAATAATTTTGGTCAGTAACTAGCTCCTTAGAATAAATGGCATTAAGTAAACTATGTATCATGTGTTGCCACATATTACTGGTGTTTAACCACAGAAATAACTCATGAGGACAATATTTTTTTATTACCAGACACCATAATTTACTTCTTGCAAGCATGTAATTCGTGAGAGAGTTTTGTTCAGCCTATATGTTCTTTGGTACATTTTCTATTTAGTCCAACACAATGGGTGCAGAAGAAAGATTTAATATCATCCTGAAAGAATGCGCACAGAGTGCTGAAAAAGGAAAATGGAAATAATCTGTAATTGAATGTAGTTTAAATATGTGTCTACAATGCATGCAACAGCAGAATGACACTGAGGAGCTTTTATTTAGTCATGGAACCGTAATTTCTTGTGATACAAGAGAAAATTCATCCTGTTGGGTGGATTCCGTTAAATAACACTGAATCCCTGTAAAAAAGATACTCCTTTCCTTTAGGATAGGTGAAATTTTAAGACTTCAGGACAGAACAGGGGAAAGAAGAGACTCATACAAAACATGAATTATTCTGTTTATGACATATTGGTATGAAACAGAGTTAGAAATCCAAGAAGTATGCTGATATATCGGATTCAAAGGTTTCAGGATTCTGTGTATCAAAAAGAAGTTGGACGGGCTTGGTGAGTCATTGAGAATCCAGAGAAAACAAACTTTAGATGATTGATTTTAGCCTCAGCTGTGCTACATTTTACATCCATCTTAAATTGGGATTTGGTACAGCTGTAGCTGTTCCTGTAGAAAGTTTCTTGCCTGAAATCCTGCTCACTGAAGTCAACAGAAATGACAGTATCCAGCACCTCTCAGGATCAGACCCAGATTGAACACAGGGTTGTCAGCAACCATATGATGTGATGTTTGGTTCATAAAGACAGGACTTTGACTAAGGGAAGCTCCACACTTAAAACACTGCATGGCACAGCTGCACTGGTGCAGGTGTGCCATTGTAGCGCTTCAGTGAGGACGTTAGGTTACCAACAGAAGAGCTTCTCCTGTCAACATAGTTAATCCACCTCCACGAGAGGCTGTAGCTATGTTGACAGGAGAAGCCCTCCTATTGACATAGAGCTGTCTACACCGGTGGCTAAACTGGTATAACTGCATCACTCAGAGGGGTGGATTTTTCAGACTCCTCTGTGACATAGTTATATCAGTCATAGAATCATAGAATATTAGGGTTGGAAGAGACCTCAGGAGGTCATCTAGTCCAACCCCCTGCTCAAAGCAGGACCAACACCAACTAAATCATCCCAGCCAGGGCTTTGTCAAGCCAGGCCTTAAAAACCTCTAAGGATGGAGATTCTACCACCTCCCTAGGAACCCATTCCACTGCTTCACCACCCTTCTGGTAAAATAATCTGTAAATCTGTAGTGTAGACCTGGCTGGAAATGGCATTACTCCTGATTTACACCGGTGAGAGAGAGGAGTGAGACCCAATCTATCTTACATCTGATACAATAAATGGGGCACCATTTTTATAAAACTGGTTCTATTTTGGGGGGATTTCAGATGTGATGATTTGGAATTTTTAAATATTGAAGAAAACGTACATCATATTTGCCAGAGGAATAAAGTGATTCTGCACACTGACCTTTATTACTTCCTTTTTACCTTTTTCAAATGCCTACTGGAAATTATTAGAGCAACTTTGGTGCCAGGTAGTTCGGGTGTGCCTCAGAAAAACTTGTTATTCCATTTATTGTATTGTATTCTATTTCCTGTATGCGCTAATTATTCTATCTATTTAAAAAGATGTTTACATTAAATATCACCAAGCAAGTGGAATATGCTATATGGCTTTTTATGTTGCTCCTGAAATAGTACCACTGGCAACATTAAATCAGTTAAGATCTTTTACTAAAATAGTCCCCAGTGCAGCAGCAGGATCTGCTAGCATGAAACTTTTCAACCACCAGAATCCCATTCGAGTCAGTATGACTTTGTGTAAATTTAAGGGTCTGCACTTGTGAATCCTGTTGCAGAATCGGAGCCTTTCTTTTGGATTGAGAATTCAGAACACAATCCTCTTGCAGTATGTTCTGTAGATAGCACAGCATCTTTACAGCTTTGGAGGCTTGAAATGTCTTGCTATTTTACTACCCTTTATAATGTTTTAGGGTAATACAAACTAAATTAAAAAGTCAAAACACAAATAGAAGTGTCCCTTACCCAATGCACTAGTATGGATTGATGCTGATTATGTTAAAGGTGCAAGTTCTTTAAGGAATCTGTACATACCAATAAAAATCCAATTTATGTACCAGAAATGACTACATGTGTTACATAATTAGAATACCTGCACTGTCTCCTGAAATGTATCTCTGTTGGGCCTGCTTTAAATCTAGTGTCATCTCTTCAGATTATGAAATGAAATATAGCTCTAGGGCATATTATGAGAACCATATGGAAAGCTGGCTGGTTGGCTTGAATTTAAGGGAGTACCCTGGGCTACTCACAGCAAAGCATACTGTATACCTTTAAATGATACCTTAATTCATGGTAAAGAGTGACAGCTCACTTTTCTGAAATCAAAACCACATTTAAGAGTGATAACCTCTTTCTAAAACAGAATAAAATCAGAGCATACACTATCCTCTCTGAATAGTGGTTATTACTAGAACCAGATAACTAATATATGGATATGATAAAATCATACAACTACTTAATACAGTACATTAATTTGAAAGAGACTCCGAGTTGATGCAAATTCAAATATTAACTTGATTTATTAGCCCACTGAGAAATTTGCTCCACCTTTCAGCCATCTGACCCAGATTTATAGTACATATTTCTTTAACTCTTACTAAAGAGGGAAAACATTTACAATTTATAGTATGTATTTCTATAATTCTTCGTAAAGGGGGGAAACATTTAAAACTTTTAAAATATAGGCAGACAAATCTCTCCCCCCAACTTCATTCTACTTAAATTAATAGAACTTGCTCAAAATTATAGTCAGATGGATGGGATTTTAAGACAGTGAGGATCTAGTGTTGGTAACCAAATGTTATTCCTACATACCAGCAGAAGTAAAGTCAATAAACTCCAAAGGAAAATATATTAAAGAATCCTTATGCATCATGATTTTCCTCTTGCCATCGAGGGAAAAGATTGTATTTTATACAGGAACTGAGATGTTTCCCTTTCTGTAGTCCTGTGTGGATTTAACTAAAGCAGCAACTAAAAGAAACAAGACTTTTAATAAAGAAAGCCTTGTTGATAATTATAGAGTGGTTGTAAGCGTATGTTCGTAGCCTTTATTTTTCTTGTTCAGAACTTTATTATGAATTTTTAAGTTTCAAATGGCTCTTGATACTTTGCATGTGTGAGACAGATTTTAGGTAAATAAACATAACTTATTATTTTGGGACAATACTTCAAATATATATTTGAAAAAGGGTGCCTTCTTTGTTTGACCAGATACGATTGATATAAATCTATAAACTAGCTATTCTAAAACAGATTATCAGATTGTAAATAGCACCGGGTAAAAAGAGTGAAAGGAAGGCATAAATACTGTTTCTAATTAACACTAAAGTAAATCACTCTTAAATTAAGCTGGTGGGATTTATTTATTCAAAGTTTTCAGCAGTCACAGTTAGAAAATTAAGCATAAAAGTGTAAACATTCTGCGTTCAATTGTCAAATTATAAGTAATATTTATAGTTCCTGTAAAATAAAAGTCCCAGAAAGTCTTCATTTCAGTTGATTCGCTGTTCTTTGTCTTTTGCATCTACTAGAGTGAAACTAGTAATTAACTGAGGAAAGTGAAACTTAATAATGTTTAACAGGTTTTTTTTCTGTTCAAAGATCAAATATATTTTTGGCTGTTTCCATATGTCATTCTATCCACTTTGTTGCCTTTTTGTACCTCTTCAACTATTGTGTGTCATTTTAACAATGTAGAATGACAGATGTGAACAATTTGGAGGAAATTGTAACTACCTTCAAACATAAGGTACTCATTGATCTGGAAGAAAAACTTTGATCTGTGGAACTTCTAAAAATTTCTTTTCAGGTGTGGCTTCCCTTAGTACACATTTTTTTTAAGCCCATGCTCTTCTGAACACTAACTGATATGACTAATGCAAACCCAGTTTCTGTGTTTAATATCACTGGTTTTGTTGAAAGTATTTGGGGGGAGGAATTATTTTCACAGACCATTGGTTCAAAAGACTGTGGAGTTGAGACCAGTGTCATCCGACTCTTGGAAAGTTGGTTGGTTTGTTTGTTTTTTAAGACTCTCAGTGCATTACAAGATCTGGATTTGATGTTCACAGGTTGCAGTGTTGTTGTTTACAGCATCAGCACATTTGTTGTAGATCCAGATACAAATTCCATAGAATTGTATTTGCTGCAGCCTGTCCCCCTCACTCTTCTCCCCAGATTAGTCCTTAGCGTGAAGTAATTAAATGTACTAGTCTTTGGATCAAAATCAGGTATAAAAGATTAAAATTGCAGAGGTCTAAAACTGAAATTACATTTCTTTGCTTTTAACCAGGTATTTCTTCATTTCCATGTAATACCTTGAATGTATCTCATCTCTGTAGGTTAGCATTTTAGTGCGTCATGGAGACAATTATAAAAGGCCATTTAGAAGTTCTAAGAAACAATACCATTTGCAAAGCCATTACTGATCTGTTATGTGTTGAAAAAGCCAAGAGTCTGACCTGTAGCAGGGTCAGTTCAGAAACTGTCTCCCAGTAAGTAATATTACAACTCTTGCAGATATTTAATTTGTTCCTTAGTAATCCTTGATTTGGTATTATAAACCATTAAAATGGATGTTAGTCTGCTAACACATAATGTGCATTTATTTTCAGTGATTACTGTTGTCCTTATAATTAATTACTTTATTATTTTACATACACCCCCAAAGTTTGCTAGGTGCAGAGGTGAAAGTAAACTGGTACGGGCCGGTACTGTGTACCGGCAAGAGCCAGTGCACCATACTTGGCCGGCTTCCCCAGGTCAGCGATTTAAGGGCCTGGGGCTCCCAGCAGCAGCTGGAGCCCTGGGCCCTAAAATTGCCACCAGAGCCCCGCTGCCCGAGCCCCCGGGTAGCAGAGGCGGCCGATTTAAAGGGCCCTGGGTTTACCTTAGCAGAGCCCCGAGCCCTTTAAATCGCCGCTGGAGCCCCACTGCCCGAGCCCCGGGGTAGCGGTGGCGGGGCTCCGGCAGTGATTTAAAGGGCCAGGGGCTTCCAGCCGCCGCTACCGCAGCGGAGCCCTGGCCCCTTTAAATCAAGCCCGTGCCCTTTAAATCTTGATTTAAAGAGCCTGGGGATTTAAAGGCCCACCTCTTCTGGTTGAGGCCACACCCCTTCCAGTTTAGGTCCCGCCCCCTGCTCAGGACTCCGGCATACCGGTAAGTCCTTTAAGTTACTTTCACCCCTGGCTAGGTGCCTCAGAATACAAATAAGAGGGCCCTGTCCCAGTCATGAACAACTTACAAACTTAAACAAGACATGATACTATAAAGGGGGGAAATACCAGCAGGGAGCTGGTGTTGTTGGATGTGATAGCAATAAGATTACCTGGATATTTAGCCCAGCAAATGTTAAGTGTGACTATAGATACAAATTTTTAAACAGTTTACCAAGGGTCATGGTGGATTCTCCATCACTGTTAATTTTTAAATCAAGGCTGGATGTTTGTAAAAGATATGCTCTAGCAATTATTTTTGGGAAGCTCTATGGCCTGTGTTATAGAGCAGGTCAGACTGGATTATTACAATGGTCTCTTCTGTCTTTGGATGTTAGGAACCTCTATGAAAGTGGGTCTTCAGGAGGGAGTGAAATGTGTGGGTGTTGGCCTTGCAAACTATCTCAGGAAGAGCATCCCATGTGAAGGGCAGGTGGCCGGGAAGACAATGTGATGATGGGTGTGGAAAAGGCAGCCAGGGATTGGGGGTGGTATAATAAGAAATGAGGCTGGATAAGTAGGGTGGGTCAGAGTTATGAAGGTGAGGACAAGAAATTGGAACTTGATGCAGTATAGAAGGGGAGCCCTGGTGGAAATCAAAGGCAGGGGGTGACATGGTCAGATTGATGGACCAGGCAAATGATATTTGTGCGGCTACATTTTATACAGCTTGAGGGGATAATGCAGGTGTTGGGGAAACAAGAGAGGAGGTGGTTGCAATAATTAAGACAGGAAATGCAGAAGGCATAGATGAGTTAACATTCTCCCCTGGGGTAACACTCTTGCTTTTTAGTGCCATAACCATGTAATTCTTCACCCCAAATCCTTCCTCCTGTTGGTCCCCCTCTACTTGTTGCATCACATTTAAAATTAGACTATTAGAGCTCTTTGGGACAGGGTCCGGACCTTTCCATTTGCTCTGGAAAGTGCCTAGCATGCCTTTGGGTGCTGTACAAATAATAATAACCTGCAAGTTACACGATATGACACTGTTTAGGAAAATAAGAGTGCTTCAGTGTGTACGCTGGATTCCTGGAGTCTGATCAGGAGGGTATTATTTATAATAAACAAGAGTATCACTGCTCACCACAGCAACTAACTACCATGTTGAATGTAGATTAGCTTGTGCACTTGCATTACGCACAGACATATACAAAGTCTAGATTGTCGTTCTGGTAACTAACTAAAGGAATAAACATACAATCTTCCAGGAGCTGGCAGTGCAGCATCTAGCTCTCATTACTCTCTTTGTATCTTTGGCTCTAGCCATAATTGAAGACAACTGCTCTGGCCATTCAGCACAGCATCTGCAAGATGAAGTTATATACCGCTCAAGAATTAACAGCTCCAGATATGGCACCCACTTGCCAGTTTATTTCCCTCCTCTGATGTCCTCCTGGCCTCTCACTTGGCTTGACAGCTGCGTACCTGCCTGCAAGGCAGCTGAGGGTGCTGTTTTGGCTGTGGTGGATGATGTGGTGGTGGCTAGGTTGCTTTCAAACAAGGAAAAGAATGGGGAATGTGGTGTTCACACAGAGCTCAGTGCAATTACAAATACATGCAAAGCATTTAGGTTATTCCCAGAACTCTGGCACTGGCATTCCCATGAAATAGCAGTGAGCTACAAGAGCTTTCTGGGTCTATGCATTCCAGTGAGCGCACCAGGCATCATGCTTTGCTTCAGAAGCCCCATGGACAGTTCCCCCACAACATGGGCTGATTCTGTTTTCTGTTTGTTTTTAAAGAATTAAGCAGGGCTACAATTGATGTTAATATTTATGTATAGAAGGATGATTCCGTTAGAGGCTTCATGCCATGAAGATGGAACTGTATTCCCCAATGATAATTTATACAGCAGAGAGCAAAAAGAACTGGCGCTATGCTGGAACCACGCTGGAACGCTGAAGTAAACTGAAATTACAGGGCTCCAGGTTTTAAAAGCACATGTACACAAGTCAGGGTTGGCACATGCACGTACCTGCCTGGAACATGAAACCAGATTACCGTGAGTGCACTGGAGTTTGCACAAACACAAAAGTGCACTTTTAAAAATTTGGCAAAAAGAATATAAGACCACCAGAGATTTTTGTCTGGTAATGCATCCATTCGCCACTCAAAACAGATTTTAAGTGTTTTCTGTTTTCTTTAGTTGGCAGATACCATACAGGGCAGCTGTTCATAACTCAGCAAGAAAAACTCATGCATGGAGACTGCAGTGCTTTGTTTTCTGGATTTTATATCACTATAGGGAGCATGGACCTCTCAAGTGTGGTCTGTAAATGCAGAAGTACTGTGAGTGCAATGACATTTCACACACTGTCTGTCTGCAAGTCTAACTTGAAGTTTATTATTGCTTGTTTCAGAACTAAAATGTGTCTTCTTTCCCCTCTGGTGTTATTGACATATTTGAATTTTTGTTCATTTACTAATTAGCTTAGTTGGCAGCTCCATACTGCTTTCACTGAAATCCACTGATTTCCTCTTGAAAAGCGTGTGTATTATTAATGTAATAATGTCTAGATGCCTGACTCCTTCTGACAATACTGGACACACTTTTTGTTTTATAGAATGTGCTGATCTGATTTGGTGTTAGGAAATAATCACATTTGTGAATCTACATTTTTAGTAATGGTATTATTATTAATAAACATTGATATAGGTGCTTAAAGGTCTCAATAAGGATTCAGGCCTCATTGTTCTGTATAAACAGAGATTGACTCTGCTCCAGACCCCTTACAATGTAACAGACTTAAGAACAGACGGAGCAAACTCTACAGCTGCTGAATTCCTGTTTATGTATTATATTTTTGTATCTTTTTCTCTGAAATGGGGGAAAGTTCCACAGAAAGTCTGTGTTGCCATTTACTCTACGCATGTGCACACACATTTCCCAGCTAATTCCTAATAGCTTTTAAAAGTTAGTTTTTAAAAAATATATTTGAGAAAGACTCATGAGGTGGCTTTTCCAATAACATCTTAAACTTGTAATTCTGCAATGTTGTCTTTGAGCCATTAATGAAATCCATATTGCAAAGACAGCCTTGAAATAGAGGGAGGAAGGAAAAAGCAGCTGTATTTGCTATCCTTTGGCTCTAAATTCTTCATTATGTTTTTTTTTATTTTTTGTTTTTGAGCTATTTTGTGGAGCATGCAGCATTCATGTGATTTGTCTGTTGCAGACACTGCAACCTGTTAAGCAAGGCACAAACATGCCTGAGAAACTATTTCAGTATTTTCCTGTGCAAAAAGCAATGCATGTGGATGAAAATTCTACTACAAATATTTGACTTAAAATGCCAAAAAATAAATAAACTAAAAACAAAACAAAACAGTCATTACCAAAATTAGCTTAATGAAACCAAGCATTTTATATGACTGATGACCAATTAAATAGGAGAATTTGATTCTCACTTAAAAACTACACTATGGAATAATTAGTTAGTTAATTAATTGGTGTCCAGTGGGAGAGGAGTGACTCATTTTAGGTACATCAGTATAATTATTATTGTTATCTCTCTCATGCTGTAGTAGTTCCAAGCTGCAGGGCTGCTGTGTATGAAATTTACCCAGTAGGCTTTCCAGAGAGCACTGAAACTGTTCAGCCTTCAACTTATGTCTGATGGAGGAGTGGGAGGTGTTCAACTGATAATGTATGGAGGAGTGCAAATTTTAAATATGTGCATGCTAGTTAATAGATGCCTTATAGCCTTACAGGACACTTTAAATAAGCAGTATTGACATGCTGCCACAATTGGTTAAAAGCCCTTCTCTAACAAAGGCTTGTCACAGATAAATAAAGTTCAAACTTATCTTTATTTTGGGTTGCAGAACTCACACTGCTGTCCTTCCTCCATACCAACCTTCCACGTACTCTGTGCTGACCATGTATGGGCACCTGCTTGCCCATGTCACTGTACACCTGCTGCAGAATTAATCTCGGATCACAGCACTGTGGCCATTAACCTTCCACTTTGACTATGGTGAAATCCTGGCCCCCCTGAAGTGAACAGGAGTTTTGCTGTTGACTTCAGTGGGGCCAGGATTTTGCCCATAACTATAGAAGTCTGGGTATAGATATGTCTATGGCTTGTCTACATGGGTTTTTTGCCTCCAAGCAGTGACACCAAAGTGGCTGCACCAGTGCAAGCCCCTAAAGTAGATAATATCCAGCTCTTATAAAGTGCCTTTTAGCTATAGCTCTCAAACAAGGTAAGTATCATTAGCCCCACTGTCCAGGGAATGGGGAAACCAATGCACGGGGTGGGGGCTGAAGTGACTTGCCCAATGTCACCCATCAATCCAGCGACAGAGAAGGAAATAGAACCCAGCTGTCCTGAGTTCCAGCCTGGGCAGAGCTGTAGCCTCCATGCCACACTGCCTCCTTAGCCATGCAAAAAATGACTAATAGTGGTGTTGCTTACTCCGGTTTCAAACTAGAGTAAGCAGTAGTGATGCAAGCGCCATATTATACTGGTGCAAGGCGTCCATGCTGGAAATCTGCACAAACAGAGCTAAATCATTACAAATATCCCCAGGACAGACAGGCCCAGAGGCTGCAACAGCACAGTTGCAGCAGATTGGGCTTCCAGTGGAAGAGCAGAAGCAGTAGGGGCAGTTTTAGGAATAGTCAGCCACGTATGTCTGTCCTTTGGACCTCCCACATGAGGAAGGCTGGCAGCACTGAGCCCTGTTTTTTGTAAGCAAAGTTAGTGGAAAGTATTGGATGCCAGCTGCATATCAAGAAAAATACAAACTAAAATCAGTGTGTGTCTCTTTGATTTTTTTGCTGCTCATGTAGCTAGTTCCACTCATTTCAGATTAATATCTACTACACCGATGCTGCAAATTTGTAACTCAAACTGTTTTACTTCACATTAAGGTAAGAGTGTTTATTTATGCAGCTTCACTTCCAATAACAGCTCAACTTTACAGTGCATTATATGGGATGACATTGGTGCACCATAGTACAGGGTCATGCTATCGATCATGGGTGCCCTGCCAACACCCAGCAAGGAATTTTGAAGTAAACTGTATTAAGAGGCTGAGACGAAAGTGGAGCCAGAAACAATATAGGTTAGAAAAATATTTATTTTATTTAGCAAAAGAAGAAAGAGTTTGACTTATTAGCTATATTTTTCCTACCATATTAACTCCTGGAAAAATGATTGCAACGGGACTTCCTGGAGTTGACCCAATTCTGTCTCCAAAAAGCAGGATACCAAATGTGTTTGAGGAGCTACTAGCAGCTTATGGGCGAAGCTATTATGCTGCAGGCATTCTGCCATCCACCGTAATGTGTGCTAGGCTACATAAAGCACACACCCTGCACCTTGGTGATAAAAGATCCCCACACTAGGGTAAGGTCTGGTGAACAGTGGGAAGTTTCACCACCTGAGCACACATGCTATTGGCATGCTACTGTACATCTGATTATTAAAGTAGTAAAAGTAACTAATTCCAGAGATTTGCTGGAATACTCTACATGCTTGAGGCAGAATTCACCCAGGGTAGAGGGGCTGTGGAAGGTAATGCAACATAATGGAACCACAGGATGGGCTTGTAGAGGACCTCTGCAACCACCATGTGCAGCAGCACTGGCTTCAGTGCCAGATCTCTATCAGCCACCCAGAGGGATTGTATAGGGTCAGAAGAGGAGGCAATGCAGGGCCAGTGTGGGTCTCTCAGCAGCTATGTTCTTGGCCCCTACTCCAGGTGCAGGGCAAGAATAGCAGCCATTTACCCTATGCAGGCAGTGAAAGCGGTGAGTCTCAACAAGCTGCTGTCACACCTGCCCAAAATTAGATTAAAAGGTTGAAGAAAAATCCACACTTAAAATAATTCTGCTCAGCAAGGCTGGTGAGCTTCTGTAAGCCCAGAGATCTGAGGCATCAATTGTCTATAAACTTGGCATCTCAGCACAACAAATGCCAAGGTTTCATTGAGTCACTTTATTTGTCCTTTTAAAACTTTGAGGAGTAGCAGCCTCTGGGGAAATGCAGCAGCCAATGGGCTTTCTGTATTCCAGTGGATTTGGTGTGGCAGGGTGGAGGATGTCAGCAAACTTCCACCCTTACCAGAAGCCAGTTGTTCTCGTATATTAATGGTATAGACCAGAGCATCTTCACTCTCCCTCACCAAGCCTTGTTACTCCAGGCTCTGTCCTCTCAACTGATCACATGCTATTTAAACACACTTCTGTACCAAAGAGCTGGTACCACCCTTGCAACAGGCATGAGGTCTCCCCATTGTTCTCCCCAGCCATATCTCATTCTCTCCCTCTAGAACATAGCTCTCCACCACACTGGCAGGTGTGGTGATCTGCTTTTTTCCTAAGGATCTGGCCTTGTGGCTGGTGTCTTCTGCTTAGTGATTGTGGAGTTTTCCATGCATTAAGGTGACGTCCCTGCCAACAAGGTCTGGTGTAGATCTTCAAATTCCTTTCAGTGCATCCAGGTCATCCTGGATGCTCTCCTTGCTCCAGATTGCAGGCAGGGTTTGGAATTGTCTGTCAGGCCAGGCACTCAACTGTGACGTCACCATTTCAGATTAGTAGCTCTCTGACAGAAGTGGACATGTTCACTATGACCAGCAATAGGATGTGCTGGATGTTTAAACAGGCCTGCCACTTCCTGGTTAGATATCCCGCAAAACCCTGTGGGATGGTTGTGTGCTGGGGATAGAGCACATGGATGGTATTTACATTGACTGGATCCACATGCTTTGTGCTGTCCTACAACACAAAGAGTGTCAGGAATGGCAAGCTGGCTCAAATGGCTCAAATGGTCTATCTTGCAAAACAGCTGTGTTTGGGACCTGGATGTAGAACAGTAATCAGTCTAGGATCCAGCCCACTGGCAAGGTCTAGACACAATTAGTCACCACAGTAATGAACTGTGTCTTAATGTGTTGTGTGTGGATAAGAGCCATATTTAGGATCCGCTGTGTCACAACCTGGTTCTGCATACAGTTATAGTGTGTGATGGGGAGTCCAGATTCACAAAGGTACTTAAGTGCCTAACTCCCACTGAAATCAATGAGGGTTAGGTGTCCAAATACCTTTGTGGATCTGGGCTCAGTGGCCTACACTTTGGACTCTTCAGTGAAATCTGTGTGTTCTAGCACACGTATAAAAAGCAACAAATATCATTACACTGCAGACAAGTATGTCAGTATTGGTCAAAGCAGCATGAGGAAAATATAGCTTTTGCTGGAGCCCATTATAATCAAATGTGGAGAAAGATATTCCCTGGATACGCTTCATGTTTGTGTCACAGGGTTATGCTGGTTAATTTCACAACCCCCTTAGCAAGGAATAGGTGCAAAAGCAGTAGATTTAAACAGAGCAGAATAGAATGGATTTGTGGAGCAGTTCTTAAATTAATGTCTTGCTGGCTGTTTCAGTCCTTTCCATTTAGATGTTTTCCCCTGAATGACAGAAGAAAAAAGAGAAAATGGTTGTTTAATTCATGCTACATAATATAATGACAAGAGATTGTTTCCATACGTACTGTTTTTGTTGACCTTTTCACATTTTAAATGTCAGGAAATACCATTACTGTAGGTCTATCCAGCTTTAAGGCTACAATAACTTTGTAGCGGTTCACAAGGGAAATTATTATATATTATGAATTGCCTAAAACAGTGAACGTGTGTGTGTGTGTACGTACATGTATGCATACACACACTCCACTCTCTCTCTCAATTTCTTTCTCCATAATAATATCTATATTAAAGCTGAAGCCAACCTCCACTATAAAATCCTGCTTTTGCTTCCCCATAACACTGACTTGAAGAATTAGTTTGGCCTCAAAATTGCCAGATTTACTGGGAAGGTAAGTTTGAAGAACTGTCAAACAGTTTTGAAATACAGGTCATTTTAAAAGTACTCTGATTTGAAATTCTGGCTTTTGTCTAATGTTTCTTAGCACATTAGTATTAGCCACTTTTTTTCAGATGGGGCAACTATGATTCAGAGCGAGTCAGTAAGCTGGATAAGAGGCGCTTGGCGGGGAGGGGGGGTTATGCACTGGCTATTAAACTAAGCAATGGGGATTCTAGTCATGGGTCTGACACTTGAGAAAATGTTCTCAGGTTTTGCTATGAATGCAATACCAGCAGCCCCCTGTACGTGTTGTTTTAGAGCTGTGTTTTGCAGACACCGCGGGTCTGACTGATCGCCTGTTTTGGATGTCAAGAAGGAATTTTTTCTTCCTGTTAAGGCCAAATTAGAAGAGGCCTGAGGGGTTCTTTCCTCTCACCATCCTGGAGGCACAGTCAGGTTAAGAAGGAATAAATTTTAGTAATTAGTAGTAGTACTTGGTGGGGATGTTAGTTCATAGCAACTTGCAGCCAGTTGCCAGTGTGGTTAAAAGAGATGGTGCCAAGAAATAAAAAACCTGGCTGGAATTTTGCTGATGAGCCTTATACTCATGGGATAGGGCAGGGTCATTGTGGCCTTCACAGGCCAAGATGCCCCCCTTTTAGCGCTTTCTGTCCCCCTCTCAGGGAAGGGGAGTGAAGGGATTCAGAAGAGCAAGCTGAGTTTTGTGATACAGCAAGACAATCCTAACTGTCAGGTGTAATTTATTACTTGGCAGAACTTTGGAAATGAAAACTGGCTACCCATAAGTATAAAAATCTTTTCGGCTGGCTGAGATCAAGCTTAGAGCTGAATTTCACATTGGATTATTCCAAAGACTATATGACACATGTTTAGATGATGACACATTTTATTAGGTTTCTATACATAGTCTATCTTATATGTGTGTGTATATATATACACATATAATATGACAATCTGACTGCCCTAGTAAAGTTCTCAGTTTGTATTAATTTGTATGCTACAACAGTGTTACTAAATTTCAACTTCCACATCTGCAGAACACTAGATGACCTTTTCTACAAGTGTATTTAATTGTAATTTGCAAAATGTTTTAGTGCCAGCTACAGTTTTGAAAATCATTAATGCAAATGGATCAACATAATGACTTGATTCACTTTCTCTTTCATTTATTACATCCTGAAAGAAAAAATCTAAAGGTAAAAAGTATGACATCATCGAAATATTTTTCAGATATTTTGGGATTAATCTATATGAAATTCAGCCTTAAGATTGATCTCAGCCCATAGAAAAAGATTTTTTTCATATATATGGGTAGCCAGGGTTCACAGTCTTAATTTCCAAAGTTCTGCACAATAATGAATTACACCTGACACATTTTGTCTTCAGATTTTTGGTTTATACGTGCTTTGTTCCTTTGACTACACTGCAAAAGATTTATGATCTTTAATTATGAACTCTGACACTGGTGTATGCAGTGAATGCTAACAGACTTGGTTTATTTGGAGGCGCTCTGTATTTTCAAATGATTACATTTGATCATTGTTATGTATGTATTGCCTTTCAGTGGCATCATTCCCATCACTGTATTTAAATGAAATTTTCATCTTTTTATACTGGTATATTTCAAAGGAGTGTGACTAAAGCACAAAAGTGGTCTTGGATACATCTGGGTAAATATAGTGTCAACCTGGCAGTGAACTATTTTTAACCTAGTTCTCAAACAAATTTTTCTATTTTAGAACTATAAATGGTAGAAGATTTATAATCTATGATGTTATTGTGGTTGCATACAACAGAAACACAGCTTCAACTGTGTTAACTCACCAGTATTGCTGTATTTCTAGGATTGGAGTGACTCCCATGCATGGACTCAAGAGGGAGAGCAAGATAACTGTGAGATGACCTGTGGGCCAGCTATAAAAACTAATTGCCTGGGATAGGTGTCTGGCACCTCTTGCCAGAGAGGGCTGAGGGCTATGGATACTATCTGGAATCTTCTTGTTTTCAATGGTGGGGGTGGCTACTTTACCCTCACCACTGATTTAGTGTTTGGTGGGGAGAATGAAAGGGTGACAGGCACTCTGGAACTGAGTGTCAGCCAAGGCAATGTCTTTCAGGCATACAGGCCCTTTAAAATGCTTCAGCCAATCAGAGAAGAACCCACAGGTAAAGCTAAATAAGAGAACCTAGTGAGTTTCAGGGGCCAGATTGTGACTCTGCTCCTAGGAAGCCCTACTTCAGATAATAATCAAAATAGGGAGCAGCCTGCATAGCCAAGAACCTTCTTCAGACTGGCAACTTTAGAGTTTAGACCTCAGACATAAAAGACAAAACCCTAAGGGCAGATTTCCAAAAGCACTCAGCATTAGCTCATGTTGCTCTCACTGCCTTCAAAGGGGCAGAAATGGAGACCAACGCTAAACACTTTTGAAAATCTCACCCTAAATAATATTTTGAAAACTTTAATGATTAAAATTGCAGGGCAAAGGATGAGTATAAAGGCGTATGTTACTTGAAATTGCCCTTGTAAATGTATTCTGTTTAAGAAGGTAGAAATGACCTTGGAGAAGTCACCAAAGCCAACATTTTTGGTTGCCGCACTTTTGAGGGCCCACCTTTTGGTGCCTATAAACTGGTTTTCCAAGGTTTCAGCACCTGCAGTTCCCACTGACTTCAGCTGGACTTGTAGGAGCTCAGCACTTCTGAAAATTAGGTGAAAGGTGTCTCCAGTTGGTCACCCAAAATTAGAGCACGCTCTCTTCGCCTCCAGTCCTTCATCTGTAATATAAGCATAATACTATCTCTTTGACAGGAATGTTGGGTTCCTCAATGCTTAAGGCTCCTCAGTTAGGAGGTGATAGGCATTAATAAGATGTGCATGCTAATATGCATTTATATTAGTGATGAGTTAGTTGGTGAAAGTTCATGGTTCGGTTCAGTCAGCACACAAACTTTTGAATGTTGCTTTTCTGAACTTGACCAAATTTCTGGAAATCCAGTTGGAACTCTGGTGACAAAAGATTCTTGTTTCTTCTTCTCCTGGGCCCAACCAGGAATCACAGTGGGGCAGGTAAACTGAGGCAAATAAAACTAAGCATTTTCAAGCCTCCCAAAAGAATGAGGTTCAGTTCAAATTTTCCACTGTGGTTTAAAGCTGCTTCTTATTTGATCAGAGTCAGTTCACGTGTCCCTCACATTTTAATATGATCCGTTGTTCACAAGTTCCAAGATTGCATTCTTACATAGCTTACAAGAGCGCAGCAGGGCGGTTTCCAGTAGAATAATGTAAAAAAACTGAGACAGTTGGGAGGTCATCAAGGACAACTAGAGGATCAAACAGAGAGAAGCTGGGTGATTTCATTGAGTGAATCTCCTGTGGTTGATAATTTTGTAAAGCTGAAAGCCAGACTCTGGAGCAGCCCAGTTTTATTGTCTTCCACAAATATTCTAACTCTCTCAGAAATGCAGTAAAATGATCTTGTCTCAGCTTATTCATCTCAAAATGTGGAAAATGCAATCCTCTTAATCCTTGCTTGGAAGGACTTGAGCGACTCAGTAGCCAAACTGGTAGTCACTGTATTGCTATGGTGTCCAGGTTTCTAGGATTCCTACACCATTTTACTCTTGGATCATGGATGGCTAAATCACTTTCTATTACCTCAGAAAAGCACAGAAAATAATCATAATAATAATAAAATATTAAATGTGCTCTGGAATTTCATTCCACTTCTATAATGAGCTTAGCAAACTCATGAAGTGGAGAAGGCATAATTTTAAACAGACTTTAAATAGCTTTTTGCCTGTGTCACAGTTTCAGGGCAACTGCACCTGTATTCTCCCTCTGTAGTCCCTCAAGGGCACCCACTTAAAGGTTTCCAGCTCCCAGCCATCAGCTCTCTTGGGTGAAAATCAGAGCCTTCCTCCCTCCTGACTGGGATTCTTTCATGCTGCACAGTTCCCAGCCCACACTGTGATATTCCCCGGAAGCCAGACTGCCTAAACAGGTCAGTATCTGTGCTTTGCTTTCTTTTGAAAGGTGATGAATAAAGTAATTGCCTGCAGTCACAAGTTGCCACACAGCTTTTTCTAAGCAAGCACATTTATTCTTCAGGTGAAAGCTTTACAGAGAAAACATTAAAAACAATGAAATAACCTACACACATGCTGAAAAGCTTACCAGAGATCACCTATGAGTCTTACAAACCCTAGCAGGTCAAGTCCTTCCAACCCTTCTACGCAGATTAGGCCTCCCCCTTGGACAGACAGCTCTCACGCACCCCTTTTTACCCCAAAACCTGTGTACATGAATTTGAGACCAGGTCCTCCCACTTCCCTTTCTAGGCAGTATGTGTGTTCTTCCTCAAGGAACTGTCTTCCCCAACAATGGGTGGAGGTTCCCCATCTGCCCTGGGAGTATTACATGCAGCAATTCCTTGGGAGAATTTCTAATGGGAGAAATAAGGCAGGGCTGCTCCCTGTGAAGAAGCTGTAAAGCATGGATAGCAGAGGGGTCAGGCCAGGGAGATTCTTTAACCCCCTCCGCTGATAGCCAAATTCCTGTCTTTGCCCCACCTTCTCATAGGTTGGCTCCAGAGAAGCCAGTGGCCTGTCCTCAGATTCTCCTTCTCATCTCTCTCATACTGATGCTGCTTCTCCCACGCTGCAAGCTGCTGGGTTTCAGATACACTCTGACCCTGACCCTCTCCAGATGCAGCTTTTCCTGCTCTATCAATCTGCCCATAGTTATTGGTGCATTTGATCCTGATGAAACATGGGTGCTGCCTTTGTCAGCTTCTCTCCAACCTTCAGCTCCAAGATTTTCCCCAACTGCTGGATGTTCCCTGCAAACGGGGACCATAATTCCTATTTTGGTCATCACAATACAACAAGTCAATAGCTGTACCCTTGCCTGCTCCTCAGTGTTGAGCAGCCTAATCTGCATAATTATCTGCATAATTCAAGCAGCTGACCTGTCAGATGCCATACCTCTTCAACCCAGGTCCATGAGGCTGTCAAGCAAGAGCCTTATCCTCTGTATCACAGCGTCAGATGAGGGAACTGCAGCTAATGCCCCACCACCAGATGCTACTCCTGCTGACTCAGCAGCTCAGGTGGTAAGCAGCAGACTGCTGATTAGACACGACCAGGTATAATTCTTCCTATTCCTGTCCCACCCCTTGTCTCAGTAATTGGTTGTTAGGCTTGTTGCTGCCTTGATCCCTGAGACCAAGTCCCTGTCTCTTTGCTTGTCCCTGGCTCTTACTACCATGCCTAATCCCAATTCCTGCTACCACACCTTTTTCCTCATTTCTATTTCCTTGCCCTTACCACCACTGCTGATTCCATCTTTGACTGTTGGAGTGACTTCTGACTCCAACTCTGGCTTAATCCTTGGTGTGGCTCTGACCCTGAGCCTTGGGAAGGCTTTTCTCTGACTCTCATTTTGATCTTTGGCATGATTCCTAACTATGACCCTGACTCCACCTCTGTCTCTGACTTCTAGGTCAGAGCACCGTGTTATGAGCCCTGACATGACTTTTCTTTGGCTGTTTATAACTAATTTTCCGCATCTCTGTTTTCACTATTCCTTTCCTGAAAAGACCATAAGACTTTTTTCATAGAATCATAGAATCATAGAATATCAGGGTTGGAAGGGACCTCAGGAGGTCATCTAGTCCAACCCCCTGCTCAAAGCAGGACCAATCCCCAATCAAATCATCCCAGCCAAGGCTTTGTCAAGCCTGACCTTAAAAACTTTCAAGGAAGGAGATTCTACCACCTCCCTAGGTAACGCATTCCAGTGTTTCACCACCCTCTTAGTGAAAAAGTTTTTCCTAATATCCAACCTAAACCTCCCCCACTGCAACTTGAGACCATTACTCCTTGTCCTGTCCTCTTCTACCACTGAGAATAGTCTAGAACCATCCTCTCTGGAACCACCTCTCAGGTAGTTGAAAGCAGCTATCAAATCCCCCCTCATTCTTCTCTTCCGCAGACTAAACAATCCCAGTTCCCTCAGCCTCTCCTCATAAGTCATGTGTTCCAGACCCCTAATCATTTTTGTTGCCCTTCGCTGGACTCTCTCCAATTTATCCACGACCTTCTTGTAGTGTGGGGCCCAAAACTGGACACAGTACTCCAGATGAGGCCTCACCAATGTCGAATAGAGGGGAACGATCACATCCCTCGATCTGCTCGCTATGCCCCTACTTATACATCCCAAAATGCCATTGGCCTTCTTGGCAACAAGGGCACACTGCTGACTCATATCCAGCTTCTCGTCCACTGTAACCCCTAGGTCCTTTTCCGCAGAACTGCTGCCTAGCCATTCGGTCCCTAGTCTGTAGCTGTGCATTGGGTTCTTCCGTCCTAAGTGCAGGACCCTGCACTTATCCTTATTGAACCGCATCAGGTTTCTTTTGGCCCAATCCTCCAATTTGTCTAGGTCCCTCTGTACTTTCTGTGCTTTTCCCTTCTATGATACTTGCTTTTACTTTTGTTGGCACTTACGACAATTTATATCTTCCGCAATCCCACGGCTTCCACCATATTGTCATCGTTTTAGGGCAACTGCACCTGTATTCTCCCTCCACTGTCCCTCAAGGGCACCCACTTAAAGGTTTCCAGTTCCCAGTCATCACCTCTCTTGGACAGAGACCTGCACCTCACTCCCTCCTAAGTGGAGGCTACACAGTTCCCAGCCTATGCTGTGATATTCCCAGCAAGCCAGACTGCATGAACAGGTCAGTATCTATGCTTTGCTTTTTCTTCAAAAACTATGAACAGTATAATTGTCTGCAGTCACAAGTTCCCACACAGCTCTTTCTGAAACAGCACATTTATTCTTAAGGTGAATCATTATGAAAACATGTTAATAAACATAAAAAGAACCTATATGCACACTAAAAACTTACAGAGGTCACCCTTTGGTCTTATGGGACCCTAGTAGGTCAAGTTCTTCCAAGCCTTGTGCAAAGATTGTGGTCCCCCCTTAAACAGTAGACCCTGTTTGTTTGCTGAATCAGAAAGAAGGTCGTGAGTCAGTTTAAATTCAGCTACTTTATCCGAAAGTCCTTTCTTTGTCTGTTGGTCTCTGGAGAATTTTGTTCGAGCTAATGTTTGTGAGCCTCCCCTAGTGGTTGGACCACTCTGGGTGGGTTACCACCTGACTGATTTGCCTTGAACACTACCCACTGTTTTTAATTCCCGGGGGAATTGTGTTAGTCCTCCTCAGTGGAGTAGAATAGAGTTGTACATAAATCATTCTTTTAAATTAAGGGACAATGGGGTTACACTATCTGTCACATCTCCCCCTAGAGGGGTTACACACAGTCCCAGCCCATGATAATACATAAACTTAGTGCAATAAGGTCTTTCAAGGAAATTGAAGGAAATTGCCGTATCTGTCGCAGCGTGCTTTCTTGGAAGAGGAGCAGGGCAGGCTAATGATACTTTTTCAGAAGCAGCAGCAGCAGCTTTATGGGCCTGATCCAGCAAGGTGCTGAATGCCCCAAGATCCTATTGCAGTCAATGGGATTCAGGGCACTGCACTTTGCAGGACTGGGCCCTATATGAGTAATAGCAAATCACAAATGTGGTATTAGTTGTCAGATGTAGCATGATTGTTCAGATTAGGGCGACAATGCAAAGAACCCTTGGTGACAAGGCATGGAGATAGTCAGCTGGACTTGGCAATAAGACCAAGTCCTTTTTATTGGAGTACAGGATTGCACAGCGCAGCAAGAACTATAATTTCAATAATTTCCCCCACCACTTTAGGCTTCCCTGGACTCCCCCTTAATGAAAGCTCCTTGCTGCTCTCCTATGAGGGAAAGGGGATAGGGAAGGGAATCTCTCCCCAAGTGGGAGTTGCAAGGCACCTACAGCCACGGCCATGAGAAGAAAGTTGTTAGGTTATCTATAGCTATAAAAATCCACAGGTAGGCTAATTCTTTGTTAGCTCTCTCCATTCTTACTTTCTCTTGACTGGTAACCTTTGGGCAGAACCAAAGGGAAAGCTTTAAAGCACCTATCCAGTCGGCACAGTTTCCTAAAGACAGGCCATTCCAATTAGGCCACTATGGGTGGTAAAAAGGAGATCTCCTGTGCTCTTGATCATTCTCCAATGTATTTGTTTGATTTATCTTATTGTGGTGAACAATGTGAAGCTGAAATCAGAAAAGATTCTAGTCTCAGTTCTGTCTGGAAATAAAAACAGACAAAGCTAAAACTAGCTGCTGCTTCTTGATTAAAAAAGCTGGAAACAAAACTGATGAAACCATTCGTCTATTTCACGTGAAAACCTCTGTTTTGAGGAGAGCTATTCCATACTGTTCTGTACAAGGACGACACATTAATCTCCTTTTCTCTCCTTCACCTTTTATAGTGATATCATTCTGAAGGAGAAAATTATAAATATACTGTGGTTGCAATTTAACAACATTAATCACACAAATTTAGTAGTTTTAGATGGTAGTAGGTCATCCATTAGCTGAGAAGCTGACAGTTGTAGTATGGAATCCTGAGTTCAGGCCTCGTCTTCTCCTTTCAGGTCATCTATTTCTTTCTCGGCAAAAACATCTGGTCATTTCAAAACTGTAATTTTCATACATTTTAGCTAACAGTGGAATGTTGAAAAGCTGTTCTGAAAAACATAGTTCTTTTCTGTGCCAAACCAGTTGGCCTAGAGTTAGCAACTGTTATTATAAATCTTCCCTTTGCTTTTTCAACAGCTCTAAAAACTACAAAATAAAATGCTTTATAAAGACCAACCGGTGGCTGTCTAACACAGGTTAGTGCAGTGAAGAAGGTTAGCATGCAGAGCCTCCAACACCTCTTCAAGGCCACTGCTGGCACCATCACAGAGGGGCCCTGTGAACCCCACAACTTCTCCTCCTCAATCCCTGATTTCAGGGTACTAGACATCTAAAGAAGAATCTTAGCTTTCCTTAAAAAAAAATTTCTAACCCCCCTCCCCAAACATACAAACACACATACACTTCCCCCTTTCTTTGCAAAAACAAACAAATATCAAGCACTGGGGAGGGTCAAAAGAAACAAGGAGCTGGACTCCACTTCTTTATCAGGAGGCAGTGGGAACCCTAAATTCCTCTCCCCCCCCCCCCACACACACACTCTGAGTTAATGTTTAGCTGGAGGGTGTTCCTAAAAAAGTCTCACTACTTCTCCTCAAAATCCTTAGCCCAGTCTGCTGCATGGAGCTCTGATCGCAGTGGACAGGAAATCAGTTTTATTTGGTGCCAAGGGAAGAATGGCAACACATTGTTTTGCAGACCTATCTGAAAATGTTAAAGTTGGCTCTGGGAGCTCCCTCCTGGTGGCTGACTGATTAGCAGTGTGCAGCTGAACTGGTACCTCAGGTCACAAAGATCACAGCGTAACAGAAAACATGATCTAGCAGCCTGAGCATGGCACAGGGAACAAGGGCCTTCTACTTCCTAACCTGGATTCTGACCCTAATGCCTTCTTCACATGGATCTCAGGAAATCAGCAGAGGCTTCTGACTTCTAGGCCCATAGGCACTGGGTAGCATAGGCAGGGGAAGGCTGTGCCTCTCTAAACAGCCTGGGGTGGCCCCACCCACACTCCACCCTCAGGCCCCCTCCTGCCTGCTTCTACTTCCCTCCCCAGTGTGGCCAAGAAGCTGGGGGAGCAGGCAGGCTGGGGCTGGTGCGCACAAGGCCCAGGGCTGGGGGCACTGGGGCTGGGACCATGCCTCAGCACCACCTGTACGTCTGATGCTGGGACCGCGCCACTCACCCAGAGCTGGGGGTGGGGCTGGGGGCACTCCAGCCGTGACTCCCGCCCCCTGAACTCTGGCAATTTATTCCAGTGCTTAACCACTCTGACAGTTAGGAAGTTTTTCCTAATTTCCAAACTAAACTTCCCTTGTTGCAATTTAAGTCCATTGCTTCTTGTCCTGTCCTCAGAGGTTAATGAGGACAATTTTTCTCCTTCCTCCTTGTAACAACCTTTTATGTACTTGAAACCTCTTATCATGCCCCCTCTCAGTCTTCTCCAACAAACCCAATTTTTTCAGTCTTCCCTCATAGGTTATGTTTTCTAGACCTTTAATCATTTTTGTTGCTCTTCTCTGGACTTTCTCAAGTTTGTCCACATCTTTCCTGAAATGTGGCACCCAGAACAGGACACAATACTACAGCTGAGGCCTAATCAGTGCAGAGTAGAGTGGAAGAATTACTTCTTGTCTCTTGCCTACAACACTCCTGCTAATATATCCCAGAATGATGTTTACTTTTTTTGCAACAGTGTTACACTGTTCACTCATATTGAGCTTATGATCCACTATGACCCCCAGATCCCCTTCTGCAGTACTCCTTCCTAGGAGTCATTTCCCATTTTGTATGTGTGCAAGTTGTTGGTCCTTCCTAAGTGGAGTGCTTTGCATTTGTCCTTATTGAATTTCATCCTGTTTACTTCAGACCATTTCTCCAGTTTGTCCAGATCATTTTGAATTTTAATCCTACCCTCCAAAGCACTTGCAAGCCGTCCCAGCTTGGTATCATCTGCAAACTTTAAAGGTGTACTCTCTATGCAATTATCTAAATCATTGATGAAGCTATTGAAAAGAACCAGATCCAGAACTGATCCCTGTGGGACCCAACTTAATATGTCCTTCTAGTTTGACTATGAACCACTGATAACTACTCTCTGGGAATGTTTTCCAACAGTTATGCACGCACGTTATAGTAACTCCATCTAGGTTGCATTTCCCTAGTTTGTTTATGAGAAGGTCATGTGAGACAGTATCAATAGTCTTACTAAAGTCAAGATATACCACATCTACCATTTCCCCCCATCCACTCATTTGAATACATGGAAGGGTGTTCATGCTTTGAGGGGGACAAATGTAAGATAATGCTGTCAGCCAGGGGAGAAGATGGCTCACCCACCTCCAACTCGGATCAACCCCCAGAGTAATTGGGACAAAGGACTCAGCTTCCTTTGATTCTCAACTGCCTTTCAATTCATGAAGTCACTTATACCTTCACTGAGTGAGTGCAAAGTAGGTGTAAAATGCTGCAGTTCTGATTTTATAGCATGTTACACCTACTTTGCACAGGTGTAAGTGACTTCATAACCTGCAAGGCAGAAGCAAACCAGGCTCTAAGCACATAATTATAGATATTAGAAATGCAAGGATCTAGTAGATTACCGACCTTATCTATCTATTTGACTATATGTAGGGCTTTGTCTACACTGCACTTTCATCCTTAAAACTTTTGTTGCTCAGGGGTGTGAAAAAACATCCCCCTGAACGACAAAATGTTAACCACGAAAAGCGCCCGTGTGAAGAATGCTTCTTTGGCGGGAGCCGCTCTCCCATCGATGAAGCTACCGCCCCTCGTTGAGGGTGGCTTTATTTTGTCATCGAGAGTGCTCTCTCCCCGCAACAAAGAGCGTCTACACTGCATGCCTTACAATGGCGCGGCAGTAGCAGCACAGCAACGTTGTTATAAGTGTAGACATAGCCTGGGCATTTACACTGTCCTACTACCTTATCCTGGCAGCTCTGACATGTGCCAACCTTCTAGTTCACAGAAGGACTCATAATGTAGGAGCAGAATTCTTTTTTACACAAAGCAGATTTGGGTTTGGTTTTAATGTCCAGTGAAGATTCAGGTCAGTTTTTATTTTATCTGAACTGCCTCTCCCATTCTGTTCAACATTGTGCGTTCTTGCCAGGCTTGTTTACCTAAAGTGTGTTTACCTAATGGCTAATAATTATTATGAAGGAAAAATTTCCCCTAGCTCTTCCATCTCATTTCTACACCTGCCAGCTCTGCCCACCAGGACTCCCTCTTCCAAACACCAGTGATGCCCAGAAGTCTCCTCTTATAATTAACATTTCTGTGTGTTCTAAGACACAAGGAGCTGTATTGAACTTAAGAAGCTGAGTTTGGGAAGTGTTTTTTTTTTATGGCTTTAACCAATAGCCCATTTATTGCCATGTCTCTGTTATAAATGCAGTACACAGTGCTAGCCCCTTTTTCATTGGGAATCGGGGTTTCCTGGCCTACATTACAGTGCTGGCAATTAGAGAAACTACAACTGTGAGAGCTAAGGAGTAAAAATGTAAAAAGCTACTTAAGAAAAAGATCTCATGTGCTGGTCAACCTGAGAAATGAACAATTACTTTTCTGGCTGGCTTAAAAGGGGGCTGCTTTATTTCAATAGCAGAAAAGATATTCTGGCTCGCTCCCCAGGCACTTGCAGGGCAAATCTTCATTAGTCAAGGGTGCATGGACACCTGGGTCATCCTGAAACAATGTCATTTTCAGTAACACACCCAGTGAAAAGTAGCAGCTTTGCTGTGTAATGCAGAATCGTTCCAACCAACCTGATTGTGAAACATGAATTTTTGCTTCTACCTGAGCATTTGTCAAGCATTAAGATTATTCCAGAGGAGTGATTTCATAAATTGAAACTGAATTTTTTCCTTCCATTTTCTCCCACTTATTGTTAATAATGATTAGTAACCATTACTATTATTATTCATTAAGCACTGGCAATGTATTTGTATCGCTTCAAGACAAAAAACAAAGAAATTCCCAGTCCAGAAGAGCTTGCAAGCGAATAGGCAGAATAAGAAAAGATGAGACAAGTTGGGAATCTTAGGAGAAGAAATAATTTGTACCTTTTTTATATAATATTTGAATTGGTCACTTCATGGGTGCATCAAAGAAGAAGTGAATCTTGAATAGGAAGTTCAGTATTGCAGGGAGCAACATTGGTGGACTGGTTACTGACCTACGAGTTAGAAGCCCTGGTTTCTAAACCTTTCACTCACTCTGTGATCTTGCACAGCTAACTTCACCCATATGGGCTGCTGTTTCTCTTCCTCCCACTGTCTGTCTTGTCTGTTTAAATTGAAAGCTCTTTGAGACAGGGAGTATCTCTTACTGTTTTTGTACAGTGCCTGCTATAATGAAGCCCTAATCTTGGTTGAAGTCTCTAGGTGCCACTGTAATACAAATTATAATATGGGTAGGGCCCTACCAAATTCACGATCATGAAAAACACGTCACGGACCATGAAATCTGGTCTTTTGTGTGCTTTTTCCTTACACTATACAGATTTCATGATGCTGACCAGCGTTTCTCAAACTGGGAGTCCCGACCCAAAAGGGAATTGCAGGGGGCATCACGAGGTTACTTTAGGGTAGTCGCAGTATTGCCACCCTTACTTCTGCGCTGCCTTCAGAGCTGGGTGGCTGGAGAGCGGCAGCTGTTGTCCGAGCGCCCAGCTCTGAAGGCAGCGCCCCACCAGCAGCAGTGCAGAAGTAAGGGTGGTGATACCATACCATGCCAGCCTTACTTCTGCTGTTGGCGGTGGCTCTCCCTTCAGAGCTGGGCTCCTGGCCAGCAGCTGCCACTCTCCAGCTGCACAGCTGTGAAGGCAGCGCCACCACCAGCAGCAGTGCAGAAGGAAAGGTAGAAGTACCACAATACCCCCTACAATAACTTTATGATCCCCGACCCCACAACTCCTTTTTGGGTCAGGACCGCTACAATTACAACACTGTGAAATTTCAGATTTAAACAGCTGAAATCATGAAATTTACGATTTTTAAAATCCTATGTCCATGAAATTGACTAAAATGGACCCTGAATTTGGTAGGGCCCTAAATATGGGGAAGGTGGCAGCCTGGCACATTGAAGGGATATTCTCCATGCAGGAAGCAATGTAGAAAGACACCTGGAGACAGACAGGAGAGAAGGAGACAAATGGAGCATTGTATTCTGAAACATGCCTCTGAAATGAGCTCATTTTGTTTACAATGCAGTTTAATTGCAAACAGAGTTTGCACAGAATGCCCAGGGTTTACATTATTGGTGGTCAGCAGTTGTTAAAGTTTACGGCACTGGAAGTATTTGATATTTGTCAGAATTCACATCCTGCTCCAATACTCCTGAAAGTATTTCAGAAATCACATCAAAGCTGGCTTTTGGTTTGGTTTGGTTATTTTCTTGAAAGGTAGTAAATATCTGACAGGCTGGCCTGGAAATAACTTCAGCTTCATAATTAAACTTTCAATGGCAATGATATTTTCTACACTTATGCATTTTTTCAGATCTGTAAAGTATAATGTCCTCTCTAGCCTTTCTGTAAGGAGCTGAAACTTATCAAAAAAATTCAACTAGTTTACTATCTATTATTATTTCAACACTTGTTACAAGATTCTGAATGTCAGTAAAGTGCTAACATCAATCAATCATAGAATCATAGAACTGGAATGGACCTCGAGAGGTCATCTAGTCCAGTCCCCTGCACTCAAGGCAGGACTAAGTATTATCTAGACCATTGCTTCTCAAGCTATCTGATGTGGTGGACCGGCAATTTTTTTTTCCAATGTGCGCACAGACCAGCAGCCGATGGCTCGCAGACTGGCACTAGTCCGCGGACCACCACTTTGAGTAGCACTGATCTAGACCATCCCTGGCAGGTGTTTGTCCAACCTGCTCTTAAAAATCCCCAATGATGGAGATTCCACAACCTCCTTAGGCAATTTATTTCAGTGTTTAATCATCCTGACAGGAAGTTTTTCCTAATGTCCAACCTAAACCGCCTTGCTGCAATTTAAGCCCATTGCTTCTTGTCCTATCCTCAGAGGTTAAGAAGAACAATTTTTCTTCCTCCTCCTTGTAAAAACCTTTTATGTACTTGAAAACTGTTATCATGTCCCCTCTCAGACTTCTCTTCTCCAGACTAAACAAACCCAATTATTCCAATCTTCCCTCATAGGACATGTTTTCTAGACCTTTAATAATTTTTGTTGCTCTTCTCTGGACTTTATCCAATTTGTCCACATCTTTCCTGAAATGTGGCACCCAGAACTGGACACAATACTCCAGCTGAGGCCTAATCAGCGTGGAGTAGAGAGGAAGAATTACTGCTCATGTCTTGCTTACAATACTCCTGCTAATACATCCCAGATGATATTTGCTTTTTTTGCAACAGCATTGTACTATTGACTCATATTTAGCTTGTGATCCACTATGACCCTCAGATCCCTTTCCACAGTACTCCTTCCTACGCAGTCATTTCCCATTTTGTACATGTGCAACTGATTGTTCCTTCCTAAGTGGAGTACTTTGCATTTGTCCTTATTGAATTTCATCCTATTTACTTCAGACCATTTCTCCAGTTTGTCCAGATCATTTTGAATTTTAATCCTATCCTCCAAAGCACTTGCAACCCCTCCCACATTGGTATCGTCCGCAAACTTTAGAAGTGTACTCTCTATGCCATTATCAATAGCCTTAGAAAGTGAAATAATGTTACCTCAGCATTCACAGTATTGCCCATAGAGCCTCTTTTCTAAGTAGTGAATATAGACACTGAGCAGGGGCTGCGGATTGCCATTGGAAGTGGGAGGGGCTATGGAGTCCCCCTCACCTGACCTTCCTCCCCCGCCAGGCACGCCCCTTAGTAGCCTGATTCCCCTGACCCATGAGCCCCCACACTCACCATCTCCAACCTGAGTGAGAGATGGTGTGACCTGGCTCATGGGGTCACAGTGTCACTCAGGGTTGGCCCAGCCAAATAGTGGCCAGACCATTGCCCTGATGCCCCCTATACCCCTGTTCAGCTCGGAAACCTATGCTGAGGTAATATTACCCAAGGGAAAACCGGAAAGTGTGTAAGCACGAGCACTGTTTGCATCAGGGTTAATCTAACAATAGAAACCTTTGTCTGTATCTTAAAGCCTGAATTACCTTCACTGGGTTTAATTAGCCCAACGCTGGAACTTTCTGATACAGGTTTCTTCAGAGTAATTATCTGCGGAAGGACTGATTCATCAAAGGATTTCGAAGTGGTACAAGGAGCCTAGAGATGACATACACACCTGGAAAGGCAGCCGGTATGAATTCTAGACACTGCTTAAGTCCCAGTTTGAGCCAATTGAAGGGTTATAATGAGGGCTCACATAGTGCAGCCTTCTGTTGGCCCTCTGAGCAGGGGTAAACTTTACCCAGGTGCAAAATCACCCATTGTAAGTTCTCTGGAGCACGGGCCTTGGATTCTGATCTCACATCAGTTTAACATATATTGACTTGATTGGAGTTACTCCTGATTTACACCAGTGTGAGAACAGAATCAGGCTCCTGCTCCTTCCATTTGTATGTAAAACACACAGAACACCGTTTGCACTATATGCATAAGAATTAATAGCCTTCCAAATAAATATAACGTTGCCTGACAGTTCTGTCAGACTTGTAGATCACAAAAGCTAACTTCTTACCTTAATTTGGGCTTTCAAATTTAATAAATTCAATATAATAAACAGGGTTCAAGATTATTACAGAAAATAAACATTTGTAATTAGCCTCAGCAGCCACTTGATGTCAGCAATTACTGCAACTTTAAGAGTATTTTTTGGTGAAATATGAAGGGACATGCTTTCAAAACTAGCGCACCACACACCAAACTGGAAATGGGAACTGCAAGTGCGAACAGATGGTTAGACAGAAAAGCACAGAACTAGATGTTCAGCTTTGTTTCAAACTGGGTGCAAATTCACATGCATATATGTTTGTATGCAGTAATTTACAAAAAGATCAAGTACATTGCTGGTTGACTCAAGCATGCACAAAAAAATGTTTAATTGCACTGGGTTTCATTTGCTCAATTTAGGATTTAAAAAACAGACACAAGTTTGTGCCACTGGAAAAAATGTTGCTGCAGTACTGGATATATGGTAGGAACAGAGCTGAGGCATAAGCAGCCATTTTTATTTGATTGATTGATTTATTACGATAGTCACCTGTCAGAGCAGAACGGAATTTTAAATGCAAAGCAAAAAAATAAAATAAAATAGAACCACATAGCAAAACAAAGCAGTACAAAAAGTAAAACGAGCTTTCTCCAATCTTTATCTATCCAGTTCTCTTAGCTATCAGACCAAATCCTGCTCAGCATTATGAAGCCTACATGCATGAGTAAGGGTTCGTCCTGTGTGCTTCCAACAACGGATGGCTGGACAAATTGTGCCACGTGGCACTGGGAGAGCTAGTGAACACTATGAGATTGCCCAATGTCTTGTACATTATAAAACCCCTAAGTAAGTGTTTGATGATTCGCCAAGAAAAATCAAAATTCACAGCACTCAAAATTCCTCGTTGCCTTTTACAGGGAGCCTCGCTTATGGGTATGTCTATGCTGCATCTGAGAGCAAGCTTACCAGCCCGGGTCCAGAAACTTGCACTAGTACGCTAAACATAAACATTGCAGCTTGGGCTAGAGCCCACTCCTCTGCCTCGGCTTCAGAACCCAAGTTCCAGCCCGAGCCGCAAAGTCTACACAGCTATCTTTTAGCACATAATGTGAGTCTGTGGACCCAGGCTAGGAGGTTCATTCCCAAATATAATGTAGACATACCTTAAAAGTCAGGCATTGCAGCGCCTATGTCCCTTTGTGGATCTGGGCCCATGTAACCAGGAAGTGCAGTACAGTAGCAACTGTGAATCATTAGATGGTCACAGATTTGTTACAGTAGATTAGTGTTTTAAATGATACAAATTCATATAAAACATGAGATAAACAAGAAAGAGATTAACCTAACTTTGACTCTGGAATTTTGCAGTCAACCACCTGCTTTGCTAATAAGCCACAGGTTTGTATCACATGAGCAAGAGTCTGACTGGGAGGAATGCAAGGGAATTCAATGGTAGCCTTGCACATCTGTTATAAGTGTAGGCATTTCATTTACTTGTAGTTTTAGCAAACTATAAGCATACTGTAAGAGATACATAAAGAAGGCCTTTAAGACAGAAACTCTTAAGAAGGGGTCCATGAAATAGCGTGTTAATTCTCCTAAAAATGGCTTCAAATAGTAAGGGCTATATATATTATTGGGAGTGCAAGAGTGGATGGCAAGAGACCTCCACGCAAAACCTGCCTTTACTGAAAATAAAGATTTCATTAATTTTACCATTACCTTATGTGTATTAAGACAGTATGCAGCTTTTAGAACAAATGATGCAGGCCATAAAACCCAACAAAGATCATCTCCATGCTGTGATGGGTTACACCCACACACACACACACTCCAGGATGCAACCTGGTGTACTGGGGTTTAACTGAGCCACTCCTTCTCCACCAGCCTAGATTTCCTCTCCCTCTTGTGCTGATTTAGGCTCTCCAGCCTCTTGCAGCGCACACACACCAGTAGGGCCACACCCAACTGCAGACACAGACTGAAGTCAGCTCTGTCTGAGAGGACTCACCCAGCACTCATGTGCACACTCCTTCTGAGAGACAAACCCAAAATAATACTGTCTTGCACTGTATAGAAAATCTATACCACACAAGCTCATAAACTTTCGCCCCCTTTCTCAATGTGAAGAGAGATGTGCACCACTTCTTCCCCCCTCCCCGGGTTAGAAATTATATAGGTTTAATAATAAACAAAACAAATTTTATTAACTATAAAGGCAGATTTTAAGTAGTTAAAGGGATAGCGAACAGAACAAAGCAGATTACTAAGCAAATAAAACAAAACGCGCAAATTAAGCTTGATTCACTAAAGAAACAGGTTACAAAATGTAATTTATCACCCTAAATGTTGAATTAGGCAGGATGCAGAGTTTTTGTATCGCAGAGTTTCTGTATCGCAGAGTTCCAGTTATTTCTTCTTACAGACTGGACCCCTGTCTCAGTCTGGACTCATCCCTGCCTTTCCTTTCAGGCTAGTTCCTTTGTCCCTTCAGGTTCTTTCAGCAGTCCTCCTTCTTGGGTAGGCAAAGGAGGAGAGTCCCATTTGCCTTCCTCCCCATCCTTAAATAAGATTTACATAAGGCGGGAATCTTTTGTTTCTCAAACTTGAGCCCCCCTCTCCTTTTAGTGGAAAGTTACAAGAAGTCCAAGATAACATTTAGTATCAGGTGACAAGACCACCTGACCTAGTAGTGTCACAGGTACGTCCCAAGATGCCTTTCAAGAAGGAGAGGGATTAGTTCCTTCACAGTCTTGTTGTTTCTTCGTAATGGCCCATCAAATCTGATGGCCTGTCGTCTGGTGGGTGTCTTCCCAATACACACCCTGTTGTAATTGTTACATAGTCCATATTCCTAACTGTAGATACAGAAATCATACATGCATACAAACTGGATAATCACATTCAGTAAATCATAACCTTTCCAATGATGTCTTACATGAGCCATCTTGCATAAAATATATCTCAGTTGTGTCATATCCATATCATAAGCATATTTTCATAAAGAATATGGAGTGTAACATCACACGTGCTTCATCTCTGACACTGACTCTTTGATACTATTATTTGTATACACAATACTAAGATTGAAGTTCTGGTTGAATTATTTGCCACAGTCAATGTTTAATTGCTTATGCTACAAGTAATAAAGATCTTTTGTCCTAACGGTCATCATTCTATTTGTGGATCAGATTCAGTCTGACTGTCACGGGTTAGAAATGAATATCTTGGCTCTGTTTTCCATAGTGCCTATAAATAATACCATACTTATGTCGTAGTGTCTCACTTAGTAGTAGTGGCCAGTTCTTTTCCATGTACTATGGACATGACAAATACAACAATCAGTTAGAGCTGGTAAAAGACCATTCACTTCACTGAGAGTTGAAGACACTCAGCAGCTCACAGGATCAGACCTTAATGCATTTCCTTTAGCTGATGGCTCTAAGGAATGGGTTAATGAACTTTCACTGCTGTGGAGAATGTGTTCTGCTTTGATATTTATGAATAAAACTTATATGTCTAGAGGCACATTTAAAAAAAACCAAACCCTGATAAATAAAATACATGTACTGTTTATGTTCTTCTATGCAGAAAACTTCAGTAGCTTATAAGAGCCATATTTTTCTTGATGTATTTACTGGAATTACTAAGAGTTTAATGAGGGTAAGGGAAGGGGTGAGGAAAGTTGGCAGGTGTAGAAATAAGATGAAAGATTTTCTGCAGGTCCTTTTTTTATATTACCAAAAAATAGCTCCCAAACTGTATAAATCCACTTCTTTAGTCAAAAACTCAACAAGATAAATAGTTCTCTCTTTTTTTTAAATGGGGCTCTGTGGTAATTATTACCTCTAACCTTTTGGTCTGGGAACTTTGACAAAGGCCAGCAGATTTATGTTTTAGAGCAAACTACTCTGTTATGTTCAGCAGTTCATAAAAAGTAAAGTTCCCTTGGAAATTTCTCATGTGTACCAGCTCCCAGGTGCCTTTGAGAAGTAATATAATGTAAAGAACAAGTAATGCCTGGAATATTTCAGTGATGGCTAAGGCAGGTTTTAGGATAATTTACTTAACTAACAACAAGGAATGATCTTTAAAGTAAACACAGCTCTGATTCTGCTGTAACCTAGCCTGGCAGCATTCTTTACCTCAGTCTGTGCAAGTAGCCCCTGTTTCTCAGCTTGAGTATGTGAGCCCACAATAGTGTGACACTGCGTAGTGTCTTCTGGAATAGGAGCAACTTTAAGCTTCATGCAGAAGCTTAGCCCCATTTAACGCAGTACCAGGCAGAATTCAGAATACTCATGCTTATCACATTCACATACGTACTATTGTCTTGACACACATACATGGCTTCCATTACCAGTAATGGAAGCTACACCCATGGAGTAAGGGATGAATGTACTCCTAGGCAATTGCTGACATGCAGGTACTTTCTGATCATTCTATGCCAGATGCCTCCATTGCTCTACATTTCCACCTGCTTAAGTGCTTTACAATCATTCTCCACTGCTTTTCACCTTGAGTAGTCATTTGCACCTGCGCAAAGTGAGTGCAAACTGAGTTGACACTTTTTACAGATGCAAATGATTACACAAGGCAGTCCAGGCTCACTGAAGCTGCCCTGGACAGAAATTGCATTGTCTGTTGAAGCATGAAGAATACGTTGAAAGTAGGTGATGGAAATTCTCTACATGAAGGGATAATGGATATGCCATGAATTGAGAGAGAGAGACTTCATTTATTTTAATGAAGGTTTGATATTCCTTGGATCATGGGGTAACAATTATCAAATAAATAATGGGGAAGTGTCTGTCTTATACCTGATTTTTTTTAAAACAACTCTATATTTAGTATCGTGTTACAATGAAGGGAAGTTGAAAGTAAAATACCAAATCCAAAGGAGGTTATTCGCTTGGAAAAACCCACAGACAATGCAATTATTCCTAGCAGCCAGATGTGTAATAGTTCATTTTTGGAAAAGATCATATCCCTCCCCCTGCCAAATATTAGTGGCATGGAGAAATAAAGTCTGGGAAATCACTCCAATAGGAAAAATCAAAGACGGCCTTATATCAAGATCAAGTTGGTATTATAAGGTGTGGTTACCATTTTGGGGAATTTCAACAAGTAAATACACAAATAGTAATAAGGAGTTAAGCAAATACAAATGGGTCTGTAATGGTAACAAATACAGGTTATTTATTAATAAGATTTAATACTTATATGGAAAGTTCATGCATGTTAATGATAAGTTTTAAAATACTAATGCCTGTATTGTTGTATTGAAAGTTTTCTGTTCTATTCATAACATCACTTTAAAGAACAGGGAGCCTGCATTGCTACATGTTACTAAAGGCAATGGAGTCTCTTTTATCAAGGTCTTTGGTTTGAATTAGCACAGACTGATCGGGACTGAAATTGCTACCATCTCATGGGCCTTTGTGGTGGGTTCAATCCAGCACCCAGTACAGGGATATCCACACACAACAAACCGCCACCACCAGCACAACTGGGACCCATGCTTGCAACCTCAGCAGAGAGTAGGCTGACCAGATAGAAAGTGTGAAAAATCGAGACTTTTTTTTCTGGGGGCAGGGGGAACAGTTGCATATATAAGATTTTTTAAAAAATAGAACATGCACATAAGCCTACCTTGTACTATAGGGCTCCTTGAAGGAGCCCTGCCATGCAGCACCGAAGGAGCCTCCTTCAGCCCCACGTGGCATGGTGCGGCGTGGGCTCCTTCAGCCCTGCGAACAATCAGGACAAACAACGTTCCAACTGTACTTTGACCGGGACACGGGACAAAGTCCCTAATATCATGAGAATCCTGATTTTTATCAAGAAATCTGGTCACCCTGCCAGACAGGCAATGAAATGAATGGGCCTGAACTAACTTTCCCACCCATATAGGTAGGAGTTGAGATAGATTAGCAAGGCAGCGTAGGAAAGATTGCACTGCACTACCTGTGTTGTACTTGTTCTGTGGATAATAAACAAAGAGCTTCCGTCTCAAAGGTAATCAGTCAGGCATTCTCACCAGCATTAAATTCAATAATTAGGAAAACAATCACTGGAGGGTTAGCTGAGACTGGTGTTAGCTTGGGTGGGGGAAGTGAGGTGGAGATCAGGAGCTGGCCCACAGCTTTTACTTTGTAACGCCCCTGGAATGGGCTCCTTTTAAGATTATCCATTTAAAAACACGCTCGCTAATGTTTTTCCCTAACAATTTACTTACAGATTAATTTTTATAAGCTTTCCGTGGGGGGAAAAATGATAATGTGACCTAAAATATTTCTCTTGCAAAAACGGCCAAGTTACAGTGGAAAAAACCACTTCAGCCACATAAAGATGTGATAGCTATAAAAACAATCCTAGCGACTTGCACAGCTCTCCACCTGCAGCAGCTAATTAGAAGAGAGGCTCCAGAGCCAGCTCCTGCCGCATTAAACCCTAGGAAAGGAATGCTTCCTGTCTGTGTGCAGGACAGGATTTAGGGTCTAGTCCCGGAATCATCTGCTGCAACAGACCTGGGTGAAAGGCCCCTGAAATCACACTTCCTGCTTGCAACTGGATGAGAAGTGGAAGAGCTCCCATATACAAAAGCAGCTTTAGAAAATGGCTAGTCATTTATGTGGTCAAGTGAAACGAAACTCAGGGAGATCATAGTGGCCTCTTAAAAAGTAGGGGGGGTCCATTTCCTTTGGAGTCTGAGGGATATACAGGATTCCTAGCCCTCAGCTGAAGCTTACATATATTCAGAGGGTGCCTCCTAGCAGTTCTTTTTTCTTTCACTATAGACAGACCTTACATTTCAGGTTATTCTCTGTTTAGAACATGGGAGCGGATTTTGTGGGCATGCAGTGCCACTGCAGACTACCACTGCTCAGGTGATGCCTCCTCTTCAACATTTAAGCTTTCATTTAACACAAAAGTTGAACTTGTATCCCTGCGGGTTGTAAGGAAACTCCTCCAACCATACCCCTAACACAGCGCTGGGTCACAGTTACTGGCCTTGCTTCTTCTCTCGTTTGTTCTGGTGTTTACACCAGCAGAACTCTGCTGACTGCAGAGAAGTGAGTCTTGGCTTTCAGTGGTGTAATTGAGTAGAAAATCTGGCCCATTGACTGCAAACAAACAGAAATAATCAACGGTGCATTAGGTGCTGTAGGATCAAGACCCCTGCCCTAAACCATTCAAACAGGGAGTGAAAGATGTCTAAGGGTGTGTCTACACTATGAAATTAGGTCAAATTTATAGAAGTCGGTTTTTTAGAAATCGGTTTTATATGTTCGAGTGTGTGTGTCCCCACAGAAAATGCTCTAAGTGCATTAAGTGCATTAACTCGGCGGAGTGCTTCCACAGTACCGAGGCTAGAGTCGACTTCTGAAGCATTGCACTGTGGGTAGCTATCCCACAGTTCCCGCAGTCTCCACTGCCCATTGGAATTCTGGGTTGAGATCCCAATGCCTGATGGGGCTAAACCATTGTCGCGGGTGGTTCTGGGTACATATCGTCAGGCCCCCGTTCCCTCCCTCCCTCCGTGAAAGCAAGGGCAGACAATCATTTTGCTTTTTTCCTGAGTTACCTATGCAGACGCCATACCACGGCAAACATGGAGCCCGCTCAGCTCACTGTCACCATATGTCTCCTGGGTGCTGGCAGACGCAGTACTGCATTGCTACACAGCAGCAGCAACCCATTGCCTTGTGGCAGCAGACGGTGCAATAGGACTGGTAGCCGTCATCGTCATGTCCGAGGTGCTCCTGGTTGCCTGTGTGAGGTCGATCAGGAGCGCCTGGGCAGACATGGGCGCAGGGACTAAATTTGGAGTGACTTGATCAGGTCATTCTCTTTAGTCCTGCAGTCAGTTCTATTGAACCATCTTATGGTGAGCAGCCATGAGATGTGGATGGCATGCAGTCCTTCTGCACCGTCTGCTGCCAGCCAAAGATGTAAAAGATAGATGGAGTGGATCAAAACAAGAAATAGACCAGATTTGTTTTGTACTCATTTGCAAACCCCCCCACTCCGCCCCCCGTCTAGGGGACTCATTCCTCTAGGTCACACTGCAGTCACTCACAGAGAAGGTGCAGCGAGGTAAATCTAGTCATGTATCAATCAGAGGCCAGACTAACCTCCTTGTTCCAATAAGAACAATAACTTAGGTGCACCATTTCTTATTGGAACTCTCCGTGAAGTCCTGCCTGAAATACTGCTTGATGTAAAGCCACCCCCTTTGTTGATTTTAACTCCCTGTAAGCCAACCCTGTAAGCCGTGTCGTCAGTCGCCCCTCCCTGCGTCAGAGCAACGGCAAACAATCGTGCATCTGAGTTGAGAGTGCTGTCCAGAGCAGTCACAATGGAGCACTCTGGGATAGCTCCCAGAGGCCAATACCATCGAATTGTGTCCACAGTACCCCAAATTTGACCCGGCAAGGCCGATTTAAGCGCTAATCCACTTGTCAGGGGTGGAGTAAGGAAATCAATTTTAAGAGCCCTTTAAGTCGAAATAAAGGGCTTCATCGTGTGGACGGATGCAGGTTTACATCGATTTAACGCTGCTAAATTCGACCTAAAGTCCTAGTGTAGACCAGGGCTTAGGGCTTGTCTATATTCAGCTGCTCAGAAAAGTTAATATGAATTAAGTAAAGGTGTAAATGCAAATTGGAGATTAATTAAACTGCACTAAATCCCTCTGTGGACACTCTTATTCAAGATAGAAGTGGCCTTAATTCAGTTTAGTTTAATTCACTTTCTAGCCATAAGTGATAGAAAATCACCTGCAATTATTTATACCCTCAACATTGCAGGAACAAAATGAGAGGCTGCTTTTCAAATTCAGACACATTATGTGCCTGACAAGTACATAATCTCCACATAGTTCATCAGCACCTCTAATCTAAACTCCTATATACTGTGTTCGATAGTGCATGTGTTTTCCGTGTTTGCAGCGTACCAAACAAACTAGTATCTTACTTATCAGAATGTAATTAAAATTTCCACTAATTATTTCAGTATGAAGTCTACTCTACCAATGGTTCTTCATATAATCACACAAAAAGCTTTTAATGGGGAGCTAAACAGTTCAATCACACTAATTAATTGTGTTTTTTGGACAACTGCAACCACATAAGTGGAAAGATGGTTCTGGTACATTTCCCACTGCATCACTTTTCACATTTCTGGAACACATTTCCCCATAATACTTGTTAGTGTGCAGAGAAAAGAGTTGGAAAGGCACAGTACAAGGATGGCATTCCTGAAATATGATTTGAGATTTCTACTGGATCTGCGCTGTTTGCCAGAAATTCAAATTCTGGCAAATAACTTAGCCCTTCTAGGCTGTTTGCCCAATAGGCCGAAAGAAAAAAAATACAGCAAGCCTAAAAATCTGCTAATATTTATGTACCAGTGTGTGACTCAGTTGTTTTATTATAGAGTGAGAGTGACATGAGAAAGAGGGATGGAAATTCTGTGAGTCCAGAGGGAAAAAAATTAAGCATTTGAATGTTACTGTTAGAGTTTTAAGGACTTTAATTAAACCACCCTGAGACTTACAAGCTTGAAGAGGCCAAGAGAGAAAGTGAGCATGATTACTCTCTAGGGGTTTTCAAAGCTCTACTTTCTATTCATTTCTTAAAGTCCACAAATTGGTACAAAGAAAGTGCTTTTCCCATTTGAGCACTGTTGTTTGGTGATTCATGAAGTTTGCTCCCCTGACTGAAGTGGACATCTCTCAGTTACGTACCCCAGGGCTGCACAGCTCCAAAGGGAAAGAAAGTGGACTGAAAGGGGGTATTACAAATTTGAAGGGCTTGTGGGACCCTTAAACTTTTTAGATCAGCAGGACATTACTCAAAATATAATAAGAAAACATTCTTGTGAGTAAATGGATTGTTATACGCTATAGCATGGAAAAGTACATAAAAAAGGCTGTCTTGGCTGGAATCTCTACTGGTGGTTGTAGGCTCACGTTCCTGTTTCAAGGCTTCCATATTCCATGGTCTCTCTACATTTTCAGGCCCTCCGCATCTTCCTGTCTTTCCTTATTTAGTTTCATATAATAAGAGGAATTAAACCTATGCTTAAAAACCCACAATCTGCTCTTCTGGTTTTGTCTTATTCTTCCTCTCCTGCACCTGTGACTCCCTGTGCTCAGCTGCCAAGTTTCTGGTCCTACCTCTCCTGCTGGTAGCATGCCACAGACGGGAGTGAAAAGATAGCTGTGTCGTATGGTTCAACCTGTTTACGTTCCAAACTTATTTCTCAAATAAAGACAGACTACAAGAGCTAGAGGTCAGCAACAAACACGTTTCTCATTTATTCTTTGACAGGCATCACATGGGGTTAGATCCTCAGTTGGTGTTAATCAGCAGAGGTCCATTGACACCAATAGAGTTATGCCAGTTTACACCAACTAAGGATCTGCACACTAGTTTTTATATACAGTGTTAATATGAAAAAATCAGTCAGTGCAAAACTATGCAATCACTAGATGTAACATATTGCTGTCCCCCCATGGAATGCTCTAATATTTAACTATTATTAACAAGAAAATGGGGATTGACTACTATGAATTCTGTCCTAGACCAGGAAGTATGATGTACCCAAATGTCTGTAGAGGAACTGGAACTTTAACTGTAGCATGAAGTATTCAAAGCAAATATCACATGAAAGCATCACTTACTTTTGAAAACATGTTGACAAAGGGCCATCTGCTAACATTGATATTAGAGAAGGCTCTGAAATGAAAGAACTGATAAACATGTATCTAAAACCTGAGCAACATGTCTCTGGGATGTGAGGCCATTTGTGTACTCCTTGTGCATGATACTGGTCCTGTCTTGCTAAGGGATAACCAGGAACCCATTTAAGCTGTATAACATATTTGTGAGCTATTACTTGTCCTGGTGTTGACTCTTATCTCCCAAGGCACCTGTTGTTCTTGTGCCTTATGAATCATCCCCAATAGTTTCAGTAAATTGAAAGAAATGTCCTCTAACTAGAAGTACTGGGGACTCCATTCTTGTGGTGTGATCTGGTGTTTCAGTAACTTAACAAGTTAGCTAAGCCTTTATGCATACATTGGGTTTTTCTCAATGAAGAATTAGCTGGATGGTCTGGTGCTGATTTAATATGACCTCCTTCCCCATTAAACTGCAAGAGTTTTGAACTCAGAAGATAGAAATAAAATTCCTTTGTCACTTTGTAGTTGTCCTGGCAGACTGACTGAACATTTCACATACATCTTGGTAGCATACTCAACAGACGTGAAGGCCATTACACAGATCTCTGGCCACTTTGAATAAGCATCAGTGACCACCAAGAATATATGTCCTCAACGAAAACACCCAACAAAATCCACCTGACTATCCTGCCATGGATTCTCAGGCCATGATCACATATGCAGTGGTGCCAGTTTCAGCATATTCTTTATAATCTGATTCACAAGGAAGAAGGTTTTTGCCCTCTCTTCAATGGTATGATCCAAATGAGGCCATCAAAAGTGACATCAGGCAGTTTCTTTCAGATGCATCCTTTCACTATGTCCAGCATGAAGCTGACCCAGCATCTGTTGTTTTAAGAGTGGTGGAATAATAACTCAAATATGCTGCAGTAAGTATGTGCTGACTAAACTAGTCATCTAGAATAACAGGACATTCGTTTTTCTGATCTTCTAGTGTTTGCCCTTGCAAAACCAGGTATGCAACTGGAGAGTATTGGCACATTCTGAGTGCTTTCTTACTTATGAATCTGTCTTTCTATGTGCCCACCACTATGAAAGCTGGATGACTGCAAAATTACATAAACTAACTGTAATGGGGGCATTAATCTCTTGAGCACCTCCTAGAGGCTGGGTGTGGGGCCGCAGTTCTTTTCTCACCCTGGTACCCCCTGCAGGCTGCCAGCTGACTTTGGCGGGTCTTCAGCATCTTGGCCCTATGGCTAAATCACAAAAGGGTGGATAGGTAATAAGAAGTCCATCTTTGCATTCTACAGGCAGCTAGAGATGTAATAGTTTGTGAAGCCCAAATACAGACATGAAAAGATGGAGATCTCAGAAGCACAATTCTTTGTCCATATAAATATTGACACAATTTCTACACTCTACATAGAAGTTCTAAATCTTCCCATCCAGTTTGTTCAGAGTTGCTTCCTGTCTTGTGTCCTTAAAATTCTCTCCCAATTCCACTCTGTGTGGGGATACATTACACACCAATCATATTGGTAAACTGGGATCAAAATGCATTTAATAAACTTACTATTTTAGGATTTTTTTTATTTAAAATGTATATTACAGTAGCACATAGAGGGCTGATCTGTATCAAGAGCCCTATTGAATGAAGTTCTGTAAAAGCACAGAGAGAGAGAGAGAGAGAGAGAGAGAGAGAAGGAGACCTTTTTACGTTTAAAACTACAAGTTCAAAAACAGTTGCCAATCCCAAACCGTACAAAGTGCATTTCCAACTGCCACCACTGAATAAATTGATCCAGATTGCTTATAAGAGTATAATATCTAAATTTCAAATGAAGGCAAAAAAACACTAAAAATCTAAAAACCTGAAGAACAGCAGCAACCCCAGTACCAAATAATTTACATAGTCTACTTTTTAAAATGGCCCATCTTTGTCTGACCCAAAATAAAGTTTGCAAGGCATACCATAGATCTATTTGTGAACCTATACTTAACAGTAAAAATAAATACAGTAAGAGAAAAATCAAGGGACAATAACTGAAAAATACCCTGAAGTAAAACAAATAATGGTTGTAACCTGGAACAAGTAAGAAATATATGCAAAACATCTCCTCCGTGTCACAAAAAGGACATGGCGTGGACACCTGCAGAGTCAAACAATGCACAAATGCAGTCATGGCAATGGCCCTGTGAAGAATTCTCCATTGGAGATCACCCATACGCTTTGCAATCGGAAGCTTATATACAGTTCGCCAGGCTGGATGGATGGGTCCGCCACCAGGAGCTCTCTTTTCCATACTCTATCGGGAAAATCAACAAGCATTGGAAAATGAGGAATCTTTACCACACTCACACACAATGACTTATGGCCTAAGCTATTAAAAGGAAATTCAGAAGATCCACACATTTGTATTCCAAGCTCAAGAAAAACTGAGTAGGTGCATGCGTTTGAGAAGGGCCCTAACCAGTGCACCCTGAATGTTGCTATCTAATAAGTCCCACAAGAGCAGCTTTTTATATTTCTAGCTCTCATGCAGCCCAGCAATTCATTACTGCCATGAGAGGCTTTTTCAGGTTCCACATCCCCCAATTCTAATTCTTCCTATTCTAGCAAAGGCCCAGGGTTGTCTGCTGTGTTTATTGCTGACAAAAACATTAATATTAACTTTTCCCCTCCTTGATGCAATGGTGCGAGGTGGATAAACATCTTCTGAGGCAAGCCAGGCTCCCCAAAAATAATTGAAAGAGTCCCAAAAGTGAACACCTTGCAAAAGGCAAGTTAAAATGCCAGTATGGATGGCTGTCTTGCATAGAAGGAAGAGACAACATAAATAAGACCAAACCAGACTCTGAAATCCCAGTGTGGACAATACAACTGGAAAGTAAATGAGACAAATGATAAGTAAAAACATAAATATTGTCCAAATGGGCCATAAAGAAAGAGCCAGCACTAGCACTCAACTAGGTATACTGCTTGCATAAGGGTGAAAATGTCGCCACACATCAGTCAGGTCAGCAGCCTGTAAAAGGGTTGCAAATAGCTGAGCAGACAATGGATGTGGTTCAAAATGATTCCTATCCAATCTCTCATTAAGAGTGCAATTAAAATCTTCCCCCAAAATTAAAATATCACTTGTCAAACAATTTGTCAAAAAAGCACTCAAGCACCGAAAAAAACCACACCCTGTCTTTCCCTACAGTAGGAGCATAAACATTAATTAAAAAAATGATTGTGCTCAAAAGTAGCTTGAATAAATGTCCTGAAACAACTTCCTGCACAACCACTGAATCAGGCTTCACCATGTCCAGAGTGAGAATGGCAATCCTTTTGCTTGCAGTGGTACCATGACTCAGAAAAACCTCCTATCTCCTATACAGCAAACCAAGAATGTGTGTGTATCTCCTGAAAAAATGAAATCTCCACTTTTTTTCTGGGACAGGTACTCAAAGAGAGCCATACTTTTTTTTTTTAATGTCCCTACACCCATTCACATTCAGCAAGCCGCATACAAAATTATTCACCAGACCAATAGTCAACAGAAAAAATAAGAAAAAGATGGACAAAGGAAAAAAAACCCCAAACAAAAACATCAAATTCTCCTATATCCATTAATCCCCAACATTTCTATTGGTCAAAGAGACACGCCATTTGATCACCATTTTTTTTCATCTGTACCACTTCTGTTTGTCAAACTCAGTCACACAGAGACGTGTCTCATCACATACTGAGCAGATAACAAAAACAGATTAAGGACAGGAAACCAATCCACCACCTCTACTCCACATTTCCCCTTAGTCTCATCCAGAAACTTACCTACCAATAATATCCAGGGTATGTCCCCCCTCAGGCAGTTCAGGACCCAAAGAGTCTGTGAGTTTGTCAGCCCCCGCAGGCTGAGTCACTACTGACCTCAAGCGGGGAGACTCAGAGAGACCAGAGGGAGGGGGCTGCTGGGACAAAGCCAGCAAAACTAATACCTGAGAACTCTCCATGCTCCCAACCAAAGGGCCACCCTCAGCAGTTTGCTTCCCAACTACCCTGAGCAAACTAGCCCACTTTGCAGCATCCTCAAAAACTAGAGCCCCCTCTGCCTTTAACGGACATCTTTTGCTTTGGGGCTTCGCTTGCAAGCCAGAATCCTCAGTCCAGGCCCTGGATTCCATAGCAAGAGGCTCAACCTCCATTTCGAAGTCAGGCTCAAGCCAGGAGGCCGCTGAGTCAGGAGCCACAGAACCAGTAATGCCATCTCCCCTGGGGTTGGAACCTCCCAGGACCAACATCCCCAGAGACAGCTGGAGCCTGTTGTGACCCAGTTTCTGCCAGAGCCACCTCACTCTGTGTTTTACTCTCAGAAACCCCTGCATTCCTACTGTCGCCATTCTCAGGGGCAGCCTATCTCTTCTTAGGGCACTGATTAAACAAATGTGTCAGCTTCCCAAAACAGGCCCTGTCCTCAGTGGCAACAAACACTGCGTAGTCACGCTCCCCAATCCTATAATTCAGGGAAACTTTTAACACTTTGGAAGCATTGTTTAATATCACATAAACCTGCCGATGAAAGGAGAAGACATGCCGAACCTCTGGGGTTTTACAGCCCAAAGGAATCCTCCTGATAGGGCTAGTGATCTTCCCATAACCCACCAGGTCTTTAGCCAGCTGCTCATTTCCTAAGAAAGAAGGCACATCAGAGATAGAGACTTTAACAGCAGGTGTTGAGAGGGGCACTAAAGGGACAAAAATCCCTCAACCAGCCTAAGTGTGGCAACACACACAATAACAGCCTCTCTCATGTGGGAGGCATACCTCACATGTTTAAACCCAATCACCTTCCCCATAGCTAGAACCCACTCCTTCACAGAGGCAAAATCTGCAACCCATGGCCACGGGTTAAACCCTTAGACACCACACAAATTGAGGTCTCTGTCCCCCTGGGCTGGCCATGACAGCCCAGAGGCTGACAAAAAGCTGCTAAAACAAAAGAGAGCCTGAAATTAACCTAACAACCACAAAACTAAACACACAAAAAACCAAAACCCTATTTCCCCAGCAGAAAAAGCACAGAGAGAACAGCAAAGCACATCCACTTTCAGCCTCACTCCCACAATCCTTAGAGTATTAGGTTCACAGATACTGTGACTGTGCAGGATGCAGATGGAACATCAGAGGAACAGAAACTGTAGAAACTTAGGCTATGTCTTCACTAGAAATGCTGCAGCTGCAACACTGTCTGTCCCAAAGAGCTTGCAATATAAAATGATGTACAACATACATGGAGTGTAGTGATTGGACATAGGGCCTTAGGTTTTTCTTTGATCTAGAAGAATATTTAGAACTGTAGGTAGATGAGGAATGAAGAATCTATAGTAATTCAATAATCCCAGAAAGGAACTAAATATATTCAGAATTTTCAAGAACAGGAACATCCACCATGGTCTTAACCTTTGTGGGTACCTTGTGAAAACCATTAGAATCACCCATATAGCCCACATATTAGGGAATGCTGGAAAACTTTGCATTTGCCATTATGAACTCTCAGACTATAATGCTCAACATGCCAAGAATCTGTACATAATCTTGCTAACTTTCATTATGACCAATGACTAGGTAGTAGTGTATCCCCAGCATTCCTCTCCAAAGCCCTCTGAAACAAAGCTGGTTCCAGAAGATAAACAACAGTGCCAGGCTATCACTGTTGTTAGTAAACCCTGAGATTTTTCCACCATTTGCATTTATAAGTAAGTTTGGCACAGGTCAGTTTTGCTAAGCTTTTCACCCACTGCAAAAGAAGCAGAGATCAGAGGAAGTGGATTTTAGTCTGAATAAAATACTAGCTTTATAGTCACAATGGTGTTTCCACAGATTAGAATGGTGGCATAATGGGAAGTTGCCCATTTTCTCAGCCAATAAAGAATTCATGCCTTGATCAGAGGTTTAAGATCCGCTTCAACATTTGATGACCTATGTTTCTATTCTCACCTCGCATCACCTGGTTAGTTGTCTGACTTAATGTACAGCTCTACAGAGATGCCTTTCATGTTCCCCAATTCCCTCTTAAAAGTAGCAGCTGTTCCTGCAGCACTGTGGTTGGACCTTGTAACTGACTCACTGTCCTGAATCGCCCCCTTCTGGCATGATGCAGCATTTCCACAACTCTGCCTCAGCTCTCCATTGAGATTTGGGTTGTCCAGCATTGAGATGACTTGGCCGTCTGGCCATGGCCCACTCTAGTCCCAACTTTCTGGGGTACCACTGTCCTTCGAGTCTCAGGTAATGTCCACTATGATGCCCTTCACATGTAATCTCCTCCAACATCTTTTGTCCCTCCTGGGTCTCTTTTCAATCCTGGTCTTGCTCTCAAATGGTGTCAAACAAGAAGTACCCCTAGACCTGACCCCTACAGGGCTTGAGATTTCAGTCACTTTTCCTTTCCCCCCTGAATCCTCTGTCATGTTCTCAGGATGTTGACTCGCAGGCCCTCCTTGCTCAAATTTTATCCCTTCCCAGGGCCCACCACAGTAGCTAATCTTCTCCTACAGCTTTTCCATAGCCCCTTATCCGTGGCTCTTGCCCATCCTCTCCTCTCAGGAGGGGATCCAAGGCTGCCTCTCCCCTTGGCCTCGTCCAACTGCCCTGGGAATCTTCTCTTGAGTCTGCCACACTATCTTCAGGTGTACCCAGGCTCTCTGGATCTAATTAACCCCTTCTTCTCCTGCGTGCAGTTTTGACACCCCGTCACAGACCTGTTTCAGCTTTCATTGTTGTCATGCAATGTTCTAGCCAATTCTTATGGCTCCTTTGGACCAGAAAGGATGGATCACCCTTCATTGGAAAGAATGGCAATCTACTTGTTTGTGACTGTTGAACATGAGGGGCAATTTGCTTTGCAAATGATATAGATCACAGAGGAAGATGACTGACTTTGCTATAACCACTGCATCAGATAATGGAGCTACCCAGAGCTACAAAAAGGCCTACAATAGTGAAGACATGCAAGTTTGTTTGTTTGTTTTCTTCTTTCTCCCTCTGTTTTCTGGCTCTAGCCCCTTTCATTGTCACATTTTGACAGTCCTTCACCTTCCATTCTTGCCTCCTTGTGCCCCATTTACCACCTCTTGCCTGCAGCCATGTGCCTTATGCCACAACATGCAGTCAACATGTCTCTTTTCACCCCACTGCCAGCCCATCAGGTCTTTGCACCATGCCGGGTCTCTGCTTCTGAGTGACCTATCTTGTCACATCAGTAACATTCCGAAGTAATGATATGTGACGTGAAAATTCTGCTAGCTTGTAGACTTTGTTAGACACATTCACCACTTGGGATTCTCTTACAGCAATGTCCGTAACCTTGTGGTATGACACACCATGCTCAGACAATAGGCACTTGTTTCTGTATTGCTTAACTACATAGCCCAGCCTGTCATGAAGGGCATCAGTTAATACTGTGTCCACCATGTTTAAGACTGCAATAAACTGTGCAGTTTTTCCTTCCTCTTCTTTGCTTCTTTTAGGTAACCAGAATCCCACAGCAATCACCAGTGGCTCCGGAGCTTTATAAGATCTCTGCATGTGCTTTTGTTCCTGGTGTGTCTGTCTGCATCAGACTCCATAATAGAGTGAAAGTTTTATTTCCTGTGCTGTTCAGCAGAGTGAATACAATCTGGTCCTTCAGTATAGCATGTGCAGCTACGTAATATTCAAAAGTATAGGAGCTCCACATTCTCATCAACAGATAGCTGCCACTATGGTGACATGTACCAAAGAGCATGTACCAAAAATCTCTCTGTCTCATGATCTGCTCAGTTGCACCTAAATGAAAGTTTCCTTGCTTCTGGAAATTTTATCTTTCACTTTAAATATGCATCTCTCTTTCTCTCTCTGTGCCTCCTTCCCTCTTCTTCAAGTACTTTGTTTTCCATCAAGGAGCAAGTCTTACCTCTTACTTAGAGTCTGGAAGGCTGGAGAAACAGAGAGCTTTGCAGTACTAACTCTCCTGCAGGTAGGAGATTTGCCCTGGTAGTGGTGTCACAAATTGTTGTCTTCCTCACTAGAGCTGGGTATTTTTTCAGTTTTCTCGCAATTCTGAAAAATCAAGAATAGTCTCATTTCGGGTTGTCATGAACATGAAAAATCTCCAATTTCTGGCAAACCTACAAACAAATTCATTTTGGGTTGAACGAAAAAAGTTTTGTTCAAATCAAAATAAAATGTTTCAGGTTCAATTTTGAACCTTTAAAAACGTTTTTGATTTTTTAAAAATAAAATTAAAGAAAGTATGAAAATGTCACAATGAAATGTTCTTTTTCAGATTATTGTTTAACTAAACGGTTCAGCGAAACCAACACAATTCATGAAACAGTTCAATGTTGGCGAATCTACATTTTTCAATGACCAATGTCTCAGCCAAAAAATGTCGCCCTACTTCTTAACACTGTTAAGTTTGGAAAGGAAACGTACTCCAGTAAATGAATACACCAGCTGTGAGTTATCAAGGCATTCATCTAATAGTCTGTGGCACAATAGACATTAGATGGCTGCTGCCATCCCACAGGTTTAAGGTAAACTGTTATGGTCCATGTTATGGTGGACTATCTATGTTCTGGAAAGTCACACTGACTACCAATACATAATGCAACCTCAACCAAAAGTGGGGCTTGGCTGTCTACCCCAAGAGATCAGAGTAAGGTTGTGGGTGTACGTAACCCTCTGATCAGTGCATATTATGCATGTCTGACCCACAGAGGGCATAAATATTACGGTGCCCAGTTGCAGTGCCAGGCTGCTTAGCTCAAGCTGTAGAGACTCGGGCTTTTAGCTCTGGAGATTTCTGGTTCAATCTCTAGTGTGCTGTTCAAAGAGTTAGAGCCCAGATGAAGGGGCTATGGCTGCATCTTAAAGCACTATGCCTTATGGTTTTCACCCACCTGTCATGTGGCATTCTGAAAAGGTGAAATTCATCTCTGTGCAGAGGGCCAGCATAAAGTTTGTGCACCACTTACATCCATCTCTAACATTATAATAGTCTATATATGTCTAAACTGCAGCCATCTTGAGATAAAGCTCCTACTTGAGCAATGAATGGGTCATCACAGTGGACTACGGAAGGCAAGAAACCCAGAGGGTAAAAAAATGTTCCAAAGATTCTTAGTAATGCATTTAAAAAATAATAATCCTGGAGCTTGTTTTTGCTAAAAATTGAAATTGATGGAAAACTTCCATTGAGTTCAGTAGAAGCAGAATCTGGCTATATTTAAGACTTCACAACAAAAAATGAAGTTTTTATGCTAACTTTTTATCTATGTAACTGCACACGCCATGTTTGTTCAAGACCTTTATGACATGGCCTTGAATTTTAGTCAATTAAGAAAAAAAGAATGAATACTAGAACACACCCAGTTTAAAAAATGTAACTAATTGTCATTGGTCCTCAGAAGACTTTTTTCTTTTTGTTCTTGTAAAACAAGTTTAAAAAATTACACTTGGCATTTAGTTTCTGTGCTACCATTTTGTTGCTGTTGAGGAAATGTAGCAAAAAGTAGCTAAGTATTAGTTTACATAATAATGTTTCCACATGCCCATATTTAATGTCCAGTTGTAAATCCATGTTCCACTAAATCCCACACTCATGCTGGTACATGTCCTTGTGAAACAGATACAGGGGATATTTCATTTTATAAATTGGGTATAGAATTCCGACCACAGTTGCCCATGAGGAAATTGCAAAAAGGTTTCAACCGCCCTCCCTGTATTTTTGTTTCTGAAGGGGGCCCTGAGTAATGGTCCTCAGACTATATTTAATGTAGTGATTTATTTATAGTAGTTCTTACAGTAAATGCTTTTATTTTAAGTTGCTTTGGTTAAGATAGCATTTGTGGCAATGTATTTTGATAAGAAACAGGTTTGGTTTTTATATCAAAGGGGGTAGAGTACATATAAATATATATCTAACAGTGCTACACATTTCAAACAAAGTGACAAACACTTTGAACATTTTCAGTAAGAGCATAACTTAGATATGGTCATATGGATCTTCCCATGCCATGGAACCAGCCTTGTTCAATCTTCTCTGATTAAAGTCTTTATACTACTCATTCACAGACAACCTACTAAGCTGATATCTGTTCCAAGAATGTAGCCAATGATTTATAAAACTTTGACATTTCCAAGTTTTTCTTTACAAGATATTTTAAAAGGTTTGGGTCACTGTCAACCATGTTTTTTGAATTGACAGTTTATGTTGGTTTCACGACCAGTAAAATATTACAACAAATCTATGGCCACCTGGAACTTTATGGTTACCATTTTGCTGCTCACTATGACCATTCAGAAATTCATATACTAATTTTTTGTTGTTGGTGGTTATCATTTTAAGTGCAGGCAATACCCACCTCTTTGATCTGTTGCCTTGTGCTTTCTCCTGCTTCCTCCTTTGCTCAAAGGGATCTTGACCCTTACCTTCAGGTCTGGAAGGAGAAATGCATGATCTCCTGGCATTAAACAACAAGCCCTGTAGTTAAGGGTGAGCAGTATTAGAGACTTCTGTGCTTACCTTCTTTGTCTTCAGACTAAGCATGCCTACTTTTCATGAACCCAGGGAGCAGCAGGAGCCCTGAGTTTGTTCGCAAACCCTTGTATCTCTGATGGCAACACAACAGTGCTACAAAGCTACCCTTCAACTCTAATAACATTGTGCTTGGTGAATTTGTTAAACACAAAAACGTAACTTTTTGAAAAATAAGTGTGCAAAGTTAGGCTCCCAAGTGCACATTTTGGCACCTAAATAGGTGGCCTGATTTTCAAAAATGCTGAACAACTAGAAGTTCCCAGTGACAACAGTGCAAGCTGTGGAGTATTCAGGATGTTCAAAAATCAGACCATTTATTTAGTTGTCAAGTTGTGTGTCACAGTTGAGGGCAACTGCACCTGTACTGACCTTTTATAGTCCAGAAAGGGCACCCACCCTTAGGCTTCTAGTTCCCCAGCCATCCCCTCTCTTGGGAGGCGACACATGTCTCTTCCACTCCTGACCAGGGTATTGCCAGGCTGCACAGCTCCCTGCCTACATGGTGAATTCTCCAGCAAATTCAGACCATTTAACAGGACTACTTTACTTTTCTCCACAGAGAGCGCACAATAGGCATAGTTTGACTTACATATTGGGGGGGGGGGGGCAGCTCCAGCCAGGTCAACGGGGCCATGCACTGGGGACAAATTCCACACCTGCCCAAGGCTTGCAGGGCTGGCCTGCCATGGGGGTCACTGTTGGCCCATGGGGCTGGGCATCTGCCCTGGTTTTGTTTGGGTCTCACACAGGTATCCGGGCGGCGGGGTAGGATTTAACCAGGGCCACAGGGTAGCTAATGTGCAGGAGCCCCAGCCAGGGGGGGTGTGGGAGGAGGTGCATGTGTACTGGGACGAGTATTTGGGGGTGCTGGAGGGGATACCTGTGGGGTGCTGGAGGGGAATACCAGCAGCCTCACACTCGAGGTGGTAGTGTTGTGATCCCTGTTATCATGGCAGGGCAGCTGGTGGAGGCCCAGGATGCAGCACCAGCCCATCAGTCAGCACCTCCGAGCAGGTCTCTCCCACTCCCCCAGGAGAGGCAGAGACCTGGCCCTGTCACCCCTCCTGGCCAGGCTGTGAGGCCCTGCATTGGTGCAGGCGTCCCAGCCAAGAGGCACTTGCTGGCTCCACTTACCTGGCAGACTGGGCCAGGCCAGGGTGGGCGGGATCCAGCATCTGCAGTTGCGGGGGGGAGGCAGGGGGCAATCAGCTGTGGATGCAGAGCCGGGACCAATCAGGCATGGAGATGGCTCTTTCTGAGCTGCAACATCTGCTTCCCAAGGAAAAATCCCAGACTTTGCCTCTTATTTGAAAAGTCCAGGTGGACAGAGAGCAGACTACCAAAAAAGAGGCAAAGTCCAGGAAAACCCAAACCTATGGTAACCCTAGCTTTTGGGGGGTGGGGAGGAACTCAACCCATGGAGAGCACACAGTGTAATTGCCACAGTTAAATTACCACAGGTCTCTTTCTAAGTGAGCACATTCTTTAGGTGAAAGCATTATAGAGAAAACATATTGACACATGCTAATAAGCTTACCAGAGACAGGGCCGGCTCCAGGCACCAGCGTTCCAAGCAGGTGACTGGGGCGGCAATCTTAAAGGGGCGGCAGTCCATGCATCGTTAGGACGGCATGGGTTTTTTTTGCCGTGGCAGCAATTTGACGTCAGCTTGTATCTTCACAGTCCCGCAGCGGCAATTCAGCAGCAGCTCCCTTCTTCAGGCAGCAATTCGGCACGCTGCTTGGGGAGGCAAAAACTGTAGAGCCAGCCCTGACCAGAGATCACCCCAACTCCAACCAGGGCTCTGGATGGTGAATAGTCCTTCAAACCCCACCAGGGTCTGGTCTGTGGTTAGGCGTTCATAACCCCTTGTGCACAGAACAAGAACCCTCATGACTGTGAGTTATCCCTTTATGTTTTATGGGGGAGCGCTTTGAGCATTGGCCTGCTAAACCCAGGGTTGTGAGTTCAATCCTTGAGGGGGCCATTTAGGGAGCTGGGCCAAAAATTGGGGATTGGTCCTGCTTTGAGCAGGGGCTTGAACTAGATGACCTCCTGAGGTCTCTTCCAACCCTAATATTCTATGATTCTACGCTGTTTGGGCCTTTTGATCCTGGGAATAGGTTGCTGGTAGCCAAAGGTCCCTTCCTAAAGGTGAAGTTTCAAAGAGCAGGGCTGGAGGTGGGCATTTGTATTTCCCTCCTCTCAAGTATTTCCTAAGTAACCTACTCAGCTAACCATAAGTTCTTGTCTTGGCCCACTGTTTAAAAGAGTCCTACGAAGCTCATAACACTTCCCAAGGATTACATCAATTACGTCTCCTAACAATTTACATACAATCCCACAATAACACACAAACATTTGCATTTTTAATACAATGCACTCCTACAATACTTAAACTTATTTCAGCAAGGTTTGGCCAGGGTAGTGCAGGAAATTGACTTAGCTGTCACACTACACACTTAGGAGACTAACTTTAGGCACCTATATTTTAAATACTAGCCAAAAAAACCTAACTAAACTCTTTTTTATTTGGGTAATGTCTCTCATCAGCATCCATCTTCATCTCACCAACAACCAGTGGACCAAATTCTGAACCACTGTTCTGCTGCCTCCAGGCTGAGCAGTCACGGAAGGGAAATGTAATCTTGAGGGGGAACCCACAGGAACACTGCAGTCTCTCTGCACCACAGGTTGGGGAATCTATGAACCTGCTTTCCACGGCCATATATGTTGTTCCTCATCTGCCATCCCAGCACAGGGTAAGGGTTATCTCTGGCTGTGTGACATCTGGGTAGCTCATGAATGTGCCACATGTTACCCCATCGTTTACAGACCTACAGACAATTCCTATATGAGGCTGCCAAGTAGGGAGAACAGGATCATTAAGGATGAAAATTCCCTCCCTCAGGGCAATTGGGAAGGGGGAGGAGCTAAGACAGCTTCCCTGGAATCCCCAAGCGACTCTCGCACAAAGCATAATTTTGTCCCATCTTCAGGCTCCTCTCTCACCTCCACAGCAGCTTTGTGAGTCCCAGGATTGCAACAGACTCCAAAGAGAAAATGGAAAGATCCAGAAGGGCTGATTGGCACAGGCAGGCCGTTCAAATGCTTGAGCTCTTCACCCCATTCATCTGCTGTGTGTGCCCGACCTCAGAATGATATTACACCTGTGGCCCACATGAAGGTCGGAGTGCTCCCCAGTTAGTGCAATATATGAGAGGTCTTTTTGAGTTGTAAGTCCCAGCTTCTCAGGAACCAACAACGCCCCTTTTGGTGTTAAAACATCTCCTTTATTTACTAGGCGGACAAGGGAAACATGGTTTCCAAAATCAGCTTTGTCTCTCATACTTTTCTTCACTGCTGATGTAAATGTTACTGCAGTTACTTACCAAGCTTTAACTTTCCACAACCGAACACAGACAGACAGCCAAACACAGATATCAGGGAAGACAGCAGAAGAGGGAAAAGGATAAAAAGCTTAGCTGTGGCTGAACTGAAATAGTGTTATCATGTCAAAGGTGGCACCTGTCTTGGATTGGCAGGAAGCCTGGCCCATGGACATTCGGGTCATCCTGGAGTTGGAGGTGAAATCCTGTTGTCAGGAGAAATTGCCAACTCTATCCCAATAGAAGGAACCAGTGGAGCAGGCGATGACCAAATTCAGGACAGGCTAGGTCATACTGAGAAAAAATGTGGTCTGGTAGGTCCTTCTAGAGCAGGGGTTCTCAGGACAATTTTTTTGGTGGTCTAAGAATACAGCCACCAACTCTTGCTGGTGGCCACACTCACACTTTTTCATGAAATACTTAATTACCTTTAGGAAAACCAAATAAATATGCACAAATTACAATGATTTGGACAAAAAGAAAAGGAGTACTTGTGGCACCTTAGAGACTAACCAATTTATTTGAGCATAAGCTTTCGTGAGCTACAGCTCACTTCATCGGATGCATACTGTGGAAAGTGTAGAAGATCTTTTATGTATATGCTTTATGTGTATAAAAAGATCTTCTACACTTTCCACAGTATGCATCCGATGAAGTGAGCTGTAGCTCACGAAAGCTTATGCTCTAATAAATTGGTTAGTCTCTAAGGTGCCACAAGTACTCCTTTTCTTCTTACAGAATTGGAAAACTTGCCACATGCACTTTATTAAAAACAGTTTAACTTAATTAAGCACACTATAATGCTCGTGGACTAGCACTAAAGAATTAGCGCAATAGAAAAAAATCTGATTTATTGACTGATGCAAATAATATAATTTTTTAAATTTAATGTGTCAACATTTTATTGGAAATTTATATGAAGAGGTATTGAAATGCTATTGTAGTGATGGTCAAGATGGCCCATTTGGACAGTTGACAGGAAGGTGTGAGGATACTTAACATGGGGAAATAGTGTCCTCTCTCCTTCTTGTCAGCTGTCTGGATGGGCCATCTTGATTATCACTACAAAGTTTTTTTCTCCTGCTGATAATAGCTCATCTTAATTAATTAGCCTCTTACTCCACCTTTTCATGTTCTCTGTATGTGTGTATATATATATATATATATATATATATATATATATATAAAATCTTCTTACTATATGTTCCATTCTATGCATCCAATGAAGTGGGCTGTAGCCCATGAAAGCTTATGCTCAAATAAATTGGTTAGTCTCTAAGGTGCCACAAGTACTCCTTTTCTTTTTGCGAATACAGACTAACACGGCTGTTACTCTGAAACCAATGATTTGGACATGTATATATTTATTGCTAGCTAGTAAGTCTGTTGTGAAAAGTGATATTAACAAACATACAAGTACTGCTTTTCACAGCAATCTTACTAAGCCCTGGCAAGCCTGGGGACAAATTAAGCCCTGGATGGAGGGTGAGGGGAGGCACTGGAGGCCCGGGAAGATGGGGGTTGGCAGAGGTAGCAGGGGACCGGAGCCTGAAGCCCTGCTGCCAGAGCCTGATGCCTCGCGGCTGAACTCAAAGCCGTGTGGCCAGAGCCTGGGGCCTGCTGTTGTGCAGCCAGAGCCCAGGGCTGGAGCCCAAGCCCCATGTCCAGAGCCTGCCTCCCTGCTACCTCAGGGCTGAAGCCCAAAGCTTGAGCCCCACCGCCCCTGGGAAGGCCAGGAACTCACTGGCTGCCTGGTCCTCCAGCCTTGTGCCCCAGGTGACTCCAGAGGGGGGCAGGACCCAATCCCTGCTGATAGCCCCAGCAACCAACATCAAGGCGGTGCATCTAGGCGCAACAGGGACTCCTGGGTATTAAACAAAGCATCCCTCTCTGCACTGTTTAAGAGTTGAGCCAGCAAGTCTATGGTCACCCTGAATGAGCAAGCAAACACTATGCACACCACACAGACTCTCACAAGACCACATTCTGTCTGCTACTTCAGCTCCTTCCTTCCCTCAGGAGCCTGAGAGTTTTCCTTGAGAACATGGCTCCTGAGCCCCATAGTGAATTTCCAACAGGGTCAACCCAAAGAAGTGCAGTGTTCCCAGCTCCACCTACGTGGCCATAGAGAGGTCACTTGACCTTGTCAAAATGAGAACAAGGCATCAGCATCAGACTGGTAGCCCATTGAAATAACCCTTTGCAAATGTTAACAGGGTTTTCCTGATCTGTTCTATGCCACATAATACTGCTGTGAGACCTGGACTACACTGGCCTGATGGGGCAGACATAAATGAATTAATGACCTCTGCTGAACAGGGAGAAAGTGAAGCAAGGATTCAGGTGGCAATAATATGAGAGAAGCTACAGTACTTACAGTACCCTCACCCTTTGTGGGAGAATATGCAACAGTTGCCCCTAGCCTCATGAATGTACCATTTCTCCAGCAGGTATTCTAGGCAGCCATACTATTACTGATGTGAATTTTCCATACACACCTGCCCATTATTCACATTTCTGATGTCTTGTATGTTTCCAGGTTCTGTGTTTGTTCTTTTCGTTACCCAGCGCTCACTGCGTAGCCCCTGGTTGGCTGCCAGATGGGGTCCAAGAGTAATCGAGGAACACTTTTGCATTTTGCAGCTTGCAGGCCCAGTAGGACAGATGATCCTCTACTGCATAACCTAATATGATAGTAGCATCTTGAAAACCCATTAGGCTGTGAGTGCTCACCTAGATTCAGAGCATCCGGGCAGTGTGGGAAGCCAGAGCAAGGGTTACATTTTCAGAACTTCTGGATCATTCTGGACTACAGCTTTGAAAATTCTTGTTTTTGAAAGCATCCATAACAGAGAGCTCCAGTCCCCTGATGTTTAACCCATGACTTCCTTTGGAACTCACGCTACATAGGCCTTACTTAAATTCACACAGGAAGGCTGTGATAAACCAGGGAATAGACTCCAGGTCTTCACATGCAAACCATCTTTCTGTCCCTCAAGGTAATGTGCCTTTACCGTAAAGGAAAGAAATGCCCCTAATTTGTGGTTATTTACAGCACTGTAAATCAAGCATTTGCCATGAAGTACCAATAAAAATTGTTTAACATCAGACTTAAATAACTAAACTCTCAGCAGCAGCTCATAAAATGAGACTTGGCAGTTCTTATGCAGTTATGGTTAAATTGACAGTCCTTTAGGGAGTTAAGATAGCCAAAAGCAGTAATAGTTAAGAACATAGTGATAGATAGTGCAGTTTGTTGGTTGGACAATCTTTACTGCACACTGTTGAACCCTTCACATGTTAGGAACTGTTAATTAGCACTGGAATGGGAGAATGAAGATATCCGTTAATGGGAGACTTTGTCATTTCAGTACTATCCTACTGAACTCATATAGCCTTCACCCACATGAGCCTAGACAGAAGAATGAGCTCTGGCATAAACGGTGCTGTTGCCATCTGTATGTAATAGGATACTTTTCAAGCAGGAAGAAAGATGGAAGAGGAAGCAAGTCCAAAAGAGGCTGAAACGGAAAATCAAAATCTGAAGAAGGGACCCAGAGCACAAATGTAAAAAGAACATCCATTAAGAATCTACATCTCAATTCCCTTTAAAAAGTCAGGTGTGTGAGTTAAATTAGCCTTGAGCAAGATCTAAGTTCGACTGCCAAAAACCACTTCCACTGCCAATAGCCCAAGCTGACATAACAGAAGCATTTGGGGACTTTTCTGTAGCATTAGGCATTCATGTCTCTTTTCCACTTACTTTTTTAAAAATGTATTTGTATTGTGGCCAACTACCTCCCTCTCTGTTAAACAAGGTGAGTTCACAGATGGGGCCCAAATCAGATCCACAGCCCTACACTTTGAGGGACTTTTAACTCTGTCCCCAGACCTGGATCTGACTTTTGCAATCTCCCGTATCCTGGAGCAAAACATGCTGAAACTTTGGCATGTTCAAAATCTGGATCCAAATTTTGCAGCATAATCCCACCTCTGAGCTCCATTTCTGTTACAGTTGTGAAAGCAAGGCAATGTTGCAGTGCAGTACAGCCTTGTGATCCACACCTAGTCACACTCCCCACCCCTACAAGAATGCTGAAGCAACTTTCAAAACTCTAAATGCCAGAGGGCACTGGGAGTGTTCAAAGGCTTTCAGTCTGCAGTCTGAAATTCATTTTCCTGATATTAACTTGTGCAGCTCTAAACTGTGTCCTTCATGCCCATGCATGAGTGTGTCCAGTGGCACAGAACAGCATCAGCCCCAGAACAGCTCAGGCTTTATGCCACAGAAAGCTGGTATATATGCCAGGGGTGGAAAGGCTGCAGTGGTGAAAGTCAGCTGCAAACTTCCCTTTGCCACATGATTCAGAGGCATCCAAGGCAGCCCAAAAAAGTGGCAGCATTAGGTGGGGACGGTGTCTTGTTAGTGTGGACAAAGAAATGTGCTGACTCAGAACATCTCTGCTACAGCCTTCACAAACTGGACCCCCAGACAGACTTAATACTAGCTACCCTCCCACAGGGGGACTCCTCCACCAGGCAGTTACTTTCACAGATGCATAGAGCTTAGAATTGCCTTCCTGTGCCAGCTTTGGAGAAAAGGCCTAGCATCTGTCAGAGCATAAGAAATGGCAGCATCAGAGCCATCAGCATGAGCATGAGACTGTTCAGGGGAAATTCCCACGTGAGATTCTGAAATCATATTCTGTGTAGTCTCCTCTCCGTAGCCCAACACACTATGCCAGGAGGATCAGTCAGTAGCCATGACCTGGGGTGCACTCAGCTGCTACCATTCAGTCACTCGTCAAGGGGGCTACTAACAGACAGGCGACAATTCCCCTCCTCCCTCTGCTTATCACATGCTGCACCCCACTCTAACAACGCCATAGTACTACATGAAAAGAGAGAGAACATGGCATGCAAATGATGACTAACGAAAGAGAAATGACCATTTATTTCAAAAACGGCAAGATGTGGTTTGCAGTTATTTATTTTATTAAAATGGTTACATATGTTGAAACAAAAAAGAGCAATACTAATAATGTTTGTTTTTCCTACATCATAAATAATTATTGAGTCTCCATTAGCTGTTGGCTCAGCATTGATCATGATCCTTGTTATTTAAAAAAACCCACACACACATACAACCTATTAGCATTTATGTTTTTAGAAAACATTTAAGCAGCAACAGAAAAAAATAAATTAAAGAAAATTGTAACAAGAAATGATGCAAGTATTTGTTAATTGTAAAACCTACTTGATATGTTTTTTTCAGGCTATTCTTTGTGCTTTGATCGTTTAAAAAAAGACAAACACATGTTTCTAAAATGGCTTGTCGTCTCCAGTTTATCCCAGAGAAGTCACTGAAAGTACTTTTCATTTTTAACAATATGACAAATATTGTTGTCATTTACTCAAATAAAAACACTGAGAATATATCTAACAGAATAGTTTGACAAGACAATCAATTTATTGTCACAAAATATTTAATACCAGAATAACTTATAATAGTATGAACAAGAGTGAAGTATTTACTTTCTGTTCTTAGTTACAAACTCACATTATTATGACAAAAATCCAGTAAGTCAGGTATCAAAAATTATTGTCATGGAATTCTAAATACATAATGATGCAAGTCAATAAGAGGTATACTTCAACTGTTCATACAGTCATGACATATGTTTCCTGCTTGGCACTTTATGTCAATGCAAATCAGCAATTTAGAAAACAAAGTAAAAATATATATGTACAAAATATTTCCATATCAATCATTTTCACTGTACCCTAAATAAACCCAACATAATAGTATGTTACATCGGGAAGGGTCCTAGGAGTCACAAAAAGGATATTTGCTATATATCTTGACTATTTTAGTGCAACTGGAACAGACTATGCTTGTAGGGTAGTTTCATTATTGGCCCAATCCTGCTTCCACTGAAGTATATGGGAGTTTTGCTGTCAATGTCAACATTCCAGGACCAAAGGGCGAGCAATAACAACTGATAGGTTACCCACAGGAAAAAATATCCAAACCCTGGGAACAATCAGCTCTTTTCCAGTTTTCTGTAACTGATTCAGTACAAATTATATTTGGCTTCACCATTGTTTATTCAAGCACTGGTTAGGATATTGTTGTACGATTCAAGAAAACCTTGTACACCAAACACAAATTTCTGCTTTTACATTGATTATATCACTCAATAGCAGTCAAGTTTAGAGACTTAAAATGTTATTTTTAACGCATGATTTAGCATTGACTTTAAACCCTCCTAAAATACATGCTGATATTTTTCAATGTTTCATGTCCCAGATGTTTTTAATTTGCGTTTTAACTTGGAGTATATATAGTTTTGATTATGTCTTTTTTTCCATTGAAATGTGAATTGTCAATCAACTGTCCTTATTTGATACAGTATGTACAAAATAAAAGCATTTGGACATATTAAAGTAATAAGAGTTTCCATTGTGGAAAGTTATTGAGCTCCAGTACAAATAACAAACTGTACTATAGGTTTAGTTTGGTACCAGAAGAGATTGGTTTTGTTTATGTATATAACTACTTCAATAAGTCAATAGCAAAGCTTTAGAAAGATGAAATCCAAATTGACTGTACAGATGGTCTTGCTGCAACCTTCCCCACTATAAATCTCTAATGATCACAATGTCTGTGTGTACGTGTGCATTCAGATTAATTTGAATGACTGAAATATTCTTAAACCTGTATGTTTTCTACAGTATTGCACTTTTCAAAGGAGTTATTTTGGTATTTTAACACACTGCAGATACAGGTAAGAAACATGCACAACAACCTCATTGTCACTTTGACAAAGCAGACTATACAATTTTTAATAATACTGTGGATTTAAAAAAAAACAAAACATTTTCATTAAGATTTGCCAGTCATCAATTTGTATAAGTCAAATACACAAAAATTCTCTCAAGGGCTTCCAGCAATAATGTGTTCAGCCCTAGACTGCTCAGGCTCACTTGAAATAATATACAAAGATTAAGGTTAATGGCATTGTCATTTTGAGGCATAACTGTGTTGTATTATGCCCACGTTATAGCTTATTTTTTGAAAGCAAGGCACTTATTGTTATAGCAATGCAGACATTTTATGCGCACTTTGATTAACATAAAATAAGTTAATATTTTGATAAAAATGGACTTTATTTTATAATTTACATGCCTTTTATAGAAGCAATTGAACATTTTATTTAATACAATGAAAAAGTCTGGGTCTGAGAGTGCATTTTAATTTTTTAACTGACCATAATGTTAAAAGGATCTATTTTCAATATTTGCTTCATAGCTGTGGATCGGATTTTACTGAAAACCAATGCTGTGAGGAATGTCCATTTGACCAAACAAGTAACAATTTCTCAAAACTGCTGAACTAATGGCACTTTAACAGTCTTTATTTCTGATATATGTGATGACTTTTGAATGATGCAGCTGGTAGTTCCCTGCAGTTTATCCTTTCCTTGGGCAAGGTTTGTTAGGGCCATCGCTGCATTGATCTCCTTCCAGTATGTTTCGTCTTTGCTTGGTCCTTTTCTGTTAGCTGCGCTAGATTCAAGCAACAACAAACATTTACATGTACAGATTACATTTCTACCATGACATGTGACCAGGGTACATATTGCACAGAAAAATTCAAATGGCAAAGACAGCCCCTCACTCACCTTTCACACTTGTTGGGTCCATTTTCCAAAGTTTCTAAAAGCAGAGAGAAAATCCTATTATTGTCCATTTTGCGTACAGTATTTCCCAAAACATACCCCCAAACCCAGCATTAAATTGGCTCTGGTGGAAATAAGACTACTTCTGAAATGGAGATTAGTCTTTGATTAAATTAGTTGTATAGATATCCAATGGGAGAGGCTGAAATACCGTGGACCAGATTCACTCAAGGGTCTTGGCCAGGAGGAACTAGCATAGACCCTGAGCAAGGCACCAGGTGACAAAAAGTCCACTTTGAGAAGCTACGGCCAGGTAAAGACACAGGGGTATCATAACCAGCAAGGCCCCCAAAGTAGGTAGCATTAATGGGGAGGGATCTGCTCTCTAGGGATGAATTCCTCCTGGAGCACAGCGTACCAGGCTTGGGTGGTAGATGTAGTTCTCCCAGCTTCAAAAAGGTGACTCTGGCCCTGGAAGCTTACTAAAGGTTCTGGTGAGATGAAGCTAGATGTTAAAAAAAATAATCCCGAGGACATCAGGGATGATAAGAAACATGAAAAAGCAGAACCACAGTCCTGTACGAATCTAAAGGTAAATTTTCTTCAAAACAAAATTTCCACTGACAAGACAGTATGTGGTTTTAAATGTGACCCTGACCCAGTTTGTAACTAAACCACAAACAGGGATTTAGAAAGGACACATATTTACATAAATAACAAACACACATGATCAGTAGCCTTTAGTGATTTTGTTGTATCACAGGCATTTTCTCCTTCGCCCCATCCAGGCGATTCTTTTCAGAAAATTCTGTGAGGGGAGGGGAAAGTTGCATCAGCATATAGAACATTATATGTGATTATGCTCTATCCTGCAGTTTCCAGGGTGCACCAAGTGGCGCATATAGCCCCATGAAACATCTGCCAGGCAAACCAAGCTTTGGGGGGCAACTTGCCCCATAGCAAATGACACCCTTGCCCACTCAAGAATGACAATTGTTCATTCAAGGAAGTTCTCTACAGTAACAGACAGAAGTGGATTTCCAATTAGGCACAATAGGCACATGCCTAACGGTGCTGGCATCCCCAGTCTGTGTCTGGATTCCAGAGAAGACATACTTGAGAATCAGGCTGATCACTGGTTGCCAGCTACCACGATAATGCCAAGGATGATCTTTTCTTTTAATAGAGCTTCCATCTGAAGGGATCCCAAAACACTTTACAAACTTTACGAGGTAATTGTGCAAACTATATATAAAGAATCACTTCATCCGCCACTGGAATGCAGCCACTTCTGTCATGAAACCCAGCATATGTTTATCAGCACAACACAGCACATAGCTATATTCTATACCAGTTCAGGGTGGGAAGTAAAGAATATGATATCTAGCTGACATTGCAGGAGAAAAGTAAGCTGGCAGGAAATAATTAAACGAGTTAGAATTTGGCTAGTTTGCCAAACTTTAACAAATACCCTCTCCTCTTCCAAAGTGCCATGAATTTCATAAATCTTCCCAAGTGGTCAGGGACCTGAATTTTCTATGTCTTTCCAAGATGAAATGTACAAAAGCACAGTGCCCACTAGCAGTATTTTAGGATATTGCTTCAGTACTGGTCTCAGCAGGGAAAATGTGCGATCTGTACTGAGAGAAGGAGTCACAGAGAGAAGAAACATTTGATTTGGTGGGATGTACTGAATCATCCCAGTATAACAAAAGGCCATCTTCTTAACCCTGTACCTCCCTGTATATTCTTTTCTTCTGATTCATTTATTTTCTTTCATTTTAAGAGGATAGGATGGGGGTGAATATGCCCCACCTTGTAAAAAACCCTGTGTGGGTAGGTGTACAAATAGAAATGGAAAAAATAATGAATGTCACTGCCATAAGAACACACACTCACTCAAGCATCTGTGAGACTTTTACTTTAGGAAAACATTCCTGTGAACAAAAAAATTGCTTGTACAAACATTTGAGGAACATGGCCATGAATGGTGATCAGTATTCCAATTCCACTGTTGATTTCAATGAGTATTTGCAAATCTTTTTTAGGAGTGTTCATCTAGATATAAATGAAAGTGACTTGCCCAAGGTCATATCAAACCAGTACCACAGCCAAAAAATAGACTCTAAGGGCTTGTCTACATGAGAAGTTTAAATTCCACTAATTTGAGCTAGAATACACTCAAATAACTTGCATATATACAACGCAATTCTAGTCCTCACTCACCGACACTTACCATTACATAATGCTATTGTTTTAAATAAAAAATAACTCTTTAACTCAGTCAGGTTTTGTTTTAAAAAACAAATAGATGTACTTAAAATGTTTGTCTCTAAAATTGCACTGTAACAGAAATATCATTGATTATTTTGCAAAGTTCTTGCTAACGATTGATAAAAGAGAAAGATTGTATAATGAACTCCGAAAACCTTTAATTTCCAGGGTTGTGGCCCTTTTTGCTGCCAAAATTCCTTTGCTTCTACTCCAAGTTTCTACTGCACTTCTTGTCTTGCACTTCTATAGTAGCCAAGAATCTCAAAGCACTTTACAAAAAGTATTAATTAAGCCTCACAACAACCCATTGAGGTTGGTAGGCACTGTTTCCATTTTATAGATAGGGACAATGCAGCACCGAAAGGCTAATGACCGCGTTCAGCCAGGTGATAAGTGCCTTTACCTCCCCCTGATGTCAAGCGGAATTGAGGGTCTCTAGGATTGCTCAGCACCTTGGAAGATCAAGTCTTTAAAATGACTGGACCAAATTCACAAAGCAAAGCTACATTTTGCTTGTTGTTCACCTCTCGTAATTTGTCCTGCTCCGTCTCTCTGAGTATTGGGCATAATGTCTTTTGACATTCTATGTATCTGAATACCAACTAATCAGAATATTTTAACTGGCAAAGGGAACACATTGGTGAAAACAACTTCTGAATGTAAAAAAATACCCACAGGCCGCTGTATTTCTGAACAACAAAGGAGATGGGGATCTTGAATGCTGAAAGCCAGAATATACAATGTATTCCTGAAAATGGTGCTGTTTCCTAAGACAGATCCTTTTCAGTCGCAATGGTAAAAATGGCATGACACTGGCACTGAATACTGTCCTTGACAATGGTATTTGCAAGGACTGAATTAATAATGCTAAACATACGAAATCCCATTGACCATACCGAGGTGAGCACTTGGTCATCAGCAATGTACAGAATGAGCATTTTAAACTTGACCTATAACTACTATAAAATAGACTTGAACTGCAGATCCCAAATTTGACCAGTACTTTATTCAGGAGAGCAGGGATACCCCAGATTTACCCTATTTAGTAGCCATGAGCCTAGGAGCTATCTTAATTTGCATAAAGTAGACCTGATTGCAGACATCTTTCTCTAGAGGCCTGGCTCTCCTTTTGGTTCCATCAAGATGGAGCAATACACACTGGGAGCTTTAGCCTCAATGAGCCAAGCTTCTTTACTAAAAATTAATAAAGGCTGCATTGTAGAGGTCTCTAGTCCACATTTGGCTTTGGTATTGTATTTTGGTTACCAACCCTGTTTAGCTTGATAAAGGAACAAGCCAATATCATGTCATGCACTATGTACAGTACTACCAAATTATAGGACCTCCATAGCACTTTACATATGAAAAGCACTGTATAAACAACTATGTCTTGAAGAAGAACTCCAAAGTTCGTCTCTCTCACCAGCAGAAGTTGGTCCCATAAAAGACATTACCTCACCTACCAGGTCTCTCTAATATCCTGGGACCAACACGGCTATAACAACACTGCATATAGAAAAGGAGTACTTGTGGCACCTTAGAGACTAACCAATTTATTTGAGCATAAACTTTCATGAGCTACAGCTCACTTCATCGGATGCATACTGTGGAAAATACAGAAAATGTTTTTATACACACAGACCATGAAAAAATGGGTGTTTATCACTACAAAAGGTTTTCTCTCTCCCCACCCCACTCTCCTGCTGGTAATAGCTTATGTAAAGTGATCACTCTCCTTACAATGTGTATGATAATCAAGGTGGGCCATTTCCAGCACAAATCCAAGTTTTCTCCCCTCCCCCCCCCCCCCAACCCCACTCTCCTGTTGGTAAAAGCTTATCTAAAGTGATCACTCTCCTTACAATGTGTATGATAATCAAGGTGGGCCATTTCCAGCACAAATCCAGATTTTTTTGTGATAAACACTCATTTTTTCATGGTCTGTGTGTATAAAAACATCTTCTGTATTTTCCACAGTATGCATCCGATGAAGTGAGCTGTAGCTCACGAAAGCTTATGCTCAAATAAATTGGTTAGTCTCTAAGGTGCCACAAGTACTCCTTTTCTTTTTGTGAATACAGACTAACACGGCTGTTACTCCGAAACACTGCATATGTAAGGATAAATATATAGCAATAAATACTATATGATAGGTACCTGCAGTCATTATCAACTGCAAAGCACTGTCTACTGAATTCCAAATATCACATTTTCTAAATGTCCTCTAGTTTCAGCTGCATTCAATATTCTTCTTCTGTGTCCTACTGAAAAGGTACTGGGTTAAGTATCAGAGGGTGATGCACTTCAGTGAGGGGAGGAGTGATTTCTGTGTACACTTTGGAAAATACTTTAGGGTCCTTGGGGTGAAAGACAATTAAACAGCAACAGTCAGAAATGCCTTTTTATTATGTGTTTGTACTGTGTCTAGTACAGGGGACGCTGGCCTACAAGTACCACAACATAAATAATAAATAATTATGAATGTTGTTGTTGTTATTGTACTAGTACCTTCCTTTCTGCTGTTCCTTTCTGCTCCCAATTACACAAGCACTCAAGAGGGTTAGATTTTATTGACCAGGAATGCTTCATTCAGTTCCCACCATGCACCCAAAGAGACCAGCTAGGCTGAATATTTGTTCCCTTTTGTTTATAGCAGGAAGTACCAATAAATCTCCTACCAATGGGATCCTATATACCTTTCCATTAATAGAAGTGTTCAGTATAGAGTAAGCATTAAAACTATAGCATTCAGTGCCAAGATTATAGTTACTGGACAATAATAGCTCTGTAATGCAGTATGGTATTTTTCAGGAGTCACATAATTATCATTATTAATACATCACACATATAGTATATTTTGTTTTTCATATTCAAAGTTCTGTAAAAGTATTAACTCATTAATAATCCTGACAACACACTCGTGAGGTAACTGTTATTATCTTCATTAGAACAGATGGGGAAAATGAGACGCAATGTACTGAAGGTGACACTATTCACTCGAAACTCGTCAACTGCAAAAGAAAAGTTAAAAGTCATATATTTTCGTTACTATGCCTGCCCTGAGCCCTCCTGCCAGTTTTAGTACTTTCATCAGCACAGTTGCCTATTTTAAAAATATTTTTTCTCTCCCTTGCTACTGCATGAAAGACCCACACAAACTGAATAACAGACTGCACAAGAGAAACAGTGAAACTGGCTAGACAGAACAGGCTGTCACATGCACTAAGTCAAACTGAGGAAAGAGCAAGGTTTTTTTTCTCCAGTGTCTTTCCATTATATTTATCTTAGCTGTTACTTGTAACGATAACAGGCAAAACTTTTACAGACAGATATGTGGTTTTTGTAAGTTGACGGTGTCCCTTTACATGGCTTGTCCGATGCCCCAGAAGGAATTGGTGTAAAGCCAGGAGAGGAATACAGGGGCATTCCATGCAACTAGGACAGACCCCAGCAAACTAAGATCTCCTTATTTTGACATTCTTGCAGCAGTTTCAGTTATTTTAGAAACACACATAGGCCTGTCTAGTTATTTCAGTCTAGCCTCCAAATATGGAAAGAGGCTGGAATTTAAGAACAAAGCTTTCAATAATATAAATTACAGCTACAGCTTAGTCTTCATTTTGATCTGACAGTATTATTCTTACAGCACACACTTGTGCAATTATGAACAGCTTCACCAAAGTTCCCTCTAGTGAGCAGCTAATGAAAAAACGATCAATTATGCTGCGTCCTGCTTAAGGGACACACATCCCCCTTCCCTCCTATTTTATGAAATTTATAAAAGGATCATGCAGAATTGTAGTATTTGTGTACCAGACCCTGCTTTTTTGTTATCATTTAGAATATGCAGAGCAAATGGAGCTTACAATTCAAAGGGAAAGGGGTGTGTATGAGAGGGTAGAAGAGAGAAAAAGAGAAGGTTACAGATTATTTTATAGTGAAAACAAACCAACATGGAAATTAAGACACAGAAAGTCACTCTCATGTGACTGAAACATATTTAGAATGTATAGATTCCTTATGAATTTCACATTCTCTATTCCAGAAATTAAGGCAACTCTGATCAAAAGGGGCTCTTTGTCCCCAAATCATGAATACTGTAAAATATTTGCGGGGTTGATAAAAGGCCGTGTATAACTATCTTCATTTTAAAACTGACAACAGCACTTGACTGTTTCTCTTTCCTCCTCTTGTGCACTGTGTTTTGTTGGTTTGGGAGACCCTGGTTTCACATATGTTGACCAGCATTTTCAAAACAAGCTAAAGAAAGAAACAGAAGGAGGAAGAGGGATGAGGAATAATAGGAGTCAGTTGAATGAAAAATAAAGTTTACATGTGTATGTAAATTAGTGGTGATGTGATGTAATTCTCCAGGTTACTGACATATCTTGATTGTATAATGCTTTTCAAACCACAGTTTAAGGGTACATGACTTAAACAGCCGTGTGAGAAAGCAGAGGGGAAAGCTGGGTTAAGTGGAATTAATATTATTATATTAATTTACATCAATATAGCTCCTTTCCTCCCAGTAGATCCCAAAGTAGACCCATAAACCAATCAACATCACTAAAAATCCAGCCACCTCTGGAGGACGAAGGTAGCAAGCAATCAGCGTAGAGCATGCTACGCCACAGAAAGGAGAGACAATTGTAATCATGAACACTGGGCCATTCTCCTACTCTTACAAAGAGTGTCATTTATTATCCACGCAGAGCAGGTAGTACCTTCTGAAAGACCCGAACTCAGTAAACAGCAGTTCATCTAACTTGAGTGGAGGAAATGTGAGTTGACCCGCCTCTGTGCTCAATCTATGGAGACTAGGTGTTACTGTTCTGTTCCTTAAACCAACAAATATACTTCTTTCTGAAGGACAATTCTGTTCAGCTAATGGGCCATTCTATCAAACAGCTTTATAGAGCATTTATGATCATCTTCTGACCCCAGAAACTGGTGCAGAGTTCTTCAAAAAGCCTTTTCCCTTTGTGCTCCCCTGTTCCATGTCTCGCTGATCTACAGAAGCCCCATGACAGATAAATTATAGAGGGAGGAGGGTAGAATGGAAATCTCACTCTCAATCTGACTGTTGTATATAGCTTTTTTTTCTGCAGTGAAGAAAGTCCAACATCCTCTCCCCCCCCACAATTTCCCCATCATAAGCAACAGAACTGCTCAAGGCAGTTTACAGCCTCGAGAATCTGGCCTGTCTCCACCTGGAATCAAAATTAAATGTTTCTCCCATGGGGAATTTTCTATCTGCTTTGTGGACAGGGTTGATCAAATTTTGAACAGACTGGCTGCCGCTGACAGAGTTATTTGTGTCAGGTCAGGGGAGAAGCACTGGTTGACTTACTGCCAATTTGCACTGCCAGAGGTGTTGGGGAGTATCAGGCTATGACCTGTGAACTGGACCCACATCCATCATACTGGTATAATCTCCTGAGCACATACTGGGTTCACACTTGGCAGAAATTTGTCAATACCTTATTTTGTGGAGCTGGAGGAGGAAAGGTGCCAGAAACTCTCAAATGAATGACCTCTAGCCCCATGCTCAGAAGACCAATTCTTTAAATTGATGTTTTCACTGATGATTACCCTCTCTGTATGCTACAAAAGGTTACTGAGAAGGCTGTGATGAAGTAGCTCCAGCTACACCTTGCCTCGACCCCTTTCAGTCTGATTTTAGATCTGGCTACAGTACAGAGACTGAACTGGTCTTCCTGGCTAATAATCTCTTTCTGTCACTGGACAAAGATACAGGTACCTGTACTGTCCTTCTTAGATCTGTCAGCTGCTCTCAGATTTATCTTTGGAACCTGGCAGCGGGAAGAGAGTTGTATTTGAATGGCCCCATTACTGCTTTATGAAGAGATTTCAGAGGGTGGAATTGGGACATTTAAATATAGATTTGTATTTATTTATAGGGATTTTTTGCTGAGAGGAGTTGCTTATCTGCTCTGATGGTTCTCTCATATAGGTATCAAAATCTGTCACTCCCCCTCTTTTGATTCAAATGTATATGAGGTCACTGGAAGAGAGTGAGATAGTGTGGGCTGCAGTGCCAACAATATGCTGATGACACTGGGGATGGAGGTTATTGCATATAGGCCTTACCAGTTATTCCTATATTTGCCAACTCCAGACTGAATAACTGCAATGTTCTGTGCATGGGAATACCTCTGTAGACCACTTGAACTTCAGCTAGTGCAGAAGCATTTTATTTAGATGTTTTTTTCATATGGATCATATTATACCTATTCTCCACAGACTGCATAGGCTACTAGTTTGTTTCAGGGTGCAAACCCAGGTGTTGGTATTGATCGATTCTTTAAAGCCTTATATGGTTCAAGTCTTGCCTGTTTCAGAAATCACCCTTCTTTTGTGCACCCAACTGACAGCTGGGAACAGTGCTGCTCTGGATTATCATCCCTAGATTTGAATGGTTGGGACAAGGCATTCTCAGTGAAACCTTCACTTCTGGAATTTGCTTCTGGCTCTGGAACATCAGACCCAAGTGTGTTAACCTTCAGGGATTGGTACAAGGCCTATCTACTCACTCAAGTCACTGGAGACACAAGAGCTTGAAGTTTTCCTCTGTGGAGTTTATAACAAAGAATGGGAAGCGTTGATCTTGGTGGAGAGCTGTCAGCAAATGGAGGATTGTGTTACGTTCTTTTGGGGCCTGATCCAAAATTCACTGAAGTCAACGGGAATCTTTCTTCATTGACATCCCTAGGCTTTGGATCAGGCCCTTCCTTTGTAATTAATAATGGAAGGGCTCAGATATCTTGCTGATAGTCAGCAGTATAAATTTTAAAGTAAATAAATAACTGTCATAAGCTTAATATATGAAATGTTGCATATGAAGGGACTACAAAATATCTTGTATTGACTGGAGGAATGGACCAGATGATCAAATAGGGCTTTTCCATCTCCAACTGTTATGATTTATAATGTAAACTAAGAAAACTTCATTTGTCAAGCAGTGGGGAAGGGGATAGGAGAGCTAAAGGACGGAAAGAAAAGAGGAGAATGGAGAAGAGAAGGAAAAAAGATAAAGGAGATTTTAAAAGAGGGAGTGGGGAGAGAGTGAGAGTACATGAGGAGAAAGGGAGTAAGAGGTAAGAAGAGAGGATATTTTCTGGATGTATTTATTTTCTTTATTTTTAATATTAAAATATCCCCTTCCCAGCCAAGATCCTCAAGGTACTGCAGACGGACATGTTCAGATTTTCACTCTATTTGAGAAGTATAACTAGGAGTTCTTAAAGATTAAAACAAGGTTTTTAAAATAAAAAAGTTAAAGTTAAATGCAGCCAGGGTAAGCTCTCTTATACTGCGTGGCAAGCCCCAATTGTTTTTCATTAAAAGTGAAGGATAAAGGAGTGGGTTTCGAAGTCATTTTTCAACACTGTGTTGACACTATGGCAGTAAAATCAGATTTTGTTATGCTAGTTGGCTGTGGGTTTGGGAGCAGACCCTACATGCATGGTATAATATTATGATATAAATGCATACACACAGGATGTTTTCAGACTCCTGCCACAGAATTCACAAAAATGTTGCACAGAACTCCAGGGATTCTGCTCATAACCATTCCCCTGAGCTGTCCAGTTCCCCCACACCCCAGTCAGCCCTCCCCAACAACAACAAAACATACAAGGTACAAAAGTCATTTAAGCTGCAAGATGCCCTATTGTCAGGCCATACATCCGAATTTCTAACCCAATGCCAGAACTGATTCCAGGGAGTACTTATCCAGCATTACAGAGTGAAACATGCAAGTCAGAAGAGGGAAAGGACTTCACTGTTTCTCTCTCTCTTGCATACACCTGATTGAGGAAAAGGTAAAGAAGCACTTGACAAACTGACATGACCTTTCTAAATATAAATCCACAAAAAAATGTTCATTTCAAAACACAATGGGATGTCAGCAATAGTTTTTACAGCTAAATGTTCAAAAGAGTCACCTAAGTTGTGCCTAGACATTCATACTACCTATGCAATCACATAGGAAAGGCTTAAAACAGGGCTTCAATGGTGCATAAGCATTGCAGGGGCAAATTTCACCCATATACAGAGAACCTTCATATGCACACATTGACCCACCTGTCATAGCGCTTTTGAACCAGCTTCAAGAGGGGAAAGAGCTTAATAGGGCCCCCAACAACTTGTTTCAGATCAGAGAAGGGCAAAGAACAGATTTCTCAATTCACTGGGAGTTCCAAAACACAAGGAATAATTGTTTTGAGTTGACCTGAAAGGAAATGTTTTTGAAATTTCTGGTGAACCAAAAAGTTGGAAAAAAATCTGTTTGGGGCTGAACTAAATGGTTCATTTGGCCCAAAACAAAAGGTTTCAGTTTGACAGAAATTCAAACATGAAAAGTCATTTTGAATAAAAAAAATCAAAATGCTTCATTGCATACATTTCACAACAAAATGTTTCGATTTTTTCAGAATTTTGTTTTCTTTTGTTTTTAGCAGAGACAATCTGGCAAATTCAAGGGAGTAGTTTGGTGCCTTAGTCCCCCTGGGAATCTAGCCCAGAGTTCCTGTGTGACGCTAGGCAAGTCACTTAAACCAACATCTCACAGGGGGTCACTGATTGTGTGTTCCTCATTTTCTGAGCACCTTACTTGGGACCCTGGGGTCTGATTTACAGAAGTGCTGAGCACTCACAGCTGCAACTAAAGTCAATGGGAGCTGTGCTTTGAGCACATAAAATGCTATATAATACTAAGTACCCTGAAAAATCAGGTCCTGGGCATCCCAAACTGGACACCCAATATTAGGGGATCTCTCTATGCCTCAGATCCTCATCTGTAAAATGGAGATAATACCACACCCATTGTCTCACAGGGGTGTGGTGAAAATAAATTCATTAATGTTTGTGAAGCACTCAGATACTATAGCGATAGGTGCCATAGAAAACCCCTGAGGAAACCAATAATTCTGTTTGAGTAGCATGCAATAAATAAGGCCTAGGGCCGCACATGATGAGGAGAAACAAAATATTGAACAGCTCTTCATTAAGTGAGCACCATCCATCTTATGCACTGAATGAAGCAGAGGTCCTGTGGAAAAAACGGTATGGCCCAGTCTCCTCCCATCCCAACTCCCAGTCCCAGTTTCCACACACACATCCAGGCTCCTTGACCCAATCTACTCTTCCCCCCTCCCCTTGTCTGGGTCTCGGCGAGACTGTCTCTCTGCTCTCAGTTCAGGTGCCTGCACCCCAACCCAACACAGCCCACAGCAGCCTAGAGATGCAACTGCAGGGAAAGTCCTGCTCAGTCCCAGTGTGCACAGAATCTTTGGAGTATTTAGCTTCTAAAATCCAAGCAGTCTCTACTTAGAATGTGCAAATCACAATTTTTCAAAGGCTTATAACTTTGCCAAATTTGGATGGATTTTCATGGTGTTGGGAAAAGGCATATCTTTGATACAAAGGCTACCCTCGTACCAAATTTCAAGTCCCTTCTCCTCCTCTGCTCACCACAACTCAGTTTACCTTTATCTTCTTGTCTATTATACGTTTCTTCCCAAATCCAAATATTCCCAGACACCTTCCAAATAATAGGCCCTTGGAGATTTCCACAAGCTGGAAGGTTTGTCGATGTAGATACTATACTTTCAAAACCATTAAATGAGTGAATGAAAAAGAATACAGCAAACAAGATAAAGGAGAGAAGAATATTGCAGCAAAAGGAGTTCACAAATTTTGTCCAGAGTTCAGGAGAAGCAGAAATTCCTCTGCTCCTCAAGGTCTCCAACCACCTGCCTGTATGCAAAGAAAGATTTGGGTCTGTCTTTGTACCAGGAGATTCTCTCCCTTCAGATGTGAGGAAGGTGGAATCCCATGTGGAGTCTAGAATGGTGCAATTTCAGTGTGCTGTCAAGAAACTAATCTTTGAAAGAGCTCTCAAACCCAGCTATGGTGGTGGGTGTGGTATCAGGAGATAGATAGCTTAGCTTGTGTTCTTGAGGAGTAGAGGAATCTTTACATTTTAAATGTCAACTCATTGAAAGTTGTAAAACAGATGAGGCCATTTTACTCCAGTATAGTGTCTAATGTGCGGGAGGTCTTAAAACAGTAGTAGATAGATTTGTATATGACACTGTGAAGGCTTTGGATCCGAAGAGCTGTGAGGAGGAGAACTGAATGGTTCTTTCGGCAAAACATTTGAAACTGTCTAATGAGGTGAATGAGAATAAGGAGAACTAAACAAATATTTGTACTGAATGCCTTGTCAGAACTGGGAGATTGCTTCTGATATGATCTATACTTCTAATGTTATTGTTTCTCACAGGCTTACAGACTTTGTAGATGTTTGTTGGCTACTAAATCATTCTTTAAGAATGTTGGCACCATTCCTAAGCTTGACTAGTCTAAATGAGAAGAGGTTTGTTACACAGTAGATACTGCTGCTTTGAGAGAAAGTGGTCTTGAAGAAACTAGCTTTCAGAGGAGAGTTGAGGGTGTGATCTAGCGGTAAGAACACTGGTCTGGGAGTCGGGATTCCTGGGTTCAGGTCTGAATTATGCTTCTGACTGTGTGACCTGGGCAATCTCCCAGTGGCTCATCTGATCTATTTGCATAATGGGTATAGTAACTGCGGAAGTTCAAACCCAATGGCATTTGGGGGTTTGCAGGAGACTTACATTACTTTAAAATGCGTTTGAGGAAAAGTTGCAGAGTTTTGTCTGTTAACACTGACATAAGACATGTATGGACAGATTCTCCCCTCTGCTGAAATCTACACAGCATAGGAAAAAGTTGGGAGAGTGGGAAAGGGCCATCAGGCAGCAGCTTCTGACTTACAGCTGGTCAGAAATTTTTCATCAAAATCTTTTTTCAATGAGAAATGTTGTTTTTATCAAAATTGAAACATTTAAAAATGTGTTGATATCAATGAAAATTCCTACAGAAAAAATATATTTCAAACTGGACAACAAAATTGTTTCCGAAAATTCTGCAAAACTTGAATTTTTCAGAAACTCCATTCTATGGGAAATATTAAAAATATTTGATTTTGTTCTGAGCCAAACTGAAAACAAATTATGAAATGTTAAAATTTTCTACCAAACAGAAATTCAGACCAGCTCTGTTACAACTTAATTTTCAAGCTCCCCTGGCCCTAGTCTAGGGGCTGCTCTAAGCTATGGTCCCTACAATGAATTACACACCTGTCATACCCCTCTTCACTCAACTCCTTATTTTCCCCAGCATGCCCTCAGAAACAAGAAGAGGGGCAGTTGGTGCAGGAGCCAGCTCCATCATCCCTACACCATCAGAGAGTCCCCACTGCTAAGCAGTGCAAAGTGGCTGGCTCTTAGTACAAATATCCACTGTACACATGTGAAATGTCTCTATGGACAATTGTTCACAAGAACAGGAACTTTTACAAAGTCAAACACTGAATAGAACAACAGAGGCTCCTAACGTGCAAAACTCAAACAAAAACATAAAATCATTTTCAAAAAGAGAAATGAAAAAACCCAACATCTAAAACAAAAAGGTTATTAATGGGGTGTTGTTCTGATTAGCTCTAAGACTGTCTGTGCTCTAAATAAAAATCACTCTCTTGATTGGGTGAGATGATTCAAAAAAATTATTTCATTTGAAGAAACTGTATTGCCCATTTGAAACTGTAGGTGATAAAACAATAGTAGATGCCCTTGTTACTATAGTTTCCCATATACCAGCACAGCCTCATCTACCTGACAGGGAGACTGTATCAATCATATTTATTATTACATATGGTTCTCAGAAAACTGTTCATTGCCCTGCCCAATGCAAACTAGTCTACAACTGAGTCTGAAGAGCGATGCGCATCAGTGATTTCCATTGAACTCTAGCTCCGTGACTGGGGGTCATCACCCCTTCGAATCAAGCACTGTGTTATCAAAAGCAGCACCTCACAACAATGTCTTGAAACTAGATCTAAAAACTGGATATGATTTAAAGTCTTTGAAAGTCCATTTGAATGTCTTTTGAAAGTCATAACAATCACTCCTACTGTTGTATAAATCAAAACTCTTTGTCTAAGTAACCAGAAATTAGCTATTTAATTTTCAGCTAAGCTTCTACTACTTCATTTTTTTCAAGACTCTTTGAACTGATAAGTAATGTGACCTTTAAAATCAAATTTGTAACAAGGAATTCTATTTAAGCACTTGATAATATAAATGTGGTAAATTACCACATGAATATATTTTTAAATTGTGCCACTCTCTCTACGAGAAGATCAAGCTATATTTTCTTTTTGTACCTTGAGGCAAAACAGGAGTTGTGGAAAATGTTTATCAAAAAAGGTAGTCTTAGAAACCCAGCCAAAAATTTGTCTTCATGTTTTCATGTTATTTTAAGAATGCTGAAAAGTGTGTGTGTGTACACACACACACGCACATATAATTTCATACAGAATCTTAAATATGTTTAAGTTCTACAGAAACAGTAGAAAGTTTTCTTTCACATACATTGAATTTTAAATTAGTGTGTAACTACGTCTTTAGCTATGTTATTGTTCCTTGTTTCAGCAGATTATTCAAGATGCACTCCACTATGAAACCACTCTGATTCCTAAACAATAGAAAGGATGCCCTCCACCAGGTACATGCATATTGTTTATTTCTGTTGCAAAGAAAAATTTAAACAAACCAAATGTCCAGTCAACACTTACTCATTTGAAACAAAAAGAATTCTCCCTCTCATTGAAAGCAGATTGTAGTGAAGAAGCAGCAGTCTTCAAGGTTGTATGATGTTGGCAAAACTAAAAAATGCTTGTAGTCCAACTTGTTTATGTTCAGCTGTGTTTACTTAGTCTTAACTCGACAAAGTCTGCCTCTAATTATACATAGCAGCCATTGGCCCACAGATAAATAGATATTACACAAACGTTTGGAGGGAATGACGTTTAGCCACTATAATTTTTGGAATAATTTACTCTGTATCCTGAACTTAAAGCACCAAAATGATTCATAACATTTTTGGGATCCAAACATAAATATTTCCACTTAACAAAGTGATTGATCTCTATGACCTTTATGAATTTACATGACATGTTACTCACAAACAATAATTCTATAGTTAGGAATCCTGCATGTTTGTAAAAGGTGATTTTAGGTAGAGGTAGGGACTGATTCGAAGTGAGGTCAATGGCAAGACGCCCATTGGCTTCAATGGGCTGCGGCCCAGAATTTGCAATGCAAACTGAAAAGAATGTCGCAAGAGAGATGACTTTAACTCAGTTGAAAAAGACATCTCCGTAACATAACAACATGCGTGCAAGTATATATTGCTCAGTTATCTCAAGAGAATAAACCTCAGATTAAAGCTTATGTAAGCTTAGGTAAGAAGCAAAACCTCATTGCAGTGCCTAAGTTACATATGTGTATTGCATATTAAACATGTATTATTTACTTTGCTGGCTGTTATTTATACAATGAAAAATTAACATACATTGCTCACACTCTTGGATGCTATAATCCAAACTCAATTTTCTCTTTAGATCAGGCAGATTTTGGTTTGATGACATTTACATATAATGCTTGTAGTTAAGTAGGCCTAGTTTTTCTTTGAAGTCAACAGGAATTTTGCAACATTAAAGATATTATTTGGTCCATGTATTTTGTATTATAAATTAGTAATTTGAATAAATAAATAAATTATAATCCTTAGCTCTCATTCCCCCACTGATACCCTCTCCTATTGCTAAACCTGTACCAATCCCCACAAACATACCTGAAGAAGAGGTTTGACCTCAAAAAGTGAGACATGCCAGAGACTCCTTGAAGTCCACTAGGGACTTCAGTATTGCTATTGATTTTAATGCCAGGTGCTCAGATATTAGGATGGTGGGTAGGAGAGTAAACTGTAGATGGGGTGGAGGGGGTGGGAAGAGAGACAGAGAGAGATTATTGGATTTTATAAAATTAACATGCTTTTGAAAAATTATCTTTTTGATCAGAATATTAAATAAAGAGACAGCCACTGACGCAATAAAAAGCATATGGTATTGATATACGCAGCTTGTCTACCTCTGACATCTAAAATATTCAGTTTAAAGAAAATTAAGACACTTGTTTACACAGTTCTAGCTCTGTGTTTACAAGACTAAAATGAATGTTTCTAGATGGGACGATTATACCCCAGTCATTTCCTCTCATTTTGCCTTGATTCACAAATGAAAATTGTTATAAAAAATGGAATGTGTTTTTGGATGTGGGTAGCTGCAGAGACAGAAAACAGATTTTTATCATGTGGAACAGCACAATGAATTCTTTCTTTTGAGGCTATTTTCTTACAGAGACTTTATATTAAGACCTTATTAGGTTGTGATGCAAATCTGCATGCGTTCAAGAGTGTACCAATTACTCAGAACTGAAGAAGACTCAAAGACCAACTGAATCCAGGAAAATGAAGCAGCACAGAAATCTCATCATCAGCCCAACCACATGACAAAAACAGAGGCATCTCCAAAGTCACTGATAGAAATGCCTGCCAAAAAGAGAGAGACTGCTGCAAGAAAAATAACTTTCACAGCTTGATATCTAGGTCTTGTGACTGCTGTCCAAACAAGGAGTAGAAGTGGTACTATATAATGTGGCAGAGTAAACAGAACCACCCACTCACCACCACAGATAGCATTTTTAATCCAGATAATGTATTTCTTTTAAAAGTGATATTTTGGGGCCAGGGAAGCGGGAAGGGAGAACAAAGGTTCTGTTGATGTTCCATTTAAGCTTAAAATTATATGGATAGTCTGATCTGCCATGACATACATTTATACACTTGGATACACATGTAAAATGAATTGTATGGGAATGTAGGATTTGCCATGCCAGATCAGACTATTGGACCATCTAGTGTGATGTCCTTGTGTGCCAGTAGCCAATACTTGATGTTTTAGAGGAAGGCTAAGATCCTGTAATGCTCCTTACCAACTGTCCAAAGCCTGTGGAATGGGGTAGGTGAATTTTCTTCCTGGGCCTTATAGATGGCAGTCTGAAACGTCTTAAAACAAGTTTCAGAGTAGCAGCCGTGTTAGTCTGTATTCGCAAAAGAAAAGGAGTACTTGTGGCACCTTAGAGACTAACAAATTTATTTGAACATAAGCTTTCGAAAGCTTATGCTCAAATAAATTTGTTAGTCTTTAATGTGTCTTAAAACAAGAAATTCAATTTGCAGAGGTGACAGAAAGAAAAGGAATTATGGGGTAAAGTTCAAAATATTTGGAATATTGGGTCAGATATGCATCCAAACATGTCCAAACCACCTTACAGTAGGCTGAAAATTAGGCTACAAATTTGAAGACATGCCTCTGTGAGAGATTTCCAATACCTCCAGGTTTGGGTTCGGTTAGGCCAACAACACTGTGAGTACAGCATTTGTCATAGTATTTCAGCACATCCACTTCCTGCCAAAATCAGGAAGTGCAGACGTACTGGAAAATTAAAAGAAAAAAAAAAGAAGTCAACTGAGCCTTTTCCAAACTCCAAATAAGATCAGGTTTGTTTTAAATTTTGAGCAAAAGATTTGTATCAATTCTTATTGTATCCTGACGAGGTCATACCAATCCTTAGAGAAAAAGTGTGCTTACTTTGATCCCATGTTACATGTAAAAACAGTGCAGACATGCAGTGAGTGGACTCACAGGTGCCTGCCAGAGGCTGGGTGGTGAAATACATTTCTTAAAAGCATGTCCTTTTATGGAAAGTGCTGTGTAAAGAATGATGCCACTTTTTCATTTACTCCATAGGAAGGTTGACATTTTCTATGCTTGCCTAGATTTTTTGCCTAGATTTGCCCCAGTGAACCCCCAGGCCTTCCCCAACACTTCTACCAGTTCTCTACCCTCTCCAGCATTTTCTCTTCCTGTCTCCTTCCCCCAACACTTCCCTTTCCTTTTCCTCCTCTTTTTCTCTCCTTCCCAGTACTTATTTCCCATTCCTTTCTTCCTTTTCCTAATCTCTATCCTTCCCCATCAGCTTCTCACTGTTCCTTATTATCCATTCCTTATCTGCCTCCTGGCCACAATGCCTTTTTCTCCACCTCTGTTCTTTCCTCCTTCTCTTGCCTCTTCCCCCACTTCATGATATCACAGAGATGAACTGACACAGCAGGAGGCTCAAACAACATACTACCTGAAGAGTGAGGGTAAATCCTGTAAGTTCACAGTCAGTGCTAAAGTGAAAAGTATCATCTAAAAAAGACATGATCACATATGAATAAAATGAATAGGGAAGTGTTATTTATCCCTTCTGTGACGGGGCGCCTGCCCCGCACTGGCCCTGAGAGAGTTAAAAACAGCCTGGGGAGGCTGAGTGGCAGGCAGCCAAAAGAGTGGCTGCAGGGGAAACAGCCAATTAGGATGGCGGCTGCAGACAATTAGGCGGTGGCTGGACCAGCAATTCAGGGCCCAGCCAGTCCATATAAATGGAAGCTGCAGACCAGAGTGAGTTAATCTGCTGCAGGGAGCCCTAGGGAGAAGACTATCTTCCTAGAGGGCTACAGAGAGACCAGCATCTGGGGAAGGACAGGTGCTAGCAGGGACCGGAAAAGTTAGGGAGAGCTCCTGATGGGCTGCCAGGACTTACAGGCTTGAGGACCTGCGAAGAGGGCAAAGGAGCTGGAACCAGAGGCAGGAGCAGAGGGAAATGAGGCTCCGTGGAAGTGGCCCAGGGAATAGAGACAGTGAGCTGGAAGGAAGAGGCTGCAGGAAGCTGCTATCTGCAGGGTCCTTGGGGTGGGGCCTGGAGTAATGGACAGGTCTGCCCCCACCACTAGCTGCTGAAGGAGCAGCCTGGCTGTGGACTGCCAAGCCACTGTGAGGAGTGGCTCGACTCTTGCTGGAGGAGTCCCCAGGAAAGGGAGGAAGCCAGATGGTGGCATGGCCGGAGGGGCTGTGCCACGAAGCAGATGCCGAGTGAAAGGAGCCATAATGGGTCTGCAAGTGGAGGCGAGGATGGGAGAGCTACCACCACCTGAGGGTGCACGCACTGGGACTAGGGTGACCAGGCAGTAAATGTGAAAAATCGGGCCAGGGGGTGGGAGATAATAGGAGCCTATATAAGAAAAAGACCCAAAAATCAGGACTGTCCCTATAAAATCGGGACATCTGGTCACCCTAGCTGGGACCAAGCTAATTCCCATAATGCCCAGCAGGAGATGCCAATGTGGTGAGTGACCCCAGGACACCTTCCCATAACACAAGAACAAGAGGTTACCTAATGAAATTCATAGGTAGCAGGTTTAAAATGAATAAAAGGAAGTACTTTTTCACCACAATGCTCAATCAATCTGTGGAACTCGTTGTCATGGAATGTTGTAAAGACCAATGTATAATTGGGTTAAAAAAAGAATCAGATAAGTTCATGGAGAACAGCTCCATCAATGGCTAGAACAGAGATGCAACCCAATGCTCTGGATGACCCTAATCCTCCAACCACCAGAATCTGGGACTGGATCAATCAAAATTGCCCTGTTCTGTTTATTCCCTCTGAAGCATCTGGCACTGTCCACTGTCAGAAGACAGGATATTGAGCTAGATGGACCATTGGTCTGACTCTGTATGGCCATTCTTATGTTCTTAAAACAGAAGTAAATGACTACACCACATAGTGATAGCAATGGGAATTAAGCACATGAATCAAGACATTATACATACTTGCTACCAATTCCTTTGCTGGAAAGGGAGTCTTGATTGTGTACAGGATTGTAACAAAGATGTATCCTAAATCAATATCCTGGATGGCCATGGAATATGGGATTTTCTTGCATTGGCCACAACAAATTAGAGTTGAAAACAACAGTTCAGATAAAATAAGATACAGCCTCAACCTTCACCCAGGATGGAACCTAACACAACCCATACCTTTGCTGAGGTTCAAAAGTGTTAGACAAAGCTTTTTTTAAAAAAAAAGAAAAAATTGTTAACTTCTACACTCTTCCATTTCTGCTGGGTCTTACAGCAGAAACATTAAAATACCACAAGAGAGGTTACTTGTGTGGTGTTTAGGACCAGGCCAACACCATAAAGTAGTGGAAATCTTGTGAGGCAGCCTTTTTGTCTTAAATTTCAAACAAAGGAGGAATCAGACTCACTCCTGGCTTAACTTCACTTGAATCAGTAGAATTACACCACGAATTAATTTGGCCCAGGAAGGTCAGAAAAATATAATATGCACTGAACTTCTGAACCTTTTGAGGTCTGCCCATCGCTACAATAAATATTTAATCTCCATTAGAAACAGGCTGAACAAAAGACATGCATAAAGGAATCATGTTTGTACCCAATACACTGGAAACTACTCTGGAACATTTTTTTCATGGTGAAAATATTACCCCTGTACACTGCCAAGCCTTAAGTTCTGTTCCATCTCCAGCTGGTGATACTTGGGCAAGTTAAATCAGTCTAAGGACTAGTCCAATGTGCACACCCAATTTTTCAAAATTTTATCTGTTTTCTTTGCCTCACCCCTTTTATTTCACTCGCATGCTTTTTTGCTGCTGCTGTCTTTCCATCCTCTCTTCTGTCCCACTGCCTGCAAGGTGAGCACACCAATTCCATGTAACGAACATAAGGGAGAGAAGCATTGCATGATTTTTTCTGTGCACAGTAACTTGCACAACATTTGATAATACACAGGGATTAAGTCATTCATGAATAGGGCCCAAAGGGAGGAATAACTCCAGAAAAACAACCCTCCTTACTGGTAGAACAGCATCCAGAAATTCAGTCATTACTGCCACAGTTACAATTTGTAGTCTGTCTGGCAAAGTAAGGAATCTAACTGCAGGCTCTGTGGTTTAAATAAAATGTATCTACAGCAGTTTGGATCGATGTTTAAAAATGTTCCATGTTATTTTAGTCCAAGGACAAGCTTTTCAAATTAAAAGAAAACTTTGGCTTTAATTATAGATTAAAAGTGAAAGTTGTTTAAAAAGAATGTGTTTTCTGAACAGAATAGTTACAGAAACTGTTTGAAATTTAAAATTCATTCTCCTCTCCCAAGTGTGAGGCAATATTACCCATAAATATTTAAAGCAAATGTGTGAAAGTAATTAATTTATGAACAATATTTAGGATGCTTTTGCCATTACTGTCGTGGATCATTGGCGTAATCTTACTTTTTCCAATGTTTAAGTTTTTATGCTGAAATAAATGTAGGATTATTCCAGACTACAACGACGCCACAGCAGGAAAATTTACCCACTTTTCTTGATTAAAAATATTTACTGTTAGGTATATGCAATGTAGCATGTCACCACTACACACATTAATGTAAGGGTCTTATTCCAGATCCAAGTATTGGCAATGTGGTCTCAAAATAGTTAGGTGCTATAATGGAGAAGCTGCTACTCTTGGGATGATTTTCAGCAACAATGGCCCATCTGAAAATCATTAGTGCATAGCAGTGGATTTTCCACATGTTCATATGCTGGACAAGCAGGTTGCCCTTGAAGTATTGTTCCCTAGGGGAAGAAGGAAAACCTAGAGAAAAGTATTCTATTGTCAGATCACTATTTAACTATAGCCAGACAAAAATATGGTCAAGCATTCAGTTAGCTGTGCCAGACTGGCGACAGCTAATGAAGATGACAAAGGACTGAGATTCAGAACAAAGAAGGCTAATGGGAGGAGATTTCTAAAAAAATAGAAATAGGACTAAATATGTAAATCTCCCGTCTTTCATAGCACTGACCTTTATTGTTATAAGGCCAAAACTTTGGAAAGGGTATTCTCTTTCTTTGTGGAATATCTCGGTATTTGAAGTACCAGCTAGAAATGATTGAAGTAACCCTAAATAAAAAGGGTAAGAAAACATCTATGTAGTATTTGACATTTAATGCCCCATTAATCGATAATTTGGCTTGAAGGAGAAAAAAAGTTGGCAAAAAGGAATGGAATTAATTCTTTAGCTCCTTGTTTTTACTTTAAAAATTCCCATCAGGCCCCACTTAAACAAAGAACTCTAGTTTTCCACGGAAAAGACAAAAAGAAAATCTTGCTCTAGTATGTCCTGCCACATGCTTAACTACACAGTAAAATAGTATGTACTTGGATTCCAGTCACATTTCAGAAGTGTAGTATTTATTAGCTACTCTGTTGCCAAGTTCCACTATTATCATTTTATTATAACTAAGGTATATTTTTACTAACTAAATTATATTTAGCTCTTTAGTTTAAGCACTTGTAGTTTTGAAGGTACTGGAGTGTAACAATATGCCACATATAGATGATACACAATATATCACAGGAAGTTGAAGTTTTATTTTTCTTGCTCTCTATAAACAATTACTATGTGTTTGTGGTCCTGGGGCATTCGACTTTCATAAAGCTCTACTGAAGCTCTAAAGACGTGTAAGGTTCTGCAGAGCATGTCCCTCAGACTGAGCCAACCTCAAGCTGAGCTTGGCGGGGAGGAAGGGGGTAGCTCGAGGGGGGGGGGGGGGGAGTTTCTGGGTGCAAGGGGATGAGGCTTAGTGGGAGGGACTCCCCTGCAGAGTCTCATTCCACCTGTACTCAGAACTGCACACCGAGGCCCTGTGGATCCAGCTTCTCCCCCTGTACCCAGACCCCCCACCAAGCTGCCCACACCCAGATTGTGCCACACAGAACCCTGGTACTCTTGAGAGAATTCCGCACCAAAAAAATAAAAAAATTAAAATGTTGCAAAGTTCTGCATATTTTAATTGTCAAAATAACACAGAAACACAATAACAATATAACCACACCATTTTCAATTATTTTGGTAATTTATTTCAAAATACTTGTCAGCAAATAATTGAAAATGGTATGATTATATTGTATTATTTTGACAAAAATGCAGATTTTTAAAATATTGTGCATAGAAATTTTAATATTTTGATGCAGAATATTTAATTAGAATTCCCTCAGGAGTGTACTACACTCTTTACTTAACTCCACCTTTTATTTACTTGAATGGATGTTTGGGGTTAGGAAGAAAAGCAGGATTGGGCCTATAATAGGAACACTTCACTGTAATGGTGAAGCATAATAACCTAGGGAGAGGAATAAAACATCAGGGCAAGATTTCCTAACCAATAGCATTTCCTTTAGCTTTAGGAATGCTAAAGGAAATGTTCTAATGGGTAACAATTAAAATGATCCTAGCTGAAGTAGTTAAATAAGCAGGAAGACAATGCAACTGACTTTAATATTGCAGAAGGTGTTATCACAATAGAGAGCCAAATAAATAAATATACAATATAGTGGAGTGCACTAATTACATGTACAAATTTAATCTCCTGAAATGTCCAGGGTTCCATAGCATTTCTCATATATTTCCAGTTCAAAAGTGTTACTAAATATTCAATACTGTTGAGAGTCGATAATGATGATGGTATGACAATTACACCAACAAATATTACTGAAGGATGAGGACTCCAGGTTGTATGACAAACCAATGATATACGTTATTCCCATGAAAAGAAACTAAATGAGCTAAACTGTGCTTTCATTTACCCCTGTACAACCACATGGAAAAGAAATGTTTTTACTGCTGTGTTTTTACTGCTGTCAGGAACTCCACTGAAGTCAATGAATGTTTTGTCAGCAAAAAATATTAAAGGACTAAACCTTCCTTTACGTGATCTTATCTGACAATCCAAGTAAGTTATTAATATTATGTCCTAATCAATGGAGACACCATCTAAGCAACGTAAAAGAGAGAAAAGTAGGAGAGCAGTGAATTTTAGTGCATCACTGTAATGCATAAAATACCACTAACCAACACTGCATTCACCTGAGATGTGGGAGTCTCTACTCCAAATCAAACAGAGTAGAGATTTGAAAACAGGTCTGCCAAATCTCAGATGAGTGCCTGGCCATTGGCTATAATAAGGGAGGGAGATTGATCTCTATCGATCTCTCTCTCCCTCCTCTTCCCCCTCCCCGTCACAAGAAAAGAATGGCCTGGCTATGACACCTAACTCCAGGAGAGGGTTCACAGCTGAGAATCCCAAGATAAGATAGGTGCCTACCTCTGGCCTGTCAGTCACCTAAGTACCTTTGTGGACCTGGGTCTTAAGCCCCACCCCTTCCTCTGCATTTAGGTGGCTCCCTGCTTGCTGGCTTTTGAGAAGGTAGCTAGCTCTCTGGGGCACCCAATCCAGGACTATGAATTGCATTGGACGGCAGAGCAGCTATGAGTTAGGCGTTGCAATGCTGAGCACTGCAATGCCTAAGGGCTTTGTGTATCTAGTGCAGGGTGACTATTTTTGTTCAGGAACCTGCGGTGAAACGCTGACCCCCATTGTCAATGGCAAAACTCCCATTGACTTCAGTAGGGCCAGCATTTTACCCTTTGTCTTTATATCTGTCCAGAAAGTGTCTAGCACGGCATTTCTCAAATGCGGCCACCAGGGAGTTTTTCAGCAGCCATGACAGCCTCCTTGTGGGGGGCAGGGCAAAACAATGCCCCGCCCCCCACGTAGTGCCCAGCTGTGGATTCTGTCTGCCTTGGTGTTTGCTGGCACCACCAGCAGGAGATCAGCATCCTCCACCATGCAGCCTCCTGGGGGCTCCAGGCAGAGGCTCTGCAGACACATGGGGCCAGTGTGTGTGATCAGCGGGCTTCAGGTTTCAGCCGCTGGGCTCCAGTTCTGGGCTTCAGCCCAGGATGGCAGGCCTTGAGCTTGGAAAAATTATCAGAGTGTCCACCAACAAGGGTTGGTGGCCGCACTCTGAGGCCACCAAAAGATCGTTCTGAGAACCCCTGGTCTAGCACACTGCTAACATTAGACAAATAATAATATAACACAGAGAAACGTCTGCGAACAGAAAGAACTTAAAGTGGTTCACTCCGCCAGAGCTCGTTTATAAAAAGCCCTGATTTTTTCAGCAAGCTGGATTTAAGATGACAAATAGTGAGAGAGAAAGAAGGAAGCAGACAAAATAAAGGGAAATAGAGAAAACAACATTTAACTTTAACTTCAATAGTGTAAATCTGTCAAGAGTCACAAATGGCCACAAGACTCTAATATTCCAACTTTAAGCTAGTCTGAGATACCACAGCTCTGGCACTTAGCTAGTACTTCATGCTGGAAAGAGAGTTTTTACATTTAGAAATGTAAAACACTGTAACATTTAAGGAATTTTGGCTATAGTCAGCTGGCCATCTTTCCTCCCAGGTTCAGCTGACAGATGATTTTGAATGTTGCTTTGCCTTCCGTGCATCTGTTGTCTAAATCAACTTGGAGGCAGGAGGGAGGGATTGAAAACTGGCTTTTGAAATAATGGTACATTTTAGTGTCATAATTGAGAATCTTGGCAATCAGTGCCATACCAAAAGATTTGGTCATCATAATGTTAGCTACTAGCCATGGGTGAAAGACCTAGACACTGGAAGTCTTTCATATTAAGGTTCAAGGCTTGTGAAGAATTAAGAAGGAGAACACATTTCCTGACTCATTAGAATTTTTCTTTAACTATTTATTTTTGTGTCCCTTTTCAGCTGTTCTAACCCTCAAGCTTTTCATTTCATTCTCTTTTTTATTTAGGTTGTACTTACTTTTCCAGGTTTTCTGCAATACAACTTCCTTTTCCAATTTAGTCTCTTGCTTTAAACTTTTGTCTCTCTGGGTTTTTTGTTTGTTTAGTTGGTTGATTTGCTTTGCTTTTTGTCTCATAAAACTCACGCACATATACCTTGTCTGTGAATTGAGTGTATATTTCAGACACCCCCACATTATGTAAAATGTGTGGTAATTTCTGCAACTGCTTCTTGAAAAAAACTCAAAAGGCATCAAGTAATATCTAGCGTTTATTATTCATGGAAGTTTAGGAATCTAGTCTTTCTTGAAGGACTATATCATTTTAACTAGAGAGAAGCCAAAACTGGAACCTTAAATCCCACCCCGTTTGAATTTTGGAGAGGGATGGGATGGATACACTTGAATCCAACACTGGCTCCCTGTTTCAGTTATGGTTTTTTGTCCAAAATGGAAGAAATCTCATGAAAACTGGTTCTCATGAGTTTCCTTCTCTCAAGATGGCAGAAATATCACAAGATAAGTTGATCCAACAACTTTCCCACCATTATGAGGGTGAAGCTAATGAGATTTTGGAGTGAAAGACTATAAACCTAATTCCCAGTCTAAACCTGGTGCACACACAGATCAAAGCTC